>NW_025729208.1:1225000-1837500 GCF_021461385.2 Schistocerca piceifrons
GACCACCTACAATAAATCAGACCTTAAGGCAGATATCGATAGTCGACAATATAGCGGCAATCGTGGGGAAACAAACCAGCGTGCTTGTCACTTCAGCGTGCTTGTGTTTCAATAACGTGTGTGTGTAACATTGTGTACGTGACGTTCAAGAGAAGCGAAAGCATTTATTACTAATCTGTTATGTATGCTAGATGCTGTGAATGTCGTCACAAGTGCCACGCTATTATTTATTTTCTAGATTCTGTAGTAAGCTCGGCATGATTTAAAGTGTAAACTGTTCTTGCGATGGATCGTAGCTGTTGTGTACCAGGATGTAAATCCAATTACGGCAGATCATACGATACCTCAAGTTTCCCAAAGAAACAGCATTGAGGAACAAATGGATTAAACTAATTCATAGAGATAATTTTGTAGTGAACGATAAAACTGTGCTATGCATTTTGAACCTCAGTTTGTGGTTAGGGAAGACATTTTTCCTGTGGAAAACAGTGAACCAATACGTGTGCCACGAAAAATACCAAAACTAACAAATGATGCAATTCCAACTATCTTTCCTAATCAACCTTCTTATCACACAGTACCAGTTCCTAAGGAAAGGAAGAATCCTGAAGTTCGTGTTCAACAGCTACTGGAACGTGATGAATGTAGTTTCAGTAAGTGGTGCGAAAATGACAATATACCTGACTTTCAGCATCTGAAAAGCGAAGTGCAGAAAAGGAATGTTTGTCCATTTACAATTTTAGTAAAGGATGAATACGTATCTTTCATTAAATTAAAGGATGATTCAGTCAGTGATGTGTCATAAGTTTCAGTGCGCTTCAAGATACCAAGTTCCTTGGAAGTAAAAGTGTTTCACAAAAATGTGTGTTTGCCTACAGAAACCTTGAAATGGATATTACAGTCTAGGGAGGAAGAGAACTTGAAATGTGACAAGTGGACGAAATTTGATAACCTGGTGAGTCACCTAAATGGTTTCACAGATAACTCTACTGGCACCATTGACAAGATTATAATTTTAGTCAGTGTTCTCAAACAAGCACTGAAAGCTGGTAGTGATTTTGACACTGAAATAGCACCTAAAATAGAATTTGTTTTGGAGCAATTACAACTTGCAATAACAAAGCAAAGCAGATATTCTCCTGAGCTTTCGATATGGGCAGCAACCATTTCCTTTTCATTTCCTGGTGCCTACCATCACCTGAGAAAAACAAATGTGTTAACATTACCTCATCCTGTCTAAGGCAGTTTCTATGCAAAATGGGTCCAAATAAACCTTGTATTGGTCCATCACAGGTAGCTTTTTTGAGAGAAAAAAATAAATTTCTTCAGGAAAGTGACAAGGTAATTTCAGTGATGCTAGATGAAGTTTACGTGAACTCAAAATTCTCTTGTAAGGCAGGAAAGATACTTGGTGTTGCTGAGAATACTTCAGATACCACAACAGCAGGTACAACACAGGTTTTCATGGCATCATCTTTACATTCTGATTATAAAGAAGTAATAGTTCTCTTTCCTGTAAAAAATGTTAATTCTGATACACTACTGAAAATGACAATTGATGTATTAAAGTTAATGCATGAGCTTCAGTATGATGTTATATGTCTGGTAACAGATAACCATAGCACTACTAGTAAAATGTATCAGCTTATGTGTGGTGGCACTTTACAGCCTTGTATTACAAATCCAGTCGCTCCATCCAAATTTCTCTTTCTTCTGTTTGACAGTGTGCACTTGCTTAAGTGTATCAGAAATAACTGGTTGAATGGAAAAAATGAATCCTTCATAATGCCAAATATTGAGGAACAATTTGCTTTCATCAATACCTTTCTACACATTGATGAAGGGAATGCTGCATGTGAATATACCATCAGTGAAGCAAAGCTTTTGGATTTGAGGAACCTGTTTCATTCTGAGAAAAATAAACTGTTGAAACTTGCCCCAAAGCTAGTGAGAAAGGCAGTATATCCAACTTCTATTGAGAGACAGAATGGTATCCTTGCTCTCAGTGTTTTTGATTCTAAAATGTGGCAACACTAGAAATTTTGAAAAGACAGGGGATTGAGATTTCTGATGGCACTATTCAATTTTTTAAAATTAATCATTAAATGGTGGACAGTTTCTAATGTACAGCATCCCATGAAAGGCAGATACACATCAGATGATAATTCTAGCCCAATCACTGGACCTACTGACACCAAACTCGTATTTTTTGAAAATTGGAAAACATATCTTAATATCTGGCATGCATTGCCTACTCATGGAAAATTAACCAATGAAACATATACTGCTTTCTCTCACACACTTGCAACAACAGTTCAGTTATACAGATACATTTTTAACACTTACAACTGGTCCTGCATTCTTACAGCAAAATTACATACTGATGCTTTAGAAGCAAGATTTGGGGCTTATAGAAGGCTAAGTGGCCGCACATATAATGTTTTAGTTGAGAAAATCTTGGAATCTGAGAGGGAACTCAAAGTAATAAGTCTACTAAAGCTCAGATCTAATTAACATGGTGAATTTACATCAAATGATTTTGCAGCAAAAGTAAATTACAGTATTAAACACCAAACGTATGAAAATTTAGATAAATCAGAACCTGCTCTAGAGGAACTAGCAAACATTCCCATGATGGATGAAGATTTGAGAGTCTCGGTTTGTAATGATAGCTTGAAAAGCTGCAAAAAGGTGAGAAATGTTCAGGCTGTGAAGAAATGTTACAGACAGAGGATGAAATTTTGTTGCAGTGTGGAACCAAAGAACTCCTTTCCTATTTCAACCAACTGAATCGTGGGGGATTGAAGTGTCCTTCTTCTCTAATGATTTCCTTGTGTAATTAGCAGCATATATGAACCAGAATTTCTCAAACTAGAAAATCAAAGAGATGCAGTACTTGCGTTAGGAACTGAATTGTGTGAAAATGCCACTAGTAACCTCAGTGATGTGTGCAAACATGGCATTCCTTTAAAGACAATAATCAAGAAAAGTATTAAAGTGCTTTCAAATATTTTTATTAATAATTACACGAAACTCTTGAATGAAAACTGTGTTTCAAAGGAAATTGCTCGAACATTAGTCAAACAAAAAAGAGGAACTCATGAAGACACTGCAGCAAAAATAACACAACGCAAAGCTTGGCCAAGCTGAGCAGCAAATAAATCTAACAGGTGCTCAAAATAAAATCACTTCTAGCATATTACGTAATGACAGTGACTAGAATTAACTGCATATTGTTTAATACAATTTTGAGCTTTAGTTACATGCTTCATTTATTATTGTTATGTAGCTTCTATTTTGCAAATTATTATTAGTGTCTAAATATGCCATTTACATGTGTTGTGTAGTAGTTGTTTGGATTTGATTTTGAGTTGCATCTCCAAATTTTACTTTGTCATAGTAGCAAAAAAAAAAAGTCGTGTGGCTAGGGCGTCCCATCGGGTAGACCGTTCGCCTGGTGCAGGTCTTTTGAGTTGACGCCACTTCGACGAACTGCACGTCGATGGGGATGAAATGATGATGATTAGGACAACATAACACCCAGTCCCTGAACGGAGAAAATCTCCGACCCAGCCGGGAATCGAACCCGGGCCCTTAGGATTGACAGTCTGTCACGCTGACAACTCAGCTACTGCGGGCGGGCAACAGAGTACTTATTACTTAATTTGTGGCTTTAGTGACAACTTTTTATTTAAGTTTATTACTTAATTTGTGGCTTTAGTGACAACTTTTTATTAAAGTTTGAATATAGAAAAATACATAACAATATGACATTTCTTACGCAGTTTAGAGTCTACTTTCCATTTATGAAGTTTGTAAATTATTCGTATTAGGGTAGCGCTGAAATACTTGGCCTAAGACTGCCGCCATCTTGGCTTCTGTGTTGTGGCCTGATGTATTGTAGGTGGTCTTGGATGATACCTCAAATACCAAAAAAATAGTGCCCTAGGAGAACTAGCTGGATGAAAAATTCGTTAGAAGGACGATTTTTAGAGTAAGATCGATGAATTTGTGGATTATAGGTCAGGAGAAAACGTCTGAATCAGCAAAATAAATTTCAGAATGGTATGTTCGATGTGTTGAGTTTCCTGGTTATATATTCTGTAAGACCATTAATTCTTAGAACTGCTACAAATATTTGTTCCTAATCTCGATGCCCCTTGAAAACATCATAGATCAATATGCTTAAATAGTAGTTATTACAACATTCATTGGCCATAAATGGAGAGTATGAAAAAATAGCCCATCCAAGGAAACAAAGGCACATTTTATATCGAAAAAGTACGAACACTACAGTATACGTACATAACATGTTTCATGACACCCGAGGTCATTTGGTCGCTGTCGCTGTGTTCCGGCCGGGGTTAACTGCCCGGGTCCAAACGTCAGCATGGCGGCGTCACTGTCCCACTGAGATAATTGTCCTTTCAGGGCACTATCTGGGCAAGCACCCATGCCAGCAAAAGGTTGGCATGAGCATAGCACGAGAAGAAATAATAAAAAACTTGTGACAGATAAAAATGTACCTTAGCAACAGGATGGATTTTTGGGTATATAAGGGAGGGAAACAGAAGGTCTACGCATCATGTGCTCAGCTTCTGCAGTTGCCAGATCATCCCTGATGGAGGCAACCACAACAGTGAGTATACATCTCCATAATGGAATCTTTGTATAAACTTGCACGTAGTGTCATTTGTGGAAACCTTAATAATGCAATTGCAATTGATACATTAGATCTTGGTTTACCACATAGTATTGAAGACGATAGTTTGTTAAATTTCGTTATGAGAAAATGAAATTTATGTTGGGTGCATATCGCTTACCAGAAAGTTATATTTTTACTGAGAGTCATAATGTTCCCATTGTTAGCGAAAAAATTAATGATGCTCTTCAAGCAGCTGAAAAAATTACACTTAATACACCAATTCCGTGGCCAACAATCTGCTTATTTACTATGTGCAATTTTCCACAAAGCACATTTTGGCAAAGCAGATTCGAAATTACCGTGCAGTTTACTGACATTTCTTCCAAAGAATGTACTTGGACAATTTGTGAATTATGCTTGTCTAAATTAACAAAAAATTGGCAAAAACAATCAGTACAACGTATTCTTCCAAATAGTAAAATTCATTTAATAAGCAAAAGTCCTTATTATAGTTTTGGGGAAATTTCCCCCCCTCATATTAAGCAATATGGACACCGGTGCATGTTTTGTGCAAACATACTGTTATTTAGAAGTGTACGTTGTGGTGGTGGCCTCCCTAGTGTATATGATTCAGAAGATGAAGATTCTAATTTTGTTGAAAATTTGCTTGCAGATTGGTAATGGACAACATCATCGAGGTCTTGCAGATGCTGTACACTCTTCTGGAAGCTCAGGTTCCGACTCCATCCCTGAAAGCACTTATGTACTTGGTGACGAGATTACACTCTAACATGGCAACACGAAATGGACTCTTAGCTGAATACACAACCTTATTTTGAGCTATTTGATTCAATTAGAAATTTCTTCACAACCACCATCTGCCTTTGCTTTAACGACCTTATTAGAATTTCTGAAACCCCAGAGTGATGGTATTTCACTGACGTTATTATCATCAGAGGACCGGATGATGTTAATAAATTGTGTAGACGAATTAATATTATCTCACAAAACTAACCTGGAGAATTATCCATGACTGTATCTACTCCTGCAGACGATGCCGATGCCGTTTCCACACTGACTCATTTATTGCCACCAGAATTTAAAAAACCAGTCGACACATCAGAGCAATCGCGGCCATATCCGACATCAACTGGTTCAATGTATTGTTATATCTCTACTTGCAAAAACGGCCAAGTTGCGGACAAGTATGGCTTAGAGCATCAAATAAACGATTACCTGGTGAGTATGAAATTGTACAATGACAAAGTTTCATCAAAGGATCCCTCCCTGTATTGGAAGGGGAAAACTTTGGAATTAATGATCAGTGCGGAACATGGGTCGACAGTCATGGAACACGTAAATGGCCTCATAGCAAGCGGCAGCCAACCGTTACAGGTAAAGGGTGCAATGCAGAAACCACAGTGAAAGAGGTACTTTCCCTATTAATATCTTATAATTGCATTCCTCCAGAGAACAACATCCAGAGAATACCATCGACTCATCCGTATTTTATAAATTTAATTGATCCAAAGTTTAAAAGGTATTTGGAGATGGGAATGGAGTTGTACCAAAAAACTATTAATGAATTGTATTTAAAAGGTTTGGAAAATTTACATGGTTCTGGTTCAGAAGATAATATTTTCTATTCCCATACTACAGTCGTATGGGAATATTATTACACTTTGCAAGATTCTTTATGTTGATTAAATAAATTACTTTTATGTCAACGTAATGATGATACAGATGAAGCTACAAAATTTTTAACAAATTTAGTGTGGTTTAACCGTAATGGTTTATCTCAGTGGCAAGATGTGAATGGTACAGAATGTTATGTTTCTAATAAAAAATTGAAAACTTTATGTTTGGTTGGACCACCTAAAACTCTGGTAAAATTTGGTTTGTCGATTGTTTTATTTCTCTCACATTAACTGTTGGACACAATGGATGATGCAACAATTAGACTAATCAATTTGCCCTTCAAGAAGCTGTAAATAGACATGTTATTGTTGGTAATGAAATTTCATTGGAAGAAGTTGCTATTGAAGATTTTAAAAAAGTTTGTGAAGTGATAGCATGTGACATTCATGTAAAATATAAAGGAGACGCCGTTTTAAGACATACTCCATTGTTATTAATATCTAATTCTCAACCTGTAATATGTTCTCATCCTGATTTCAATAATGTATGTGTGAGAACTGTCAGTTGAAGGAAAATTGATGAACTGAAAAATGCATTTAAAAAACTGTATCCACTTGCTTTTTTTAAATTTATTACAAATGTATAATGTGAAATATTAAATGATTGTAACACTTGTTTGTACTACATATTGTTTATTGAAACTCAAAATTAATGTAACACTGTACTATACAAATTTGTTTACAATATATATAACAAAAGTATGACGATTGTTTCATTTCATATTGTCCCTTATATAATGATGACTCCTCATTCCTTGTTGCATTAGACATATAAATCATATCAGAAGTTTGAACTAACTAAACTTAAACTTAAACTACTTGTGCTTAAAACAATTGTAGGATTTATCCCAACATGAAAACTGGCTTGAACATTAGTTTCATGAAGTCTAATATTGTAGCTGCAGAAGCAATGTCAGCATTCTCTATTAAACTGTTGTATCCAGAATTATCTCCATTCGTTACTAAACTAACAGCTCCTATTAGTTGCTTTTGAATTTGTGTTGGTTCTATTGGCATTGTAGAAAAATTATCACAAGTCATGAAGTGATTACAATGCTTTTCGCCATTCGTTCTGTATCATTGAGGTACACCAGATGAATTAGCAGTAATGGGAAAAATATCAAAATTACATGCTTTTGGTATTTTAAGAAAACCTATGTAGGGTTATATTCATAATTAACAACAACACTTCCTGTACATGCATCGGTGTCCACTTCAGAAATATATGGTTATACACATTTCCAACCCCAATTATGTGAGCCTTTCTCTTTTGTGCTTGACACACATTAATAGTATTTCAAATTAATAGGTTGTCCAACCAACCTACAACCTATTAATTTGAAATATTATTAATGTGTGTCAAGCACAAAGGAGAAAGGCTCACATAATTGGGGTTGGAAGTGTGTATAACCATGTATTTCTGAAGTAGATACCGATGCATGTACAGGAAGTGTTGTTGTTAATTATGAGACACTTAAAGTAGTAAAGGAGTTTTGCTATTTGGGGAGCAAAGTAGAGAGGATATAAAATGTAGACTGGCAATGGCAAGGAAAGCGTTTCTGAAGAAGAGAAATTTGTTAACATCGAGTATAGATTTAAGTGTCAGGAAGTTATTTCTGAAAGTATTTGTATGGAGTGTAGCCATGTATGGAAGTGAAACATGGACGGTAAATAGTTTGGACAAGAAGAGAATAGAAGCTTTTGAAATGTGGTGCTACAGAAGAATGCTGAAGATTAGATGGGTAGATCACATAACTAATGAGGAAGTATTGAATAGGATTGGGGAGAAGAGAAGTTTGTGGCACAACTTGACCAGAAGAAGGGATCGGTTGGTAGGACATGTTTTGAGGCATCAAGGGATCACAAATTTAGCATTTGAGGGCAGCGTGGAGGGTAAAAATCGTAGAGGGAGACCAAGAGATGAATACACTAAGCAGATTCAGAAGGATGTAGGTTGCAGTAGGTACTGGGAGATGAAGAAGCTTGCACAGGATAGAGTAGCATGGAGAGCTGCATCAAACCACTCTCAGGACTGAAGACCACAACAACAACAAGGTTGTCCAATTTGATGTGCAGGAACTGTAGTTAAAAAAGCATCTTCATTATTTTGATATCCATACCATGAATTCCAAATTAGAAATAAATCTCGTTTATGGTCAATACTAGTTGTTCCCATAGGTGCTGAAGCACCAAATGCAGTAGGCTTTACATTAACACCAGGAATTTTCATATTAATACCAATACTAGTAATCATATTTTTATTTTGATTTAAAGTTGCAAGTTCTGAATTCGATGAATTACTTGGAAAAGCAATCCTAGGGTTATGGGCAATTACTTTATCAGAGCAATGAACAATTCTACTACCATCCAGAAGTAAATCAAATTCAGATGGTGTCATGTACAAAAATGGTATATCGACAGGAATTTCAGCTAAAGGTGTTATCATAAAAACAGCACTTTCATGAGTTATTACTTTGTATGCCAGCCCATATGTAAAATATCTATGTCCTTTCCTATATCATGTTAAGTTTCCCGTGTCTAAAATGGATGGTGCAGGCAAAGATACATCACGTATATATGCAGAATCACCCATTCCACTTGATGGTGCTGCAGTGCCTGGTAGTGATTTCTTTCTTTCTTGGCTCGTTTGCCTTTTGTGATTGTGCTGTACGTTTTCCTGAATCTACATCCACACCACTCATATTTGTGTCAAAGTCCGAATATGGAACCAATAGTGCACCTGCGTTGTGATCATCTGATTCTTCTTCAAATGCTCTAAGTCATCTTCACAGAAGTTGTCTTCGTGATGAGTGGTAGTTTCTCCAGTTGATGCTAATGATGTACGTCCAGAAGTTATGGTCGCTCGTGATCTATAGGCAGACCACGACGTACACAAGACATTAGCCATTGTTAATATGCATAACGTTTCTGGCCTTCATGCATTCGATTCAAATTTGGACGTTACCAAGGTGACCAATCATAATTCTGAAGGCAAGAAACGTTAATATTATATTCAATATATAATACAACAATTATAAACAAAAACATAAGATAAAGAAATTCACATACCTTGTTGTTTGGCATCAGGTTTTTTCGGACTTTCACTTTTTCATTTTTCTTTTCAACAAATGTTTTCAATTTCAATCTGTACTTTCCTGCAAAGGAACACCAATTTCTTGTATGATTCCAATCAATGGCGAAGTCTATAATTCCTTCAGCAACCAACTGCTGTACTCATTGCCTAAATTCTTCTCCAGTAAAAACATGTTCTCGAGTTTCTTTTAGTAAGCAATCATACCCAACGTCATGTTCTTTAGCAGTTGCATCAGCTCCACTTCGTGGCGTGTCTATATTTATAGGGTTTCCAGGCCCAACATAATCGCTACCTGGGAACGTTAATCCTTTATTTTTCACTCTTTCAACTTATTTCGTTGTCCTGTATGCTACTCCAGCACCTGCTAAAGCTGTTATACCAGCAGCACCAGCTATTTGTGCTGTTGATAACGAGGTGCTTAAGGTCGCGCCGTCTACTGCTGTTTCAGTCACTCCAGATAACAGCAGCATAGTTTCAGCTGTATTCATTTCTATTGCTGTGTGACCTTTCTCACCATACTGATATGGATGGCGCTGGCGCACTCCAGTATTGGCTTCTTCTGCCAGCTTTAGCTCCAATTCAAATTCAACAACTTCTTCGTCTAAATCATCATATGCTGGATTTTGACCAAATCTAATTTCATTTGCAGCATCGTGCCTACCAACTGCCCTTATACTGTTGCTTCTATTAGCATTAAAATTGTTCCCCCTTTCCGCCATTTCAATATCGTCCACCAGTCCTGGATATAAGGTTCCTCCATTGTACTGTATTGAAATATATTGTCCTGTGCTCAAATACTCATTTAACCACGACATTGTGCTGACTAAAAAAGATTTACTTGTATCTCCGTTTATATACATAAAAGGATAAAAATCTGTCACCACATGGCACTCTAATTTTGAAATTTCTACACGTGCCAACCTTTTGCTGGCGTGGGTGCTTGCCCAGATAGTGTTCTAATAGGACAACTATCTCAGCGGGACAGTGACGCCGCCAGGCTGATCTTTGGACCCGGGCAGTTAACCCTGGTTGGGACACAGCGACCAAACGACCTTGAGTGTCATGAAATATGAAATATGGCACCGTGTGCCGCATCGTTTCGACACCCAAGGTCGTCATGGGTGTCATGAAACATGAAACATGGCACTGCGTACTGTACCATACTGTAAATAAGACTTTGCAGAAGTGTAAGATGGACGAACAGAAATATTTATCGATATACACCAAACTCACAGAAGATTTCAAATGGAAAGAGCTCAAATACAGAGGTTAGTCAACATACATTGCAGTTTTGCAGCTATTGCAAATTAATATTCGGGTGATTTTTTTTTTTTTTTTGCAAACAAATCGCTAACACTCTTTCGTAACACTGGTGAATTCTATTTTACATTACGTTTTAAAATAAGTCTACTACTTTCAATCCCCATTGCGGACTTGGTCCACTCTATTCCAAAAAAATCTTCTGTCAGAGGTGCCGAAACGATGTTCCAGCGTGTTCCAGCTCAAAGTCAGTCCTGTACTCCACTATTGTATTCACAATATGACGATCCCTGTATGTTCTGAAGGAATCTCGCCCGTGATGCTTAGAATTTTTTGTGCTGCTTTGAAACATCAGCCAATACATGCAGTGATCATTTGTGTTACATGCAGTATCCGTTACGCCATGCATGTTTTGTGCTAGTTATAACTGCTTTGTTGAGGAAACATATTCCCAGCACATTATCTATTACTTTTTCAATGCCTCAGTGGCACATAACAGGACTGTATAATTTTAATAAGTACAGTATTTTAATTGTCAGTCTTCTCTTATGTACTAATGAAATATCTGTACCAGAATCAGCTGCTTTAATGTCATGCTCTTTGGTAGAAAAGAGTACAACATACGAATATCGATGACTCTGCAAAGAAAGTGCTTTCATGAAATATCACTTGTATTCGTCGAATTTCCACCATAGCAGTCTTGCGGCATGACAGGAAAAGTGTGTGTGTGTGTGTGTGTGTGTTTGTGTGTGCTCTGAATAAGAGGGTGGAAGTTATGCCTATTTTTTTCCACTCCTTCCACCACACCATTGTTCATCCGCTTCTCCACCTCGCTCCCCCCACACAGCAGCTATCTCGAGACTGAACAATCTATAAAATATGGCCCACTTTGACGTTGCACACCATAAAGGAGGCCCTTGAAACAATTTGGGTTCACTGGGCCTGGTTTAAAGATTGATTGAAGAAAAAAATGGTTCAAATGACTCTGAGCACTATGGGACTTAACATCTGAGGTTATCAGTCCCCTAGAACTTAGAACTACTTAAACCTAACTGACCTAAGAACATCACACACATCCATGCCCAAGGCAGGATTCGAACCTGCGACCATAGCAGTCGCACGGTTCCGGACTGAAGCGTCTAGACCGCTTGCCCACCACGGCTGGCTTAATTAAAGAAATTAAATATTTGTTTCATTAACATTTTTAGCCTGACAGTTTTGAATAATTTCCAAAAATTCTCAATATCAATTTTTCTTCACTTTATTTTTAGACTCATCTGGAACACATTGTCTGGCAGAGGCTTGGGAAATAGAAGAAACCCATACCGAAGATCTTAATAAGTCTGAGGAATTACATAATATATCTTCGTCAGATAGCGGAAATTTTGGTGACAGCCTTACTGAATGCAAACGAAAAATAATTTTTAAATTGGGCCAATTTAAACCACAAGGACCGTTTACAAAGCATCCAGAAACAAAGCAAGTTTTTCAGCCTGTCATTACTCATATTTCAATAAAGCTGGTATAAAAATTTCAAGTCTGTGGCTATGCTGTTCTAATATTTTAAACTAACTGTATTGTCACTTCTGTTGTTGTTTGCAGATGGTCAAAGCAAATCATACTCCTCCACATGGGTTAACAGCGTTTCAGTTCAAAACAATTTTACACAAAGTATATCCAACCATGAAACCTCACAGCAACATATTAATGTGGCTCTATCGTTTAATAATTGGGTACAGGGTAGTACCATCGATACTTTACTGAAAAGTGAAATCCATAGTAAAATTACTTTCTGGCGAGAGGTACGCATCGTGTTATTAATATCATAATTACTTTATCTTCATGCAATTTATCTTTAAGAGGCCATGATTCTGAGCCTAAAAATTTCGTATCAATTTTACGTTTACTATCGAATTATGATCCTATTTTAAAATTGCTGTTAAAGCCAAAAGGTGAAATAAGTTATTTAAGCCCCACAATTCAAACTGAGATTGCTAGTTTGCTTTCTAAGGCAGTTAGAGAAAATGTTGTCTTAGAAATTAAAAAAAGCTTCATTTCTGGCGATTGTTTTGGGTACAACTCAAGACCTGTCAAAAACTGACCAACTTTCTGTAGTTTTTCGATGTGTCTAGATAGCAGAAAATGATGATCATGTGCCTAAAGAAATTAAAATCTGTGAATCCTTTTAGGGATTTATGTAAGTAGTTAATTTTAGTGCAGAAGGGCGTAAAACTGAAATTTTTAATGCTACAAAAGAATATGGAATTGATTCGTCCAAATGTAGAGGGTAGGATTACCATGGAGCAAATGTTAAGTAGGGTGTGTATGGCGGATTACAAGCCCTTATAACAGAACATGAACCAAATACAGTTTAAATTATTGTGCACCATGCACATTAATTTAATTTCAAATGATGCAGCGAAATGTGTTCCTGAAGTGTCAATTTTTTTCGATAATTTGGAAAAAATATACATTTTTTGGCAGTAGCATATACGCTCTTCAATGCTGAGTAAAATATAAAATTACCCTTAAAAAATGGTTCAAATGGCTCTGAGCACTATGGGACTTAACATCTCTGGTCAACAGTCCCCTAGAACTTAGAACTACTTAAACCTAACTAACCTAAGGACATCACACACATCCATGCCCGAGGCGGGATTCGAACCTGCGACCATAGCAGTCGCGCCATTCCGGACTGAGCGCCTAGAACCGCTAGACCACCGCGGCCGGCAAAGTTACCCTTAAGAAGGTATGCCCTACTAGATAGTCTTCAAGCATGACGCTTTATCAGCTACAAACAAACATTATTCATTAATAATGATAACTTTGTACCAAATAAAGCCCACTAAAAAAGATGATCATGCTGAATGTAAAAGTATAATTAATATTTTAGAGAACTACGATTTTATAGCACTTGTCACCTTTTTTAATTCATTATTTGAAATCATCAATCCAATTTCTAAGGCTCTACAGTACGAAACTAATGACTTACAGAAAGCTAGTATTTTACTACGTAATGTTTTGAAAAAACTGAGCCAAATAAGAAAACAAAATTCATTCCATGATTTGCTAAATGTGTCCAGAGAGCTAGCAAAAAAAGGGGGGGTAACAATTGTTTTCAAAAATAAAAGCCGGAAGATCATGAAGTGATATTTTATGAGTTGTCAGAAGATGAGAGAATTTCAGACTTGAATTTGTACTTCAAGGTCAATTTGTACTATTGCTTTTTAGCTATATCAATTTCTCAAACTAAACAAAGATTTCACAGCTTCTGTGACCTTAGTAGTACATTAGAAGTGCTATAACTGAAGTTCTTACCATTTTCAAATCAAATAATAAAAAATTAAGTGGGAAAACTGACTGCTAAATACAGTAAAGATATGTCATGTTGTGGGGCGGTGGGTGGATAAATTAATTATTTATATCTTTTGTTTGCCATTCTCAACACAGGCTCTCTAACTACAATGTTGGCAACCAGAAAGTGATTAGCAAAAACGTGATGCCTGTAATTACAGTTCACTGTGCCCACTCTGGTGGAGAATTAAAGTTATTGATTATTGAAGTTCATTACGCTGAGGATTTAGGATGATGTCTGGGATTCATAGAAAATGCAGTTTACTATAACAATTTTCTCTATATTCTGAAAACGATAAAGCGTAAAATTCCAGCCAAATGATTACCCATATCAGCTATTGTACTATCAGAGCTGTTCAGAGTCTATTGCGTGGAACCTATTATCCCCAGATAACGAAAATGTTCAATAATCGTAATCGATGTAAATGTACAAAGTGAATGCTTGCCAAAATTTGATGTTAACACTCATCAAAGGCCACGTTAGCAATGGCAGAAAGTCTGTCCTGCGGCGACACATGAAAATACGACATACGCAAACTGAGCATAAATCACTGGATTCGTTCCGTTATTAACTCTTTACCCCAATGCGAACTCATTGTTAAGTGCATACCAAGTTACGTAATACGGCATCCAAGGCTGTTCCTGGCAACTGCACAAATGCGAGACTGATATCAGTCTAGAAGAGAACTGGGGTCTTACTCTAGCTCGCACACTCTTTATATATATAGCCACGGTGTGAACCGCCAAAGGAGCAGCCGACAACATTTTCCTACTGACTAGCCGCTGGAGATAGCAGAACACCACTACAAGTTACTAAATAATTAGTTGCTTCATTTACTGAAGGCCGGTGAAGCTCTCAATTTAATTGTGCAATCAGCACACAGGTAAGTATCTATAATAAAATTCTAATGTGGGTAGGTTAAATACTTGTGGCGAGAGAATTATTTTAGTTGCACTGCACGCAATAGATGAGCTCTGAACTTGCCCTTTGGAGAGACGCTACAGCTATAGTTTTATAGCTACCTTTTTGAAACTTCTCACATCTTTGTTATTATAGCGTATCTCCATTCTTCCTAAATCTAAACATCCTAGCTTTATCTACTCACTTACTTAATCTATCTTGCTTCCGAACTTTTAGGACACAAAATCAGAGGATCATGAATTTCAACCAAACTATTTCTTTGTGAGATCCAGCATGCTGTTTCCATTAAATTACAATGAAAAAGGAATCTGAATATAAATTTTGAGGTTTCTATCTCCTTTCTGTTGCGCCGATGATTTTTACATAAAATGTTCAAATTTCGAAAACTGTTTAAGTTACCAAACTGAAACTTAATACATTGTTATTTTAGCATCACTCCTGACATGCTATTAACTTTTCAGATTATTTATTTTATTTTTAAGGTATTGCGCAACATTCGTGACGTCATAGCTATTTACAGCGGACTAGGCTGGCACATAATGGAAAGTATATGAATTTTATATGACGTGAGTAGGCTGCCTCCCTACAATGTGATCTGTATGAACAACTAATTTCTTTGAAAATGTGCTTAAAAAGTGAAATTCATCAAATCTATTCCATTAAGGAACTCACGGAATTATTACTGATTACATTCAGTAGCCTTGCATCCAGTTATCTGGAGGTAATAACAGCATGTTTCCTATTTTTGACCCTTTATTTAACAACTGCAACAGCTGAAAGAAGTTCTTCGAAATTAAAACTGATTAAACACTGTCTTAGGACTTCTATGAGGCAAGAATGGCTTTCAGACTTGCAAGTACTGCCTATGGAGGCAGAACATCTTGGAAAACTAAAATTGTCTATTTTTTTTCTTTATTGTATTTTCCCTTTATACAAAGGTGGGCCGGCAGTGCCATACAGATGCCGCTCTTCGGCAACAGAAAAAAACATATAGTGAACATGGAGACAAAAAAATGGTTCATATGGCTCTGAGCACTTTGGGACTTAACATCTGAGGTCATCAGTCTCCTAGAACTTAGAACTACTTAAACCTAACTAACCTAAGGACATCACACACATCCATGCCCGAGGCAGGATTCGAACCTGTGACCGTAGCGGTCGAGCGGTTGCAGACTGAAGCGCCTAGAACCACTCGGCCACACTGGCCGGTGAACATGGAGGCATAGAAACAGAAATATATGAATGTTAAAAACGGAAGACACACACAAGAATGGCAAAGAAGGCATTCATCGGAAGGTACTGGTTTCATAAACAAGGTCCACAGTGCACAAAAATGAAGGTAATCAGTTTTACACTCGAACTAAGGAGCACACCAAAGATAAAACTGACGCACTGAAATGAAGAAAACAACGTTGCACTAAACACTGGTGGTGAAAGCGGGGGAAAGAAGCCAGTGAGAGAAAAGAGGGGAGAGATGTGGAAGCCCAGGGAGGGCGGGAGGAAGTGGGAAAAATGGGAGAGGGGAGGGGGAGGAAGAAAGGATGGTGAGAAAGAAGAGAGAGGGAGCCCTGGAGGAAAGGGAGGGAAGGGGAAGAGGGAGGGGAGGATTAGATCTGGTAGGAGGGGTATATGGAAGGAACGAGGACATCAGCAGGGAAAGGGAGTTGGCGGAAGCCACCTTGGGCAAGGGTATGGAGAGTGTGAAGATGGAGAGCAGTAGGATGCAATGGTGAGGTGGGGTGGGGTGGAAGAGGATTGAAGAGACAAACAGGTGGGGAGGATCAAGCTTGCGCAAGGTGTAAAGGATCTGTATCCATTCGAGGAAAAGGAGGAAGTGAGGGAAAGGAATCAAGTCATATAGGATCCACATGGGGGACGGGAGACAGATGCGATAGGCGAGGCAGAGACACATGGCGTTCCAGTATTTTGAGGGACTTGTAGTAGGTGGGAGGGGTGGAAATCCAGGCAGTGTGGACATAGCAAAGGATTGGGTGGATGAGGGATTTATAAGTGTGGAGGATGGTAGAGGGGTCCAGACTCCATGTACGGCCAGACAGGAGTTTAAGGGGGTAGAGTCAGGTACATGACTTTAAAACTGTCTTCACCTATAGATGATTTAATAAGTAAGTTTTCAGAAAAAAGGTCGATAATTGTTTGGCCAGCTTGACTCCTACGAGCATTAATTGTAAATATTTACTTACCTATGTATCCTATACGTAATCAATAAATAGTTATTTTATTCAAAATGAGAGTTTTTGTTTCTTTTGTGAAAAATTTTTACCCTGTTGGGTAATTGGGCCTGGCAAGGCAAGCTACACCACTGGTAGAAATTGATGGTTGGCACAGTGGCCATTAGATGGCACTGTCAATGCAACTTGGAGCCTCTCTTGGAGCATAATATGGTGAGAGCGCAAATGTAAGCATGGCTTTTTCACTGTGCCGCCCCTGACCATTCAGCAGGCTATATTCTGGGGGTCGAAGGGTGGCACTTTGTTCTTCCAATCCCTGTACTCCCCTCAGAATTTGTCATCTCCTTTTGAACAAACCATGCATTAGTTTTAAAATGATGTATAGTGAACAATAGACTCTATTTGTTCTCTATAATTATTAAATTGCAGTAATTATTAACAAGAAATAAAAGATTGAAAAATATATCTTTTACATTTTTTTACATGAAGGTTAAGGTTATGTGAAAAGAGTACAGCTATCTATAAGCACAATGAGCAACAACTTCTGTAATATTATTAATCAGCCACAGAGAGTGCATTCTTCAATGCGTTTTTACTAGCACAGCAGAACGTATCAACTGAATCTTGGGAGCAGCAAAAGTACTGGCTGAAGTCACAAGTAAATTACAAATCTCCTCCACCTTTTTTGCTTGCTTCATTCTAGCGATAGGAAACACGGTAACATAGGATTGTGAAGTTGTTGTCTTTGATTTTTCACTTCAAAAACAGGAATTCTGGCAATGTCACTGAGTTCTTTATTTGTTAAATAAATTAGAAAGTGGAACTGACACATGTGATGAAAGATAAAATATATTCACAATGTCAGATACATAAAATTATAGAATGAAAGGTTCCATTAACTTTCAAAAATGATTTTTGGAATCCAACAGCCTAAAATATTTTGAATTTTGCAAACAGATTGTGCTGGAAATAATGAATTCGTTTGAGGAGTAACGATGTTGTAAGCGACAATAAATGTGTGTAAGAGGCGCCAGGAAACATCAGGGCAGTTAGGTCGCTCTCTACCCAGACATCACAAGGTATTATTATTATTATTTCTTTCCTTTCTCAGACGTTATGTCTGGTTAAAAATGGAAAGTGACACGACCTTGATCAAGCGTGACTTCCTTTTAACTGTACGGTATATGTTACATTGCATTTAGCAACTTTTGGGTAATTGGACATGTATCAATAATTACAGATTTCTGTAGTTGTATATATACGTTTGGATGTAGCTGTATTGCGTTGGTGTACTGGTGGATATTGTGTGGTATGACTCCTGTAGTTGATAGTATAATTCGTATAATGTCAACTTTATCCTGATGCCACTTGTCCTTGACTTCCTCAGCCAGTTGGATGTATTTTTCAATTTTTTCTCCTGTTTTCTTCTGTATATTTGTTGTATTGGGTATGGACATTTCGATTAGTTGTGTTAATTTCTTCTTTTTATTGGTGAATATGAAGTCTGGTTTGTTATGTGGTTTTGTTTTATCTGTTTAATGGTTCTGTTCTAGTATAATTTGTATTCATCATTCTCCAGTACATTTTGTGGTGCATACTTGTATGTGGGAACGTGTTGTTTTATTAGTTTATGTTGTATGGCAAGTTGTTGATGTATTATTTTTGCTACACTGTCATGTCTTCTGGTGTATTCTGTATTTGCTAGTATTGTACATCCGATTGTGATATGATCTTCTGTTTCCATTTGTTGTTTGCAAAGTCTGCATTTATCTTTAATAATATGCTTGCTGTAATATCTGGTGTTTATTGTTTGATCCTGTATTGCAATCATGAATCCTTCCATCTCACTGTATATATTGCCTTTTCTTAGCCATGTGCTGGATGCATCTTGATCGATGTGTGGCTGTGTTAGATGATACGGGTGCTTGCCATGTAGTGTTTCCTTTTTCCAATTTACTTTCTTCGTATCTGTTGATGTTATGTTATCTAAAGGGTTGCAGAAGTGGTTATGAAATTGCAATGGTGTAGCAGATGTATTTATATGAGTGATTGCTTTGTGTATTTTGCTAGATTCTGCTCATTCTATAAAGAATTTTCTTAAATTGTCGACCTGTCCATAATGTAGGTTTTTAGTGTTTTATTTATTATTTTTATTTTTTATTTCTTTATTTTTTATTTATTTTTTATTTCTTTCCTTTCTCAGACATATTTATTATTATTATTATTATTATTATTATTATTATTCTATAGCTGAGCAAGCATGCAGTGCCTCAGTGTAATGCCAGCGATTAATGTAGCGGTTCAAGTTCTAGATGGTTACAGATTTTAGTACATAATGTTGCTGAGTATCTGTATGGATCAGAATGATAGCATCGGCGATCAGATTTTAAATACATTAGACGTTTGTATGTGAACATCAGCTCTAATGGAACTGTCATGTAACATGTGATATGTAATTTTAGAATGGTTATCAAATGCAAATGAATTTGTGTGCACATATTTCTGCACATCTCTGGAAGGCTGGGAATAATATTAATCAGACTACATACTATCTGAACAAAAGCGCTATGAGGATAAACTTGTTCTAGAACAATTGGATGGAAGTAAGAAAGGGCTTACATGTTTCGAAAACGACCGATATCAGTGTTACGACTTCTGCACCACTTGTTAACAGCAGACACAGTGGCTACGCCAAAGACTGAGACAGCGTGGAGTTTTACTATTATTTATTGAACTTTCTTTGCAATTTCTCCCTCGTCGTCGCTGCCCAGCCCTGCAGATCCCTCCGCCTGGCTGCTGCTGTGTAGATTCTCCGACAATGCGTGTCAAAGGCATAATTTTCAGCATTTCCAGGGCGACTGAGTTTGATGAAATAGAATAGTCCGGAAATGCTTATGGACAAACAGAACTATTTAGAATGTTCTATAAGGAACTGAAATGGAAGGCATATTTTAGTCTCATTATGTTCTACATCTACATCTACATCTACATCTATATCTACATCTGTACTCCGCAAGCCACCTGACCGTGTGTGGCGGAGGGTACCCTGAGTACCTCTATCGGTTCTCCCTTCTATTCCAGTCTCGTATTGTTCGTGGAAAGAAGGATTGTCGGTATGCTTCTGTGTGGGCTCTAATCTCTCTGATTTTATCCTCATGGTCTCTTTGCGAGATATATGTAGGAGGGAGCAATATACTGCTTGACTCTTTGGTGAAGGTATGTTCTCTAAACTTTAACAAAAGCCCGTACCGAGCTACTGAGCGTCTCTCCTGCAGAGTCTTGCACTGGAGTTTATCTATCATCTCCGTAACGCTTTCGCGATTACTAAATGATCCTGTAACGAAGCGCGCTGCTCTCCGTTGGATCTTCTCTATCTCTTCTATCAACCCTATCTGGTACAGATCCCACACTGCTGAGCAGTATTCAAGCAGTGGGCGAACAAGCGTACTGTAACCTACTTCCTTTGTTTTCGGATTGGATTTCCTTAGGATTCTTCCAATGAATCTCAGTCTGGCATCTGCTTTACCGACGATCAACTTTATATGATCATTCCATTTTAAATCACTCCTAATGCGTACTCCCAGACAATTTATGGAATTAACTGCTTCCAGTTGCTGACCTGCTATTTTGTAGCTAAATGATAAGGGATCTATCTTTCTATGTATTCGCAGCACATTACACTTGTCTTCATTGAGATTCAATTGCCATTCCCTGCACCATGCGTCAATTCGCTGCAGATCGTCCTGCATTTCAGTACAATTTTCCATTGTTACAACCTCTCGATACATCACAGTATCATCTGCAAAAAGTCTCAGTGAACTTCCAATGTCATTCACAAGGTCATTTATGTATATTGTGAATAGCAACGGTCCTATGACACTCCCCTGCGGCACTCCTGAAATCACTCTTACTTCGGAAGACTTCTCTCCATTGAGAATGACATGCTGCGTTCTGTTATCTGGGAACTCTTCAATCCAATCACACAATTGGTCTGATAGTCCATATGCTCTTGCTTTGTTCATTAAACGACTTTGGGGAATTGTATCGAACGCCTTGCGGAAGTCAAGAAACACGGCATCTACCTGTGAACCTGTGTCTATGGCCCTCTGAGTCTCGTGGACGAATAGCGCGAGCTGGGTTTCACACGACCGTCCTTTTCGAAACCCATGCTGATTCCTACAGAGTAGATTTCTAGTCTCCAGAAAAGTCATTATACTCGAATATAATACGTGTTCCAAAATTCTACAACTGATCGACGTTAGAGATATAGGTCTATAGTTCTGCACATCTGTTCGACATCCCTTCTTGAAAACGGGGATGACCTGTGCCCTTTTCCAATCATTTGGAACGCTACGCTCTTCTAGAGACCTACGGTACACCGCTGCAAGAAGGGGGGCAAGTTCCTTCGCGTACTCTGTGTAAAATCGAACTGGTATCCCATCAGGTCCAGCAGCCTTTCCTCTTTTGAGCGATTTTAATTGTTTGTCTATCCCTCTGTCGTCTATTTCGATATGTACCATTTTGTGATCTGTACGACAATCTAGAGAAGGAACTATAGTGCAGTCTTCCTCTGTGAAACAGCTTTGGAAAAAGACATTTAGTATTTCGGCCTTTAGTCTGTCATCCTCTGTTTCAGTACCATTTTGGTCACAGAGTGTCTGGACATTTTGTTTTGATCCACCTATCGCTTTGACGTAAGACCAAAATTTCTTTGGATTTTTTGCCAAGTCAGTACATAGAACTTTACTTTCGAATTCATTGAAAGCCTCTCGCATAGCCCTCCTCATACTACATTTCGCTTCGCGTAATTTTTGTTCGTCTGCAAGGCTTTGGCTATGTTTATGTTTGCTGTCAAGTTCCCTTTGCTTCCGCAGCAGTTTTCTAACTCGGTTGTGGTACCACGGTGGCTCTTTTCCATCTCTTACGATCTTGCTTGGCACATACTCATCTAACGCATATTGTACGATGGTTTTGAACTTTGTCCACTGATCCTCAACACTGTCTGTACTTGAGACAAAACTTTTGTGTTGAGCCGTCAGGTACTCTGTAATCTGCTTTTTGTCACTTTTGCTAAACAGAAAAATCTTCCTACCTTTTTTAATATTTCTATTTACGGCTGAAATCATCGATGCAGTAACCGCTTTATGATCGCTGATTCCCTGTTCTGCGTTAACTGTTTCAAATAGTTCGGGTCTGTTTGTCACCGGAAGGTCTAATATGTTATCGCCACGAGTCGGTTCTCTGTTTAACTGTTCTGAAACAATATATAAACAAACATAGATGAATATTGTTTTCCATAATCAGAAGCAACCTCCATCTAAATTCCTTGGTTATTATCTTCAACTTGCTAGGAATACCACAGGTATTGTCTTCAGTTTGTAATGTGAGAGTGATCATAGAAAACCAGCTGCAATTTACTACATATAACTGACTGTAAATGTCACAATTTTTATGGTCAGGATGGTGCAATTACATTCCTGACACATAAATTAAAACATATGTAAATCCTGCCACTCTATAGCCATAGTGCAGCAACCTTAGTGATATATTTTCAATAAGAAAAACAGCCTAGATTATAATGACAGCAGAAGCTTTATGGACGCATTTTGCCTCTTTGAGACATCTTCAGAATTTATTTAGGAACTGCAGGTAACGCATACAGTCTTGTACTCGTATTCATGGTAATATTCAAGATTATACATGAGGTCCTGTCTTAGTGTAGGAATTTGCCTTCGCCGAAGGTGCATACCAAAATTTTGGCTCTTTGTGACTAATGTGTTGCTTGCAGTTCCTAAGCAAATTCTGAAGATGTCTGAAAAAGGTGAAACGCATTAATAAAGCTTCTGCTCCCATTGCAACTAGACTGTTTTTCTTATTGAAACTAAAACGTGGAAGTCCCATTGCCTGCCACAGGAAACTGCCTCTCGATGGTATACACCCTTCTTCTGACCGCATAAAAAGCCGCAAACAAGCGAATGATTTTTTTTTAGTCGCAAACCTTCGGTCAAATACCATATTTTCTTCAGCAGTCGTTCACCGACCTTTCAAATCTTACAATACTGTATCGAAGTAGCAGCAAGAGCTGTGTTACTGAATATGAGCGAGCTGTATGAGCCCAGCGCAGTATTACTATATTAACCATGTGACGGTGTTCGGATAAAGTGATACTGTAGGAACGAAACTGTGAAAAAACGTGCATTTACAGTTACAGGCCGAGGGAAAGGCTTCTTTTTCGTATGCAGAAGAGAGGAGCACGAGGGCTAGGAGATGTTAACTACCTTTCCCAGTAAATCGTTATCTATTTGTTTTGTTCAGTATTTGCGCCCTCTGTGTGCCTGCTTCCTTGGCAGGGGCCTATCTCGGTACATCCCTGCCTCAACAGTTGTGTCCCTTTTGAACCCAGTTCCCTCTACTCACTCAAGCAACCACGTAAACTTTACATTAGTAATGATTCATTCCAGGGAAAAGTAATTTAATTGGAAACTGTCAAGGATTTTGGGAGTTCATTCCTTTATGTTGCTCCCTCATATGTATATCTCGCGAAGAGACCATGAGGATAAAATCAGAGAGATTAGATCCCACACATCGGCATACCGACAACCTTTCTTTCCATGAACAAAACGAGACTGGAATAGAAGGGAGAACTGATAGAGGTACTGCGTGACTGCTAAGGTCGCAGGTTCGAATCCTGCCTCGGGCATGGATGTGTGTGATGTCCTTAGGTTAGTTAGGTTTAAGTAGTTCTAAGTTCTAGGGGACTGATGACCACAGATGTTAAGTCCCATAGTGCTCAGAGCCATTTGAACCATTTTGATAGAGGTACTCAAGGTACCCTCCGCCACACACCGTCAAGTGGCTTGCGGAATATGGATGTAGATGTAGATATGTGAAAAACATCAAGTCATTTCAGGGCCCATATTCAACTGTAGGCCTCACCACAGCTGACTTAATAAGTTAGGTTAAAGGTTGATGGTAGGCAAGGGCTTACCACATCAAATAGGACCACACATAGTAAAGTATTGTTATGATTACGGCTTCCATCAGGCTGAGTACAGTTTTAATTTCAACTCTGCAGTTTTGTATTTCTGGGCACTGCAGAATAGCTCCGTTTTGTCTCAATCAGCTGGCACTGAGACGTTTCTATGGAAACAAAAGCCTTACAGGAGTTTCGCCTTCAACAATATCCATGCAACAGCTTTGTGGCTCCTGAACTGATCCTGCATCTGATGGAGCTGAAGGTAAGCACACCTTTAAATAAGTCTGTATTGTGTAGCTCAAAGACGGGGCAGAACCCATAACAATAACTACGGGAACATAAGAGCAACACTGGGAGCGATGTTGTTACAGTGGCTTAAATCATCAGAACAATTCTAATCACGATGACGACAACGACAACAGCCTGGAATTATTCAGCCTATGACCATTTAATGAACTGTGTGCTATGAAAGGCAGAGCATCTGACGGAAAATGTTATTTAACAGTTGTAAGCCATTGCATACCTTTATGATTATATTGCCCCATATATCACGATAACTTTTTATAACATTTTATTTTCTGTCTCGTGTGACTAATGCATCAGTTGTGTTATAGGTAGTTACAAAAAGAAACGCTATGTTACTCTGTGAGAGCCAAACAAATCTCAGATTATCCTTATATTTCGTAGTAATTTATTTTGAAATTATGATACAATTAATTTTGATAGCTCTAATCCCTGTACTACACAGTATTTTATTTGGAAGTTAAGTTGATTCAAGGTTAAACGACCTAATGTCACAATATCGGTGATAATGAGCTGTTACCAGAAAAATACTCTCAGGGAAGCTGGCACAAACCAGGGGTGCTGTGATGAAAGGACCTCGCTCCCATGCTCATAAAGTGGAGAAATCGATTCGTAACTCCGTGGAAAAAGGGTCTTTGCCAGCGACTTGGGCCTTTCCTGTGTATACCAGTGACAACACTGAAGACAGCTGCCTCGCAATTTACTGCCATCACTTTCGCTGTTTAACATCTCGTAGGTGACGAATGGCCGGATCATTATAGAACGTTGTTGTGAAGTGACATAGACTATTGCTTAGCACCATGTCTATTTACAGTTTGACGAACTTAACAGTTAATTAAATCGTCTCAGATAGGTGTTCTCATTGTAAATATAACAGAATATTTCTTCACTCTACACTGCTGGCAAATGAGAAATAGGCCTAACTATTTAACCTCCCAAGCGCTCACGAGATCGACAATTATCGAAGATTGAATGAATGACATTATTATTGACGAAGAAATAGTGTAAGAAAAGAAGGCAATGGTATTGTTAATGTAGATGGAATGAGTATGATTCAGTCAGATGGAAATAGATGTGCTCAAAGTGTGTAGAGCTAATTGCTGAAATAATAACAATTGGACATCATCAACTTTTGGGTGGCAAATTTACAGGTAGATACTTGACACTGGGGTACCTAGTTTACCATGTTCACTACAGTACTGTTGATGTTACACTGCCTGACAAAAAAAGTGACGCACCCAGAAAACATGGATGTCAACGTAACTTCATAAACGTACACACAATCGGCGAGTACTAAATCAGTACAGTTGCAATTCTCTGTGACAGGTGGAACAGCTATCAGAGTGCACTAGTGTCATTCGTGTTTAGTGTTGTTACCAGGCCTGGTGGGGCATATAAGAGGAGTGAACAGTGTCAGACGTTGAGCAGTCATTGTGAGAGACACAGAGATGGCTCATAGTTGTGTGAACCAGCATTATCAATATCTGATCTAGTTTGAAAGAGCTCTCATTGAGGGACTCCATTTGGCTGGCTGGTAAAATCAGACAATATCCAGATTTGTGGGGCATTCAGATGTGACAGTGGCCCAATGTTGGACTGCATGTGAACATGTGGGCAGGCATACTCATAGTCAGGGGTCAATCGACCACCACAAGGGAGGGCTGCTGTATTGTACACCAGGCTTGTTGTAACCTTTTCAAATATGTGCCATTTGAGAATGAGTAAAGGACTCTCTGCTATATTCTGTGTCATCCCACACCGTTAGTCAGAGGTAAGCAACAGCTCAACTAGGGAATTACCTTCCCATGCATAGACTGTTATTTATACCACATCACAAATGGCTGCATTTGATGTGGTGCTGTGACTGGGAAGCATGGACTACAGATTAACAGCGTCGCATTGCGTTCAGCAATGAATCAAAGTTCTGTGCTATCCTGGACGACCATCGTTGGTGAGTATGGCAACAATCTGGTGTCTATGTTATGGAGATGCACAGTGGTGTTACTCCTGGGTTCATGGTGTGTGGTGGGAGCCATTAGATATGACTTTAGTTCATGGCTTGTAGCAGTTGAGGAAATTCTGACAGCACAATGGTACATCACGGACATCCTCTGTCCTCATGTGTTACCTCTCAGCAACAGTATTGTGGTGCATTTTTCAACAGGATGGTGCTCGTCCACACATGGCACATGTCTCCATGACCTGTCTGTGTGATATTGAGGAACTCCCATGGCCAGCAAGATCGCCAGAACTGTTCCCAATAAAACAGATAAGGGACCAGCTCATACATCAACTCTGTCCCAATACCAATATCGATAATATTAAGGATCAGCTACAATAGTTGTGGACCAGCTTGCCTCAGGAAAGACTACATCGACTTTATGACACCTTTCCCAACCAAATCAGTGCATTCATCTTGATCAGAGCAGGGTGCAGTGTCATACAGATAAATGGCCTCATGCTGCTACGTTCTTTGCAAATTTGACTTGATGTTGCAAACATTGATATAACATCACATAAACTCTCAGCTCATGAAGTTTTATTTTGTTTCCCTCTCCTATTCTGATTGATTCATTTTTTATGGCTGTTGGTGATCAGATATAAATAGTGACTCATTGCAAAAGCTCCAAGCAGTTAAAATGATATTTTAGACTGTAACAAGGTTCTTAAATTATGTCATGACTCGTCACAAACAAAGGTTGCCCTGCAAACAACTCATGTAAAGTCATTTTTGGACCACATAAAGCTGACTAGCTGTACAACAAGATTGCTAATCTTATGTGACAACTACCAGTGCACACATGTGTGGTTGCAGTCGTCAGCTGAGGGCTATGAACATCTGAATTGCGATGGGGCTTCACCCAAGTGGCTAAAAAGGAGTGTATGATATGAGTGTCACAGACTGCTCAGTAACGCCTAGAAGAATGGAGTTACAGACTGCCACCTTCGTCATTGATACTGCAGACAGAATGAAAGACATTCCTAATTAAGATTATGAAAATAAGGGACTCTAGTTTAGGTAGCGACAGAAATAGAACAAATGCGTATGAAAATGGTCAACTGGATGACCGTTAGAGTTCTTGTGACAAATAAAACATATGCTCACAGGACAAATGTGAGGGCAGTGGAGAATAACCTCCGGCTGGCTATAGGTAAAAAACTTCTATGAAAAAATGTTTTATCTTCATCTTGAAACTATAGATTTTTCTGTTTTCTAGCATAGTCACCATTTACATCGAAGCATTTGTCATAGGGTTCCAAACTTTCACAGCTGGATGCTTACTAAATCAGAGAGCAAGCAGATGTGACAATGGCGGTACTCCGTGCAAAAATACTAGCGTCACGCTAGAACGGCGGTTACTTTGCGAATTACCCTCATATTATATGTGAATGTAGACTTTCCCGGTGTATACTGCTGATGAAATCGCCGGTAGCAGAGGTGGGGAGGGACGGTCGCCGCTCGCTACTGACCAGCTATATATAGATGACGGCCGCAGTCCATCGACACTTCGCCAGAAGGTGATGAGAATGACACTCACCGAAACGTCACGGCTATTCGATGCAGCTACTCGGATGGAAGCCCGAAAAGATTTCATCAACCCTCATATTAGTTATCCCTTTAATACTTTGGAGCGCTCTCACATTAAACTGATACCACTGTTGATGTGAGCTATGACAGTGAAACAGTGTGTGTCAGTCAGTTGTATGGAATCAGCGCACTAACATGTAGTGACATGACAGAATGTCCAAAAGAAGTTATCTTACTGATATGTTGATATATCAATGCAAACTGACCAACGCATCTCCAAGGAATGGTGTTTCACTCGCAACCATGTAACATGGTGTAAAAACAGCAGGCACAGCAAAATTGTAGCCAACAGGGGGTGGAGACGAGTGTCATGACAATGATAAACGGTTTCAAAGCCAAGAGGAATTGTAGATGTAAATGGATACAGGTCTATCTCAACCAGTTTCTGAGCAGACGTTTTTTTGAGGAGAACTACATACAGTGGGCATATGGAGTCGTATAACTCAGAGAAGGCCATTATTCCACAGTGATACTTAAAGCTGCACCTCATGAGTGGGTGAAACAACAAAGAATCTGCACACAAGTGACTGGAGGTATGTAGTGTAGTCTGACGAATCGCGTTTTTGCTTGTTTTCAAATGTTGGAAGACACTGAGTGCACCAAAAGCCCAATGCGATGTTTCAGAGTTGATTCACACTTGACTGAATGTAACGACATGTCACATAAAAACATTCCACAATTTACACAATGGGGCAGGGAAGTATCCCGAACTTTGAAGATTAATTTAAAAACATATAACAGAACAAAATTATATGAGGCATTTGTAGGGTACAACTGGAAATTAATTTCTTGAGGTTTTAAACAACAGGTCTTGCAGACGATGTCCCTCGTTGGTAATGCACTGCTGCAGCTGGTCTCTGAAGTCGTGCATAGCAATGTTAAGGATCTGTTGCGCAGTGTGTCCTACTTCAAGGCGTATTGCACATTCCAAGATTCGTGGGATACTTGGTCGATGTTTATGTACGTTAACTTGATAAAGCACCGTGAAAAGTAGTTGCAAAGAGTTAAATCTGGCGAGCACTTGCCCCATGGAATGTCACTGAACAGGGAGATTAAGCGCCTGGGGAAGGTATCCCTCAAAGCAGTAATCCAATTTCTAGCAATGTGGGCCGTGGAACATTCCTACTGAAACCACACTAGTCCCAAATCGATTTGTTGAAGTTGTGCTTCAAAAAATCATTGGATCATGTTGACATACCTCTCAGAATTGACGGTAACAGCATGGGGATTCTCCTTAGAAAAATAAGATCCTGTGATGTCTTCAGTGTGCCCCAACTCTCCCTTGCACAACATTCCCACAGACACAGAAGTTCTCTAACAAAATCGCTTTATTGTCAGGAACAACAAGTACGCACCACACCTGTATTCCAACATAGACTGGTTTTGGGACAAGTACGTCTCGATTGTAAATACGAGTTGCTAGTTTGACCAAGCCATGTTTACAACTGACAGGGGCACTAACGGGAATTCCACCGATACTGCGTCGGTAGAGCCCAACCCTGCCTTTTGAACCCCCCCCCCCCCCCCCAATCCCTTCACAATGTTCTCTTGATGGTAAGGATACTTCCTAGCCCTGTTTTCCAAATGACATTAACACAAATTTTTAATGGCACAAAACAGCATGTCACCATCAAAGGAACCAAGTTTTGAAGTTGATGTTGCTGTGGAGATGTGTGACGTCGTCCGCTAACAACGGAAATTATCTGGCTTTCGACGAGCTCACACATTTTTTAGTAGCGGATATCATGTTTTTGTATCGTCTCAATTTTTATTTTATTATGTTGCTTGGTTTTCGTGACAAACAGCACATGTTCCATAAATACTTGGATTTTTTTCCTTTGAGTATTCTTCCATAACAGACATTTAAAAGTGAAAAATTATTTAGTATTTGCAAAACCTGAACAGAAATTTGTGAAACAATTTCATTTAAATAAACTTTTATTAAATGAAAAAGTCAACTTTATTGAAGGAGAAAAATACAGTTGTTCATGACGTTATTTGCTACATATGAAAAAAATAGATAAGGTGAACAGGCTTTATGTATCCCCTTATAAATATTGCTTCATGTTTTTGTGTGTATATATTTTCCCTAGCAAATAAATGTCGATATTTTGAAATGTTGTTTCACTTCTGAGCTACTGACCCTACAAAACTGATCAAAAACGTCTGTTATAAGTTCTATGGACATTAATAAACTTTGTCATTGTTAGCTCCTTAATTCAAGTACTATATGACAGTCTGACATGGAGTATGTGGACACTGCACTTTGCTTGAGTATATGTCTTTTGTTAAGACACAGCCATTAATTTCTTCTTAAGAAGTTAACATAAATGCACCATAACTCCTCACCAGGAACAATATTGTATAACAATAAGAATATCAATCAGTGAATGGATGATATTCAAGCAAATATGCAGTAACATTCAACCCTTTAGTTTTTGTTCTTTGAATTAGAGCATTCCATTTTCCTAATCCCTGCTTCTAAACCTTATCTATAGAATGCAGGTGTTGTATGGCGATTAAATGGTCGCAGTTCATCACATATGTCAGTTATCAAGACTTCCTGAATGTTAAAAATCATTTGTGCCAGAACGATCTTTCTTGAAACAAGGAAATCCTTTTCTGACGTATTTTGCTTGAAAGCGCTTGCCCCACACAGAATATAATGACAATGATGTAGACTGAAGCAATGATTAAAATTTGTGAAAGTGCTGGTATTCGAGCCTGGGCCTCCTGCATACGAAGCACCTGCACTGGCCTTCATGCCACTCTGGCACTGAAGCCACCACAGCTGCATGGAGTACCCTAGTAAGTCTGCCTCCCTGACACAAATTTCAACTATTACTCAGCCCGTTGCTATTGCTCTCCTAAACTCACATCAGTATTGCTGAAGCTCTCCAATGTTGAAATAGCACCTTAGCAACGCACAGAATGAGATTAATCCTGCCTTTACCTCAGGTGTAAATTGTATACTAGCCATATACAGTTGATGTTCCGAAAACTTGTCAGGGAGGGAGACATATTAGGGCAATACATGTGGCTGTGCTAGCTGCAGTGCCAGTATGGCATAAGGGTTAGTGTGTCTGCCTAGTAATCAGGAGACCTGGGTTTGAGTCCTGGTGCTGGTATGAATTTTAATTCATTGCTTTGGACTACATCATTATCATAGATAAAGGTGAGACTCGGTATGTGTGTCTGGAACATCAGCTATATATAACAATACAATGGATTCGAGCTGCCACTGCTGCCTTCACCTTCCTGTTGAACTCAGCATGAGCAAAATGTCGCGAATGTTAGACCTTTCTCCACTTGCGACTCTATCATACAATGCTTAGACAATGTTGTTAATTTTCTAGTAAGCAAAATCCAGTATATAACTGCATGATAAATACTAGAACTTCAAATAAGACAACGACAGATAATAAATACATTCATAGGGTCGCACTGCAGCCACCAGGATGGACAGCACTTGACGTGAGACGGTGGGTGACATGTGGCTAGCAGCCGTAGCGGGTGCCCGCAATAGGGTAAGGAAACTCTTGAGCATAAACAGTTTTGACCTTGCCGCATCCAGCTGCTGTTTTGACATTTTATTCTAGAACGTTTCGCTATTAGTGATGGGTTAAAAAGATAAGCGAATTATCTTGCACGTTGCAGTAGACTGCGAACTTTAGCAGACAGCCGAAATGCGGTATAAAAAATAGGAGACAGTAAGGACTCGAAATCGCGACTTTCTGTTTATATTGCGCGACGTTTATCGCTAGACCATGTCCTAATACAGCCATAGAACAACTCTATAAGAAGTCAACGCTTCCTCCAGTTATTTACGCATCCTACAGTATTGCAAAATGTACATATGGGTGGACTTATGATTCTGAGGGTGGCCGGTTTTATTGGCCACCTTAAGTGAGCGACTCGGACTAGGTCTGTGCAGCGACCGGCCAGCGGCCAGGTTTCATGTCTAAAACTGCACCCTTCTGCCATTTTTCATTTCACAAAACGAGAGTCCACCTACACATTTTAAAGTTCTGATAGTACTGATGCCTGGTCGTTCATTAGCTGTGAAACTTCAGCAAGCACGCCAACAAAGCGTCTGAAAGAGTGCGATGTTCATCTGTTCACTGTCGATAGTCCTGGAAATACTTCCTAAAAAAAACAACACTTCCTGGATACAACACAAACTGTAACAATTTTGCAGGTGTCTTCTCTTAACCACTTTGCGTGTATCTTTCCACACAATAAGCAGTTGATCTCCATAACTGAATACATATTTTCTAAAATTTCATTCACTTCATCTGTAGTTGCAATTTTCGGAACTCCTGCTGCTGTTTCATTTTACAAAGACAAACTTTCACTTTTATCTATATCTCAGTTTTGTATACATAACACTGCTTCCTCGATTTGTGGGACTGTTCCCAGTTCTCCTATACAATGTGAGCCCATCCATTTTATGTAGTAACTTGGTATAATGTAAGTCATTTGTTCCAACTGTCCACATTCTAAATGTTAGCACTTTCAACACTGCCCTCTTTACACCCGGCACTTGGCTGTGAACTGGCATATTTAATGGATGTTTGAAATTAGATTGCAAAGAACAGAAAAATGATAGGAATATGGTTCTTGCATCATTTAAAAGGAAAAAGTAAGAGCTTTACATGAATGTGAGGTTATTTCACAATATAAAATAAAAATGAATGCTATAATTAAAAAAGAAGACACAAAAATATCGTGGATAAAAAAGTTTTACATGATCTCTCTCTTGGGTAGTGCCATTATTACTGTATCTAAATTTAAAACAAAATACCACTGGACTGTCTAACTGCAGGTACGTGTAAATTAGAGTATTTTAATAGTTCAGATGTAGTTAGCCTTTGTGTGAAAATCCTGGAAACAGTGTGGGATGCAAAGACCAACACCACAGTCCTTGCACCACCATTTACTTTCCTTCCTGATGCGTTTACCCCTCTCTTTCTTCTCCCTGTCTGAACATACTTTGCAATCCTAGTAGTATTCACCTTGTTTGCAGTGGGTGGGACCTTCTCTGGAAAGTGCCTTGAAAATGTCCTCTCAATTTGTGAGGATGAAGCGGCTTGTTGCTGAAAAATATTTCCACCCTTCTCAGCCAATTTCTTCCCCACTCTGTGAATAAAGTCTACTAGGGATAAATTCTTCCTAGTGTTCTCTTTATATAAATTAAAACTGTTGACAGTTGAAACGATAAACAAGTGGAAAAACAGCTTTTACCACCACTCCAAAGTTTTTCGGGCAAACGGATAATAGCTGGAGAACTGATCTGCTCTGTCAACCCCAGCTTTATTCTTATTGTAATCAATAATAACGTCTGGCTTTACAATTTCTGCTATTCCACCTTTGGCCCACACTTGAATACTAGTGCTGGTAGACTTATGCTTTGTGGAAAGACAAAAAACATCTCGTTTTGACTTCCACTTCGCTGCCAAGAGATGGTGTTTCCTTTGAAAAACTATCTTTTTTTTAGTTTTAGTGTTCTGAATATTCGTTGCAAACCTTTCCTGTCTTTCATTACAGTTCCCACTCCAAGAACTTTATTTTCCTACAACATGTCCAAAAGAGATGGACTAGTGTAGTACCTATCCATATAAATGCAATGGCCTTTGCCAAAGTACTGTGAACACAACCTTTTGACAAGGCCCTGGATACTATCGTCAACACTGCCTGCAGAACCTGTATATACTTCACAGTTTAGCATATAACCACTTAATGAATCGCAGAGAGCATACAATTTTATTCCATATTTATTGGGTTTGTTTTTCATGTATACTCTGAAGCTTGTTCTACCACGAAAGGGACACATTGCCTCATCTATGGTCAGATTCATGCCTGGACGAAAACTAATTTTGGTTTTATTCACAAAGAAATCAACCAAAGGCCTCACTTTTTGAAGTGGGTCGTGCTTTTCTTCGCCTCTGCTAATGAACGTAGCGTTGTCATTCAAAAGTAACATCGACAATGTAGCGCAAAATCGATCGCGACTCAACAATTTACTCACAAATCCTGTCTGCGGAAACGGGTCTGTCGACCAATAATCACTTATTTTCGGCAATTTGACGACGCACATACGCAAAATAATACTGAGAGACCAGTAAATCTCTTGCAATTTACCTCAGACCACTTATGCCAAACAGAGTTTATTTTCAGGCTACCCTTGCGTTTCATTGTCGTAATAGCGTTACCAGCGCACAGATTCGTTTCACTTTTGATGAGCCGAATAAGGTCGTCATCAAAGAAATAACTAAAATATCGAAGCTCCTCAGTGGCATCTGAAAAATGCGATGTTACGCCGACTACTTCCTGGAAATCCGGCAGTGCTGGCTGTTCGTCTAGTTCCGACCAATCTTGCTCGTTGTGCTCAGTGAGGCACACACGACCAGGTACCACAGATGGTGACTGATGGTCTGTACCACTGCCTGCATAGAACAAAAATAATGCTAAGATTGGTACTAAAAGGTACTAAATGCAAGTGAAGTAATGAACATTACTCACAATACAAGATGAGGTAATGAACTCTTCACTTTATGAACAATTGAGACATATACATACGTGAATCATCACTTGTACTTTCGTGTGGAGAGTACGAATCCTCTTTGTCATAATCGTCAATTTCAGATCTTCCATAAAGAATATCTAACATCTCTGCCTCCGTCAACTCACTGCGCGATATTCTCACGATCGTAAACACCTGTGAATGAACTGCAGGTAACTTCGTCTTTGCAGTGCTCACAGCCGCTCCCAGGATGAGATAGCCGATAAGTGGTGGCCTCTTGCGGAAGAAGAGTTAAATACCTCCACATTAGTTGACGAAACTGCTTCGGAGACGCGCTAAACGCGCTTACGGAGCCAAATAAAGGTTCGCCCGTACGGTATACGGGCGCCGTCACCAACGTCAGGGCGGCCGCGCCCGTATGCCGTACGGGCACCGTGCTGTAAGTGTTAGCCCTATATGTCAGTTTATTAACTGTAGGAAACATATGTAAAATTAATATTAATTCTTTTATATAAAATGTCTTCCACTACTTTCGTAAAATTCAATATAATTTAGTTAACCAGTCACTACTGCATTTGGTAAGTAACCAAGTATATCAAATCCTTAAGTCATTTAAAAAAGAAAAAAAGTCTGTAAAATAACCTATGCTTGCTCAGCACATTGCATGTTAAGCAGTTTTAATATTTCAGTCATAGCATAAACTAAATTATTGGGATAGCAAATATTTAATGTGTACATCCAGCTGGCTTCAACAGAACTTTCAGATTGTTGTTAATAAAGTGCAGCTTTGACTTTAGATGTAATTTCCGATGGAATAAACATGTCAGTCGGCAAGATGGAGAATGCTGCTCTGCTTCTCTGCATCAGACAAAGTAAACGTGTTTGTACTACTTTTATAAATGTGGAAAATAGAAGCAATGACAAGCAGAATATAATGTAAGTGCTTCGAAAGAGTAATAAACTGTATACATACAACTAATGTTTAGTTGCTGCACAAACAATTATTTTACACAGTGCAGCTGCAGAATCCAAAATTCTGCCTATGTCTTAAGGACGTGCTAATGCAGATGTATATTTGTACAATGCCAATTGAAACATGGGCAAAAGCCTGAAACACATATTAGGATAAATAAGAAACGCATACACACAATGTGGCTGTTTGCTGTATTTTTTAGAGTAATATAATCCACAGCCAGGGATCTCAACATTCAGTAAATCTTATTAAGTCTTTTTTCTATTGGGAGACAAGTTACATAGCCGTTCTAGTGTACACACTTACTTTTGCCTTCCTTGCTTACAATCTAGCTACTCTTTTCGGAGGCTTAACAGCTACATTGAAAATTGGATCATCAGTCTCTTACTGAGCGATGCCAGAACAGACGTTGACATTGCTTCATCCACAGCTGTTTCTGATCATCCAGCATTCTGTTTATCTGTGATAGAGGCAGTTTCAAGGAGCTCCGCCAACGTGATATTGGTAATGGGTAGTCTGCCTTGGTGGCGTTGGCTGAAAGCTTTTGTGATTAACACAGTTGGTAGCCCTGCACAAGACCGCACGTACGGAGACAGAGCTCTCGTGAAAGATAAGTAATTTAGGTTGTAATTAATTGTAGTTGAACATTTTTAACTAATTAAATACGTTCTTTAGTGTACTCTTCAACCTCACCATTAAAAGTTTTTCTTTTATTTGCTTAGTGTTCTAGTAACCGCGAAAAGTTCGTTTCTTTACTTTCTGCTGCTCGGGCCTAATTTTTCGAGTGTGCATATTTAGCGTTATACCGCAATTGGTAAGTGCATTTGTTGTAGTTTAACTGATTAAATACGTTCAATAGGGTGATTTTCAAGCTCAGCAAAAAATGTTTTCCTTTTATTTGCGTATTATTCCAGTAATCGCGAAAAGTTCGTTTTGTTTATATTTCGCGGCTTTGCCTTACTTTCCAAGTGTGCATACTTAGCGTTATACCGCAATCGTAAGATCATTTGGTATAGATTAACTAATTAAATACACTCCTGGAAATTGAAATAAGAACACCGTGAATTCATTGTCCCAGGAAGGGGAAACATTATTGACACATTCCTGGGGTCAGATACATCACATGATCACACTGACAGAACCACAGGCACATAGACACAGGCAACAGAGCATGCACAATGTCGGCACTAGTACAGTGTATATCCACCTTTCGCAGCAATGAAGGCTGCTATTCTCCCATGGAGACGATCGTAGAGATGCTGGATGTAGTCCTGTGGAACGGCTTGCCATGCCATTTCCACCTGGCGCCTCAGTTGGACCAGCGTTCGTGCTGGACGTGCAGACCGCGTGAGACGACGCTTCATCCAGTCCCAAACATGCTCAATGGGGGACAGATCCGGAGATCTTGCTGGCCAGGGTAGTTGACTTACACCTTCTAGAGCACGTTGGGTGGCACGGGATACATGCGGACGTGCATTGTCTTGTTGGAACAGCAAGTTCCCTTGCCGGTCTAGGAATGGTAGAACGATGGGTTCGATGACGGTTTGGATGTACCGTGCACTATTCAGTGTCCCCTCGACGATCACCAGTGGTGTACGGCCAGTGTAGGAGATCGCTCCCCACACCATGATGCCGGGTGTTGGCCCTGTGTGCCTCGGTCGTATGCAGTCCTGATTGTGGCGCTCACCTGCACGGCGCCAAACACGCATACGACCATCATTGGCACCAAGGCAGAAGCGACTCTCATCGCTGAAGACGACACGTCTCCATTCGTCCCTCCATTCACGCCTGTCGCGACACCACTGGAGGCGGGCTGCACGATGTTGGGGCGTGAGCGGAAGACGGCCTAACGGTGTGCGGGACCGTAGGCCAGCTTCATGGAGACGGTTGCGAATGGTCCTCGCCGATACCCCAGGAGCAACAGTGTCCCTAATTTGCTGGGAAGTGGCGGTGCGGTCCCCTACGGCACTGCATAGGATCCTACGGTCTTGGCGTGCATCCGTGCGTCGCTGTGGTCCGGTCCCAGGTCGACGGGCACATGCACCTTCCGCCGACCACTGGCGACAACATCGATGTACTGTGGAGACCTCACGCCCCACGTGTTGAGCAATTCGGCGGTACATCCACCCGGCCTCCCGCATGCCCACTATACGCCCTCGCTCAAAGTCCGTCAACTGCACATACGGTTCACGTCCATGCTGTCACGGCATGCTACCAGTGTTAAAGACTGCGATGGAGCTCCGTATGCCACAGCAAACTGGCTGACACTGACGGCGGCGGTGCACAAATGCTGCGCAGCTAGCGCCATTCGACGGCCAACACCGCGGTTCCTGGTGTGTCCGCTGTGCCGTGCGTGTGATCATTGCTTGTACAGCCCTCTCGCAGTGTCCGGAGCAAGTATGGTGGGTCTTTTATTTGAGTATTCTTCCAGTAATCGCAAAAAGTTCGTTTTGGCTACATTCGGCTGTTTAGGTCTAGTTTTTGATCGTGAATATTTAGCGTTATACCACAAATTTAAGTGCATTTCGTAATACTTTACTTACATATTATTTTCCAAAACATGTTTAGTGTCCTTTTGCATCTGTATTTAATATATTACCATTAGCACTTAGTAAATCTCTTAACTAATTTCTAAACTACCATGGATACTAAGTGTGTGAGCTGCATTAGGAAAGTTAGTTCAGGGGTTTTGTGCAGGTGTTGTGACGGGTGGTTTCATTGGGGAAATTGTAGCGGCGTGGGAACTGGGGAAGCAAACGAGACTCTTACATTCATTTCCAGGGTTTGTTCTAGAGATAGGATTATAGCTGAACAGGAGGAGAAAATTAGAGCCCTTTTGGCTGATTTGGACAGAGCGAGGGAGGAAGTGAAGAGGTTAAGGGGGGAGGAGGGTAAACAGAGGTGGGAAGTGGTAGCTGGGAACAGGGGCCACAGGAAGAGGACAGTGTCTGACAGTTTCCCAATTGCCACAACCGATGTTTACTACCACAGTTAAGTAAGGAAGAGGCTCCAGTAGAATTAGACGTAGTTAAGATGCAACAGAATTTCACTAGGAATCCAAACGTTTCAAAAAAAGTAGAAAGTAAGAGGAAAGTTCTGTTGCTAGGTAGCAGCCATGGAAGAGGTGTGGGCCAGATTTTGCAGGAAAAATTAGGTGACAGGTACCAGGTCACAAACTTTTTCAAGCCAAGTGCATGTCTTAGCCAGGTGGTAGAGGATATAGGTTCCTTGTGCAAGGGTTTCTCAAAGCAGGATCATGTGATGATAGTGGATGGAGAGGGAAACAGTATTGATAGGGATCAGGGCTACAGTATTGATTGTGACCTGGTGAAAATAGCCTCTGCAACGACCCATACCAACGTTGGGCTGGTGCCTGCTTTCGTGCGGCATGATCAGCCCCAGTTGAACCGCTCTGTCAGGAGGGTAAATATGGAGAGTTGGATCAGTTGCGTAGGGCAGCCACTCTGTCAGACATTGGATTGGCTCCTGTCAAGGCTATTGATAGGGGGGATTTCACAAGGCATGGCCTACACCTCAGTAGGAAAAAGAAGGGTAAACTGGCAGGGTTGTTAGCGAAATCCATTAGGGGGGACACTAGTACTCAAGGATGTACCTCTTTTTTAGACTAATATCAGTGTCCAATGTGAAGTTCAGGCAGGCAGGTGCTAAAGAGGTCAAAAACTCACAAGATTCTCACAACAGGAAAGTAAATAATAATGTTACCATATCTAACCAAAATATTGGTGGATTAAAGAAAAAAGTAGATTCTCCGAAAAGTAAAATAAAAAATAATGTTACCATTTTTCACCAAAATATTCTGGGATTGAAGAATAAAGTAGATGAGCTCCTGGTTTGTTTAGATGACATTGAATCTAATAATGTAATCGATATACTATGCCTGTCAGAGCATCACATTGTGTCTGACATGGAAAAGGTAAACATCAGTGGTTATAAACTAGCTCCACATATGAGTAGAGAGAATAAGCTGAGAGGAGGAGTTGCCATATACACTCCTGGAAATTGAAATAAGAACACCGGGAATTCATTGTCCCAGGAAGGGGAAACATTATTGACACATTCCTGGGGTCAGATACATCATATGATCACACTGACAGAACCACAGGCACATAGACACAGGCAACAGAGCATGCACAATGTCGGCACTAGTACAGTGTATATCCACCTTTCGCAGCAATGCAGGCTGCTATTCTCCCATGGAGACGATCGTAGAGATGCTGGATGTAGTCCTGTGGAACGGCTTGCCATGCCATTTCCACCTGGCGCCTCAGTTGGACCAGCGTTCGTGCTGGACGTGCAGACCGCGTGAGACGGCGCTTCATCCAGTCCCAAACATGCTCAATGGGGGACAGATCCGGAGATCTTGCTGGCCAGGGTAGTTGACTTACACCTTCTAGAGCACGTTGGGTGGCACGGGATACATGCGGACGTGCACTGTCCTGTTGGAACAGCACGTTCCCTTGCCGGTCTAGGAATGGTAGAACGATGGGTTCGATGACGGTTTGGATGTACCGTGCACTATTCAGTGTCCCCTCGACGATCACCAGTGGTGTACGGCCAGTGTAGGAGATCGCTCCCCACACCATGATGCCGGGTGTTGGCCCTGTGTGCCTCGGTCGTATGCAGTCCTGATTGTGGCGCTCACCTGCACGGCGCCAAACACGCATACGACCATCATTGGCACCAAGGCAGAAGCGACTCTCATCGCTGAAGACGACACGTCTCCATTCGTCCCTCCATTCACGCTTGTCGCGACACCACTGGAGGCGGGCTGCACGATGTTGGGGCGTGAGCGGAAGACGGCCTAACGGTGTGCGGGACCGTAGGCCAGCTTCATGGAGACGGTTGCGAATGGTCCTCGCCGATACCCCAGGAGCAACAGTGTCCCTAATTTGCTGGGAAGTGGCGGTGCGGTCCCCTACGGCACTGCGTAGGATCCTACGGTCTTGGCGTGCATCCGTGCGTTGCTGTGGTCCGGTCCCAGGTCGACGGGCACGTGCACCTTCCGCCGACCACTGGCGACAACATCGATGTACTGTGGAGACCTCACGCCCCACGTGTTGAGCAATTCGGCGGTACGTCCACCCAGCCTCCTGCATGCCCACTATACGCCCTCGCTCAAAGTCCGTCAACTGCACATATGGTTCACGTTCACGCTGTCGCGGCATGCTACCAGTGTTAAAGACTGCGATGGAGCTCCGTATGCCACAGCAAACTGGCTGACACTGACGGCGGCGGTGCACAAATGCTGCGCAGCTAGCGCCATTCGACGGCCAACACCGCGGTTCCTGGTGTGTCCGCTGTGCCGTGCGTGTGATCATTGCTTGTACAGCCCTCTCGCAGTGTCCGGAGCAAGGATGGTGGGTCTGACACACCGGTGTCAATGTGTTCTTTTTTCCATTTCCAGGACTGTATGTCAAAAGATATCACTGTCTAAAAAGCTTAGATACAAAAAAGTTTTGTCTAGAGCAACATATAGAAGCTTGTGCCTGTCAACTTAAACTGAAGGAGGGCTCATTTATAATTGTAACAGTATATAGGTCGCCTTCAGGAAACTTTCATTTATTCCTGGAAAACTTGGATGCCATGTTGTGCTATCTGTCAGATAGGGGAAAGCAAATTATTATTTGTGGGGACTTCAGTGTTGATTCACTGAAAGAAGATAATAGGAAGAATGACCTGGAAATCTTGCTCGGTTCTTTCAGTTTGAACTCTGTCATTAATTTTCCTACTCAGGTAGTAAAGAACAGCAGCACATTGATAGATAACACTTTTATAGACCAAGATAAGTTTAAAAACATTAATTCTTGTCCTGTTGAGAATGGCCTTTCTGATCATGGTGCTCAGCTAGTTACAGTATGCGACATAGCTCCATTTATTAATTCAAATCTACCCTCCAAAGTTGTGCATTCAGTTAATTACTCAACAATTCGAAATTTCAGAGAAAATCTTCGGCAGTTATACTGGGATGAGGTGTACAAGGAACCCAATGCTAATTTAAAATATAACTTATTTCATGATACACTTGTAAGAGAATTTGAAAACTGTTTTCCCAGGAAAGTATTTAAATCTAATAATAAGAAACCACGCAAAAAACCTTGGCTTACTAAAGGAATAAAAATATCTTGCAACTACAAAAGGGAACTGTATCAAACAACAAGAAAGAGTAATGACCCAGAAACAACCAAATATTTTAAAACTACTGTTCTACATTAAGAAAGGTTATTAAAAAGTCCAGAAGCATGTGCATCATGTCTGAGACTAATATCTCTGATAACAAAATCAAAACAATTTGGAATATTATTACAAGGGCGACAGGGCAATCAAGAGTATAGGATGACGAATGGAAACTTGCCAAACAACAAGCCAGAAGTCGAAAACATTTTGAATAATCATTTTTTAAATGTTGCTGAGAAAATAGAAGTAGCAAAACAGTTAATGGAAGAGGCCTTACCCACACCATCTGATACAACTGAAATTCCACCCACCTCTCCTTCTGAAATTAGGAAGATAATAAACTCTCTCAACAATAAAAGCTCACATGGAATTGATGGCATTTCCAGCAGGATAATAAAAGCTTGTTCTCAAGAGATAAGTGGGATTCTTAGCCATATATGTAATATTAAATCACTGCATAAAAAAGGGGATACGTCTGATGTCAACAACTACCACCCAATCTCTCTTCTGCTTGCCTTATCCAAAATTCTTGAAAAAGTAATGTATTGTAGAGTAGCTACACACCTTTGCAAAAATAAAGTTTTAACAAAATGTCAGTTTGGTTCCCAGAAAGGTTTTTCAGCGGAAAATGCTATATATACTTTCTCTAATGAAATATTAAATGCTCTGAGTAACTGGAAGTCACCTGTTGGGATTTTTTGTGATCTCTCAAAGGCTTTTGATTGTGTAAATCGTGGAATACTTCTAGATAAGCTCAAGTACTGTGGTATGAATGGGACAGCGCTCAAATGGTTTAAATCATACCTAACTGGAAGAGTGCAGAAAGTTGAAATAAGCAGTTCACATAATATGCAAAAAACTAGTTATTTCTCAGACTGGGGAACAATCAAGAATGGGGTTCTGCAAGGTTCGGTCTTGGGTCCTCTGCTGTTCTTGCCATTCTATATTCACGAAGATGCAAAGATGGTACTTTTTGCTGATGATACAAGTATAGCTATTACACCCAACAGACAAGAAATTTAAAAGGAAATTAAAAGAATTTCTTAATGGCAACTCCTTCTACTCATTAGATGAATTTTTGATTATAGTAATTGGATAATTTCTCCAACCCCCACCAAAAGAAAGAAAAATAAAAAATATTAAGTGTCATGTAATATTTTGTGTAACATAATATCTTGTATAGACACCTTTTATTAACCTGACATGTTCCACATCATTATGAAGTGTCGTATTGATGATCTATGGAACTAATACTAATCTAATCTAATCTCCTAATAACAGAACCATATCACTGCATTCAGCTTCTGCTAACACCATCAAGTTTCATGTCACCTGTAGGGAAGAAACATCAGTCAAAACTCGAGAACGAATTAAGCTAAGCTAAAATGATAGACGCCACTGTTTTTTCTTGCGTAATTGTCTATCTTTTTGATATGTCACATTACTGCCCATTTCCATTTGAAATTTCTGAGTTGCATCCAACATGGCGTCTTCCAAAATGGCCACCATGTTTGCAACACAGATCAGAGGTCTTCCCAAGGCCCATCTCATACTACTTGACTTTAAATTTCTCTTTGTCCACCCGTTTTTATTTTAGAAGGGTCGGTCCACTCCTACAGGAATAGGACAAAAACATGGAAACACCACGAGAAATGTATGCTTGAACATAAATGCAGATGTTAGCCAAATCTGTAGGTTGCACTGTCGTATTTGATAACAAACGGCACCTGTGCTATGCCCTCAATACGTTGCAATTGTCAGCCGGGATCAGAACTGCATTATGTCGGAGCTAAGTGAGTTCAAACATGGGCAAATCGTTGATATTCCTGTGGTGCGTGCTTCTATAACCAAGGTAACCGAAGTGTTTAGTGTTTCAAGAGGCACTGTATCGAAGATTTGTACCACTTGTATGAAAGCGGAAAAATGGCATCCGCTAAGTCACAGTGCAGACGAAAATGTGTATTGGATGGTCATGACAGACAGTTATTGAAGAGGATTGTGACAACAGCTGCAAAAGTCACTGCAGAACTGAATGTCGCACTCGCGAACCCTGTCAGCACAAAAACAACACGAAGTGAGCTACATAAGCTGGGAATAGCAGGGCCAGCTGGATTCCAAAACCACACATCAGTGAAGCAAATGCCCTTAGCAGGAAAACATGGTGCCGAAGCCTTAAAACCCGGACTATGGAGCGATGGAAAAACGTCATTTGGTCGGATGAGTCTTGTTTCACATCGTTTCCAACTTCTGGACAAGTTTACGTCCCAAGATTGAAACGTCGTGGGGCATTCCACGATGATTTGGCAGCCATTACATTGTATCCGATGGATCCTTTGGGTACTCTTCAAGGTCACATTACTGCCAAAGATTCTGTATTTTTGGTGATCACGTCCATCCCATGGTACAATGTTTGTTCCCAGTGGTGATGCTGTGTTCCAATATGATGGCGCCCCTGTTGACTCAGCCCCTGTCATCTAGGACTGGTTTTGTAAGAATGAGGATGAATTGTCATACCTCCTCTGGTCCCCAGTAACCAGATTTCAAAATTATTGAGGCTTTGTGGTCTGCTTTGGAGAGAAGGGTTCATGATTGCTGTCCACCTCCATCATGATCACCTGAACATGCCAGTATTTTGAAGGAAGAGTAGTATCAGATTCCCTTGAAAACCATACAGTATCTGTATTTATCCATTTCGAGATGACTGGTAGCTGTTTTGAATGCCAACAGTTTTCTACATCGTATTAGGCTTGATAATGTGTTGCGTTTTTGGTGTTTCCATATTCTTGTCCACCCCTCAAATGGGCCACCCTGTAGACGTGCTTCTAGTATTGTCTAAGATCAGTTGTGTCGATGCGCTAAAAAGCCTAGTCGACATGTGGCAAGCGATTTTACTCACTTGTCTTTTCATTTATTGTCACCAAATATGTTTACATCACCATTATTCTCTCTGTTTTTCTCTCTCTCTTTCTGTTAGTAAAACAATACATAGTTTCATGGACATTATTTTCACAGTAAGACATCGGTAGTGTGATACGTTTATTTGTGTTGTGCTATGTTGCAGGCGACCATTGCGGCAGTTGTTTGCATGGGTTTGGCGGCTTTAGTCTGCTGGTGAGTGCTATTTGTACATAGTATTTATGAAGATAGAAAACTACTGAACAGAATGTCTACCACTCGATCGTGCTCTATCCCATTCTGGAATATCATGAGAGCATCTTGTGAAGGAAATTGGGCTTTAAAAACATACTTGATGCATCACTGACACGTGAGATTTGCCTCTTTTCATGGTAATTTGAATAAAACCAGATAATGGCTAATACAAGGGACTGGCCAAAATTCTTAAACGATGTTTACAACAGATATGGCAAAATGTACTGCCACAATGTGATCTGATAGTTCGGAAACAACTTCAATAAAAATATTTTCTATATATTACTTATTTGAAATTAAAGGTATTTCGCTTTATGAGGTTTGTAGTAACTGTTCACATCTCGAGAAGTTCCACGCCATTATTAACAACATCATTCATTACTGTACAAAGTGCCTTGCAGTTTACAGTAGTCACATTCCATGTTATCATTGTTGATGTTGGTGTGGTCTTCAGTATGAAGACTGGTTTGATGCAGTTATCGATACTAGTTTGTCCCATACAAGCGTGTTGATGGAACCCACTGTAACAAATCCAGCACCCCCGTCTGAACTGCTTCGATGTCTTCCTTTAACCCGACCTGGTGCAGATCGCGAACACTCCAGCAGTACTGAAGACTGGGTCGCACTAGTGCCCTTTACATGGTCTTCTCTACAGATGAACCACAATATACAGAAGTCGACCATTCGTCTTCGCTGCTACCATCCTTATGTGTTCTTGCCATTTCGTATCATTTTGCAGCATTACACCTGGATACTTAATCGACATAACTGTACCAAGCAGCACACTACTAATGCTGTATTCGAACATTATGGAATTTTTTTCCTACTCGTCTGCATTAATTTACATTTTTCTACATATGGAGCAAGCTGTCACTCATCACAGCAACTAGGAATTTTGTCTGTCATACTGTATCCTCTTACAGTCATTCAACGACGATCCTTTTCCGTGCACCACACCACTGTCAGAAAACAGCTGTAGATTGCTGCTCACACTGTCCGTCAAATCACTTATGTGCATACAGAATAAGATTGGTCGTATCAGACTTCTCTGGGGCCCGTCGGGATAACGTACTGAGTTCTGTTACTTAGGAAGTCTTAAAAGTACTCACATATTTAGAATCCTGTTCCGTATGCCCACACCTTCGTTAAAAGTCATCAGTGGCGCATCTTGTCAAACGCTTTCCGTTTATCTAAGAATATTGAATCCACCTGTATCCAAGACTTGCAGAATACAATGCGAGAAAGCGCCAAGATGAGTTCCGCATGAGCGGTGCTTTCTGGACAGATTTTTTCCATCTCAAGGAAATTTATAATATTCGGACTGAAAATATATACATAAAAAAAGTTTTGCATCACCTCGATTCCAAGAGTTCCGGAGCCTTTACAGAAAATTGGAATAGAGATTGTCACAAACATCATTTCCTCCCTTTTTATTCCTCATGAAAACCACACACTGCATGTTGAACCACCATACAGCGAAACCTTCGGAGGTGGTGAACACGACATCCTGTGGCTGCACGAAAAGCATTATTCAACATGGTGGCGTTGCTGTCAGGGTTCCTCTGAGCCATAATCCGTAAGTAGCGGTCACCCACTTCAGTAGTAGCCCTTGGGCTGCCTGAGCGAGGGATGTCATCGGCAGTTCCTGTCTGTCTGTATCTCCTCCATGCCCGAACAACATCGCTTTGGTTCACACCAAGACGCCTGGACACTTCCCTTGTTGAGAGCCCTTCCTGGCACAAAGTAACAATGCGGACGCGCTCGGACCACGGTATTGACCATCTAGGCATGCTTGAACTACAGACAACACGAGCCGTGTACCTCCTTCCTGGTAGTATGACTGGAACTATAGGCGCTGCTCATGCATGGTTGTTTACATCTTCGGGCGGGTTTAGTGACATCTCTGAACAGTCAAAGGGACTGTGTCCGTGATACAATATCAACAGTCAACGTCTGTCTTCAGGAGTTCTAACTTTTTTTGATGTGTGTATTTGCTGCCTGCTATGTTTTACACTCGATTGGGACTTCGCGCTGGCGAGAGATTCGCGATAAATGTAAGGTAAATAAGGGGCCAGTGCCGTAGTAGTCCATAAAACTGGTCTGGGATTCCATGCAGACCTGGCGACTTATTAGTTTTTAACTTTTACGGTTGCTACTCTACACCATAGATGCCTATTACTATGTCCACCATACGGGAGTCTGTGCAACGGTCAAGCGGCGATATGCTTGCACAGTACTCCTTCTTGAATGATTTATTAAATTTATAAGTTCATCTTTCCTTTTGTTGTTTCCTGTTGCCACACCGGACTGGTCAACGAGGGATTGGACAGAAGCCTTCTACCCTCTTAGTGATTTTATGTAGGACTCGAATTTTCTCGGGTTCTCGGCAAGATCTTTTGATAAGGTACGATGGTGGAAGTTGTTTTGTGCTTGGTGCATCGATACTTTTACAGATGCATGAATTTCTACTAACCTTTGCCTGTCGTCATTTGCGCGCTATTTTTTGAACCGAGAGTGCAACGTCTTTGCTTCCTCAATATTTTACTAATTTCGTTATTAAACCACGGTGGGACTTTTCCGGCATTAACCCACTTACTCGGCACATACTAGCCCAGAGTGCGAATTACAATCCGTTTGAACTTTGGCCATAATTCCTCTAAGTATGCCATACTGGAACTAAATCATGTCGATTCACCCTGGATTATTTGCGAAACAATTTCAATTTATTGTATCTAGTGTACCGAGTTAATTATTAAAAACTGGCCTGATGCAAGAGACTGTGAGGTCATATTGAGTATAAATTTATCACAAAAAGGTTACCATGAGATTGCTGCATTTTACTCAGTTGTTCATTGAGGCATCATGCCGTCGCATCTTGTGAAGATGAAACATACATTAACAAAGAGAACTAATTTATACAAATATATTTTTACTATTCCTGTTTACGTCAAATTTAACACAGTAAAATTAACAAGAAACACATTACTTTGGAAAAAAGCGCTATTTCCTCAATTTATTAAGTACCTGTTATTGGTCACCTATTGACAGCCCTAGAATGTAAGTGGGTACATCGGTATTTATCAAAGAATTACACGTCTTTGAGTCTAGATAACTACGTAATTTGAAGAGGAAATCGCTATTAAAATATGAATTTAATTTTCTTTTGAATCTGCAAAGGGTTCCAGTTACTTGCTTTATGTCTGAAAGTCAGTTCAAAACCTGTATAAAAGAATACTGTAACCCAGTCTTAAATCTTATATGAGGACTGGAGGTGCAATTATTTTCGTGTCTTTTATTGTTGCTGTGTAAATTAAAGTAACCAGAATCTCATTTTTATTGTTAGCAATAAATAGCTCTCTTGCAATAAACTTACTGGAAAGTGAGTAGATTAAGGATTCCAAGATGTTTTAAGAGGCCCCTGCAAGATGTTTTGTTATAATTTGAAACAATATTCTATTAGCCATTGTTTCTGAATAAGTACTTCTTTCAATCAGGTGCAGTACCTCACAAGAGAATTCCGCAAGACAACAAGGAGTGGAAGTATAAAACATTAATGTGACCTTCAAATTAACAAAACAACTTTTCTAAATGTTTACTGAATTGATCTTCTTGATGTGTTTATCTACACTTTACTTCTATTTTAGCTAGCTGCCCACTTGGTCCTCAAGGAGTTTTGCGTATACTGTTTTGTCTAGTCCTTAAGAATGACTATTTGTTGTACTAGCCGAGCATTTTTGCTTGTTTGAGACTGTGTGCCATCAGTAGTTGTGAGGTTAACACTTGAACTGTTTTCTGTGAACCAGATGTCAGTGATGACTGAGCTCTACTGGGCGCTAGATATCTAGATGCGTAGGACCTGGAATAATTTGTAGTCCTGTCCAGCTCCCATCTGTGCTGCATCTAAAACTGTTGAATTTGAGACCTTGTTGTATACAATCGTGTTATCAGCAAGAGCTAAAGTTCTTTAAAGTTACTGAAAGATGATTTTTGTAGAGCAAGACTGGAAAAAAATACAGAACTTTATGGGGATCCATATTGTATGTTCGTCCATTTTCAGTTTCTTTGCACCCTGCTGCCTGGTTAAAGTGAGAGTGGCCTGCTATCCCACACAAACATTCGCATATATTTGGAACATTTTTCAAACTGTTACAACTCAGTTTTGTTGCAGTGGAGTGGGGCATTGTCTTGCCAAAAGTACAGATTGTCTGCAGGTCGAAGCAGGCACAAATGGATGCAGACACGAGATAATAGGTCCCTGTACTATTCGTTGCTGAAAGGCAAAGAGATACATATCAGTAAACCAATTTTATTCTATTTAAACATCGTTGTTGTTGTGGTCTTCAGTCCTGAGACTGGTTTGATGTAGCTCTCCATGCTGCTCTATCCTGTGCAAGCTTCTTCATCTCCCAGTACTTACTCCAACCTACATCGTTCTGAATCTGCTTGGTGTATTCATCTCTTGGTCTCCTTCTACGATTTTTACCCTCCACGCAGACCTCCAATGCTAAAATTGTGATCCCTTGATGCCTCAGAGCATGTCCTACCAACCGATCCCTTCTTCTAGTCAAGTTGTGCCACAAACTCCTCTTCTCCCCAATTCTATTCAATACCTCCTCATTAGTTACGTGATCTACCCACTAATTTTCAGCATTCTTCTGTAGCACCACATTTCGAAAGCTTCTATGCTCTTCGTGTCCAAACTATTTATCATCCATATTTCACTTCCATACATGCTACACTCCATACAAATACTTTCAGAAACGACTTCCTGACACTTAAATCTATACTCGATGTTAACAAGTTTCTCTTCTTCAGAAACGCTTTCCTTGCTATTGCCAGTCTACATTTTATATCCTCTCTTCTTCGACCAACATCAGTTATTTTGCTCCCGAAATAGCAAAACTCATTTACTACTTTAAGTGTCTCATTACCTAACTAATTCCCTCAGCATCACCTGACTTAATTCGACTACATTCCATTATCCTCGTTTTGCTTTTGTTGATGTTCATCTTATATCCTCCTTTCAAAACGCGGTCCAATCCATTCAACTGCTCTTCCAGGTCCTTTGCTGTCTGCAACAGAAATACAATGTCATCGGCAAACCCCAAAGTTTTTTTTTCTTCTCCAGGGATTTTAATTCCTACTCCAAATTTTTCTTTTGTTTCCTTTACTGCTCGTTAAATATGCAGATTGAATAACATTGGGGATAGGCTACAACGCTGTCTCATTACCTTCCTAATCACTGCTTCTCTTTCATACCCCTTGACTCTTATAACTGCCATCTTGTTTCTGTGCAAACTATAAATGGCCTTGCACTCCCTGTATTTTACCCCTGTCACCTTCAGAATTTGAAAGAGAGTATTCCAGTCAACATTGTCAAAAGCCTTCTCTAAGTCTACAAATGCTAGAAATGTAGGTTTGCCTTTCCTTAATCTAGCTTCTAAGATAAGCCGTCACGTGTTCCAGCATTTCTACGGAATCCAAACTGATCTTCCCCAATGTCGGCTTCTACTAGTTTTTCCATTCATCTGTAAAGAATTCGCGTTAGTATTTTGCAGCTGTGACTTATTAAACTGATTGTTCGGTAATTTTCACATCTGTCAACACCTGCTCTCTTTGGGATTGGAATTATTATATTCTTCTTGAAGTCTGAGGGTATTTCGACTGTCTCATACATCTTGCTCACCAGATGGTAGAGTTTTGTCAGGACTGGTTCTCCCAAGGCCGTCAGTAGTTCTAATGGAATGTTGTCTACTCCCGGGGCCTTGTTTCGACTCAGGTCTTTCAGTGCTCTGTCAAACTCTTCACGCAGTATCATATCTCCCAATTCACCTTCATCTACATCCTCTTCCATTTCCATAATATTGTACTCAAGTACATCGCCCTTGTATAGACTCTCTATATATTCCTTCCACCTTTCTGCTTTCCCTTCTTTGCTTAGAACTGGGTTTCCATCTGAGCTCTTGATATTCATACAAGTGGCTCTCTTTTCTCCAAAGGTCTCTTTAATTTTCCTGTAGGAAGTATCTATCTTATCCCTAGTGAGATAAGCCTCTACATCCTTACATTTGTCCTCTAGCCATCCCTGATAGCTATTTTGCACTTCCTGTCGATCTCATTTTTGAGACGTTCGTATCCCTTCTTGCCTGCTTCATTTACTGCATTTTTATATTTTGTCCTTTCATCAATTAAATTCAATATTTCTTCTGTTACCCAAGGATTTCTACTCGCCCTCGTCTTTTTACCTACTTGATCCTCTGCTGCCTTTACTACTTCATCCCTCGGAGCTACCCATTCTTCTTCTACTGTATTTCTTTCCCTCATTCCTGTCAATTGTTCCCTTATGCTCTGCCTGAAACTCTGTACAACCTCTGGTTTAGTCAGTTTATCCAGGTCCCATCTCCTTAAATTCCCACCTTTTTGCGGTTTCTTCAGTTTTAATCTACAGTTCATAACCAATAGATTGTGGTCAGAGTCCGCATCTGCCCCTGGAAATGTCTTACAATTTAAAACCTGGTTCCTAAATCTCTGTCTTACCATTATATAATCTATCTGATACCTTTTAGTATTTAAACGTCACCATATGAGAATTCCTGTACCACATTTGTAAAAAGTGCTCTGTTCACAAGCAACTTCGATCCCTTTGTGTAGTGTTAATTCAATTGTCCCCTCCCATCATCTGAACCAATGTGCGCTGCAGCTCAGCAGTCCAGGTTTCCGCGCTTCTGCTTGTAAGTGTACCTGTGATGTGCGGTGAGAAGAGACAGATGTATGTGTGGTCTGGTGGCTTCTGTATTTCATATCGAGAATGTAATTCTGGATGGTATAACTACTGACTGACTGTTGAGTTCAGCACTGAATTTATGGGTCATTTTCCTTACTGTAGCCCTTCTACCTGTCATAACGTGCAATAGTCTACACTGACCTCTACCAACATGCTGATGTAGTCTGTTGACTCTGGTGGCTATGGTTTTCCCTGTATTGAGGTACTCACGGAACACATTTGTCATGTTAACAACCAGGTACCTGCATGAGCTCAGATACGGAATGTATCCATGATACTGAAATTGTAACTTACCACAAATTTCCAGTGGCAATAGCTTAAACGATTTTCACTCTTATGCAATTCAATTTCTTTAAATTTATGAAGGTGGCAAGCACAGATTTAAAAGAACACTTGTATTTACCTGTTTCATGGACAATTTGATAATCTTTGCCGAAATTCTCTTCTCCTCATTCTCAGGTGTTAGAGTGGTTCGGGCAAATCTATGGTAGTGGGCTCAGCTATCATATAAAAAGATCTAAGCTCAAATTGTTGCATCCTCTATTTAATAAATTCGTCTGTAGACTGTCCATAACTTACTTTTTAATTCAGATATCTCATTACTATTATCGAGCATCATTCAGAGAGATCTCACTGTGCACTACTTACAATAATGTACAAGCTCTCCCCAAGAACTCACAACACTCTCTCCCTTAGAATTAACTAATTCAGTGACATACCTGGCAATGATAGCGACAAAACAAAGAAAAGTACAAGATAGGAACTGATATTTTACCCCTATAAGTTTCCAGCACTTCTCCTAAATTAAACTTTACAAATACATCTTTAATTGTATTCAGTTTAGAAATTGGGAATCTATAATCTTTCTAACAAATTTTCAGGTGCATAATTTTGACGGTTACTAACAATGTGATCGTTTGTGTCCATACAGCTTACGAATTTTTAAATAGAAATCCGGAAATTATAATTTGAGTGTATAATTGCATAGGCTTCCATGGTCAGAGTCAGTCGACATAAAAGTTTTCTGGATATGATACCACGTCATAATGTATAAAACTACTGCTGCTGGAGAAAAACCAACTTTCTGACCACACTTGCAACAGCCTTCTTCAGGGTTTAATGGAAGACCCAGAAGAAGGCCGCTGCAACCATGGTCGAAACGTTGGTTTTTCTCCAGCAGCAGTAGTTTTATACATTATGACATGGTACAATATCAAGGAAACTTTTATGTCGATAATTTGAGTGGTTACCAGCTAATCCTTAAGTGATGCCCACATCTTATAAGCATGAAAAATAAAGCTGTTTTAAACACGAATATGACTGTATGCGTTTACAATAGAGTATTGATCTGTGACAAGACTGAATTACATTGACAGAATCACATACATATGTGAAATATGTGATCCCATGCAGCATAAAGACTGTAACTGAACTTTTTGGAACCTGACGTATCGACAACATATACTGATGTGTTTGGTACCCCATGTCCCGACATCCTTTACCGAAGTGTACGATATCCTAGATAGCATTACGACAGCCATAATCAAGCAACAATCAAATGGATTCATTAACGCTTCTTCCCCATCCCATCTCGACTATCATGATGACCAGTTCTGGGTCTGACGACATTTCTGTTGTGTGACATACCAAACCATTCCATTCCACACTGTAAGAGATGTGCTCTCTCCAACAAAACAGCTACCTCTAATTCAACTGCTCTTTAGCGAACTGCATCTGTTTTTCTTTTGTAGTGCTTAAAATTTCTGAAACGTTTGATAGTCAAGAATGTGCCACTTGTGGGGCTTCTAACTCTGATAATCTTGGTCTCTCTCAACAGGTGGACCTGGAGTCGGCTCACCGCGTGGTGGTAAGAGCAATAGCTTCTTGTACTCCAGTGGTGATTTTTCTGCTGATGGCACATCTACGCTGCTACAACAGAAGGTGACATAACATACAGTCAGAGCTCGATTCTTTATTTCGACACTGAGTAATAGAACCACACTCAGCCACAAGTTCTTTGAAATCTCTGTGGTGTAATCTAATTCTTAGTTTTACTTCTTTTCGTTAGCGTTTACCCCGTCTAGTACCACTCCGCTGTACACAAATTTTGACATATTTAGACTCTATGACAAGAAAAAAGAAACGTTCTATGAAGAAATTATCCGAATGGGACGAAAATCCGTAGATGTGATGTACACGTACAGATAAACTGAAGATACAATTTTAGAAAAACTGGACGATTTATTCAAGAGCAACAGCTTCACAAATGGAGAACGTCAACATCCCGTCCATCCGCCTGTAGCCCTTATGCAACCTGCTGTTTGATTACCAGAGTTATTGGATGTTCTGCTGAGGGATATCGAGCCAAATTCTGTGCAACTGACGCATTACATCGTCAAAATCCTGAGATAGATGGAGAGCCCTGACCATAATGTTGCAAACATTCTCAATTGGCGAGAGATCCGACGCCTCGGCACCCTCACACCCTCACAACATAGCGGTACGTCGACGATATTCAATGTCCCGTTTTGTTGCCCTGCATGGCAAGCCATCCTGTGCTTATATTTCAGTACGATAATGCCTGTCCGCACACGGTAAGAGATTCTACTCCTTGTCTTCGAAATTGGCAAACCCTACCTTGGTCAGCAAGATCGCCAGATCTCTCCCCAATTGACAATGTTTGGAGTATTATGAGCAGCACTCTCCAACTATCTCGGGATTTGAATGGTGTAACGCGCCAGTTGGACAGAATCTGGTATGATATCTCTCAGGAGTACATCCAACAACTCTGTCAGTAAATTCTAGACAGAACAACTGCTTGTATAAGGGCCAGAGGTGGATTAAAGCTTTATTGTTTTTCTCAAATTGTGAAGGTCTTTCTCTTAAATAAATGATCCCATTTTTTGAAATTATGATCATTTGTTTGTTTGTATTCATACATCACATTTTCCTATTTCCGTCACATTCAGATAATTCCTTTGTGGTGCGCCCTTTCTTTTTTTTCTCTTACAGTGTATTTGTTGAATCTTCTAGACACATATAGTACATATGATCCATATTATATTCGCATGTGTTCCGCACACAGATTTGCTGTACATTTTATTTAAGTCTTTGGTACTGCTAGACTCACTTACCACAAGTGAATTTTGGTTTACGCACATATTCTCCGCATGCAGTTATCTGACTCTTTAGACAGTTGTCGCTGGTCTTGCCTTTTCGGAGTCTGGTTTTGCACTTCTTCCACTTTCTAGATGAGTTTGGTCCCATATCGTCTTTTTTGTCAATTCTTCTTCCTGCTGGTTTCTTCCATTGAGCTATTTGCCATCTAAGGTATGAACTTCTTCCTTACCATTTTCTCGTTCTTTACTATTTTGTAGATGACTCACACATTTGTTGCCACAGTGTGCAATATGTTGTGCAAGGCATGCACCGGTCATCTCGTACATGCAACCTTTGTAGTATATCTACAGTTCGTTTGATCCAATATGTCCACCTCCTTATTTTTTTGCATTGTAGAATGTTATAGTTTCGTGTTTTTACCTTTCCTTCTTTGTTTATTGGTACTTGAGCACGCTGTGTTATCAAAAGAATGACACTTTTATTCTTATTTTCTTGGAATATGGTTAAGGTGCAGTTTGTGTTGCCATTGCAGACAAGATGACGGAGTGTATTTCAGTTCTTGTTCATTGTATTAACTAATGAAGCCTTCTTTTCTTTGCACTCCTTAGAAAATTGTAGAGACGTAAAGAAGGTGCCTGTCCTCTTCTTTCTTCCCTGATTTAGAAATGGTTCCAGGAGTTGCAGAACGATGTATTCTCTGGGTGCTTGCTTCTTTCTACATGTGTGTTCCGAGGCATGGGAAAGCATTACATATATACCCTGTCGCTACTTGGGCAACAGTCCAGAATTTGAGACCATATTTATCGCGAATGCAGTCTTTTTGACGTATTTCAATGATGAAATATTCTCGGCTAATCAGCCGAGTGGTGGAGTCGTCTTGTCGCGACAAGACGATGCCGCCATTCGGTTGTACAGGTGTTATAAATGTAATATAAGTGTTTTTGAATTAGTGGAAGTGTTAGTGAAGTATAAAATAAGATTAAACGGGGTAAGAAGCGTAATTTTCTTCTCGCGCCTGTAGCACGAATGCTAGGCCTAATTTCACGCGTGCGAATCGTAAGTAAGCAGTGAATTAAACTTATAGATAAACGTTTCCAGTTGGTATAAATATAATATAAGTGTTGTTACATTAGTGGAAGTGTTAGTGAAGTGTTAAAGAAGATTAAACGGGGTAAGAAGTTTATTTTCCTTCTCGTTCCTATAGCACAGATTTTAGGCTTAATTTCACGCGGGCGTATTTGTAAGTAAACAGGAGTTATATGTAATCACCAGTTTTTTTATTCAGTACTCTTTCAATTTATTTATATCTGCCTGAATAGTTTCTAGGGTCCTTTGTTTACGTTTTAGTCACTACTTAAATCAGCTTATAAGATTTCTGTTTTTACCATGAGTGAGAAGTGTGTGACATGCCGTAGGATCGTTAGTTCCGGGGTATGGTGTGATGGGTGCTGTAGTTTCTTTCATTGGGGCGAATGTAGTGGCGTGGGAAATGGGGACATAAATGAGGCTCACCAGTGGTATTGTAGGATCTGCAGTAGAGATAGGAAAATACTGGAACAGGAAGGGAAAATTGCAGCTCTTCAAGCTGACCTAGACAAGGCAAGGGAGGATCTGGACAGGTTAAAGAGGGAGAAGGGTGAACAGAGGTGGGAAGTGGCAGCAGGTAATAGGGGGAACAGGCAAAGGAGAGCATCAGACAGCTTTGTCATAAATCTTGAAAATAGATTTGACCTGTTGCCTCAGTCAGAATCGGATGAGCCTCGTGTAGCTGAAGCTGTAGAAAGGGCACAACAAGCTTTCAAGGACTTGAAAAAGGTAGGGAAATTTGTAAAGAGAAAGAAAGTTCTGTTGTTAGGTAGTTCCCATGGTAGAGGTGTTGGCCAACTACTGCAGGAAAATCTAGGTCCAGAGTACCAGGTCACAAACTTTTTCAAGCCTAGTGCAGATCTGGGTCAGGTAACAGAGGATTTAGGTGCTTTATGCAAGGATTTCACAAAGGAGGATGCCGTGGTTATAGTGGGTGTTCCGGGAAATAGCATTGACAGAGACTCTGAATATTCCATAGAGAGTGACCTGGATAGCATCAGCAACGAAACACACGAGTGTGGGATTTGTATCTGTGTTGAGACGTCATGATCGGCCTCATTTGAACTCTTCCGTAGGGATGGTGAACTTGGAGTTGGAGTGGCTGCTTAGGACGGATATAGGGTCCCATATTGGTTTGATTCCTGTGGATGCTATCGATAGGTGGGACTACACTAGGCATGGCCTTCACCTCAATAGGAAAGGGAAGGGGAAACTGTCTGGGTTGATTGCAGAAAACTTAAGGGGGGACACTGGCACAAGTGGTAAAATACCAGTGGTCACAGGTGTCAGAGGGATGCCTTTTTTAGGATAGGGAAGGAGGAAAGAAAACGAGTTTTAAGAGACATTGGCAGACACACTTAGTTTGAGAAAACAGATGAACAGTAGTCAGATTTTATCATACAGCCTCCATTTAAACAGTGTTTAACAGAAAGTAATCAGAAACTGCCAGTTTATCTTCGCCAAAGCAGTTACAATTCCATTAGTATGCAGTATCACTTATCTTTATTACACCAGAACATTCCGGGACCTAGAAATAAACTTGATGAACTACTCATTTGTATCGATGAACTGAATTCATCTAACTTAATTGACATAATCTGCCTCTCTGAACATCAAGTGACCACTGATATAGATATGTTAGACATTTCAGGATTTAAGCTAGCTTCCTACTTCTGCAAAGTAGATATGGATGGAGGAGGAGATGCCACATTTATCAAAAACTGCCATAAATTCAAGAACATTGACATTAATAAATTCTGTTTATAGCAGCATCTAGAAACATGTGCAACAGAAGTAGAGTTCCATAACAGATCCTATATAATAATAGCTATTTACCGAGCACCTGCAGGAAATTATAATCTATTCTTAGATCATCTAGAAGCTCTTTTGGGTTATTTAACAGGAAGAAACAAAGAAATTTTGATTGCTGGTGACTTTAATACAAATTTTCTAATGCAATCTTACAGTAAACATTCATTGCAGTTAGTAATGTTGTCTTTCAATCTAACTCACACTGTAAACTTTCCAACTAGGATCACTAAATCCTCAAGGACAGCCATTGATAACATTTTTATAGACAAATCAAAGGAACAATATCATATCATAAAACCTGTTATAAATGGACTATCAGATCATGACATGCAGCTCCTTGTTTTAGATGTAAATTCTAAGCAGATTATCAAGACTGCTAAATCTGAGTACAGGAGAGTAGTCAATCAACCAAAAATTGAGTGTTTCAGAAAACTGCTCAAAGATATGAACTGGAAAGATGTTTATAGTGCTCATGATATGAATATAACAGATTCATGAACAATGTCAGTACCATGTTTTAAAACTGTTTTCCTCTAAACGTTACTCAAATTAAACAGATCTCTATAATAAAACCATGGATTATACAAGGAATAAAGATTTCCTGTAAGACAAAAAGGAAAATGTATCTGTCGACCAAGAATAGCTCCAATGCTGATGATTTAGCTAAATACAAGGAATACTGTAAAACATTAAAAAAAGTAATTCAGATGTCTAAACAAATGCACTACGAGAAGAAGATAGCAATGTCAGGGAACAAAATAAAAACAATATGGGATATAGTGAAAGAGCAGACTGGTAGAACCAGAAAGGAACGGGAGCAAATAGCACTAAGGGTAGATGACACATTAGTAACTGATGGGCATAGTGTGGCAAATCTATTTAACAAGTACTTTATATCCGTTACTGATAGAATGGGACTTTCAGGATCAGTAAATAATGCCCTTGAATATCTGAAACTAGCCTTCACAAATAGCTTCAAGTACATGAATACATCACTCACTTCACCAAAAGAAATAACTTCCATAATAAAATCTTTAAAAACAAAGCATTCTAGTGGGTACGATGAAATATCGACAAAGTTAATTAAGGCATGTTCTTGTGAGTTTAGTACAATTCTAAGTTACTTGTGTAACCAGTCAATTATAACTGGGATATTTCCTGACTGGCTAAAATATGCAGATGTTAAGCCACTATTCAAGAAAGGAGATAAAGAGATACCATCAAACTACAGACCGATTTCACTTTTGCCAGCATTCTCAAAAATTTTAGAAAAAGTAATGTACAGGCAGCTGCTCAACCATCTGACCACAAATAACATATTATCAAGAACACAGTTTGGATTTATGAAGGGTTCTGATATCGAGAAGGCTATTTACACCTACAGTAAAATGTACTTAATTCATTAAATAAAAAGTTGCAAGCAGCAGGTATTTTCTGTGATTTGTCAAAGGCATTTGATTGTGTGAACCACAACATCCTTTTAAGTAAATTAGAATTCTGTGGTGTCACAGGCAGTGCTGCAAAATGGTTCAAGTCATACCTCACTAACAGGAAACAAAGGGTGTCAGTGCAAGGGACTAGTGAATTAAGTCATCAGTCATCATCAGAATGGGAAGAAATTACACGTGGTGTCCCACAAGGATCCATCTTAGGGCCATTGCTTTTTCTTGTGTACATTAATGATCTCTCATCAGTTACACTGCCGGAAGCAGAGTTCGTTTTGTTTGCAGATGACACAAGTATTGCAATAAATAGTATGTCAAGTGTAGTTCTAGAAAGATCTGCTAATGATATTTTCATGGATATTAATAAATGGTTTAAAGCCAACTCACTGACATTAAACTTCGAAAAGACTCACTATATGCAATTCAGAACCTGTACGAGGTTTCCACCCAGCATATGCATAAAGTACGAAGAAGAGCAGATAGAAGAGGTTGACAGTCTTAAATTCCTGGGATTACAACTTGATAATAAATTTAGTTGGGAAGAGCACAGCACAGAACTGCAGAAACGCCTTAACAAATCTGTATTTGCAATTCGAGTGTTAGCAAACATAGGCGACATAAAAATGAAAAAGCTTACATACTTTGCCTACTTTCATTCCATAATGTCATATGGTATAATATTTTGGGGTAACTCTTCAAGTCAAACAAAAGTTTTCAGAGTCCAAAAGCATTTAATATGTATTATTTGTGGAGTAAATTCACGGACGTCCTGTAGAAACCTCTTCAAAGAACTGGGAATACTAACTACTGCCTCTCAGTATATTTACTCACTAATGAAATTTGTCCTAAATAATATATCTCTTTTTCCAACAAACAGCTCAGTTCATACATACAATACCAGGAACAAAAATGATCTGCACAAGGACTTAAAAGCACTTACTTTAGTTCAAAAAGGGGTCCACTGCTCGGGAACACACATCTTCAATAATTTGCCAGTAAACATAAAAAATTTAATTACAAATGAAGATCAAATTAAAAGGAGCCTGAAAGACTTACTAGTGGCCAACTCCTTCTACTCCATTGACGAATTTTTTAATAGAAACAAATGATGTATTGTATATATTCATACTATTAGTATTGTTATTTATATGATGATCTCCTCAGCTCGGATCTATGGAACAAAAAACTAATCTAATCTAATCTAATCTTAATCACCCGAGAAAATTTCATCATATTTATCGCGTGTCTTTGGCATTACTTGAATGAACCAACATTTTGTTTTGCTTGGTAATAGATGCTCACCTGTAGTTATTTTTTCTCTGGGGCGCTAAGAAAGAAAACTGTTTGTCAAGTACTCTTCCCAAATTTCAGCAACGTGAGCGAATTTGTTATCTGGCAGGCGTTTAGTTTGGGTTGATTTTGCATCAAAACGGAGAGATCTGAGATGATCTGTCCCTTGGCGTAACGTCCTTGACAAAAGTAGACTTCCAAGAATGCGACCAAAGATCATCTGCACAGATACCTTTTGTAATAATGACACCCCATACATGTATAACGGCAACCAATTTTACTATTTCCTCAGGTGTCACAGTCCTATCTTCCTTTTTGAGGATTTGGTTCTGTGTATTTCCTAATGAGACAGCACTCCTTTGTCAAAAAGAAGAGAGAAAGCACTAATGACAGAGTTGTCTACTCGTTGGCAGGTGTTAAGTAGAGGGACCTCCACTCTGCTTCAGAATGTTCACAGCCGACATTCTTCCAGAAGATGAAAAATTGGCAATCTCCCTGTTGGTTACATCCCTACTGGCCATCTTTCTAGAGGCATTCAACTAGGTCAGCTGTGACGGATGAGGTGAGACGACATGCATCAGCATATGTATCCTCCTCCAATAACCCCTCCTCATTCACAATGTCTTCATTTTCACTTGCCTCCGGTACAAAATCCTCATCATCATCAGTGAAGTCAGTTACCGATTCTACGTAGGAATTCTCTAAGGGACGTAACATTTCTTCATCAGAAAGTCCACACTGACGAAACATATTCGAAAACGTCTTTCACCAACAAAGATTATTACGTGAATGACATGATATAAAATTGTGGTAGATAAGAATGTGCACGAGCTAAGGCGCAACAATGAGCAGCAAATACTCTGCATGATTACTGATGTTGCCACTTCATTGGTGGGTTATTTACATGTTTGCAGAAGAGTAATCACAGCCATGTCAAACTGACCTCTTCCACCATTCTAGGTATATCGAACAAACTGTGGGATAAAATTTAAATGTTTTGTAAATTCTAACACACTGTAAACATAAAAGAAAGAAAATTTCTGTAAGCCTTATATTGTGCTAATATAAATATCAGAAGCAAAGTAATTCTAATAGACAATGAAAAATTCATCCCACTGTTAAAAAGTACCTTTCGTCTTCGAATATCTTGTCTCCTTTATGCACGCTGACCAGTCTGGCGCTACAAGGCCATTAGTACTGCATTTCACTCACTACAAAACACAAATAAATGCAGCTTTCGATGGGAGACTGAAACCACATGTGAACACACAGTATCCCACGGGCGCCTACCTACTTCACTACTACAATTTATTGTTTAAGAGATACTTTTTTAACTTAAATAAGTTACTTTTTTGCATTCTTTGACAGCTGAGGCCTGATATATCAGGGATATTGAGAAATGACTTAAGACCAACAAATTTATTTGTGTGGCTCCACAGGTCTTTAAGTTATGTACAGATAATTGGGAAAGCATATTTCCTCATCATGTATATGTCAACATAAAAATGTATATGTCGACATAACAACATATGTATGAAATTATAAGAAAGAGAGGAAGTGCCTATATCTAAACAAAATCAACTCTGTGTAAGCAGAACTTTTGCAAAACTTGATTCCATTATGGCAATGGGAGGTTCTCTTTCTTCTGTTTACTGAAAGAAACAGAGTGAGATGCTTATATAGTGGTAAACAGTAAAACTTATGCCTAACATTTCCGCTCTGATTAATGATAAAGGTGTTTGCCAAGAAAAAATTCAACTACATATGAATTTGACATAAATTAATTGTTTAGCAGGATGATGTCAAAATGAAGACACTGATTTTAATTGTTGAAAAATAGCAAAAGTGGTTGTACAGAAAATATTTACAACTAAAACTACAAGATCGTCAAAAGAAATTAATTGTTTAACAAACATCATGTGCTAGCATAATGCAAACAAGAACACTTAGTTCAATGATTTAATTTTGTGAAAGAAACAAAAGTGTTTGTACAAGATAAAAGTTGTGTCTAAGTGTACAAAACATTAATTATTTAATAAAATTAACATGCCAGCAAAATGCTGAGTGAAAACTGTTTAATTTAAAAATTTGACTTTGTGAGTGTCCAAGTTAGTACAAATTGATTCTATAACAATATCCTATTCTTTTTTCTATGTTTATTATTTTGTGATGACAAAGTCATCTGCATAAAAGGAGCTTAGGCTACAGCTAAGAGCAGTAGCGACACGAGATATCACATAATTTACTGTGCATTCTTTCGTAAAAACAGTATTAATAGTTGCTTTGCAACATGTCCTTTTTAGCACTACATCAAACAAACGAAACTATTATTTAAAAATTGCCATCTTCCCTTCACAATTGTCGAAAATGATTCTGACATGACAGTTCCAAAGATTCTGTAGTTTTGTGGCTTCTTGACACAATGCATTGACCCTCTGGCAGCTTATTCAGAACATGCCACTGCAGCATTTGTTGGTAGTCATATTAACAATGCAACCGATCCAGTGCAGCACTTTCAGTGCAGTCCCTATCAGCTGGCATTCGATTGTGTGAACCACAACATCCTTTTAAATAAATTAGAATTCTATGGTGTCATGGGCAGTGCTGCAAAATGGTTCAAATCATACCTCGCTAACAGGAAACAAAGGGTGTCAGTGCAAGGGACTGGTGAATTAAGTCATCAGTCATCATCAGAATGGGAAGAAATTACATGTGGTGTCCCACAAAGATCCATCTTAGGGCCACTGCTTTTCCTTGTGTACATTAATAATCTCTCATCAGTTACACTGCCAGAAGCAGAGTTCATTTTGTTTGCAGATGACACAAGTATTGCAATAAATAGTATGTTGAGTGTACTTCTAGAAAGATCTGCTAATGATATTTCCATGGATATTAATAAATGGTTTAAAGCCAACTCACTGACATTAAACTTCAAAAAGACTGACTATATGCAATTCAGAACCTGTAAGAGGTTTCCACCCAGCATATGCATAAAGTACGAAGAAGAGCAGATAGAAGAGGTTGATAGTCTTAAATTCCTGGGATTACAACTTGATAATAAATTCAGTTGGGAGGAGCACAGCACAGAGCTGCAGAAACGCCTTAACAAATCTGTATTTGCAATTCGAGTGTTAGCAGACATAGGCGACATAAAAATGAAAAAGCTTGCATGCTTTGCCTACTTTCATTCCATAATGTCATATAGTATAATATTTTGGGGTAACTCTCCAAGTGAAACAAACGTTTTCGGAGTCCAAAAGCGTGTAATACACATTATTTGTGGAGTAAATTCACGGACGTCCTGTAGAAACCTCTTCAAAGAACTGGGTATACTAACTACTGCCTCTCAGTATATTTACTCTTTAATGAAATTTGTCCTAAATAATATATCTCTTTTTCCAACAAACAGCTCAGTTCATACATACAATACCAGGAACAAAAATGATCTGCACAAGGACTTAAAAGCACTTACTTTAGTTCAAAAAGGGGTCCACTACTCAGGAACACTCATCTTCAATAATTTGCCAGCAAACATAAAAATTTTGTTACAAATGAAGATCAGTTTAAAAGGAGCCTGAAAGGCTTACTAGTGGCCAACTTCTTCTACTCCATTGACGAATTTTTTTAATAGAAACAAATGATGTATTGTACATATATTCATACTATTCTACTCCATTGACGCATTTTTTAATAGAAACAAATGATGAATTGTATATATATATTCATACTGTTAGTATTGTTATTTCAGCTTTTTATAAAAATTTAAAAAAAAACGACATTCCACATCCATGAGGATCTCCTCAGCACGGATCTATGGAACGAAAAACTAATCTAATCTAATCTGATGACTTTACGAGGCGATAAAAGATAGTATCATCAGCAAAAAATCTAAAATGGCTGCTCAGATTGTCTCCTAAGTCGTTTATATAGATCAAAAATAGCAGAGAGCCTGTGATATTTCCTTGGAGAACCTTAGATACGGCTTAACCTTTATTAGATGACTTCCTGTCAATTAAAATGAACTGTGATCTCTCTGACGGGCAAGTATTAAACTGAAAGTCTGACTGCAATGGAATTATTTGAAAGGGCGTTATTTTTCTACCCTGGAGCTTGGCGGATCCCTCACCATTGAACTGCTAATCATGGTGGAAAAGGTGAGCGAAGACGTGGGCAGTAATGAATCTGACACAACGCAAGATGGATTTTCATGCAAATATATATTATGACTACAAAAAAAAAGAAATGTGGAAGAATGCCATTCTTTTCTGGTATGTGTTTTTGGCGAGTCTGCATCTCCTAGGACAACCACTGGAATTCGATTTCTGTATTTTCAAGGGGTTTTGAGTCTTTTAGAGATGAACCTCGTCCTGGACGCCAAACAACGACAGTGACCCAAGAAAACATTGATGCTCTGAGGAAATGAGCGAAAATGATCCTCATCTCACATTCTGTCACACTGAAGGTATATTGGATTGACGGCGGTGCAGATCATCGTCCACGATCATTAATACCTAACCAAGTGGTGTGCTAGCTAGGTGCCACATTCCCTGACAGAATCCCAAAACCAGACAAGAATTGATTGGCGTCATTTTATGCTTCAAAAATTTACAAGAGGTTGTCAAAAGGCACACACATTATTGTATTATGGCCTCGAAACGAAGAGTCTGTCTTCAGTGTGGTACCTTCCAAGTGAGGAAGCACCCACGAAAATTCGGAGATGTCGGAGCTCTGGAAAGAAGATGGCATCCGCTTCCTTCACCAAGAGGGGTCATCTCTTTCTGTGGCCTTGCATACACGTCGCACAACCAATGCTGAGTGGTATCTGAATGAATGTCTGCCGAAAGTCATCGCCACATGGAGGTGACTGCACCCAAAGTCAAAGAGTGAGTACCTTCGTGGGCAAGACAATGCCTCAGCACACACCACTGCCAGAACAATGGACTTGTTGGAGAAGGAGAAAGTGCGCGTGTTACCGCAGCAACCCTGTTCACCTGACATTGTCCTGTGTGACTTCTTCCCATTCCCAGAGAAGAAGGAAAAATTCATGGACAGCGTTTTTCATCCTATGAAGAGCGTATTGTAGCATACATCATCACTGTAAGTGACTTTCCTAAAGAAGCTTGGATTGAGACTTTTAGGAATGGTTTCAGAGAATGGAATAATGTATAAGTGCATTCAGAGAATTTTGGAAAGGTGTTCAGTTACATTGTAAACTTAAAAAAAATTCTGAAATTATACTATAACGTTTGGCATAACCATTGTCGTACAGTGCACAAAGGAGACCACAATTTGTAGGCAAGCAACTTGATTAGAAGCAGAATGTGAGAAATGGTGTCAAAAGTCTTCTGGAAATCCAGAAATACTGATTCAACTTGAAAGCCCCTATCGATAGCGCTCATTAGTTTGGGTGAATAAATAGCCGTTTCTGTTTCACAACAACGATACTGTCACAGAAACTCAATACAAATAGATTTCAGTTGGTTGGTTGGTTGATTTGTGGAAGGGTACCAAATTGCGCGGTCATAGGTCCCATTGGATTAGGGAAGAATGGGAAGGAAGTCGACGGTGCCCTTTAAAAGAAACCATCTCTGCATTTGCCTGAAGCGATTTAGGAAAATCATCGAAAACCTCAATCAAGGTGGCCGGATGTGGGTTTGAACCATCGTTCTTCCGCACACGAGTCCAGTGTGCTCACCACTGCGCTACCTCACTCAGTAGGATTCAGTGATATGCATCTACACTGTGGTGACAAAAGTCACGGGATAACGATATGCATACAGATGACCGTGGTATCGCATACTCAAGGTATAAAAGAACAGTGTATTGGTGGAGCTGTCATTGGTACTCAGGTGATTCGTGTGAAAAGGTTTCCTGACGTGATTATGACAGAGTGACGGGAATTACCAGACTTTGAATGTGGAATGGCAGTTAGTGCTAGACACATGTGACATTCCATTTAGGATATCGTTCAGGAGCTCAATATTCTAAGCTCCACAGTGTCAAGAGTGTGCCGAGATTACCAAGCTTTAGGCGTTACCTCTCACCATAGTCAACGCAATGGCCGACAGCCTTCACATAACGAACGAGAGGAGCGACGTTTGCGTGGAGTTGCTAACAGACAACCAACACTGCGTGAAATAACCGCAGAAATCGATATGGAACGTATGACGAATGTGCCCTTTAGGAGAGTGCTCCGAAATGCGGCATTGACGGGTTATGGCAGCAGGCGACTGACGCGAGTGCCTTTGCTAACAGTACAACGTCGCTTACAGTGCCTCCCCTGTGCTCCTGACCATATCGGTTGGACCCTACACAAATGGAAAACAATGACCTGCTCATATGAGTCCCCATTCCAATTGGTAAGAGCTGAAAGTAGGGTTTGAGTTTGGCGCAGACCCTACGAAGTCACGGACACCAGTTGTCAACAAGGCACTGTGCAAGCTGGTGGTGGCTCCATAATGGTGTGGGCTGTGTTAATGTGGAATGGACTGGGTCCTCTGGTTCAACTCAACCGGTCATTGACTGGAAACGGTTATTTTCTGCTACTTGGAGACCATTTGCAGTCATTAATGGGATTCATGTTACCAAACAACTATGCACCATATTACTCGGCCAAAATTGTTCGTATTGGTTTGAAAAACATTCTGAACAATTCGAGCAAATGACGTGGGCACCCGGATCACTAACATGAATCCTATATAACATGTATGGGATATAATCGAGAGGTCAGTTTGTGCACAAAACTCTGCACTGGCAACACTTTCGCAATAATGGAGGGCTATAGTGGCAGGGTAGTTCAGAATTTCTGTGACAACTCAGTGAGTCCGTGCCACGTCGAGCTGCTGCACTACGCCAGACAAAAGGAGGTCCAGCACGATACTGCAAGATGTCCTGTGACTTTTGTCACCTTACTGAATAACACAACAGGTACCTCTGTTCCACTGTTTGAGTACTGTATTAATGTGGCCTATGTAATTTCTGGCCTTAGGTATAGACTTTTTGGCTAGCGAACGGTCATAAATGACTGCTAAAAACGCAGGTACTCCAACGGCATACTCAGAAAGCAACCTATACAGTATACAGCCTAAACCGAAGGTCCATATTTATTAACTGGCAAGTTGCTACACTACACCAAGGGTACCCATTCGCAAACTGCTCACGTCGGCAGCTGTTCTTGACACTGTTTGGCATGGCGGCAGGAAACAGCGACAGCAGCACGTGGAGGCGGCGCAGCGGCGGCGGCGGGCACCACAGGCGCTGCGGGTGTTCGGCGCGCCCCCGCGGCCGCTGCCCCCGCAGCCCCGCGCGGCCGGCCCGCCCCCGCTGGAGGAGGTGGCGTTGCTGCGCCCGCTGAGGGTGCGCCCCCGCGCTCGCCGCCGTCGGGACAGACTGGCCTGGCTGATGGAGTGGTGGGCACCCACCACGTGAAGCGCTACTGCAGCAGCCATCGACCACACCCTTACTCGATGTTAAGCTACTAAAATAAAATAATAAAGTTCTGTATTTAATCACTGACCCGGGAACTTCTTTTATAATGGTGACTAGTATGACCGTAGTGATTTACGATCACACTGAGACTCGAGGATTAACTGGTTGCAAATATTGTGCTACTTTAGTTGATGTACAGTGAGGTGGTCATAGTCATGGGTAAGTGATATGCATGTATACATATAACGGTAGTATCGCATGCTCAAGGTATAAAAGGCCAGGGCATTGGCAAAGCGGTCATTTGTATTTGGGTGATTTGTGTGAAAGCCTGCTGTTGCACAGCAGATTGTCATGGCGAAGAAGAAAGCCAATGGCCCATTTTTCTGACGTCTTTCTTCATATCTCGTTTTGCAAAAGTTCCAGTACACCTTTGTAAAATTCGTCGTTTACAATTATTTCCCTTGGAACGGACTGTGGTCGCACTATGTCCTCAATACCGAAAAAACAATGAGCGTGACTTCAGTATTCGATTTTGACTGACATGCCATTTTAGGGCGAGGTTATTCACTGATTTACTATCGCGTGCAGTGAATTTTCGTCTCAGGGTCATACCTGTAGACCCAAGTTTCATCTCCAGTTACAGTTTTTAACGTGGAGCCTGGATCTAAATGAAGTCGATCCTTCAACTCTGTGCAAACTGACACACGATTCTCATTCTGTTCCTCACTCGAAAGTCTGTGGACAAATCTTACACTCACTCATCTCATTTTCAAATTATCGGTTAAAATGCTTTCCACACACCCTAACGACATGTTATGTTCTTCGGTGTGCTCTCGAATAGTTATTCGCCTGTTTGAGCGAACAATTTTTACCAGATTTTGCACGTTTTCTACTGTCGTTGAGGTTGTTGAACATTCCAAACGTTGCTCGTCTTCTGCCGACTCATTTCCGCTTTTAAATTGCTCATATCACTTGTAAAGTCTCCACAGTTACAGAATTACTTCTGTAAGTTTATTTTCACATTTCATAAGTTTGTCACTTTTTTGCAACTTAAAACAGAACTCAATGTTTATATGTTTGTTCGAAATCCAGGATGCGTAACACACACTGTTAATGGAATCTCACTCTAGAGTTTCTAGACACTGACTGACAAGTCAGAACATGTTCAAACTTGGCGCTACCTCTCTAAACCGATCAGGCTGTAGGACAAATTACATAACTCATTGTAGCATCAGTAGTTGCTGCTATTAAAGTACATTCACCATATATTTTGATCACACCTCTTAGTATCAAGCACCCACTATACTAACTGCCTTTTTTATTAAAAGTAACACCGTACATCAAACACACATAGAAATGTTTAGAAACAAAAGAAACAAAAGCATAAACCATTACACTGATAGTCTTGATATTGTAATGTTCTTTTTAAAAAGGAAATAGTATTAAGATTACGTTAAATGAAAGTATGAACTGTGAAGTGGATAAGGAACTCGAATTGTCGTGTAGCGTGTTGTAACTGCAAGTGGTGTACTTGCTCTGTGTTATTGTTAGCAAACCTTTACACGAATCGATTGGGCAATGCAACTCCCAGTACCAATAACGAAATACAGTCACTGCAAAATACTTTCAGCCACTTAGGCACTGAATCATCTGGCCTTGTTCAAAACTGATAACTTTGGTCCCTTTGCACATAACAAATATAATAATTGTGTTACCTCTAAAATACCAACGGAGTAATACACTATACTCTGGTCTCTCATAAAAAATATGGATATGCCAACTACAGGCTCAGCAGTGTGCAATGCTGGCCATTTGGTTGATAAACGAGAACATTTAAGGAAATTAAACTTCTTTAAAAAATATATGACTAGTACTGGGAGGCAGTACTGATTATGGTGAATTTCTGAGAGTTCTTTAGCAAAAATTATATTCCAAGTTAAGTTTGTCTTTTCAAAAAACTTCTGACAATTGAAGCTACATTACTCACAATTGATTCACAAACAATGAGATTTAAACAGCAAGTATTATCTAACTTCATTCATCCAACATGAATGCAAATCATCAAGTTATACTTAGCTCTGTTAACAAATCTGAAAAGCATTACAAAAATGTAATATTTAACTAGCCTCTTTATCAAAATCGTTTACATTCATTCTGGGATTACTCAACAATGACAAGTTATCAGTCAACTCACTTATACTGATGCGCTGGCCAAAACAGAAATCATAATTATTTAAATCTTTACCTTATTTGCCTGAATACTTCTGCTTCCAGGTTCAGCAATACTGACATACCTACTTTAATCTAACTCTTGGTGGCTTCAAACAGCACATCACAGAAACTGCCTACTCCATTGTCTTTCCCTCACAGACAGCTACCCACAACTGAGCGCCAAGCACTCTCTTACTCTAGCACTATCATTACAGTATCTTTAGCTCTGCAGTCGTGCACAGTGAGCGATCTGCATTATCGAGCCTATCAGAGACATTCATTGTTTATAGCATACTAGTTTCATTTTAATTTATTAATATTCTTATCTTATTCTGGTGCCACACACAAGTGCGCTCCATTTCAATATATAATTACAAATTTTCGTTGAATATATATAACCAGATTGAAATATTGCTTGTATGAAGTCTAGGTAATACAGCACTACCTGCATAGCGAAAAATGTGATCTGAGCCTTACATGCTTGATGCTAGAATAGGCTTTGATCGTAGCTTTTAAAAAACAAGTCTCACATCATATTTAAAAAAATACATTATTGCTCACATCAGAAAACCAGCATGTTAACACCACTCATTAGGAACTTACTGGATTACACTGCTTCAGCTACTAAGATAACACGACATATGCTGAAGCACATAAAATACCAACTGGCAACTTTACTTAGTAAGTAATGACTTAGTTTAGCGTTGTTAACACTGCAACTGAAGCTTTCGCCAAGAGTTACGGGAAAATAACATAATATTTGTCAACAGAAAACTTTATCTAGCATGAAAACCTATAGAGTACTGCTATCTCTGCCAGGTCATGGCAACACCTGCCTATGTGGCGGTATTCAAACAGCTGATAGAATCGGAGCTTCCCATTGTTATCTGCTCATTCAGCAGAGCAGTGTGAGAGGATTTCAAGTGGGCAGTGAAATTAGATTTTTCGGCCACGTCCTTCCTTTCCAAAGTGACATGCCCATCAAACCTAACTCTGAGCCATTTCCCTGTCTGTCCTATATACCAAGAGACAGCCATAGGACAATCTATCATGTAGAAACCTCATTCATGATAAATATTCCTTGTGTCTACGCTGCTAATATTAAGATACAACCAATGCTATTTCGTAGTCAAAAAAGAAAATTTAAATTTATGCTTTTTAAAAATACATGGCACTCTAGTGCTGATTTTGCCGTAATACGGCAAACAAACATATTTGCTGTTACTAGTTATTATACTGCTAACCCCACCAGACCTAATTTCTTGCTTTATTTGGGTACTATTTTATTGTAAATATTACTGACATAATAATGCAGATATTTGATCATTTTTGCAATATGCTTAATACTATTTAGATCAAATTCATGCTCAGCCTGTGACAATGGAAGTTTAAACAATGGATTGATTGCAAAATTAAAAAATATTGTTTTGTGCTCAGTGGTATGACCAGAACAGAAATCAATGATGCTGTCAATGAAGGTATTTTTCTTTAAAATCCTGAACATATGTTTTCCATATTTTCCATACACATTCCTAATATTCAAATCCAAGATGTTAATACAACGATTAGCTTCAACTTTGCAAGTAACTTTGAATTTTTCATGTAAACCATTAAACTAGCTAACAGTTACATTAATATCATCATTATTACGTTTAACAAATAAAAATGTGTCGTCGAGATTTCTAAAATAACTCACCACTTTTCTGCCAATTCAAGATTTTCAAGGAGAACTTCGTTTGCAAGGTAGTTTTTGAAACTATCCTTAGCTGACCAGAGAGGAAAATCCCATACTTAGTCTACGACTTTGACAGTACATTGCCCCATCAGATTTAAAATAGTTGTCTCGCAATATTAATGACGAAAGACAAATAAATTCATGAATCTCACTTCTGGGCAACTTATTCTGCTACCACTAATAATTTCGATAGCGTTGTTTACTAGAAAGTTGGTACATAAATTTACGAAGTCCAGTGAAACAAATTTCATATCTGTTGCTATTGAACCCTCTTTAATTTTACTGGCTAACTCCCAGTCCTAACCAAAGAAGGGAAAGCAGAAAGGTGGACGGAGTGTATAGAGGATGTAGACAAGGGCGGTGTACTTGAGGACAATATAATAGAAATGGAAGAGAATGTAGATGAAGATGGAATAAGAGATACGATACTGCGTGAAGAGTTTGACAGAGCACTGAAAGACCTGAGCCGAAACAAGGCCCCAGGAGTAGACAACATTCCATTAGAACTACTGACGGCCTTGGGAGAGCCAGTCCTGACAAAACTCTACCATCTGGTGAGCAAGATGTATGAGACAGGCGAAATACCCTTGTAGACTTAGAGAAAGCTTTTGACAATGTTGACTGGAATACTCTCTTTCAAATTCTAAAGGTTGCAGGGGTAAAATACAGGGAGCGAAAGGCTATTTACAATTTGTACAGAAACCAGATGGCAGTTATAAGAGTCGAGGGGCATGAAAGGGAAGCAGTGGTTGGGAAGGTAGTGAGACAGGGTTGTAGCCTCTCCCCAATGTTATTCAATCTGTATATTGAGCAAGCAGTAAAGGAAACGAAAGAAAAATTCGGAGTAGGTATTAAAATCCAGGGAGAAGAAATAAAAACTTTGAGGTTCGCCGATGACATTTTAATTCTGTTAGAGACAGCAAAGGACCTGGAAGAGCAGTTGAACGGAATGGACAGTGTCTTGAATGGAGGATATAAGATGAACACCAACAAAAACAAACCGAGGGTAATGGAATGTAGTCGAATTAAGTCGGGTGATGCTGAGGGAATTAGATTAGGAAATGAGACACTTAAAGTAGTAAAGGAGTTTTGCTATTTGGGGAGCAAAATAACTGATGATGGTCGAAGTAAAGAGGATACAAAATGTAGACTGGCAATGTCAAGAAAAGCGTTCCTGATGAAGAGAAATTTGTTAACATCGAGTATAGATTTAAGTGTCAGGAAGTCGTTTCTGAAAGTATTTGTATGGAGTGTAGCCATGTATGGAAGTGAAACATGGACAATAAATAGCTTGTCCAGGAAGAAAATAGAAGCTTTCGAAATGTGGTGCTACAGAGGAATGCTGAAGATTAGATGGTTAGATCACATAACTGATGGGGAGGTATTGAATAGAATTGGGGAGAAGAGGAGTTTGTGGCATAACTTGACGAGAAGAAGGGATCGGTTGGTAGGACATGTTCTGAGGCATCAAGGGATCACCAATTTAGTATTGGAAGGCAGCGTGGAGGGTAAAAATTGTAGAGGGAGACTAAGAGATGAATACACTAAGCAGATTCAGAAGGATGTAGGTTGCAGTAGGTACTGGGAGATGAAGAAACTTGCACAAGATAGAGTAGCACGGAGAGCTGCATCAAACCAGTCTCAGGACTGAAGACCACAACAACAACAACAACTCCTATTTGCTTTTAACTCAAAATTTGCGATTAATTTGGGAATGTTTCTTCAAAAAACTCATTTCCTAACAGTTTTGCTAAATGGACCACCTCTGCCATTAACAGTCAGCCTCATCGACATTTCTTTTTAATAAATCGTAAGCTGTGCCCCAACTGTGGGATGCTGAGTTCCACAGGTGAAAAGAAAACCTTTCTCCATTCTTTTAGCTTTTTGTTACCTGTGCTCTGTGCTTCAGAGGTTAGATCTCTGCAGTTCTCTTGATATTATTTTCCTCGGAGAATTTTTTAGTTTCAACTATGTAATCTGCTTTTCCCACACCCATCACAGTACTTCCTTCCTCTGCTTTTGTGACAATAGCTTCATCATTGGTAAGTTTACTGTTGCTACTAACTACAGACATTTTTTCATTCCTATTATTATTGAAAATACTATTGGATTTTATCTTAATAAGCAAGTTAATTGTTACAACAATCCTACTTTTCTCAAGTTTTGAGGTTTTTAGAGAATCAATGGCATATTTTAAATGCATGGTAGTGTCTTTGACTACTCTTCTACTGACATGTCCACTAATATTACATTTTAATATTTTATTCAACACACATTTTTCTCGCACATTGAAATCGATATTAATGAAATTTAACAACGTAGGATAAAACTGAAATTTCGACTCGCTATCTTCACTGGCTCCTGTAGTCTGGCCTACTAATCTCTGAATCTTGTTATTATACGAGGGTAATCCCAAAAGTAAGGTCTCCTATTTTTTTATGAGTACATAGACCTGTTTATTTCTACAATGGTTTTCATCAGTTTACAGCTTGAACTTTTAGCTATTTTTTGACATAATCACGATTTCCGTCGCTGTGGCAGTTTTTGTATGCCCATGTCATACCAGCTCGCCGCCATGCTGTTCAGAAAGTTATGAATCTCTTCTTTCACCTCGTCATCAGAGCTGAATCCCTTTCCGGCCAAATGTTCTTTTAACTGGGCGCCACTTCAGGACTATAGGGTGGCTGGGTGATTTTGTTCCACTGACACTGTTGTAGGAGAGCAATGGTTTGCTGAGCGATGTGTGGGCGAGCGTTGTCATGGAGAATGTGTACGCCCTTGCTCAACATTTCTTTTCTCCAGTTCTGAATTGCCTGTTTGAGTTTTTTCAGAGTCTCACAGTACCTGTCAGCGTTAATTGTGACCCCAGTGGGTATAAAGTCGATCAACAATACCCCTTTCCTTTCCCAAAAAACGGTTGCCATGACCGGCAGACTGTGTTTGTTTGAATTTCGGCGGCTTTGGCGAAGAAAGATGTCGCCACTGGCGTGATTGTTGCTTGGTCTCAGGTGAAAAGTGCTATGCCCAGGTTTCGTCACCCATGACAATTGAGTTCAGAAAGTTGTCCTGTTCAGCTGCAATGCGGTGAAGAAATGCGTGGGAAGCATCAACTCGTTGCCGCATGTGGTCCTCAGTCAGCATGCGTGGCACCCATCTTGCGCACACCTTCTGGTAGTTCAATGATTCCGTTAAAATTCTGTGAGTGGTGATTCGGGAAACCTCAGGAACCAACGTGCAGAGAGCATCCAGGGTGACCCACCGATCTTCACGCATGCTTTGCTCAACCTTCAACACTGTCTCCTCAGAAATTGACAGTCTCCTGCCCCTTTGTTCGTCGGGAATTTCGATCCGACCAGCTGCAAACTCTCTACAACACTTACTAACATTTTTGACATCCAACACGACTCACCATACACTTCTGTCAATTGGCGATGGATTTCAATCGGCGCAGTGGCCTTTGTGTTCAAAAACTGAATAACTGCACACAATTCGCACTTGGCGGTAACATCCAATGGGAGCTCCATTCTCAACAGCTGCCAAGCCAAGACTGAGCGCCTTAGCGCGGCGTGCACATGTTTACACACAGCGCGTGAAGCACTCTTCATAACAGTGTGACCAACTGCCACCCAAACAGAGTTCTGTATTTATAAAAAAAAATAAGAGACTACTTTTGGGATTATCCTCGTACCATAGCCTTGTCTCATTGGCAGTTTTCTGCACTGTCTCTCTCACTGCACTCAGTACTTCTGACCAATACCCCAGCCACATTACTCACTACCACCAGTATGCCAATTACATAAAAAAGTGTCCCTAGGGCATCCTTATGACCACTCAGACGATTTCAGAAAAATCTACAAGTACTCCACATGCCATAAGTAGTATAGCTAGGAAAGTTCTTGTTCAGTTTGCATTGTTTCCAGATTGCCCCCTTATCCCTATGATGTAATCAATCACCTCATGCGCTGTTGGCAGATTATGCGTCTCCCCCTCTCCCCCTCTCACATACACTAATTGCTCCATGTATAAAATGGTGGGAAATTCATTAAATGGCAGGAAATTCAAACTAGTGAACATAACCAATCAGTGGGGCATGATAATTCTATTTTCTAGCAACGCTGGATGTATGCACTTTAATGTACACAGCAAATCATTGAAGTTTCAAATCAGTTTTATGCTGAAATCAATGAATATTTTATCAACATCAGTGAAATTCGCCACAGACCAGCCCCAAAGCTACATTTCTGTAGGACTATACATAACTGTTATGACCGTAGCAGAATGTCTCCAATTAAATTCGAAATCTGTTGTCATGCTTACTTCATAAACACACCAAGCGAATATGTAAACGTGTATTGCTAACAAAGCTGCTCTTGTGAGCTTACACGTTTCCATAAGATTTCTGAACTAATCTAACGAATACTGGCAAATGCTGACGACCAGTAGCGTCTCAGATGTTTTCAGATCAGACGAATTTGACATTTCAGCAAGATCACTGCAGATCTGTACCCTCATCAATGCGAGCTAGCGTTCTGTCTATTGATATCCATGTAGATACGTTAAACTCCAGTCAGCCCTCCTATAAAAAGAAGCCATCCAGTGTTCAGGCAAGCATTATATTTTTAAGTGATTCCTCATGATTTCATTCAGTCCGTTTTTCTAGCGTCGGAAATTGCAGCTCGACGAAAGTAGGGTTAAAGTCTTATATCCACAAGCACTGAAAACGGCTATAGACTTGGAACGGTAGCCCTTTTAATTGGTGAAATTCTTGGTGTACACTACGTGAACGATAACAAGTGTCACAGGTTTGCGATTCAGGATAACTGACTGCACCATAGACCCATTCAGGAGCATTGCAGAAGACATGCAGCGAGCTAATTGTCAGACTGAGACATCAAAAACGTTTTCATGGGATTTCTAAATAAACTGTGATGAATGCAGCTGCGTTTCCATTAACAAGAACGTTTGTGTGGTAATTCTTTGCTGACCAAGGCTACAGACTTTCATTACAGCCAGGAGTTGCTGTTAAGAATTACTACACAAGATTACGATTGTCGGCAGACCGAGCATGCAGATAACCAGTTCTATAGTGGTTTCTTCCAGAGGTATCTGGCATTGCAAATTTACACACTACTCTCGTTAATTGTGAGTGTAGAGCTGACATTCAGTAGCGTCCCAGGTGCATTAAATGTTGACGCAGACGAATTTGATGGCCAAGACATGAATGTGAGTGCTCCTCAAATCACTGTAGCACGATATGAATCTTGTATTACAGTAAATTATAAGGGTGTCTGTGCAGGAAAATGCGCTGTACTAGTTTTTAAGGACATGAGGTCGATGTGGCAGAGTTGGTAGAGCACTGGCGGCTATTATGGTAGTAGATCCTTCCACAGATTCAAGTAGCAGACCCCATGGTGAATACGGTAAAATAATACAAGTAGATTCGTACTATAGGTTCAGATAGGTTCTGAACTAGGTGTAGTAATAGTGGTAGTAGCAGATTCGTATTATAGATTCTCACTCAGCTGTTCCACAATGACCACACGCTTTTAAATACTGGGTGACAATTATTGAAGTATATGAAATAAAATCGTTATAACTTCTGAACAGTTCGCGTTAGGTTGCACGATTGGCCGTGGGGCATGATGGGAATTAGTATAAGCTGTGTGGTGTGGTTTAGCGACAAAGCCCAAGTTCATTTGGATGGGTTCATCAATAAGCAAAATTGGCACATTTGGGGGACTGAGAATCCACAGTTCGTGATCGAGAAGTTTCTTCACTCTCAACAGGTGACTCTGTGGTGTGCAATGTCCAGTCATGGAATAATCAATGCAACATTCCTTAATGGCACAGTGACTACCTAATGCTATGGAAGGTTTTGGGAGATGATTTCATCCCCATTATCCAAAACACTGATTACGACAAGATGTGGTACACGCAAGACGAAGCTCGACCCCATCGAATCAGGAGAGTGTTTGATGTCCTGGAGGAGCATGTGGGGGCCACATTCTGGCTCTGGGGTACCCAGATGCCGCTAGGATGGACCTCGATTGGCAGCTGTATTTCCGTATCTCAACACATGTATCTTTTCGTGGGGCTATATTACAGGTAAGGTTTACAGCAATAATCTCAAAACCGATGCTGAACTGAAAACAGCCATTCAGGAGGTCATCGACAGCATCGATGTTCCGAGACTTCAGCGGATCATGCAGAATTTTGCTATTCGCTGCGCCACATCATCGCCAATGATGGCAGACGTATCGAACAGGTAACACCCTAAACCCGAATATCTGTAGTGACGTTTACATGATGAATAAAGTTTGTCCACGCTGTAGCTTGTAACTAATTTAAGTCTTTTCTCACATAGTTCAGTAGAAGCACCCTGTGTATGACAGCATTATTCTTTACCTAGTACTGATTTTTGGTGTGATGGAAATTTAATGTCAATGCAGACGAAACATTAAATTCCAATAATCGTTCTCCAGGCCAGCATTGCATTTTAAGTTCTTTCTAAGCGATTCGTCACGTTAACTGTAAGTGTTTTATGTTATAATAAGGCATCTAACATTCCCAGCTGATTTCTGAATGGTGGCACATGAAGAATCTGAAGGTGTGACCGATATGTGGAAGGTTCTCATCTTTATAGCCGATTGGCAAGGTAGTAGGGCCTCTATTTGCAAGCTTACAAGATACCATGTGATTTCTGTATCATTTTCTGACGAAATTTGTATTGCTTCTATGACACATGCACTTATACAGGAGTTCTTTTGCTGGTCACAGTAGCAGGTATCAGGAGATGTGATGTGAAACAACTGCACATGTGGACTTAGAGATATTCTACAAGTCTTCTGAGTTGTAGAATATTGAAATACATTCACAAGTCTTCTGAGTTGTAGAATATTGAAATACATTCGTCTGTAGCAATATTTCTGACAATCATCAAACTTAAAGTTATTCAAGTTTATGGAGAGTTTGATTTCATGAAAGTTCTCTGAAATATTTTGGACGAAGTTTGTACTTTGAATATTTTATATGAAGTGGGAGTATGGTGAAGAAAGGAACAATCCATGTGCTGCACAGTGGAGACTATATAAAAGTTCACCCCATACATCTACATGTTACAGTAAATATGCAACAAATTACTCATCTTGCAGCAAAAATATTTTACAGTGGAACTCTAAAATGCTTCCAGAACTGTAACAAATTAACCCCTGTAACAATTTGTCCCAAAACTATAACAAATTAACCTCAAGCTGTAACAAAACACCCTAAAATTGTAACAAAGTTCCCACTAAATTGTGACAAACTGACTTAAAACTGTAACACATTGCCCCAAACTGTGACAGTATGCTCCTCACAACTGTAACAAAGCGCCCCAAAACTCAGACAATTGTCCCTTGTTTCCGTATAAATTGTAGAAAAATACCAACAAAACTGTAAGATATTACGCAAAAATAGCAGCAAACTACCCATACACTTCAACAAATTGCCTCATACTTGTAACAATTGTCCTAAAAATTGTATACAAAATGACTGATCTCAGTGTAGTGTGCTTGATGAGCAAATCAATATGACAAATCTGAGGATACTGGCGCAGATTTCATAGTTAAAAGTTAAGAATTCAAGATGGCAATTCAAGATGGTGATCCATGTAATCTTGGGCGACATCAGAATCCAAGTTTGTGCAGCTAAGGATATGTGCACAGCCTGCAACACTTCCAGTCCGACATAGTTGTTACAACTTTCATGGTGCTGTAGTAGCCTATCCCACTACTCGTCCACACCATACATCCATCAGGTAGACTCAGAATGATCAGTGCAACAAAGTTAAAAGCTGATTATCATCACGAAGCATTATCAGAGATCTACCAGCTCCAGACAGAAAAAAATGACTAGTACAGTCTACTGTAAGGATAAAATCATACCTCAATCATGATGTTTATTATTATTCATAGTGTCTATGTGTGTGTTTTGAAGGGTTTCATATATATCTCTCTCATCACAACAGCTCTTTGACAAATCTAATGCAGTGCCTGATACATCTGAGTAGCAATAGAAATCAATCCTGCATGCAAACATGCTTCCTGATGTAGCTCTTGACACATTAGAGTGGAAATCAACTCAGCATCCAGAACTGTTTCCAGCCTTTGAGTTTCCACTATAGCCATCACAGTTGGAGTGATATGGGATGCCTGATATGATTAGATATGACTCTGACTGGTGACATGTACATAAGCATCTTGTCTGGTCACCTGCATCCGTTTATATCCATTGTGCATTCCGACGGACTTTGGCAATTCCAGCAGGACAATGCGACACCCCACACGTCCAGAATTACTACAGAGGGGCTCCAGGAACACTCTTCTGAGTGTAAATACTTCCGCTGGCTGCCAAACTCCCCAGACATGAACATTATTGAGCGTATCTGGGATGCCTTGAACCATGCTGTGCAGAAGAGATCTCCACGCCTTCGTATTCTTACGGATTTATTGACACCCCTACAGAATTCATGGTGACAGTTCCCTCCAGCACTGCTTCAGACATTAGCTGAGTCCATGCCACATCGTTTGTGGCACTTCTGCATGCTCGCGTGGGCCTACATGATTTTAGGCAGGTGTACCAGTTTCTTTGGCTCTTCAGTGTAGAACGAATACTCACATGCTTAGACCACTTGAGGAGTGATTTTTCAAAATTCGATATATGGAAAAAATTTCAAAATTGAGTTGGATGTTTTATCAAAAGTCGCCTACTGCCATGTATATGAACTCTCCAAATCACGACATTTTAGCAAAAATTATATATGCATTCTTATAGTTATAGCAAAAGTCGACAAATGCAATAAAATTACTTTATCGTGTCTCGACTCTCTTTTCACAGCAAGTAGTTAACAATAGTGGGATATACTGGTCACTTTAAACAGTGTTACTCATTGTTGTAACAATTTTTACTGGTGGGGAATAGTGTCGCAACCAGACTTCATTGTCATCGGAAAACCTGCAGCTTACTTTCAGACAAGTATTCACTCGATGCTCAAGTGTACGTCTACAAAAATGCATTGCAAATGGAAACAGAATGGATGATGATTCTTCTGATTCTGAAAATGGTAAACAGATCAAAGTATGTTCCAATGGGAGAAAACACCGAGTCAAGAATAGCTTACATCGACCTGAAACGCAAAGCAAAATGTGTAAATAGGAACCTATCATTAAACACAATAATAGATTTGACATTTCGCCCACAAAAGCTACAGAAATAAAAGATTGCAAATCTGTTGAACTCTACTATGAAGATATTTCTCATTGTTATCATCACGTGACATCATCAAATAAAATGGACCAAGATAAGTTTCTGTCAAAATTTCTTAACATTTCTTCACCTCAGTGCAGAATAGTGGACACCCAGAATCTGAAAGAGGAAGAAAACAGTGACAGTGAAATATACCATTGGGAAAACGAATCATGAAGTAGTGCCTGTTTGTGCTGTCACTTTCTACAGAGTATCTCTCTTGTCAGAGGACAGCTTGGTCTACCTAGCAAGCAGGTTCCACGAAGGAGGAAGGCTGCCAAAGGAAAGAGAGGAGGCGACAGAACAGGAAACGATCGAAAGGAGTTACCTATTGACATTAAGGATGACATAAAAGAGTATAAATGCGGAGGGAGCCACCATGGAAAGGGAAAGTCTACTAGAGGTAATTTGCCTTCATATCTCAAAGTCAATAAAGTGTTCAGGAGATTCTGTGCAGAAAGAAAAATTTTGGAATGAAAAAATGCTCCTTATTAAAATACAAGCATATATACTACAAACATTTAAATCCATCATTCAGGACACATCATACTGCTACCTGCTCAACTTGTAAGGTTGCTTTAATGGAAATAAAAGCTGAAACATGTCTACAGAAGAAGAATGAATTATGAACTAGACACACATTACATAAAATTCGTCCAAAGCCGTTTTATACAATGATGATGGAAGATAATCCTAATGTCATTAAGACTGCAACAAAACTAGCCTATTCCAAAACTATCAGTCGGTAAGGTTTTCTGCGCTGGCTAAATATGGTTGGTAAAAGAATCTTCAAGAGGATGTACTCAAGTTGCTTCAGATTTGCTTGCCTTTCTTTCTGACTTAGATAAAAACAATTAGATGATGACACCAATACTATACATCTATTCTCAGACTCTTGCAGCAGCCAAAATAAAAACAGTTCCATGATGGCGATACTAACAGCGTTCTTGGAAAGGAACATAAAATTCAATAATTTTCGTCACTTCATTCACATTTGAGACCAAAGCTACATTCCTCCAGACCGAGTGTTTCATAGAATTGAGAAGTCTTGTACTCTCAGAATTTAAACACAGACTGGACTGTTAAAAATCTAAAAGACAGTGGGCAGAAAGTACTAAAATCAATGCTATCATTCAAAATGAAAAGCAAGCATGTCATCTCATACAAGAAAGCAAAGAAAACTGTTAATGTGTGAGTAACTGATACTGTAGATCCAGTATAAATTGACATCCTGAGACAAAAGAAATCATGTCGTCCAACAGCACTAACATCCATCCTTTTACCAAAACAAAATATTGTTAGCAATGAAAAGCAGAAAGATGTTTCTGCCTTGCTAAAGTATTTTGAAATTACAAAGATGTTCTTGATGAATAATGTGTAGACGTAAGGGGAAAAAAAGACAATAACAATGTGATTATAACATGCAATTCTTTTTGTGTTACTCATTTCATACTTGGCTCTGAGCACTATGCGACTTATCATTTCATACTTAATGTAGTATTAATAATAATACTAATAATAATGATATAAGCTAAACTGTTATGTTTAAATAGTTACAACTACTATTATTGTATTATGCCACTGTATTTCTATTATTATTGTTTGTGCTCTCAGTCAAGTCAAAAACTACGAATTGAAAAATTCGATATGCAATAATAAATGCAAAAATATGCATTTTACAGCAATGCAGGTATATGAAAATTATTAGAGTACAGAAAGATATTAGTTGTGAAAAAATACATGGAATTAAATAAGGCAACATAACTGATACCAGGATTAATTATAACCATTTATCGACTTTTGAAAAAACCTGGAAAAATATCACCTTAATATACTGTTTTAAAAATTAAATTTTAATCTATTTCATTACAACACTCCATTAATGTCAGTGAGATCACGCAGGTATGTAAAAATTCAAATACTCAAACATATCTGTCTTGGTGAAAACAGAAAAACTCATTTCATGAAAAACTATCTGTTGTGTTTATCCAGTTTTGAAAAACCGCTCTTCATTCTCTTTATTTTTGGAATTTAATGGAGCTTTCGAAGTTGGCATGTGCTCAGGATTAGCCATACAATGCTCAGGCTGGGTCTGTGAGATCCACTAATTTTTGTTTCACTGAATTTATATCCTTATAGTTGCTGATTTGACACAAGTTCTCTGCTAGCTTCCTGAAAGATCTGAGAGAAAGCATTCACGTCGTGAATGAGTTTTTGCTTTGTTTAGTCATTGTTTAGCAGCCTTCTAAAAAGCGTGTGTGTCTGTCCGACCCAGTCTGACCATTAACATTACTAATTTCTGCCAGTGGAATCCCATTTTTATTTTGGTGCAGGCCTTTCACTGAGTTACTTTGTGAACTATTTGTTATGTCCTAAAACCAGATTATCGTTGTCAATAGTTTACAGTATAAAATGGCAATAGGAAATCTTTTATACAGTGAAATTTACAGAATTTTATATGATGATGAGAGTCAAGTAGAAGATTCCGAAACGGCCGCAGACTTCGAAATAAATAGTGATCATGACAGTAATAGTGAAATAAGTGGTGGTGAAGAGGAAGATGTTCAGCTTTTCACTAGCATCGACGACCCTACTGTCGTTGGTTCCAGTACAACTCCTGTAACTTAGTCAGGTAGTTCACCTATGCACTTTCATAAAAGAAGAAATGCAGCAACTAAATGGAGAAAAACTTGTTTCCGACAAAATACCTGAACAAGACGTCACAATATAGTTATCATGCATTTGCCTGGAAGCATTTGAGCTGCAATGGCTGTACAATGACCGTCAGAATCATGATAGTTATTTTTTAGAAATCCCTTTACATATTTAGTTCTTGGATGAAGCTGTATGTATATTGATTCAGTTCTGAACAAATATGGCGGTAAAATGAATATTGGAGACTTTTGGAATACAGATGGGACTAGAATAGTAATCTTTTGAGCAAGTATGTCATTGAAAAGTTCCCGATTTTTCACTCATATCAGGTTTGACAACATCCATACAAGGGATAACAGAAAAGCACAAGATAATGTTGCTGCCATAAGATTCCATTCTCGATATAATTGTCTCAAACTGCAACACATATTTTGCTCCTTCATAAAATCTTACTTTGGACGAAATGCTCGTTCCATATAGAGATAGGTGCAGGTTCAGGACGTATATTCCAAATAAACCTGCTATTTAAGGGATCAAGGTTTCCATCCTTGCTTGTTCTTAAACGTACTATGCAAAACATTTACAGGTCTATGCAGGTGCACAATCCCAAGCACCATACAAAGTCAGTAATAAGGCAGAAACTGTTGTTTTGTGTCTTTTAGACCGAGTAAAAGGGCCTGGAAAAATCTGACAATATTCAACTTGTTTACTTCTTACCCAATAGTCAAAAAAGTATTACATGAAAATAATATTACTATTATTGGTAAGTCAGAAGAAATAAGCCCGAAATTCTAATTGAGTTTTTACCCAAAAAATCTAAAAAGAGTACTTACCTATGTTTGGATTTTGGAAAGACGTCACATTACTTTCATATGCACCAAAACGAAAAAAATCAGTACTGTTTATTTTGTCAGTGCATCGTGTTGATAAAATTGACAGTGATAATGGCGAAAAGAGAAAAACAAGTCTAATAACTTACTACAACAAAACAAAAAGCAGCAAAGATGTTGTTGATGCTACGTTTGATGAATATACTGTTGCTAGAGGGATAAAACTACGATCTCTCTGGCTCTCTTTCAGAAAAATAATGACTGTAGAGGACGATATCTCACAAATTGTCATCATGTTCATAATGTCTAATAATAAAACGAAAATTCAACATCTTTGCTTCTTAATCCTACGATCTATTCTCATTTAAATTAGTGTTTCAATACAATTTATTTGTATTTCTAGTGTACTTATTTTTAGTGGTACAAAGAAGAAAGTTTTACAATTTTGTATTTTACAGTTATTGTCTAATTCAGAAAATTAAAATAATGCCCCTGTAGCATATAGTGCTACCTGAACAAAATAAAATATTGTAGTTTGATGTAAATATAATGTTTATCACTTGTTATAAGTGTTTTATTTACTGGGTCCTTCACACCCAGCCAGACTGTTCTTGAAACTATTTTGCGCCTGAAAAATCTAGGGTTAGGAGAAGACTTCTCTGCCAAGTATGTAGTGGGCTCCACACTGTTCATCAGTAGCGGAATTTACTTTCATTTTCATTTCCCTGATGAATGGATGAGTGTGTGACTTTGATAAGTCCTACGAGTAAACCAAATGTTCTTTCATGAACCAATTTCCCTCTTCTACTATTTCTGTTTAGTGCTGATATGCTGATAAATTTAAATTTATGTAAAGTGGAGACCATTCCTATAGACTATGTTCATTAGGGTGTAGTTTCATTGTTTATACTCAAATCAGATCAATGGTATTTGATATCTAAATCATCCATACAGAATATTAAAAACGAGCCCCAAGACTTACATGTTACAGTGCCATCAACTTCTTAGTGTACTCCTTCATAATAAGGCCAACATCTCATTAGCAAAATTAGGTGTAATTCTCTGATTCTTTTTTGTTGAATGAGTGAACTGAAATAAAGTAATCCCTTGTATTTTTATGCGGCACATAGTCAGATTTTAAGTATCCATAAGTCCAGTAAGAAATTAAGAAAAGTTAACAGAGTTAGAGAAATCGTTTGTTTTATGGTGATGTGCAAGTCAGGGTTTTCATATTTCAACACTTGCCTAAATTTCTATAATCCAAAGACTGTTTACATGCCTACCCTTTCTAGAATTAACATAAATCATTTTCAGTAGTAGCCTTTTAATATAACTCAAAATAAAATGTCCTAGCAAGTCAAAGATCTAAGATGTGTGGTTGATTTTTAAAATTATTTGGCTAAATTCTGGTGTTGAGGGGCAATTCCAAATCTGTTGCATCACCTAATTAATTGTTACACAGACTAAACATATTTGAATGAAATATGGACCATATTACTATAATTTAAATAATGTACACACCTCACATGGGTTTGATTGTAAAGTAAGTGAAGTTCGTTATTCTTCAAAATTTCTTAATTCATTCAATGCCAGAACAAATATTTTTACAAATGGTCACTAAAGACATCACTATATTAGTGTTCGACATTAAGTCCAGTAAGCTATGGGAAAATAAATGCAAGTCCACAAGCTGAGTTCATAATTTAAGGATCCAAACAATTTAGTTAGGAAAAATATTGCAAGTCGACCTATTGTTAACTGGAGTTCAGTGCTTGTTATCGAAATTTAAACTCCCTCTCAAGGTAACCCACGAAAGGATATAAGGTCAACACTTCTTCTCAGAAAAAGTTAAAATTCTCCAGTAAGCCGACGAGAAAATGTTCAAAGTTCAGTACTGGTACCCACAAAGATCACAGTCTGCCCCAGACACACTTCAAAGTTCCACTTGGGTTCTCGGAAAACATCACAGATCCCCGACTTTTCCCAGAAAAATTGGAAGTCCAGCTTACTGTACGGTGATATATAACAGGTCCCTGAATGTGTCCTTGAATAAATTCTAAGTTTACAGTAGTGTCACATGAAATTACTCAAAGTGTCGACACTGAAGTCTGAAAAATGTTGACACTTTTATGAAGTGAACAACTCGGTACATATTCAGCCTAGGTTCTAGCTCTACCAATGCTCAGAACCAACTGATTCTGAGCCAAGATGGCTACTGCCTTTTATAACTTCTGCTTTGTTGTGGCAAATTAAAAAAAGACATTTTTTATACGATAATCATACAAATAATTCATGAGTCTAGTGTAGAATGTTCTCATGTTTAAATTTCTACCATTGTAAGTACACTGACTAAACTAGTTCTAAATCTATTAACAACTGTATCACTATGGAATCAATTACAAATAAGATACTGCATAATTAAAAATACAGTGAAATAAATAAATATATTTGTAGTCTTGTTTAACATACTGTTACTCTTTTATTTATCTATAGATTATTTTATGTCAGAGACAGGTTTTTCTGACAAGGAAGGCAAATATTGGCTTATCATTCAAATTCTATTAAGGTTACAAATATTCTGAGAGCATTATTTCCTAGAGTTTCTCGAGTGATATTCATTGAGACATGGTTTTCGCTAGAAGCATTAAGGTTTTGTTAATTTTTGAACTTTATGAATCTTTCTAAAACTTCATAAATACCATGAAAACTAATAACCTGACCTTGGGTGCATTTAGACGCAAATAATCATCTTAATTTTCTCTTTACATTGGTGTATATACTTATATTTATTTCATAGCTGTCTTAGATCTGATTTCGCTGATTTTTTGCTGTGATAAATTTAATCTGTTCCCTGATAAATTCATATCATAAATTGAAAATAGCTTTCCATATACGCTAATCATAAAGGATACTTAACATCCATATTCAAAAAAAATGTTGTGAAAGAAAAGGGCAGTGTATCTTTTGACATGAATAAATATGGATCCTGCAGTAGCTCCACATTACAAAAACTATGCAAAATTACTAAAATAGATTATTAAATTATCAAGGAACATGCACATAACATCAGAAATCAGTAATTTTGACAACAAACTTAAGGCTATATAAAATGCAGTGAAAAGGAAGACAGAATGACCAGCCACAGAATAAGATAACGTAACAGCTGAACTGAATTGAAGAGCTATAATAATGAGTCATGGGTAGCAAATGCATTTAATAATCATTTCTTAAGTAAGTAGAAAGCATAGGGACAAACAGTTCAAAGGAAAAATCATAGCAGAATGTTGAAAATGTAACTTTCATAAAATTCAATCATATGAATGTATTATCAACTTCTCCTTCTAAAATTAAGAAAATTATACATTGTCTCAAAGAAAGAGCTCATCTGGTTTTGATGGTGTTTCCAATAGTGTACTAAAGATATGTTTTCATATCATAAGCTCAATCGTATCTGAAATATGGAATGCATCAGTAAGTCAAGGCATTTTTCCAGAGGGACTGAAATATGTTTTGTTAAACCCTTCTTTAAGAAAGATGACAAGAGAGATGTCAGTAACTCCGACCTATTTCAGTGCTGACATAGTTTTACAAAATTTTTCAGAAAGTGATGTATTCTAGTATAGTATCTTACCTTAGCAACAGTAATATCCTCAGCAAATCACAGTTCGGTTTTGAGAAGGGTTACCCTACTAAGAATTTGCATTTACATGTTCGCTCACTAGATTTTGCAAGCATTAAATAATAAAATAGCACCAGTTGGTATTTTCTATGACCTATCTAAGACATTTGACACAGTGTGAATCACAATATTTCCCTAAATAAATTAAAGTTTTATATTAATGTTTGATGGTGTAGGCTACTAGTGGATAATGTCGTATCTAAACAAGAGAATGAAGAAAATTGTGCATAGTAATTCACCAATGTAGTCCAAGGACATAATTATGACTGGGGAGAAATCACATATAGGGTTTCCTAAGGCTTAATCTTAGGTCTGCTATTGTTCATTACATATGTAAATGATCTTCCATCTAAGATACAACAAGCATAATTAGTTCTTTTTGCAGATGACATTAGAATTATAACCATATATACAGAAACAGAAGATATAGCAAATAAAGTTCTCAAAAATATCATTGACTAGTTTTCTGTGAATGGTAATACCCCAATGTCAAAAAGCCACAGCATATTCAGTTCTGTACATCAACAGGTACTATTCAAATGATAAGTGTAGCACATAATAAATAGAGTGGAAACTTCAAAGTTCTTAGGTGTCCACAATGATAGAATTTAAGCTGGGAAAAAGCACATTTTGGAACTCATAAAACAACGTAGTTAAAAATCATTTGAAGTTAGATTAGTTTAGATTCAGTTTTTGTACCTTAGACCCAAAAAATGAGATGATTCTCGTGGGTGTGGAACATGTCAAAGTATAAAATAAAAACTTTTGAATATAATACTTACTACCCTGATCATTTGTGAGGAGATTGCAAATCTTCAGGAAAGACAAATCAGAAAGTTGAGATATTTTACATATTTTATTCAGTAACGTCATATGGGATAATATTCTGGGGTAACTCATATTTAAGAAAGAAAGTCTTTTGTGAAGAAACGTGCTGTAAGAATAATGTATGGTGCTCACCTATGATCATTTTGTAAATATCTGTTTAACGCGACGTGCATTCTGAATAGTACTTCACAATACATTTTTTCCCTCATGAAGTTGTAAATAATCAACTGCAGTCCCATAATAAGAATGTCATACACAATTACAATATCAGATGGAAAAACGGCATTAATTACTCAACATTAAGGTTGTCTTCAGCACAGAAGGAGTGCAAATTGCTGCATTTTTTTTTTATGTAACTCTCCCAGTGATATAAAATGTCTGACAGACAGTAACGCAAACTTTGAAAACGAATTGAGACAGTTTCTCCGTAACAACTCCTTCTATTCTATAGAAGAATTTATATTGCTGTAATGTGCAGAAGGTGGTGGGTAGGAATTACTAACTCACATCTGCACATCTTTTTTGTTTTCGTAACGAAAAAAACTTTGAAATGTTCAGAATGTAACTATATGCACAAATTAATTTGTAATTTGAATGTATAATGACTCGTTCCATATTATTACGATCTATCATGCAAAATGATACATGGAACATGTAACTAGGTAACTATTATTATAACAGCAATTCTCTGTCAGTACCTGTATATTTTTTGTAAGGTTCTTTTTATTTATTTATTATCCACCATTTAGCATTAAAAAGTGCGATCGATGTCATCTTCTGTGTACGTGCACACTATATGGTGTACGCTTAAGGCCAATAAATACAATACTGTTAAGCCAGCTGGCATTCCAGTGTGAGTGTATTGTGTTTCTCAGGTGAGTTGTTTGTCACGATGCTTGGAGAGGTGATGCATTTGCAAGTTTCCAATGTTTGGAGCCTCTATCGTTTGAGGTTTTATATCTGCGCGACTTTGTTGCTTTGACAATATTTGGCGCGAAGTGTAAAGTGCAGTGTTTACGTGTGTTTGTGTTATGGCTGAAACTGCCAGGTATTAGAGTATTTATTTACAGATCATCAGTTTTTTGTTCCATTGTTTAATGTGTGTGACAAATAGTCCTTACACTATATTCTTCCAGGTACGAGAGGACAGTAGATGAAATTAGGACGGTGATACATCATGCGAAGTTGGAAGAAAGTGAGTTGCTTCCTGTAACACAGATTCTGAACTTCGCTTCCCGCAGCGAGGCAGTGGAAAACTATAGATTGTTTCAGTTGGACACGAAATTACTAAATACTCTAGAAGAAGGTGACAGGTGAGACCAAATGACTTTGCTGTCATGACTGTGTTAACGATTCGTGTTGAACGTTATTTAGATGTGACTGACATGGTATATGTCATGGCTTGGGGTGATGTTCGTCGCGATAAAGACTTTTTAAAGTTAGTGAATAGCCATTTTGTAGACCCTTGATTTTTATTCGTCACTAATCGTAGTATGTAGATTCCATCAAAAACGTTATGCAAGGAGGCAGTGTCATCACGAAATCAATTATTGTGTTTGTGATTGTAGTTGTACAAATTTCAGTACAGTTAATACTGAGTTTTATTATCAGCACATTGAAGCATTAAGTATCACTAGATAATGCTTGCAAGGATCCAGAGACCAGTAACGAGCTTCCTGGGAGCTGTGTGTGTATCTAATTTACAAGATATTCAAACTATTCGCGTCCGCAATTTTTTAAAAAAAATTGAATGTACACCATCCCGTAAGGTAACAAGAAGTGAGAATAGGCAGGATACTTAAACACGCAATGTTGCTGTCGTTCACACAGTGAGAGATACTTTGAACCAAATCCGGTGTGCGTGAAATGCGGCATACACTATATTACGTAAGTAGCGGGCTAAACCTGATTATAAGTACATATTTGTGTTGATACATTTTTCCTTAACCACGTCAAAATGGCCTTATGTTGAACTGTATGTAAATTTGTCAGTTAAAACAATTGGTAACTAAAATGAAACAGCGTAATCCTGTGACGGTGGTCGGCTTGTCGAATACGTATACATTTTCAAACATGCTTTACAAACCACTGAACGAATGTATTTGAAAATCTGCAAGAAAATTTAAAAGTGTTAGGTTAGTTGTAAGCAATAAATAAATACTCAGGACTTACGAAGCACCGTTTTGTAACACTATGGTTGAGACATGTAGCTAAAATAAGTATTTATTCAGCAACAAAGCGAGCAGTAACAGTTTATGTGTAGTAGATGTGAAGCATGTCAATTTTGTGGTCTTATTACATGCGAGGTAAAGTATCTTTTAGAAATTGTTAATATGCCTAACATGTAACTATACTTTGCAAAGCACATGATGCTATGTGGCGGAGGATATTTCTGGTACCACTATCCAATCATACCTTTCCCGTTCCACTTGTGAATGGCATATGGGAAGAACAATAGTCAGTAAATCCTGTTTTAGCTCTAATTTCTTGAATTCTCTTGTTGTGGTCATGTTTTGAGTTGTAGGTGGGAGGAAGCAGTATGTTATCTGACTCTTTACTGAAGATGCTCTCTCACAATCTCAATAGCAAACCTCTCTGTGATGAACAACGCCTCTCTTGTAGCTTCTGCCACTGGAGTTTGTTGAGTATCTTCATATCAATCTCACACTGACTGAGCAATACCGTGACAAAACATGCTGCTATTTGTTGGGTCTTGTCTGTCTCTGCTATTAATCCAATCTGGTAAGGGTCCCAGACTAATGAGAAATAATCAAGAATCGGGAGACAAGTGTTTGGTAAGCCACATCTTTCATGAATTACTTACATTTCTCTAAGATTCTTCTTATGAATCTCAGTTTGACGTCTGTTTTTGTGACTGTTTGTTTTATGTGGTCATTCCACTTTAAGGTATTTCGGAAATCAACTGAACACCCATGAATTCCATTCTGTTGAGTCCTTTCTGAAAGGAAGTCTGCAATCCAGTCACAAATCTGGTTTGGTACTCAGAAGCACATATTTTTCTTACTAAATGACATTGTAGAATTGTTTCAAATGTGCCTTCCTGAAGTCAAGGAACATTGCATCACCCTGAGTGCCAATACATACAATACCCTGATTCCCAAAGGTGAACAGACTGATGTATTTCATAAGACCTCTGTCTCTGGAATCCCTGTTGATTTTTACAATTGATATTTTTACAGTACAAAAGCATCATAATACATGAACTTAAAACATGTTCCATAATTTAGAACAGATTGGTGTCAGTGATACAGGTCTGTAATTATGTGCATCTACCCTGTGATCCTTCTTGAAAACTGGAATGACTTGCACTTTCTTCAGTTGCTAGATACCTTCTGTTGCTCCCCAACCTACAACAGACTGCTGCTATTAAGGGAGTAATTTCTTTCACATAATCTGTTATAGAATCTTTTGGGTACCTCATCTGATCCAGATGCCTTTCAAGTACTAAGTGACTGTAGTTGCATTGTTCCATGATCACCTATCTTGATATCTGCCATTTTGGCATTTGTGTGATGGCTGAGAGGAGGGACCACACTAAGATCTTCTGTTGTGAAACATACCCAGAAGACCAAATTCAGGTATGGTCGCCAGGTGAGTGAATAAATGATATCAATCTGCTTACTGATTTTACATAAAACCAAAATTTATTAAGGATGTAATCAGATCTATTGCCAAAATTTTACTTTTAATGTCATTGAATGATTCTCTTGTTGCACTCATTGTCGCTTCTTTTAGATTTTGTTTGTCAGCAAGGTTTCGGCTTCTCTTAAATCGGGTGCTCTCTTTGTTTCCATAGCAACTTTCCAATAAGGCTATTAAATGGCAGTGAGTTTTTCCCATCCTACTAGCACTTGCTTGAAACGTAATTGTTTAAGGTATATTAAATGATGATTTTGAATTTTATCCGAAAGTGCTCCACGAATTCATCCCATCAGCACAGAGTTTTTGATGTTGGTTACTGAGGTACTTTGTAAATGCGTATTCTGTCACTCTTGCTAATCAAAATTATTTTCCACCTTTCTCAACAGCACTTCCACAACACCCGTAGTCATTAATGCTATCACAGACTTATGATCACTGATGCCTTCCTCTGTGTTAACTCACTGGAAAAGTTCAGGTCTGTTTGTTGCTGGGAGGTGTAAGACATTAGTTCTCTAACTTTCTGCTCAAAGTAATTTTTATACGAGACGTTCACTAAAGAGAGCCTCATTGCAAATTTAAACACAAAGAAAGCTTCACAGACAAAGATAAACTAAACAAAGCCTAAATTAGGGTAAGGAGAGCCATGGACCCAGAATTCAACGAATTTCAAAGTAAAATTATTGCTACTGACTGATATAAAATTCTAGGAAGTTTTGGTTTCATGTTAAATCAGTAAACCAATCAAAGTTATCTGTCCAGGTACTCTGTGACCATAATTACATTGAAATGGAGGATGACACAGAAACGGTCAAAACACTAAATGTGTTTTTCCAAAACTGTTTCACAGAGGAAGTTGCACTGTAGTTTCTCCTTTAAATCATTACAGAAATGACAAAGTGATACATATTAAGATAAATTACCATGGGTCAGAAAAGCAACTAAAATTGCTGAACGGAGGAAAGACCGCCGGACCTGATGGGATAGCAATGTGATTCTCTATAGAGAATGCAAAAGAAGTTGCTTCTCTTCTCACAGTGCTGTACCATAGTTCTCTGGAGGAGCAAAGCAGTCCTAACAATTGGGGAAAGATGCAGGTCATTTCTGTTTTCAAGAAGGGTCACTGAACAGATTCACAAAACACCGAACAGATGCACAAAACTGAGGGCCTATATCTCTGACTTTGTTTTGTTGTTGTTGTTGTTGTTGTTGTGGTCTTCAGTCCAGAGACTGGTTTGATGCAGTTCTGCATGCTACTCTATCCTGTATGAGCTTCATCTCCCAGTACCTACTGCAACCTACATCCTTTTGAATCTGTTTAGTGTATTCATCTCTTGGTCTCCCTCTATGATTTTTACCCTCCACGCTGCCCTCCAATATTAAATTGGTGATCCTTTGATGCCTCAGAATATGCCCTACCAACCGATCCCTTCTTCTAGTCAAGTTGTGCCACAAATTTCTCTTCAATTCTATTCAATACCTCATTAGTTATGTGATCTACCCATCTAATCTTGAGCATTCTTCTGTAGCACCACATTTCGAAAGCCTCTATTCTCTTCTTTTTTTCTAAACTATTTATCGTCCACATTTCACTTCCATACATGGCTACATTCCATACAAATACTTTATTATTTATGACTTTGAAATCTCCTCTGTAGGAGTCAACATAGGGTCCAAAAACAACAGTCGGGTGAAACCGAGCTTACTCTATTCTTACATGAAACCCAGAAAGCATTAGATACTAGTGCCCAGGTAGATGTTGTGTTCCTTGACTTCTGGAAGGCATTTGATACAGTTAAAGCACTGCTGCCTAATGGAAAAAAAATACGAGTGTACCGAATATCAGACCATCTGTGTGATTGGACTGAAGAGCTTCTAGCAAACAGAACACAACATAGCATTCTCAATGGAGAAAAATCTTCAGGCATAAAAGTACCTTCAGGTGTGCCCCAAGCAGAATGTAGTAGGACTATTACATTTCACTGTATATATAAATGTTGTAGTAAATAATGTCAGAAGTTCTAAGAGGCTTTTTTGTAGATGATGCTGTTGTATACAGAGAAATCTGAGTTCTAGAAGGTTGTAGCAAAATGCAGGGAGACCTGCAGAGGATTGGTGCCTGGTGAGGGATTGGCGATTGACTCCTAACATAAACAAATGTAATGTATCACGTCTACAAACACCGAAAGACCCATTATTGTACAGTTACATGTTTTTAGAACAATCGTTAGAAGTAGTTGCTTCCATAAAATATCTATGAGTAGACTCACAAAAGCAGTTTCAAGTGGAATGACAACACAAAATTAACTGCGAGTGAGGCAGGTGCCAGACTGAGTGTCTAGCTGAAAGATATTTGCAGCTACTGAATTCTTGACAACTATTGGGTCCAGAGAGTGTTGGATGTTTTGCTATGACTCTTTTTGCAGTGATTATGGTTTGTTTGTTATACGCAATGAACTTATGAGGTGACTTCTGTAATATTAGGCAACTGAGCCTCTTATATGTCTCGAGATTAGTGAGGGACACAGCAGCATATGTATCAGTCTCGAAATGCATGTGCTGCTTCTTTATTTCAAGCTGCAGAAAGATGCGTGGAGATGTCTGATCTAGATGCACTGCTGCTGTAATTGTGTGGATGTCCATTGGTGTACAGGAATTATGACCTTGTGGTTCACTTTTCCAAACTTCTGCAATCTGACAGTGTTTTCCACAACACAGACACCTTTAGATGTGGTACGTGCATTGTGATTTGTGATGGGCCTGGAAACAATCTGATAAATTGGATATACATCTCAGTGTCTGTAACTATGATGATGGTTACTTAGTTCCTGTAGAGGATGTCCCCAGACAGTGGGTCGAGCTTGTTGGCTGTAAAGGGAGAAAACAGTTGTGGCTGGGGACTCGTGTCTTGTGATGGCATTTGAATGCCAGCAACTTTACGAGCATGAAGACCCTCTTGTAACTGCAAGCTGGCAGTGTGTGCTGTAACGAAGCAGAAATAATGTGGAGGACTTCTGCTAAGAAGGAGTAAGAAAGTTTGTGGTTCAAGAGCGAATGCGACAACCGCATCTTGAATGAAAGACTCTGCATAGGACTTCTGACAATCACACATGATAGGATTAATTTGCTTTCTTGTGGCAATAATGGAAATGCAAGTAGGAAGCCAAAACATGCGTTTTAGCATGCAAGAGATCACAAATGTCATCATAAGTTAGAGCTACCAGATCAGTGAGCAAAGACAGCTGCCATAAGAGCTGATGGATTTCTAAGGCAGACCAATCAAGCAAAAGAAAGTTTTGAGCTTGTGAGTGCTGACATAGGTGTTTTTCATAACTTTCCCATTCCATTTATATGCCAGAAAGAATGTGATTGATGGTAATGGTACTGTTGAGGGGATGGACAAACTTGGGGGGACCACTTCTATTAGCTGTTGCTGTTGCAGGAATGCTAGTAAAGTGTTAAACTGCTCCTGATGCTGTTTTTGCAAGAGTGTGATTTGTTGCTGGTAACGTTCCTCGTACTTCTTGAGATATAGTGTGGATCCATGGTAATGTGTTCTGAAAGCAAGAAACTTATAAGTTGCATTGTGGCTTTTGAATGACCATGCAGCCAGTTTTCTAGTTACGCAATTGGGTCATTCCATGTCAGTTCAACCAGGGGCTCCAGCTCATAGTCTCAGATTTGTCTGAAATTCAACACTAATTCTACCACGTGTGGAACACTCGTGTACAAAGTATTAGTTTCCCCTGCCAGTTAGTTCCAGAATTATGACTTCTCTGAAAGAAGGTGGCGTGACACGGAAATTGCAACCCGCATCTGGCAATCTATCTTCAGACCCAACTTCAGGTCTTAATAACTTTGTAACTATTCCAAACAGTCCAGTGGAATTTTTAACAACCCAGTAACATCCATTTAGAAAACACACTCCATGAATCAAAACACAAACAAAATATTTCTGAGGGAAAATGATAAATTCCAAAATGTGATTAAAAAATGTAATACGTTAAAAGGTACATATTGTAGGTGCCCTCTTTGCCAAATATAATTCACTGAAAAAGGGTACAAATTTTTTGTGGTAAGCTTAATGGGGCCTAAACACACACAGAACTCATCTTGCCCATATCAGTCACAAAAACTGAGTTACATGCACACGAAAATACAAAAATTTAAAAAATTACGTGAAAAGCATGGATTTTCAAAATGTGGTAGCACAAAAGGGAGAAGTGGTATCCAAGCCAAATTTCACGCACTGCATAAGTAGACCATAATGATATATATCTCAAAATTTCAGCATGTTATTGCAAGACATTTGTGTACAATGGAAGTTGACAGATGTATTTGGTGATGTGGCCATTGTTCCACAACACAATTTTGTAAAAACGTATCGTAAACTGTTCTGCCTCTTCTTATCCTCTCCCACTAAGCAACAACATATAGACAGATTAACACAACCTATCATTAATGTTTACTACACTTTAACTGCTAAAAACTAGTCAATTGTGCTTGGAACAGAAGTTCTCCCACACTTTAGCTACTGTACTCTGTACATTGAGAGGCAAATTGTACTGTCTTCCTGACACTGTGGTAGGAACTGGAACTGTCATAAGAATATGTTAAAAAGGAATCCAACACCTGTCTGCCAAATGTGGCCAATGAAATGATCTTGCTGGTCCTGCTGGTGCCATGAAGTTCACAAATACGTCACCTTCTTCACAGCACTCTGCATCACATCCTAAGTACCATTTGTCATTATAAACAGCAATAACATAGCAACCTGGTTGTTTGTTGCTGCTTTTGCTTCTGAATCCTGAGTCAGACACACTGTGAAGACACATGTTGTGCATGAAGCTATAGTTAAAACCGGACAGTCTGCTCATCTGCACATTGTCAGAGTCCGCTGGAGACGAGTGATGATGGTTCCTTGTGCCTGCAACAGTTTTAACGTGTTCTAGTCTGCTTTTAGCAATGGTAATGCTTGCATAAATTTTTGAGATTTTTTACAGTTTTTGTACTGACTAGCTGCCCCATCACTGAAGTATTTCGCAAAATGTATGTGAGGCAGCTTGTTTTTTAACATATGCCGTGACAGTGCGAATGGAGGCATGAACTGCAATGGCATCATGAATTAAACAGTCACTAAAAACGCAGAGGTTCATGACACACACATCACCTGATTCACCTCTATAGTAAATCGCAAATGGCTGGAGAGTTGCTTGACTGTTGTCCCAATGCTATACTTGGATGGCATGTTGAACTATAAATGGATAGTTTTCAGAAAAGTCTAGTATTACTATAATTTCATCTTGTTTCAAATTATCCTTACAAAACTGGAGATAAGCCGATTGTGCTGTTGCTGTGAAGCCATGTGTGGTCAGTTTGTCCATTTTTCGGCAACACATTTCAACAAATCTTCCACTGTACTTTGCTTTGTTTCAAGACTTGTGCGATCCGTGTGTGTCCATTGTTTATAAGAAACAAGTTCATCGTCATCCATAAGAAGTTCACCATACAATTTGTTATTCATGTGTTCTGCAAGATTTGTCTTACCAGGACACTTTTCACACCTGTGTATCATTCACTGGTAGGAACCGATGTCACACACTAGCAGCTTCATTGCACCTTTATAATCCAGACCAAAATCATTTATAGCAGCGAACATCAGCTTAGCATTTTGATGGGTCTCTCATACACAAACATTGTGTGTGCCCCTTGCACTTACAGGCACAACCCATTTTGGCCGAAGATTGAAAAAACATGATAAACCTACTTTGGTATTGGGATACTTTTCCTTTAATTCTACATATAGTTCTGATATGTTGCAGAGCAACAGTCTTTTTTGCATCTGTACATGTACATTCCCATTTTCATCGTTACATAGTCTTTTTTTTCCCAGGCATTATTCGGCTGTAGTCATTATTTTCATGAAACTCTGACACTAGCACCTTTAATACTGAACTCAATTGCTTACCCTGAGGAAGCACTCCTTGGGTTGCTTTTATTTTCCTAGCTTGCTTTACCATATATGTAGAAACATTGAATCCCTTTGCAGTGTAGTCAATAGACCAGCTGGAAAGTGCAAGGGTAAGAATAGCAATTTTTTTCTGGCATGTGGATATGGCACATTTTTCTTTCAAATCATGCACGATTTTGTCCAAATGAGAGCATTTCTGGCATGATTTCTGTTCCTTTGGAGCAGATAGTTCTTCCTCTTCCACCTTTAGTGTGTCAGCTATTTTGTGTTTTAATTCCATTTGAGCTTCTTGTAGTTTTCTTCTACCATAGCTGGGCCTGTCTCTTTTCCCAACTTTATGTCTCTTCATGGGAGACAAACCAAGAGCAGTCACTGAAGTATTTAACTGCTCATTTGCTGTGGTTGTAGGTGGCTGATATTCTTCATCACTGTCATGTAAATTATCAGAATATTCATTTTTTAGCAGTTTAACACACCTGGAACATAACTTTTGTCCTGGTTTCATGTTAAGTCCCATGCACTGATTCACTTTCAATACTGATTTTATATCAATTTCTCTGTGGCTACACTTCACTGTCTTCTTATGAATCCGAAATGGATCAAATCAACTTTTTTGTAGGAAAGAATACTTATCCAGAAACACTTTCATATGATGATAACAAACACAAAGTTTCCTGTAACTGTATTTCTTGTGCCCACAGGGTGTATCCCGGATCTCCACAGCAACAAATCTTGGTCCGATTCATCCAGAGCATACAGTACAAAGCGAATGCCACATTTTGTTCCATATGTTGTTTTATGACATTCAAATGCTTTTGCTCTACCAATACTGCAACTTGTTTGAACAAAAGCACCACTAGTACACTCTTCTGCCTCCATACTGACTTTCCACAACAGTACTGCCCAGTCTGAACTAGAATCTTAAAAACATGAGTGATCCGTAATTGTTCCTTGTTTCCTTTGTTGTTCCTGCCTCACAATGACTCATCCTGTCCCTGAAAACTACCATTGTGTAACTTTCTGTTGCTTAATGGTTCCCAACAATTGCTGCAGCTTTATTTGAAACAAGCTGTCTGCATCATCACTATTACTTGCTAAATCGTGTTAAAAGAAACGTAACCAAATACATCTCTGTCAACTTTTATAGTTCACAAATGCTTTGCAATAACAAGTTGAAATTTTACCACATATTATATTATGGTCTACTTATGCAATGTTAGAAATTTGGCTTGGATATCACTTGTCCCTTTTGTGCTACCACACTTCGAAAATCCATGTTTTTCGGGTAATTTTTTAAATTTTTGTATTTTCGTGTGCATGTAACTCAGTTTTTGTGACTGATATGGGCAAGATGAGTTCTGTGTGTGTTTAGGCCACATTAAGCTTACCACAAAAAATTTATACCCATTTTGAGTGAATTATATTTGGCATAGAGGGCACCTAAAATATGTACCTCTTAACGTATTACATATTTTTAATCGCATTTTGGAATTTTTTTATTTTCCTTCAGATATATGTTGTTGGTGTTTTGATTCATAGAGTGTGTTCTCTAAGTGGATGTTACTGGGTTGTAAAAATTTCACTGGACTGTTTGGAATAGTTCCAAAGTTATTAAGACCTGAAGTTGGGTCTGAAGATAGATTGCCACATGCAGGTTGCAATTTCCGGGTCACGCCACCTTCTTTCACAAGTCATAATTCTGGAACTAATTGGCAGGGGAACTTAAAATTTTGTACATGAGTGTTCCACACTTGGCAGCATTGGTGTGCTAAATTTCAGCCAAATCTGAGACTATCAGATGGAACATTTTCTCAAATTGGTTGAATTGACATGGAATGACCCAATTACATCTTGACTGAAGTAATTCACACATTCACAGTTGTATCTGATAATCACTTACCTCATACTGACTGGACTTGTAATATCAGCCAATGATTAATGTCTGGTCCACTGTCAGAGTCCACTGTGGAAATGCACAATAAATCCAAGTATCCACCTCATTGGGAGTCTAGAGAATAGCCAAGTTGTCTTTGATAATCCGTCCATAAGTGTAATTGTGCTAGAATCCATGGAGTGAGATGAACTGCTGGTATCTGGCGGGCCAGCATTATTTATTAGGGCTCTGAGTTGTGGCCACTGGCAAGCAGCAGAGGTGCTCATGATGTTTCCTGATGGTACCTCTCATGGCAGAACAACAGCGTGGTATCCTTTAAGATGTGTGGTCAATTGATTGTTAACAACACACACAACAAGCAAAATATTTTACAAACTCTAGATTTTATAACCAGGATCTCCTTCAACCTGGAAAATGAGAAAGGGTTGGATCAAATCATTGTTACTGGTCTAGGCAGAAAAATCTCCCAGGATTCACAATAAGAGGAAATGAAAAAAGGGAATGTAACAATGGATAGTCATTGATAAGCCAAAACATCGTGATCATCTGCTTAATAGCTTGCTTGTCTGTCATTGGAACAAAATATGTCATTGATTCTGCATATGAGGAATCCAACAGGCAGTTGGTAGGATTGTGGATGGATGTAGCCTTCGATGTCTATGCACATATCATGTAATTTGTGTAAATAATGGGCCACTGACTTGCATGATGGCAACCGGTAGCAAACCAGGTGGGTTCCATAGGATTTACATCAGGCAAATTTTGTCACCAAGACATCAACGTGAGTTTAGGGCCTACTATGATGCTCCACAAACCACTGTAGCGTGGTTCTGGCTCCGAGACATGGACATTATGTTGCTCAACACTAGGAGGACATTACAGGTCAATCTGACGGTTAGTGTTGTTTAATAATTAATAAATACCAAGAGTTTTAATTTACGGGGCTTGTATTTCTTGGCTTTTAATGTAATTTGGTGGTTTATAATTTCGTTAAAAGACAAATATCCATTACAAAAGTTGTACGGATTACCAAAATGTTCGCTTAAAATATGGCAGTTGGTCATTTTGACCATTGTGATGTTTTTTAGGATTCATGTCTGTAAAAGGTTTAATAATGGATTTTTACATCTGCTTAGTATACTTTACTTCATCGTTGTGATCTTGTTCCCTGTTTTTATTGTTTTACTTTATTTAGTGGAACAGTGGACATACTTTAATTGCTGTGCTGTGGCAATGTGTTGTGCTGTGTGGAAGTTTAGCGCCCTTTGTTATTATGGTGCGTCAGTGTTTTCAGTCAGATTAGCTTCTGCAATTCCATAAATATGGAACTAATATTCTGGACCAGATGTCTCATCTGTACACTGTCCAGCATAGCTGCCATACATGGCCTAGGCACAGTTTTTCTACGTGCTCGTCCTCGTTGGAATCAGCGCACAGATCCTTTACGGAAAGGCAACAGGAGAAAAAATTACTTTGCGAATGCTTCTGTCTAGATAGGCAGAACTCTTCTCTTTCTTTGTATAACCAAGGAAAGGGCCTGTTCATACATTCACTGTGACTACTGAAATAAGTAAGGTGCCAGTGCGGAGAGCCAGCCATGACAAAGCTCTTCCATCTGGTGAGCAAGATGTATGAGACAGGCGGAATACTTTCAGACTTCAAGAAGAATATAAAAATTGCAATTCCAAAGACACCAGGCATTGACAAGTGTGAAAATTATCGAACTATCAATTTAATAAGTCATGGTTGCAAACAAATGGAAAAGCTGGTAGAAGCTGACTTGGGGAAGATCAGTTTGGATTACTTAGAAATGTTGGAACACACGAGGCAATACTGACCCTACAACTTACCTTAGAAGACAGGTTAAGGAAAGGCAAACTTACATTTCTGGCATTTGTAGACTTGAGAAAGCTTTTGACAATGTTGACTGGAATACTCTCTTTCCAATTATGAAGGTGTGATGTGTAAAATACAGGGGGCAAAAGGCTATTTACAATATGTACAGAAACTAGATGGCACTTTTAAAAAGTTGGGTGGTGGTGGTGGGGGGGGGGGGGGGGTCATGAAAGGGAAGCAGTGCTTGAGAAGGGAGTGAAACAGGATTGTATCTATCCCTGATGTTATTCAATCTTTTTATTGAGCAAGTAGTAAAGGAAACAAAAGTAAAATTTAGAGTAGGAGTTGAAATCCATGGAGAAGAAATAAAAACTTTCAAATTTACCGTCGACATTGTTATTCTGTCAGAGACAGCAAAGGACCTTGAAGAGCAGCGAAACGGAATGGACAGTGTGTTGAAAGGAGGATATAAGATGAACATTAAATAAATCAAAATGAGGCAATGGTATGTAGTCAAATTAAAATCACCTGATGCTGAGGTAATTAGATTAGGAAATGAGACACTAAAAATAGTAAATGAGTTTTGCTATTTGGGGACCAAAATAACTGATTATGCTCAAAGTAGAGAGGATATACAATATAAACTGGTTATGGCAAGAAAAGCGTTTCTGAAGAAGAGAAATTTGTTAACATTGAGTATGGAAATAAGTGTTCGGAAGTCTTTTCTGAAACTATTTGTAGGGAGTGTAGCCATGTATGGAGGTGAAACATGGACGATAAACAGTGTAGACATGAACAGAATAGAAGCTTTCAAAATGTGGACCTACAGAAGAATGCTGAAGATTAGGCGGCTAGATCACGTAACTTCTGAGGAGGTACTGAATAGACTTGGGGGAAGAGGAATTTGTGGCACAAAATGACTAGAAGAAGGGATCAGTTGTTAGTACACATACTGAGGCATAGAGGGATCACCAATTTAGTACTGTAGGGAAGCATGGAGGGTAAAAATCGTAGAGGGAGACAAAGGTATGAATTAACTAAGCAGATTCAGAAGGTGTAGGTTGCAGTAGTTATTTGGAGATGAAGAGGCTTGCACAGGATAGAGTAGCATGCAGAGCTGCATCAAACCAGTCTCAGGACTGAAGACCACAACAACAACCAGTGTGAAAGACCTGCCAGCTAGGAGGATGCAGAAGTTCAAACAAAACTAAACATCTGTGCGTGCACTGCAAGAAATTCACATGTGATCCATGCCTTGGAAGTGTTTTTCCACAGTTTATGACAGTCTTTCTCTGTATTTCCTAATAAATGTGTGTTTATGACCTGTTTGGGGGTTTTAATTGAAAACAAGTCATAGAGAGAAAAAAATGCTATTTTATAATGATACGTTTATTTGGATTTGTAAGTTTAGTAATATAGTTTAGTTTCAGTGAATATTGTATTTAAGCTGTATTCTTTACTCTCATTCTTTTTTTTTCTTTAATTAATTACGCGTTCTGTAGAAAAATTTCAGCATAACACATTAGTGGTGTGATCAAAATACACTAGCAACATTTAAAGACACCAAACTGAATTAATTAAACAAGTTAAACTAAAAAGAAAGAAAAATAAACTTCATTGGTGAAACTGACTGGTACCGATCCTTCCAGGTAGTTTTGCTAGCGCTGGTCCTCCTAGTGTTAAAGATGACATTGCCGTCAGGGAAGACATCAAGCATGAAGGGAGGCAGGTGGTTTGCAGCTGTTAGTGACTCTTCAATTACTGCCACAGATCCCATGGAAGCACAAGAGAATGTCTCCCATTGCATAATAGTGCTCCCAGCAGCCTACCATGTTGCGCTGAACGTTTCGAGCTGCTGTTCACCTTGATGATGGCGGTTGTGGAGACGACCATCGACATACTGTAGCAAAAATGTGATTCACGAGAAGAGCTGATACGTTTCCACTGATCTACAGTTGAATCCCAATGGTTCTGTGCCATTGCAAGTCTAATTGATATGCCGTTTGGTCAACATGTGAACACACAGGGGTGGTCTGCTGTGGACCACCACGTTCAACAGCATATGATGAACAGCGAGCTCCAAAACACTTTTGCATGTGCTGGCATAATGCTTTTTCAGCAGAGCTATCACACATCACCATCTAGCCTATTTTACAGAGCAGAAAAACTTCCAAACACCACATACTGTGAAGAGTCATGGATGTCCAGCCATTTAGAGCCTAATGGTAGTTTTACTGTCCTCACACATCTTTCCGTAGATGCTCACGACAGTAACATGTGAACATTTAAGCAGCTTCGCCGTTTTTGAGATACTCATTTACAGGCTCTGCTTAATAATAATCTGCTCTTTGTCAGACTCACTTATATCTCTGAATTTTCCCCATTTGCAGCCAATATTTTCGCTAGGGTGATCCCCCACCCGTGTCTGCTGTGCTTACATGCTTGTGTTGCCGCACCATGTCCTGCAGTGCCACCAGGCGTCATCCAGTGTCGCAGTGGGCAGTGGTCATAATGTTTTGACTTATTGGTGTATTTCAGCAGACTGTGTCTGGAACTGAGAGCTTGGAAGTGAGGATTGTGCAGTAGGCAAGAAAGAGATTGGGTCATACAGTGCTTGGTGTGTATTATAGTTCTCTCTCAGGTGAGTTTCCTTATGATAATGTTATTATCAATGACGAAACAGTGGATAAGAACAAGAGGGTGCATACAAGTTGTGCAAATGGGATAGTATAGTGTTATGAAAGTAATGTGGGGTAAATTTATCTGTGTGATACAACCTGTCCCGTTTAAGCTATGAGGCAATGAACTCAGTCGTGTCAATGCCAAATTAACATGATAATTGTATCAGAATGTCAGCTACAGTGAAAACATACATATACATCATAACTCTCAAACCCTTAAAGGGGAATATGGGGTTTCATGTGGGGATGAGCTTGCTAGTAATTGTGATGGTGGTGGTGGTGGCGGTGGCGGTGGTGGTGGTGGTGGTGGTGATTATTGGTATCTTAGAGTGCTAAACAACATGGTGAGCAGCACACTATCTGTGAAAAGAGATGGAAAAGGGAAGCATTACTAATATGTACAAATTATCATATTCTATGAGGCAAATTAGAAAATTTGCTCTTCCTCTGCATCCATAATCTTGAAACCACTGACAAGTGTATGACAGAAGATATTTCACATATTAGGTTGTCTCTCTGTTACATTCTTGTATGCAGTGCAGGAAAGCAATTTCCTAAATGCGTTTTGTGGATTCTCTAATTAATCTAATCTTGTCTTTGCAGTCTGTACAGGAGCAGCAGCACACACAGGGTTGTAGTATATTCCTAGATTCTTCACTTAATACTGGTTCTTGAAATTTTGTGAGTACTCACACGATGGTTGGCGTATTTTGTCAGGTGTGTGGCAGTTGACATTTTCAACACTTCTGTGGCACCCTTCAGTGGGTCAGACAAAACTGTGACCATTTACGCTGTCCTTCTTTGTACACATTCAGCAGTCTCTGTTACATAAAACTGAGAAATATTCTAGGATGGGCCTTGTGTGTACTGTAAACATTCTTTTTTATAGACTTGTAATTTTTCAGTATTCTACCAATGAACTGAACCCCGCCATCTGCTTGCTCTACCTGCAACCGAGCCTACATCAGCTATGTTAAGTGCATGTTTTTTTTATCTTTTCTTTGTTTGAAAAAAATAAAATAAAAAAAGAGGCTGGGAAGTAGTTTGAGGTACTGTAATGAATACTTGCCAGTCGATATGCAGACAGGGGCATCAGACCGCATTCAGAGTAAAGACACTTAGACTGTCAAAATTTTACCAGCAAATTGGTGAAGTATTTGTGACAAAGTATCCAAATTTACTGCCCTCCAGGAAAGTTCTCATGCTCAGATTATTTTTAGGATCGAGAGCTGGCTAAAACCTGAAATAGAAAGCTTTGAGATGTTTAGTGAGTCTTGGTATATTTATCAGAAGGACAGATCAGACTCCAGAAGAGGGGGAGTCTTCAGTGCAGTTGACAAAAATATTGTCTCTGTTGAAGTTGAAATTGATATGACGGTGAAGTTATTGGGTTGCATATAACAGGTCTATTGAAACTGAGTTAATTGTTAGATGTTTTTATTGGCCACACGATTCTTCTGTGACAGTTCTAGTCATTCAAAGAAAACCTGTTATCAGTAGCATGTATATACCCAGATCATGCAATACTAGTTGGAGGTGACCTTAACCTATTGACACCCAAACCTCCAGTTGTCAGACACTCAGACAGGTACCAAACATTGTGTGTCAAAAGAGTATGAACCAAAACACCGATTTAGTTTGTGCTGTGTGCTGTCGGCCAGTATAAGATGCGTAAACGTTAATTAAAAGTAACACCAGAACTATGGTGTATAGGCAAACGACATCTGTGAACTCTGAATGTGAAGATGAAGATGTCTGGTAGGTGAGTTGATAGAGCATCAGATTGTTATGCTAAAGGTCCCGAGTTTGAAACCCACTGATGGTAATTTATTTATTTATTTATTTTAACAGGTTATGTATGAAATTGTTATATGGGAGGACATTTTTCTGCCATTTAAAAGGACATTTAGGACTTTGTAGCAATGTTCTTTTGGGAGTCTGCTTTCACTTTGTTAGTTGAAAGTAGCAAACCTATAAAGTACATTTGTATAGATAGGTGTGGTCTCGTGTATACAAATGTACACTACAGTTTATCTGCTTTCAACTAATGAAGCAAAAACAGACTGCCAAAAGAACACTGCTACAAATTCTGAAACGTCCTTTTACATGGCAGGAAAATGTTCTCTCATATACCATTTAATGCGTAATCTGTTAAAAATATTGCCATCAGTGAGTTTCAAACTTGTGACTTTCAGTACAACGATCTGGTGCTCTACCAATTCACCTACCAGAGGAGATCTCACAGGTATGGTTTTGCCTGTACTCCGTAGTTCTGGTGTTACTTTTAATTACCATTTACACATCTTCTACTGGATGACAGCACACAGCATGATCTAAATCGGTGTTTTGCTTGGTGCTCTATTGACACACAGTGTTTGGTACCGATCTGAGTGTCTGACATCTAGAGCTTTAGGTGTGAGCGTAGACTAACACAGCAATCCCCCAGGAGACTCATGGTTCTTTCACGAGTTCGTGATGGGGCACAATGGGCCCAAAACTATTAAAGCCCGTTCTTCCTTCCCTGACTGCATTTCCTCCACTGTACTGCTCCCTCCCTATCATCACTCCTTCCAGCTGTCCCCTCCTTCCCCTCTCTCGGTGTTCGGATTTATGTCAACCTGGCTATCCACCTATTTCCCTGTATTGCATTCAGTTTTGTTCCTTCTGCCTCTTCTCTTTTATCCTGTTTGGCATTTAGGTTCCCACTTGGGATTTGACCTCCGCTTATAAATTTTCTGGTTTTAGTGTGAGCCATTTGGGGAAGAACTCCCTCCCTAGCATCTAAGGCGTAGATTCCTCTCTGCCCCTTCCTTTCCCACGGTAGCCACCCTCCATTCTGCTAGGTCACCAGCATATGTAGCTAGTCTGTGTGGTGGAGCTGTTATGTACCCATGTGGCTGAACCTCCTGACAACACTGGGATCACACTGCTGATACCTGAGCTGTTCTCTCCATATATGCCAAGGACTGGTTGCTTGTCTTCCTGAGCATCGGAACTTCCACTAACGAGTGGATGGTATCAAGGCAGATGCTTGGTGCATGATGTGTATCAAGCTGCAAAAATCTGACCGTTCTCAAACACTCGTCTCTTCAAATGGTAAAGGATCATTGAATGCTGCTTTGAATGATCCAGCAGGGGGTGAAACACTTTCTCCGCTACCTTGTCTGTACTAGGATGGATGGGGACACAGTCACAAAGCTATTATTTTTTGTGGAGAATATTGAGGACAAGTTTGGTGAAGTGAAGTGGAGTCTCTCAGTAAGATGCGGTCAGGCTCCCTGTTGATCAAGGCCTCTTCTACTGCCCAATCTGCAGTTCTTCGTGCTTGTGAGTGTCTTGGCAATGTCTCAGTGTCTGTTACCCCTCATCAGTCTCTGAATATTGTCCAGAGAGTGATTTTTCAGGGGTGATCTCATCCTGCAGACTGATAAGGAACTCTGAACTAATCTGGAACAACACAGCATTAATTTTGTTTGATGTGTACAGAAAGGTTGTAAACAACTGCACCGATACCAGCACCTTCACTCTGGCTTTTGAGGGAGACAGTCTCCTAGAGAAGGTCAGGGTTTCGTGCTACAGATGTGAAGTGAAGCCCTTCGTCCCACCACCCATGAGATGCTATCGGTGCTTACATTTCGGGAATATATCTTCCTGCTGTACGACAGACCCTCTGTGTGGTGGCTATGGACACAGACTTCATGAGTGAAGCCCCTGTGTTCCGCCACCTATGTGTGTCGATTGTCATGATCGCCTCTCTCCTCACTCACCAGATTGCCCAGCTTATAAGAGAGAAAAGAAGATCCAAAAGTGCAAGTCCCTAGATCACCTATCTTATGCTGAGGCTTGCCAGAAATGTGACAGACTCCATCCAGTGTCACTTTCTTTAGCTTGTGCCTCTGTAACATGCTTTCCCCTCCTACCTCTTCCTTACCCCAGCACCATCCCCCTCCCGAGCAGTTGCCACACGCCCTCCCCTCCAGGAGCCACTACCCCACCCCGGCTGAAGAAGTGCTCCCCTTCTTCGGCACCTGCAGGGCAGGGGCAGGACCAATTAGCCTTTATATACATCTGCTGTGCACTTTGACACCTCTCTCTCGAACTGCGTTGATGCGGTCGTGCAGAATGTCTCTGCCATTATTCTTCATGCTGCTGGCACTGCTGTCTCCAATCCACAGGTCCCCCTCGTCATCGACTAGTACTGTGGTGGACCAAGGTCATAGCAATCGCTGTCAAGGACTGCCGACAGGCGCTGCAGCGATTTAAACAACACTCTTCACAGACCAACTCTCTCACTTTCAAGTGTCTCCATGCTAAGGCTCACCACCTTATTAAGCAGAGTGAAAAGGAATGCTGGGAACACTATGTTTCTTCCCTAGCGTCATATGCCTCTTCATTGCAGGTTTGGCCCAAGCTTCGTAGCCTTCTGGGCCATCAGCACCAGTCAACTGACCAGGGTCTTATTCTCCGAGGTGCTCTGTGTACTGATCTATTGGTCCTTGCAGAACACCTCGCAACATGCTTTGTGACAGCATTAGTGTTCTCTTCCTATCCTGCTACCTTTCTCTGGCAGAAACACCGCGTTAAACAGACACCCTCTGTTTCATCCCTCACCAAGTTGAACCATGCAATGAACCCGTCACTGAATGGGAATTCTTGTAGGCGCTTAAATCTTCAAATGACTCAACCAGATGGTCCAATACTTGGACGTTACAGAGAGGCAACATCTAGTCAGGAAGTTCATTTGGCTCCTGGGTGTTTTCACCTCACAGTGGCGAGACAGTATAGGGGAAGAACCCAACGTCTCTCAACTGCTACTTCCCAATTAGCCTGATGAATGTACTTTGTGAACAGCTCGAGGGGATGGTTATTTTCCAATTATGTTGGGTACTCGAATCTCAGGGCCTTTTGTCCCAGTATCAGTGTGACTTCCGTGAAGGACGATCTCCAACTGACCATTTACTCAAATTGGAAACATCAACCTGACAACCTTTTACTAACTGCCAGCACCTTGTTATGGTCTTCATTGATCTACATAAGCCATACAACATGGCCTGGCACCATCACATTTTAGTTACTATTCATGACTGGGGCTTTCACGGCCCCCTTCCAATTTTTATCCACATGTTTTTATCCCAGTGGCTCTTCTGGGTTCAAGTTGGCACTTAACTCAGCACTCCTCGGATTCAGGAGAATAGTATCCCACAGTACTCTGTGTTAAGTGTCACACTCTTCCTCATCCTGATCAATTGGCTTGTCACCTCTGTTGGGCCTTACTTCGGTGTTGTATGTTGACAGATTTTTGCATCTGGTGCAGCTCCCACTGGGTAGCATCTGCTGAGCACTGGCTCCAAGGTGCCATCCAATGGCCTCTGCATGGGCTGTCTCCCATGGCTTCCAGTTCTTTCCCTCCAAAACACGAGTTGTGCATTTTTGTCATCAATCCACAGTACACCACGATCCAGAACTTTATTTAGATGAACAGCTTCTTTATGTTGTAGCACAGTCCTGTTTCTTGGGCCTTATTTTTGATAAAAGCTGATGTGGCTGCCCCATATTCACCACCTGAACACTACATGTGTGCGGAAGCTTAATGCTCTCTGCCTCCTCCCTCACACATCTTGGGGTGCAGACTATTTACTCTTCTCCATCTTTACTGTGCTCTGGTCTTTTCCACACTAGATTACAGTAGTCAGGTTTGTGGCTCAGTGGCTCCTTTCACTCTGAAAATACTTGACCCATTGTAGGGTTTGTCTGGCTGTTGGTGCCTTCCGCACTAGTCCCTTGACAGTCTCCTCGCCGGAAGTGGGGATTCCCCCTATACAAATATTATGGAGCCAACTTCTGGTTTCTTACGCAATCTCCATTCGCTGATTCTATGAGCATCCCGTGTACCCTGTCCTCTTTGGAAATGATGGATGTCTCCCTCATTATAACTACACACAGTTGGCATTGCCAGTTGGAAAGTGTCTCACTTCACTTAGTCAGGATCTCCATCTCCACTCACTGGAATGTGCCCCATGTATCCCCCCCCTCCCCCTTCCCCACTTGCATGGTGCCTAAACCACAGATTAGGACCGGCCTATTCCAGGGTCCTAAGGTTTCTGTTGCCCCTATGGTCTTCCGGGGTCGTGTACATTCCATCCTTGGAGAGTTCCAGGGTGCTACTGTCTTCTTCAGTGATGGTTCTAAGACGATAGACAAGGCAGGATGTGCTTTCACGTCTCCTACTAGCTTAGAACACCATTTATTGTTGGGATGGTGTCTGCTGTCCATCACCTTCTCTTTACCCTTGGCTGTGCCGTCTGCTCAGTTATCTTTCTCTCCCCCCTCCCCAGTTCCCTTTCATGATTCCAGCTGCGGAGCAGGTCTACGCCAAATCTCTCTTTGTCCAAAAGTGGAATGACATCTGGTGTGCTACTGCTCTCAGTAATAAACTACCCGCTCTCAGTAATAAACTCCCCCCTTTCAAGGAGACTACTGTGGTTTGGCACTACTACTTCTGCTCCTCTTGGATAGTTCACGGATGGTTGAACTGGTCCTCAGTTTACCTCCATGGAAGTGGGTTTTATTTTCAGATATAAGGATTAACTTTACTTCTGGAGCAGGGGCAGGGTGGTTGTGGTTAGGTCCTCTCTTCATATTTTTTTTGTCTGGGACCCCTGACCACTCCCCCAAGGAGAGACTGTCCTTTTACACCTCCGTTTTTTCCAGTTTTTAGATTTAGTCCACCCTTTTATGCCTTCTACTCTGCGTTTTAAATTCATTGGGTATAGTTTGACTCCTCTGACTGGATCCGTTCACGTTTAGTGGTCCCTCTCTCTTCCACAAGTAACTTTGGAATCATGGGACTGACGACATCACCGTTTAGTTCCATAAACCCCCCCTCGTTAATCAATCAATCATTCAATCAAGAGAGTAATGTATTCATTGCAGGGAGTGCAGATAGACAATCTTTTGAAGTACTTTTGAACACATTTTCCTGAAAACTGTCTTGAGCAGCTGGTTTGGCGGCCCACATGCAGTGGGAATGTCTTTGATCTTGTAGCTACAAATAGGCCAGAGCTTATCAACAATGTCTGTATAGAAACAGGGATTAGTGATCATGACGTCATTATAGCAACTATGGTGAGAGAGAGAGAGAGAGAGAGAGAGAGAGAGAGAGAGAGAGAGAGAGAGAGAGACAAGAAGGTTAGGAGAGTGTTTCTGCTAGAAAGAGCAGATAAGCAGATGCTAACATCTCACTTAGACAATGAATTGCAGTCATTTAGTTCCACTATGATGGACGTACAGGAACTATGGGCAAAATTTAAACAGCTTATAAATCACGCTCTGGACAAGTATATGCCTAGTAAGTGGATTAAGGACAGGAAAGACCCATTGTGGTTTAGCAACAAAATTTGGAAAATGCTGAGGAAGTAAAGGCAGTCACACTCTCGGTTCTAAAGAGAATATGCAAATGACAACAGACAAAGTTAGTGAAGATTTGTGTGCCTGTGAAAAGATACATGTGGAAAGCACACAGCAACTACCACTTTTATACCTTAGGAAAAGATCAGGCCAAGAACATGGGAAAGTTCTGGTCCTCTGTAAAATTGCTAAGTGGATCTAAGACTTCCATCCAGTCACCTGTTGACCTGTCTGGTTTGGCAGTTGAAGATAGTAAAGCAAAAGCCAAAGTTTTAAATTCCATATTTAAGAAATCGTTCACCCAGGAGAATCATACAAACATACCATCATTTTATCATCTCGCAGAGTCCTGTGTAGATGATATAGCAATAAGCATCCCTGGTGTAGAGAAACAACTGAAAGAGTTGGAAACAAATACTTTGCCAGGTCTGGATGGAATCCCAGTTTGGCTCTACAAAGAGTACTGTACTGCATTGGCGCCCTAGTTAGCTTGCATTTGTCATGAATCTCTCACCCAGCATGAAGTCCCAAGCAACTGGAAAGAAGTCCAGATGTTGTTGTTGTTGTCTTCAGTCCTGAGACTGGTTTGATGCAGCTCTCCATGCTACTCTATCCTGTGCAAGCTTTTTCATCTCCCAGTACCTACTGCATCCTACATCCTTCTGAATCTGCTTAGTGTATTCATCTCTTGGTCTCCCTCTACGATTTTTACCCTCCACGCTGCCCTCCAATACTAAATTGGTGATCCCTTGATGCCTCAGAACATGTCCTACCAACCGATCCCTTCTTCTGGTCAAGTTGTGCCACAAACTTCTCTTCTCCCCAATCCTATTCAATACTTCCTCATTAGTTATGTGATCTACCCATCTAATCTTCAGCGTTCTTCTGTAGCACCACATTTCGAAAGCTTCTATTCTCTTCTTGTCCAAACTATTTATCGTCCATGTTTCACTTCCATACATGGCTACACTCCATACGAATACTTTCAGAAATGACTTCCTGACACTTAAATCAATACTCGATGTTAACAAATTTCTCTTCTTCAGAAACGCTTTCCTTGCCATTGCCAGCCTACATTTTATATCCTCTCTACTTCGACCATCATCAGTTATTTTGCTCCCCAAATAGCAAAACTCCTTAACTACTTTAAGTGCCTCATTTCCTAATCTAATTCCCTCAGCATCACCCGACTTAATTAGACTACATTCCATTATCCTTGTTTTGCTTTTGTTGACGTTCATCTTATATCCTCCTTTCAAGACACTGTCCATTCCATTCAACTGCTCTTCCAAGTCCTTTGCTGTCTCTGACAGAATTACAATGTCATCGGCGAACCTCAAAGTTTTTATTTCTTCTCCATGAATTTTAATACCTACTCCGAATTTTTCTTTTGTTTCCTTTACTGCTTGCTCAATATACAGATTGAACAACATCGGGGAGAGGCTACAACCCTGTCTTACTCCCTTCCCAACCACTGCTTCCCTTTCATGTCCCTCGACTCTTATAACTGCCATCTGGTTTCTGTACAAATTGTAAATAGCCTTTCGCTCCCTGTATTTTACCCCTGCCACCTTTAGAATTTGAAAGAGAGTATTCCAGTCAACAGTGTCAAAAGCTTTCTCTAAGTCTACAAATGCTAGAAATGTAGGTTTGCCTTTCCTTAATCTTTCTTCTAAGATAAGTCGTAAGGTCAGTATTGCCTCACGTGTTCCAGTGTTTCTACGGAATCCAAACTGATCTTCCCCGAGGTTGGCTTCTACTAGTTTTTCCATTCGTCTGTGAAGAATTCATGTTAGCATTTTGCAGCTGTGACTTATTAAGCTGATAGTTCGGTAATTTTCACATCTGTCAACACCTGCTTTCTTTGGGATTGGAATTATTATATTCTTCTTGAAGTCTGAGGGTATTTCGCCTGTTTCATACATCTTGCTCACCAGCTGGTAGAGTTTTGTCAGGACTGGCTCTCCCACGGCCGTCAGTAGTTCCAATGGAATATTGTCTACTCCGGGGGCTTTGTTTCGACTCAGGTCTTTCAGTGCTCTGTCAAACTCTTCACGCAGTATCGTATCTCCCATTTCATCTTCATCTACATCCTCTTCCATTTCCATAATATTGTCCTCAAGTACATCGCCCTTGTATAGACCCTCTATATACTCCTTCCACCTTTCTGCTTTCCCTTCTTTGCCTAGAACTGGGTTTCCATCCGAGCTCTTGATATTCATACAAGTCGTTCTCTTATCTCCAAAGGTCTCTTTAATTTTCCTGTAGGCAGTATCTATCTTACCCCTAGTGAGACAAGCCTCTACATCCTTACATTTGTCCTCTAGCCATCCCTGTTAGCCATTTTGCACTTCCTGTCGATCTCATTTTTGAGACGTTTGTATTCCTTTTTGCCTGTTTCACTTACTGCATTTTTATATTTTCTCCTTTCATCAATTAAATTCAATATTTCTTCTGTTACCCAAGGATTTCTACTAGCCCTCGTCTTTTTACCTACTTGATCCTCTGCTGCCTTCACTACGTCATCCCTCAAAGCTACCCATTCTTCTTCTACTGTATTTATTTCCCCCATTCCTGTCAATTGCTCCCTTATGCTCTCCCTGAATCTCTGTACAACCTCTGGTTCTTTTAGTTTATCCAGGTCCCATCTCCTTAAATTCCCACCTTTTTGCAGTTTCTTCAGTTTTAATCTACAGGTCATAACCAATAGATTGTGGTCAGAGTCCACATCTGCCCCTGGAAATGTCTTACAATTTAAAACCTGGTTCCTAAATCTCTGTCTTACCATTATATAATCTATCTGATACCTTTTAGTATCTCCAGGGTTCTTCCATGTATACAACCTTCTTTCATGATTCTTAAACCAAGTGTTAGTTATGATTATGTTGTGCTCTGTGCAAAATTCTACCAGGCGGCTTCCTCTTTCATTTCTGTCCCCCAATCCATATTCACCTACTATGTTTCCTTCTCTCCAGTCCAGATGACCCTTGTATATAAGAAGGGTAAAAGAATGGATCTGCAAAGTTACAGACAAATATCCTGAACATCAATTTGCTGCAAAATCCTAGAGCTATTTGAGTTTGAATGTAATAAATTTCCTAGAGATCGAAAAACTTATGTCCACGAATCAGCTCAGTTTTAGAAAACATTGCTCATGTTGTAACATTATGTGTAACTAGCTGAGCTAAGTGGCTGCCTAGAATTGGTACAAGGTAAAGTGAATTTGTTTGTGAAGCTGTGTGGGGCCACCACGGCCGCTCTCCAGTTGAGCCAGGTGCATAAGCAAAGGACCGGATGTAGGTTAATGCCAGTACAGGGAATTTTGGCAATGGAAGGTCACTTAGAACAGACAATCCTCCAAGAAATGGGGGAGTGTCAGACAGTCTTAAAGATTGCTGACTTAAAGTTCTTTGAACTTTGACAGTAAAGCACAGTTACATATTAAAGCGAATCTGAATTCAGATGCGATCTCAGAAATTGAGGCTCATCCAGTGACATAGCAATATCTCAGTAAGTTTAAAAATGTAGAAGTTGATATTTCACAGTGAACAAGCTATACACAGTGAACCTTTGAAGTAACAACTTTTAATTGCTTTTTTTTTGATTTCAACAAACAATATCTCAGATGATAGCATTGCACTATAGCTATAATTGCTGAAATCTGCATATCTGTATTTGTTTTATTTATTGATTTATGATGTCTTTTACATCTTTTTCACTATGAAAACGTTTGTCAGAACATAGTATTCTCCACATTTACACAGCAAATGAACACAGCATGTATACTTCACGTTTTGTCATATTTGTGTATTTATTTAATGAACAGTTTACGGTTCTGCCAGTATCTTCATTTAAATAATGATTGCAAAAAGTGTGCTAATTTAAAAGAAGTCAATTGCATGTGTTAGCGGACACTACAACTGAAAAGAAAATGAAAAGACGCTTCTGTCAAGAAAGCATAAATAATTGTTTAAACAATAGTGAGAGAGAATTGTCATTTAATGTGAGCGCACTTGCGCAAAAGCACTGTGCACAAACCTTAATTTGTAATTATTGTGAAGTATCTGAGTGAGACTGAATATTTATAACATTTAATTATCTAAATATTGTTGTAATATATTAATTTCATCTGGAAAGTGGTCATACTGAATCAAATCATGTGTAATGTGTAAGAAAGATGTATTTGCGGTGGGGATGGCCTTCAACCAGTGAAAAAGCAGAGAGTAGCGGAACACTTACAAAATGGACTTAGTTTTCTTGTATCGTTGATAACTGTTTAGTCTGGGAAATTTGCTAATATCCTTGTAATGCTCTTAACATAACTTAACTGCATTTGATAAGGGTATTTTCTATCTGTTTTTTTTTTTTTTTTTTTTTTAGTTGAGTATTGTAAAACCATTTCTCATTTATTTGTAATGTCTTTTCTTGACTAAACATTGTTCAACATAATTTTCTGTCATATACATCAATTATAGACATTAGAATAGATCCCTTGTTTTAACTTTTATTTTGTATTTCCGTGTATTTTATTAACATGCAATTATTGTCCATGCATAGGCTGTTTGACTGCAGGATCACAGCTGCAGGTTATTATTTGCAGCAAATTAGCTGCGGGGCATGTGAGCAGACATGCGTGGCTTGCCCCTATGACTATATCGAGCTATGCTTTTTAAACAGAGCCATGCATAGCCCTAGTACCTAAAGTACAAGTAACTGCAGGTAAAGACACAACTGGTATGCTAATACAGGATGACTGGTATGCCCCAGGCTGTGGCTAAGCCATGTCTCCGCTATATCCTTTCTTTCAGGAGTGCTAGTTCTGCAAGGTTCGCAGGAGAGCTTCTGTAAAGTTTGGAAGGTAGGAGACGAGGTACTGGCAGAAGTGAAGCTGTGAGTACCGGGCGTGAGTCGTGCTTCGGTAGCTCAGTTGGTAGAGCACTTGCCCGCGAAAGGCAAAGGTCCCGACTTCGAGTCTCGGTCGGGCACACAGTTTTAATCTGCCAGGAAGTTTCATATCCATCCCCCAGGCTGTGGCTAAGCCATGTCTCCGCTATATCCTTTCTTTCAGGAGTGCTAGTTCTGCAAGGTTCGCAGGAGAGCTTCTGTAAAGTTTGGAAGGTAGGAGACGAGGTACTGGCAGAAGTGAAGCTGTGAGTACCGGACGTGAGTCGTGCTTCGGTAGCTCAGTTGGTAGAGCACTTGCCCGCGAAAGGCAAAGGTCCCGAGTTCGAGTCTCGGTCGGGCACACAGTTTTAATCTGCCAGGAAGTTTCATATCAGCGCACACTCCGCTGCAGAGTGAAAATCTCATTCTGGAAACATCCCCCAGGCTGTGGCTAAGCCATGTCTCCGCTATATCCTTTCTTTCAGGAGTGCTAGTTCTGCAAGGTTCGCAGGAGAGCTTCTGTAAAGTTTGGAAGGTAGGAGACGAGGTACTGGCAGAAGTGAAGCTGTGAGTACCGGGCGTGAGTCGTGCTTCGGTAGCTCAGTTGGTAGAGCACTTGCCCGCGAAAGGCAAAGGTCCCGAGTTCGAGTCTCGGTCGGGCACACAGTTTTAATCTGCCAGGAAGTTCCATATTTCTAGATTTCCGAAAAGCATTTGACATAGTACCCTGCTACAGACCTTTAAGGAAGGTACGAGCATTTTAAATAGGTTCCCAGATATGTCAGTGCTCGAAGACTTCTTAAATAACAGAACCCAGTATGTTGTCCTTGACAGTGAGTGTTCATGAGAGACAAGGGTATCGTCTGGAGTGCCCCAGGGAAATGTGATATGACCACTATCATTTTCTATATAGTAAATTATCTGGCAGATCTGGTGGGCAGCAATCTTCAGGTCTTTCCTGATGATGCTGTGGTGTATGGGAAGAGGTCAAAGATGAATGACTGTAGGATGATACAAGATGACTTAGACAAAATTTCTAGTTGGTGTCATGAATGTCACTTAGCTCTAAATGTAGGAAAAATTTAGGTTATTGCCGATGAGTAGGAAAAAAGAAACTGTAATATCTGGATGCAGTGTTAGTAGTGTTCTGCTTGACATAGTTACATTGTTTAAATATCTAGGTGTAACATTGCAAAGCTTTATGAAATGAAATGAGCATGTGAGGATTATGGTAGGGAACGTGAATGATTGACTTTATTGAGAAAATATTAGGAAATTGTGGTTCATCTGTAAAGGAGACTGCATATAGCATGCTAGTACAACCTGTTCTTGAGTACTGATAGTGTTCGGGAGCTGCACCAGGTCGGATTAGAGAAAGGTATTGAAGAGGCGGGCTGCTAGATTTGTTACTGGTGGGTTCAAATGACATGCAAGTGCTATAGAGATGCTTTGGCAACTCAAATGGGAATCCCTAGACGAAAGGTGACATTCTTTTTGTGGAACATGATTGAGAAATTTTAGAGAATTGGCATTTGAAGTTGACTGCAGAACAATCCTATTGCTGCATACGTACATTTTTTGTAAGGACCACACATATCAGATACAAGAAAGGGCACATTTGGGGGCATACAGATAATCGGATTTCCCTCGCTTTATCAGCAAGTGGAACAGGAAAGGGAATTACTTGTTGTGATACAGTGTACCCTCCACCACGCACCTTACGATGGCTTGTGGAGTATGTATGTAGATGTAAATGGCACTTTGTTGCAAATGCTTCACCAGTTGACCACTAGAATTTTATGAAATATGGTGAGAATTGGCTGACAAGGATTTGAGCTGAGTTCTACCTACTTCTGGTAGCATCTTGAGACAAATACTTCATTGTGAAGTTAACTCTGGCTTTGTGAACAAAAACAATATTTGTGAATTAATTCCAGCACTGGTAAAAGAAAGAAGCTACTGGCCATCTCCTTGTAATTCTTGAAACTGACTAACAGGCACACATTTTGTCTACAGCATCAACTCCACCTTTTGTCACGTAGTCAGCTATGATTTCAGGTTTGTTTGTTTCTTCATCATTTGCCACCATGTTATGCATAGTAAATAAATGTTTGATAACATGGTTTAAGCGAGGAACCTTTGAAACTAGGTATTAGCATTTGAAACTAAGATCTTATGCTCCTGAAATCCAAACATTACACTTCCAGTTTCTCTTGTTTTGCTTGGGAGAAATCCTGGAGGAATTTCACGCCTGTTCTTCCTGATTTTACCAATGCAGGTGATAACATCATCTTCGGGTGTTTAACCGTATCTGGCTCCAGGGTGACTTCCCTTCTCAGTGGAGGGATAGCATTGTGGTTCCTGTCCTTAAGCCTGGTAAGAACCCCCTATCTGTTGACAGCTATCGGCCAATTAGTTTGACCAATGTTGTTTGTAAGTTACTTGAACGGATGGTAGCCCGTCGGCTCAATTGGGTCCTCGAATCTCGGGATCTATTGTCGCCTTACCAGTGTGGCTTTCGAGAGGGACGGTCTTCAATCGATAATTTACTTCGCCTGGAATCCGCAGTTCGGCAGGCTTTTTCCCGGCGCCGCCATTTGGTTGCAGTGTTTTTTGACCTTCGCAAGGCCTATGACACGGCCTGGCGCCATCACATCTTACTTACCCTTCATCAGTGGGGTCTTCGGGGCCCACTCCCGATTTTTATCCGCCAGTTCCTAGTCCATCGGTCATTCAGAGTTCGAGTTGGTACTGCTTTTAGTTCTCCACGGACCCAGGACACGGGCATCCCACAGGGTTCTGTCTTGAGTGTCCTTCTTTTCCTCATTGCTATCGATGGACTTGTGGCCTCTGTCGGTCCCTTGGTCGCCCCTGCCCTGTATGTGGATGATTTCTGCATTTGGGTTAGTTCCTCCTCGATGGCATCTGCAGAGCGGCAGCTCCAGGTAGCTATACAGCGTGCCTCTGCATGGACCCTCTCACACGGGTTTCAATTCTCTCCTTTAAAATCGCGAGTGGTCCACTTCTGTCGCCGTACTACGATCCACCCTGATCCAGAGCTCTATCTCGCTGCACAACGATTGCCTGTGGTCTCACAGTTTCGTTTCCTTGGTCTTCTTTTCGACAACAAGCTCACTTGGCTGCCCCATATCAGACTCCTGAAGGTAGGATGTTTCCGTAAACTCAATGTCCTTCGCTTCCTTGCCCACTCCTCTTGGGGTGTGGACCGTTCGCTCCTCCTCCGTCTTTATCGTGCTCTAGTTCTGTCTCGCTTGGACTATGGTTGTCAAGTTTATGGTTCAGCTGCTCCTTCCACACTGCACGTGCTGGATCCAGTCCACCATCGCGGTATCCCTACTAGCCCTGTTGATAGTCTCCTGGTTGAAGCTGGGATCCCCCCCCCCCTTTTTTTCAGCGGTCCCAGCTTCTGGTGTCTTATGCACTCACTATCCGTTCCTCTCCCACTCATCCTTCCTATTCTATCCTGTTCCCAGACCATGGACGTCGCCCACCCGACTCCCGCCCTCAGGCGGGTTTACCGGTTGGGCTGCGCCTTGCCGTGATTTTCAGCTTCCTTCTTTGTCCTGTCTTCCTCACTCCCTCCCCTCCACCCCTCCTTGGTTAGTTCCTCGGCCTCGACTTCGGATGGATCTCCGCCGCGGTCCGAAAGATTCCATCCCCTCGGTGGTGTTCCGTTCCTTTTTCTGCCAAATTTTGTGGGAGTTTCGGGATGCTGTTGTTTTTTACACTGATGGCTCTAAATCTGCTGATCGTGTTGGGTATGCCTTCACGTCCTCTGTTGGAACGGAAAGTCATCTGCTGCCACCTACATGTGGGGTGTTTACTGCGGAATTGATGGCAATTTCCCAGGCCCTTACCTTTATTAAACAGTCCCAACACAACCGCGTTTTGTTATGCACGGACTCGATGAGTGGCCTTCTTGCTATTGACCGGTGTTTTTCGCGCCATCCCTTGCTCTCTGCCATCCATGACCATCTTGCTGATATTCACCGTGCTGCTTGTTCTATTGACTTCCTTTGGGCCCCTGGCCATGTGGGTATCCCGGGTAATGAGCTCGCTGATCGTTTGGCTGGGGGAGCAGTTACTTACCCCGTTTTCTGTAGCCCCTCCTGCAGCGGATTTACGGCTTCACATCAAATCCCACTTCGCACAGTCATGGGCCAATTCTTGGGAGGCTACTCCCCTGTCTAATAAACTTCGTGCAATTAAGGTGACACGAGGCCCGTGGCGTTCTTCCTTTCGCATCTCCCGAAAGGACTCGACCACACTGTGTTGTCTCCGCATTGGCCATACTCGGTTGACCCATGGTTTTCTTTTGCGTGATGAGCCACCCCCACTATGTGGTTGTGGAGCCTTCCAGTCAGTAGCCCACATTTTGGTTGAATGCCCCCTTCTTTTGGCTCTGCGTGCTAAGTACAGGCTCCTCCACACTTTACCTTTGATGTTGGCTGACGATTCCCGGATGGGCTCTCTGGTTCTCGGTTTCCTCCGGGAAAGTGGTTTTTATTCTCAGTGTTAAGGTTTTTAATCTCTCTCTGGTGTTGGGGCGGGGCGGTGAGTGTTTGGGTGTCCCACTGTAAGCAGTGTTTGGAGATTCCTGATTCACCTCCCTGACCGAATTCCTCTTTTTCTTCCCCTTTTACTCTGTTTTTACCTTTTTTTTTTTTTTAAGGCTTGGTTAGTCTTTCTATTCCCATACGTACTTTCTACATTATAGCAGTTGTACCTTTTAAGTCACAGTTGGTCTTGCCTATGCTGCTTCAGCATAGTGTTGGGTTCGTTCTCTTGCCGACTTCCCTCATTTTGTTTTTTGCCAATGATAACATGACTGCCTTTTTACGTTTTTTCCCTTTTCCGTTTTATTGTTCTGACTTTACCGAGTTGTCCCATTAGCGGAATGGCGCATATTTGAAACAAGGGACTGATGACCTTGCTGTTTGGTCCCTTAAACCTCAACCAACCAACCAATGCAGGTGATTTTTGTCTGCGGCAGATATTCAGAAAGGAAGTAACTTGTGTTCCAATCATCAATTGCAACACTCCAGTCATAGTTTTATATAGGCTACAAAAGTCTTTTCACAATGTCCTCAGGAGCATTAGACACCTGATATTGCTCTTCTGGTTGCATGCTGCAGTAAACCCCCCAGATTACTGCAATAAGATGTTTTTGCATCACATAGTGCAAACATTTTTATCTCATATTTAGCTGGTTTGCTGGGTATGTACTGAATCCATCCCCAGCAGCCTCTGAAAGGGTGACACATTTTGTCTGTTGTGGTGAATTCACTCAGACTGTAAGAACTTTAACAGTTAGTAACAAAAGTGTCCAATACTGTATTAATTGAAGGCAACTTATCAGCTTTCTCCTGATGATCCTCATTTCCACACCATTAAAATGCATGTAGTGTAGAGGAAATGAAAACCTTTTGTAACCCACTGCAGCCCTAAACAGTTGCATTCCTGTTACATCAGCTGCCCAGTGTTCAGTACATTAGCATGATGACCTTTTCTTGTTCCAATCATAAAAAGAATCCCAAACACAGCCATCATTTTGTGTCTTGATGTCACTTTAGTATCTCTTTCGTGCAAAATTGATGCGTATCTTGCTGTGCATTTATATACAATTTTCAGAAAAGCACTAACTTCATCAGTTATATCCATCACATTTCTCTTTGGACCTGGTAGAATTTGCACATTGTTTTTTCTCTAGAGTTTTGATGTTTTAGCACACTCACTTTTACACCAATGCATAACTTTGTCTTTTCGAATAAAGAACTCCCGCACATCTGCTCTCTCTTTAGATCCTCACCATGCTCACCTTCAAGTTGAAATTCACTGTCATGGTCATCATATTCAGTGTTAGCATCACTCAAATCCACTTCACTTTCCTCCAGGTCTGAAAAGTCTGGATAGGATTCATTAGCAGTTTCTCGGAATAGTTTGCGAATTTCCTCGTCTGATACATCCTTCAAACTGAAATAAAACACAAAACAAGATGAAATGAATAAGTAAACTCAGATGCCAGTATAACCAAATTAACATTTAATGTGCAATAAAACAAAATAAACAACTATGATAAGTATAGTTAACTTTTTATTATATTTACCTCTCCATGTTGACTGCTGGTACAAAGCTTGCAACTGTCATTGTACTTTTTGCAATTTTTGACACCTTATTGCTTACAATTTAGAAAACAAACTGAGAAAGCTAACAAAAGAAACTGAAGTCACTTTAAATTGTCAAAAAAGTGTCAACATGGTGGAATACATGGAAGCAGTGGTGCAATAGCTCAAGGTTAAGGCATTGATTGGGCATAAAAACCACTGCTGCTGTACTTTTTGCAACAGTGCACCTGCTCAAGGGTTAAGTGCCTGGCAAATGCTTCAGATCATTTTCACTCACAGTACTGTATTTAATACTTTTTGCTGTAGCATTAGTGATTGTAAGATTTATACAGTTGGAATGTCAGGATGCTGTATATGTCATTTGGGGAAGAAAGTGAAATATGCCATTTTTAAGTATTAATGTATTCTCTAGATTTTTGTCTTAACCATCATATCTAAAGTTGACAGCTGTATGACAAACCTGAACGATGATCATTGATGATCATCGTTCTTTTATTTGTGATTCTTGAGTTACATCTTTGAAATGTATGATTCTGTACTTTCTATAAAATGTAACTTGCTTGTTATTCTCTTATTTTCTTCACACCTGTCCAACATATTTATTACCTAGTAATCTTCAGTTTGTGGTTTTGCTTTTCAGTTTAGTTCTTCGCGGAGGGAAAGAAGAAAGCGCTGTTTTGTGCACACAAAACAAAACATTTGAAATAAAGGAAGCAGAGACTTCAAACTCTATGTTGCTGCTTCCAGGGATCTCTTGGTCACATGATGCTGACATTGATACAGAAGATCGCATCTTGGATGAGCGTCAAGTGAGTGAAACATCAGCTCTTACCATGGTGTTCTGTTATACACTCAGTCTTAATTTAGATAATGTGTAAGGAGGAAGATGCAAGAAAATCTCATACAGTGGTAATATCATATGCTGTGACTCTACTCTGGAACCTGAAGACTGAAGGTACAGTAAATCATTCACAGGTGAAACTTGCAAAACAATTTGAGATTCTGGTAGCAATTAATAACATGTTGGCTTTCTTGCTGAGAACTGTTTAAAATACTGTAAAGTGACTATCAAGTACTTCCCACTGCAGTCAGTGGGCAGAGTTGACATTCCTGATTTGTGTCTGTCATAAAAACCAAGTAACAGGCTTTTCATTATATTTGTCCATGAACCATGGACCTTGCCGTTGGTGGGGAGGCTTGTGTGCCTAAACGATACAAATACTTTCGAAAAAGACTTCCTGACACTTAAGTCTATACTCGATGTTAACAAATTTCTCTTCTTCAGAAACGCTTCCTTGCCATTCCCAGTCTACATTTTATATCTTCTCTACTTCGACCATCATCAATTATTTTGCTCCCTAAATAGTAAAACTCATATACTACTTTAAGTGTCTCATTACCTAATCTAATTACCTCAGCATCACCGGAGTTAATTTGACTACATTCCATTATCCTCGTTTTACTTTTGTTGACGTTCGTCTTATATCCTCCTTTCAAGACACTGTCCGTTCTGTTCAACTGCTCTTCCAGGTCCTTTGCTGTCTCTGGCAGAATTACAATGTCATTGCGAACCTCAATGTTTTTATTTCTTCTCCATGGATTTTTAATAACTACTCTGAATTTTTCTTTTGTTTCCTTTATTGTTTGCTCAATGTACAGATTGAATAAAATCGGGGATAGGCTACAACCCTGTCTCACTCTCTTCCCAACCACTGCTTCCCTTTTATGCCCCTCGACTCTTATAGCTGCCATCTGGTTTCTGTACAAATTGTAAATAGCCTTTCGCTCCCTGTACTTTACTCCTGCCACCTTCAGAATTCGAAAGAGAGTATTCTAGTCAACATTGTCTCTAAACAAATGCTAGAAACATAGGTTTGTGTTTCCTTAATCTATCTTCTAAGATAGGTCGTAGGGTCAGTATTGCCTCACATGTTCCAACATTTCTACGGAATCCAAACTGATCCTCTACATCTACTTCTACATCCATACTCCGCAAGCCACCTGACGATGCGTGGCGGAGGGTACTTTGAGTACCTCTATCGGTTCTCCCTTTTATTCCAGTCTTGTATTGTTCGTGGAAAGAAAGATTGTCAGTATGCCTCTGTGTGGGCTCTAATGTCTCGGATTTTATCCTCATGGTCTCTTCGTGAGATATACGTAGGAGGGAGCAATATACTGCTTGACTCCTCGAAACTTCAACAAAAGCCCGTACCGGGCTACTGAGTGTCTCTCTTGCAGAGTCTTCCAATGGAGTTTATCTATCATCTCCGTAATGCTTTCGGGATTACTGACTGATCCTGTAACGAAGCGCACAGCTCTCCATTGGATCTTTTCTATCTCTTCCATCAACACTACCTGGTATGGATCCACACTGGTGAACAGTATTCAAGCAGTGGGCGAACAAGTGTACTGTAACCTACTTCCTCTGTTTTCGGATTGCATTTCCTTAGGATTCTTCCAATGAATCTCAGTCTGGCATCTGCTTTGCTGACGATTAATTTTTTATGGATCTTTTCTATCTCTTCCATCAACACTACCTGGTACGGATCCACACTGGTGAACAGTATTCAAGCAGTGGGCGAACAAGTGTACTGTAACCTACTTCCTCTGTTTTCGGATTGCATTTCCTTAGGATTCTTCCAATGAATCTCAGTCTGGCATCTGCTTTGCTGACGATTAATTTTTTATGGTCATTCCATTTTAAATCACTCCTAATGCCTACTCCCAGATAATTTATGAAATTAACTACTTCCAGTTGCTGACCCACTATATTGTAGCTAAATGATAAAGTATCTTTTTTTCTGTGTATTTGCTGCACATTACACTTGTCTACATTGAGATTCAATTGCCATTCCCTGCACCATGCATCAACTCGTTGCAGATCCTCCTGCATTTCAGTACAATTTTCCATGATACAACGTGTCTATATACTACAGCATCGTTCACAAAAAGCCTCAGTGTATTTCCGATGTCATCCACAAGGTCATTTAAGTATATTGTGAATAGCAACGGTCCTACGACACTCCCCCGCGGCACACCTGAAATCACTCTTACTTCGGAAGACTTCCCCCAGGTCGGCTTCTACCAGTTTTTCCATTCATCTGTAAAGAATTCGCATTAGTGTTTTGCAGCAGTGACTTATTAAACTGATAGTTCGGTAATTTTCACATCTGCCAACACCTGCTTTCTTCGGGATTGGAATTAGTATATTCTTCTTGAAGTCTGAGGGTATTTCGTCTGTCTCGTACGTCTTGCTCACCAGATGGTAGAGTTTTGTGAGTGCTGGCTCTCCCAAGGCTGTCAGTAGTTCTAATGGAATGTTGTCTACTCCCATGGCCTTGTTTTGACTCAGCTCTTTCAGTGCTCTGTCAAACTCTTCACGCAACATCATATCTCCCATTTCCTCTTCCATTTCCATAATATTGTCCTAAGGACATTGCCCTTGCATAGACCCTCTATATACTCCTTCCACTTTTTTCTACTTTCCCTTCTTTGCTTAGAACTCTTTTCTCGAAAGGTCTCTTTAATTTTCCTGTAGGCAGTATCTATCTTACCCCTAGTGAGATATGCCTCTACATTGTTACCTTTGTCGTCTAGCCATCCCTGCTTAGCCATTTTGCACTGCCTGTCAATCTCATTTTTTAGGTGTTTGTATTCCTTTTTGCCTGCTTCATTTACTGCATTTTTATATATTCTCCTTTCATCAATTAAATTCAATATATCTTCTGTTACCCAAGGATTTCTACTAGCCATCATCTTTTTACCTACTTGATCCTCTGCTGCCTTAACTATTTCATCCCTCAAAGCTACCCATTCTTCTTCTACTGTGTTTCTTTCCCCCATTCCTGTCAATCGTTCCCTAATGCTCTCCCTGATACTCTCTACAACCTCTGGTTCTGTCAGTTTGTCCAAGTCCCATATCTTTAAATTCCCACCTTTTTGCAGTTTCTTCAGTTTTAATCTACAGTTCATAACCAATAGATTGTGGTCAGAGTCCACATCTGCCCCTGGAAATGCCGTACAATTTAAAACCCGGTTCCTAAATCTCTGTCTTACCATTATATAATCTATTTGAAACCTTCCAGTATCTCCAGGGTTCTTCCATGTATGCAACCTTCTTTCATGCTTGAACCAAGTGTTAGCTATTATTAAGTTATGCTCTGTGCAAAATTCTACCAGGCGGCTTCCTCTTTCATTTCTTACCCCCAGTCCATATTCACCTACTACGTTTCCTTCTCTTCCTTTTCCTACTGTCAAATTCCAATCACCCATGGCTATTAAATTTTCGTCTCCCTTCACTATCTGAATAATTTCTTTTATCTCATCTTACATTTCATCAATCTCTTCGTCATCTACGGAGCTAGTTGGCATATAAATTTGTACTACTGTGGTAGGCGTGGACTTCGTGTCTATCTTGGCCACAATAATGCAGCCACTATGCTGTTTGTCATAGCTTACCCGCATTCCTATTTTTTTATTCATTATTAAACCTACTACTGCATTACCCCTATTTGATTTTTTGTTTATAACCCTATATTCACCTGATCAGAAATCTTGTTCCTACTGCCTCCGAACTTCACTAATTCCCACCATATCTAACTTTAACCTATCTATTTCCCTTTTTAAATTTTCTAACCTACCTGTCTGATTAAGAGATCTGACATTTCATACTCCGATCTGTAGAATGCCAGTTTTATTTCCCCTGATAATGACATCCTCTTGAGTAGTCCCCACCCGGAAATCCGAATGGGGGACTATTTTACCTCCGGAATATTTTACTCAAGAGGAGGTCATCATCATTTAACCATGCAGTAAAGCTGCATGCCCTAGGGAAAAATTACGGCTGTGGTTTCCCCTTGCTTTCAGCCGTTTGCAGTACCAGCACAGCAAGGCCATTTTGGTTAGTGTTACATGGTCAGATCAGTCAATCATCCAGATTGTTGTCCCTGCAACTACTGAAAAGGCTGCTGCGCCTCTTCAGGAACCACTTGTTAGTTTCGCCTCGTCAACAGATACCCCTCCGTTTTTGTTGCACTTACGGTATGGCTGTCTGTGTCACTGAGGCACGCAAGCCTCCCCACCAACAGCAACGTCCATGGTTCGTGGGGGCATTTCTGTTTATGTGATAACTTAGCACATATTATTTTCCATAGATCTGAACTGCGCGTCTGATCACCAAGAAGGCGGGAAAAGTACTTTTTCGTACTGTGCTAGTTATTTCAGAACTAGTCAAAATTGATCAATGCTTACTGGAGGTAACCAAATGAGAATGCTATGAAAATTGTAACACTGACTTAGCATGCTCTTAATCTAATGCAGCCACTGGTGTTGCAAAAAGACAGATAAAGAACTGGTATGAACTGAACAGAAACATTTCTGTCCCACGTGATGTCACGTTGCTCAGACATAGAAAAGAAATAGTGGCAAGTTTTTGTGTTCCAGCCATTTCCATTCTGAAATAAAACATCCTGATTACTTTTGTCCTTATTAGGCATGAAACTACAGTACATCCGATATAGGCAGTGACAGTAATTCTTGGAAGATTTACATTAATTCTTGAAAGATTGAGTTTTAATTCATAGTTGGAGTAGAGAATTGGTGTAGGACAGTGAGAATCTTCTGTATAAGGATGCCACTGCAAAAGATGACTGGGAACAATGAAGTGTTTGTAAAGTTACTAGCTGTTGTCTTCACCATACCTCAATTTGTTGAGGATTGACTGTTAGTGCTCCTAGTGCTGGAGAATTTCAAAATACTTTTCATATGCAATGGCATCCAGAAGCTATTCATGTTGAAGAACCAAGGGTAGAGTTCTTGAACAGAATGTTGGAATGGTTAAGGTGAATGTTAATTGCTAGACATTAGAAAAGTTCTGAAACTGAAGAAACACAGCTATACTAATAATATATCTGTAAAACTGTCATGACTGTCTGTCTGAACACACTAATCTCCAAAAATGACAAATTTTTATGGGGTTTCCTCAAGTAACACGAGCATAGCTTGGGACAACATACAGGCTTTATTTCATCTGAATCAGATAACGAAAAAATACATAATTTAAAGTATTATAAATATAAAATTGTGTGTTTCTGTTATCTGTTCGTGACTAAAACACTGAATTGATTTTGATGAAGTTTATTATGTAGGTGGCGCGAATGCTGAGGGAGGATATAGGTAGCAAAATGTGTAGTACAAGATATTTTTTGATTTGAGGAATATTACATGAATTAGGGAAAAACATTTTCTCCGAGAAAGCTACTTGTTCTTTGACTTTTGAACTTTATCATATTTGTGAAAATGCTTTTATTAATTGATATGTCCTACATAATATTGTCACATAGAGGAAGGTGTAAATAGATGAATGACAAACACTAACTTCACGTAATGAAGGTTTATTCAGCACTTGCCCGTACAAGAGCATGGAGCGAACTGTCTCTGGCCAGAACACATACGGTATATATACACAGGGTGTCTACGACCCGGGACAACCGGGAGAAAACCTGGAAAAACCCGGGAATTTTTTTGAATTTCGGGAACTTTTCATTGTTTTTTGTTCTCAGTTAAATTTTTGTAATTTTGACTGGTAAGACTGAATAGTCTAACAAAGGATATTATTGTATCATGCTACTGCAGAATAATACTGCAGCAATAAAACATAACGAGAGAAAAACTAAAATAAAACTTAAATTGCAATGGAAATGCGCCATATACAGCAACAAAACGCAGTGCTCATACAAGTGTCTGCCAACAGCAAAATGTGTCAAAGGCTTCAGGAAGACTATGCAATGCTTCGTAACAACAAATTGCCTCCGATGAGCGTGACGTCACAACTGTTAACATTAGATTTGTTTTAGCAGTTACGAGTGGGATCATGCGCATGCGCAATTGAGTAGTATCTTCTTCCGCTTCTGGCTACAGAAACATGGCTCTTGGATGTGTAAGTAGTCACAGCCAAAAAAAAAAGGGGGGGGGGGGGCAGCTAGGTGCTACCGGGAAAAATTTTACTGGCGCGCTCAAGCTGCCAGATTGTGCAGCAGCCCTGGATCAGGAGGGAGGGGGAGGGGGCGGCGGCAAATTCATATAAACCTTGTTTCACAAAGTGTCTAGTATCCAGCGCACATTGGTCTATCGATTATTCGTATGACTTTGAAATGTGTCCCTGTCGGTTTTTGAACATTTTTGAACACATTCTAAGTTGATTTCTGATTGAATCGTAAGTTGATTTGTGAATGCGTGCATAGTGTACATGATGTCTCTGTCAGTGGAATCCTAGTCTTATCTAGAAATAAACTTTCCTGCAGACAAAAGGGGCTATACGAGCTGAGCAGAGTACAGCCGAACGAAAGAAAGCCTACCACTGTCTGATTATGCGGTTGATTGTGTTTGCGAATGATTAGCGTTGTTACGATTACCAGTGAATCCATAGATTCAGGCTACCAGAGTGCGAATAAACGACTAACAGGAATAACAGTTGAGAAAGATTACGTATTATCTTCTTGGTGTATCCAAGAAAATGAAATTTTGACAGAAAATTTTTGGCCAGATCGCTATACTTTCAAGGGTCAGTTGTACAGTCTCTGGCTAGCAGCAGCTTTAAGGTCTGTTCTGGAAGCAGCGTGGACAACGTGTTGTACGAACACGTAACAATGCCTAACCGGAGAATAATTGCGGGTAACTAAACTGGTGATTCTGGCAGAGTTAGTGAAGTTAACCGGCGAATAAGCTTTGACATTGGCAGGAATAGATACAGAATTAGTGATGACAAGATTGTTTGTTAGAACAAGGAAGGAGAAGAAACGGGGACATCACACAAATTATGGAAGAATATGACGATTCCAAATTTATATAATAATTTCGCACTACTACTTTTCGATCTCATGCTTGAGAAACTGGAGCGTATGAATGAAGTGTAAAACTATTTCCCAACCTAAAGCTTTTTGCTCGTAGTAGGCCTAATAGGCATTTGATATTGGTACTTTGTGAATTATATTCTGCGTGTTATAAAAATCACGATTTCTGCCAAAACAGTCTTGTTTATTTGGCATGTGTTAAAATTGCTGCAATATTATAAAGGCTTATTTTGTTTTATCTCGCAGGCAGTTACAAAATATAGGTAATCAGGTCAAGAAACCATACCAGTCTTCGGCCTATTTGTAATTGCAGCTTTTTCAGTATTAGACTACGACATTTTGATTTTTCGTGTAGCAAAACGTTTGACGAACTTTGATGAGGTAACAGATCCTTTCGCAGAAAGGAAAGCACGCCATGTAAATCTTTAGCAAGATTAGAGAGAAAAAATTCTAGGAGCTAAGGATTGAAGAAATTTGTACTGTCTTGCTTGTCTCTTCTCTTTACTGGTTTTATGTATCCTATACTTAATTTTATGTCACACAAAGCAGCAGGTTGTTATCTAATAGGGAATAAAGAGTTCAAATTTTCTGAAGAGTTTAAAAAAAAAAGAGGGGCAGGGTGTCAAACTGGCCTACTGGAAGCAGGAGAAGGCACCATAGGACATTTTAATTTCCACTGTCCTGAATATAGTTTTTTATGGCATCCAGTACAAAATATACGCGTTTAAATTCCACAGACCGAAATACAGTGACGTGCGATAGAAGAATGCTGTGTGAAGAGGTGCGACGCTGCACTTTGGCACACTTAAGTTGAGATAACATGTCTTACAATTCCTCAGACACGTATGTTTTATGTATCAGAGTCTTCAGAATGATGTGTGCTACAAAATGAACATATTTTTGAAAATTCAAATTTTTTTTTTTAAATTTTTGACGTCCTATCTCAAACGCTCGAGGGACGCCACTATCTACTATTGCCCCGGTTTGGAAATATCGTAGATATGGGTCTGATGCGCAGAGCAGTCCGAGTTATAATAGGGAAGTGGGTAGTCCTCATGTGACCCGTGTTTACATTTAGTGATTTTGCTGATTCCTCTTTGTCTGCTGCACTCAAGTCAAATGAAAACAAAATTGATTTCTTTGGCCGGGAGCTATCATGTGAATTAAAATACATTCACATAATTACGGAAGGCTAAAATACGTTATTAATTTCAGATTTTATTTTATTTCCACCTTTCTGACAGTCGAGCATTAATTGTTATGGCATTATACCATAATGCCATAACAAAGAACCAGACATGAAATAACAAAGTACTGGTACCCAAGGAAATTTACATCCCGAAACCACATTGAAAAGCTTAATATCAGGTCGATGCCTACTTCACTGGGAATCCGGGACTCATTTAAAAATCAGCTCTTTGATGACGAGCCACTTAGAAGAATTTATAGCCCAGAAAATCACACTTTTATGTCGTTATTAAAAAAAATTTACTGGCACATTTGTGGGATATATCTTAAAATGTAATACATGCATAAAAGACCAACATTATATGTGAAAGCTTAGGTTCTCTTGCAGTATATTGGCCTTAGAGACCAATTTTATATGTGAAAGCTTTGTTTTTCTTGTAGCAACATTATATATATTAATGTAAACCTTTAACTTTTCCTGTTCGTGTGTTCGTGTGTTCGCTCTACTTAAGTGATGTTGCTATTGGCACGTGTCCGAAGCTCTGAATATCCGCTGTCATCGGCTGGCGAGATCACGTGACATGAGCTATGACTGGCTTAAAAATACACATCGCAACCTCGATTTCAATGCTTCGGAAAGTAACATGCAGTGTTTGGGTGGAATTCGAATTAATACTTTCGTAATACGAAAATATGCAGCGTACATGTTACTGCACATCAAACAACTTTCCAAAAGGTTTTTCGTTCTCTAAAGTGCCGGGAAATTCTACGCCCATGTATAAAACCATAACCATTCAAAGGATTGATAAGTTATACAGTTCCGAGAGAAAATATACTGCCAATTAACACGAAAAAGCTGTTTCCACCCTGGAGAAAGTGTATTTTTAACCGGGAAATCCGGGAATTTTTTTTCCTTGTCCGTGTATACACCCTGATACAGCTACAGAACATTCCAGTACAGTGATTCTTGCCATTTGTGGATACTTCTAGCATGTACTCGAACCAAATATAGAAACTACACTACGGCGACTGCGGTACTCGGCTTCTTCTGCGACATTGCTCCCTCCTTAAGAGAACAGTGCCTCGGTGTTATGTCCTTCTAGTCCGGTAACGAGTCATCGGTCCTGCATACTCCGACTCCCGATGACTGATGTTCGCCCTGGCGGTGATCTTCTTAGAACTTCCCTTGCCGCTATGTTCTTCGTTACCTTTCCGCTTGTTACCTGCCGCTGGAGCTTCGAATTTACCCTGGGTTGCAGGATCCTTATAGGGCTTCATTTGAAGGACATGGACTGTGTCTCTGATCTTTCCTTGTCTTGCGTCGGGGTCCAAATCTTCAACTTCATAAGTAACGTCAGACAACTGTCTTACAACCTTATAAGGTTCATAGTAGTGCCTGAGGAGCTTCTCAGAGAGACCAACCTTCCGAACAGGAGTGACGGTCCAGACGAAGTCACCAGGCTGGTAGACAACAGGGCAGTGGCTCGCATTATACCTTCGGCAATCATTTTCTTGAGCCTGCAGCATGTGGAGTCGAACTAACTGCCGAGCATCCTCAGCTCTGGTTAACACCTGGCCGATGTACTCATCGTCCACGTCATCAAGATGTAATGGAAACACAGTGTCCATTGTAGTTGTCACCTCACACCCATGCACAAGGAAAAATGGCGTAAATCCTGTGGTGTCTTGTTTGGTGGTGTTGGAGGCAAATGTCACGAAAGGTTGCACCTCATCCCAATTGCTCTGCTCAACATTGACGAACATTGATAGCATATTGGCCCAGGTCTTATTAAGGCTTTCAGTAAGCCCGTTAGTTTGTGGATGCTAGGCAGTTGTCATGTGATTTATGTTGCACTGACGGTTTATCTCTGTCACAAGATTCTATAGAAAAACTTCCCTCAATCCGTAATTAATGACCTTGGGACACCATGTTTTAATACAGTGTCTTCTATGATGAATTTAGGTACCTCGAATGCTTTGGCCGTTTTCTCGGCTTTTGTAATGGCATAGCGTGTCAGATAATCAGTGCAAACAATAATCCATCTATTGCCACTAGCAGACATTGGAAATCGTCCGAGGAGGTCAATCCCAACACGCTGGAAAGGCGTTGGAATTGGTATGAGTCAGCCAGGTGGTTTCTAAGGAACCCCCTTTCTCCTCTGGCACTCTCGATAGTGCGACACACAGCGACGGACACTCCTAAATAAACCTGACCAGAAAAATCTGTTGCAGATTCTATCGTATGACTTAATAAATCCTAAATGTCCAGCCTCAGGTGTGTCATGGAATTTCTGTAGAACATCTAAGCGCATGTATGTAGGAATCACTGGTAGCCACCTCTTTCCAAATGGATCGAAGTTTTTCTCGCAAAGTAATCCATTAACTACCTTAAATTGTCCTTTCACATCCTCTGACCGATTTAAGGCAAGCATAATTTGAGATATCTTGGCATCCTTCTGCTCGGCAGAGAGATCCTGGAGTGCAGCGAGACAGTCACTATCTTCATCAAAGTCTTGATGGTCTTGCACAGGGTTTCTTGAGAGACAGTTGGCATCTTGGTCTTTTCTTCCACTTTTATACACTATGGTAATGTCGTACTCTTGAAGATGTAGTGCCCATCTGGCAAGTTGTCCTGTTGGATCCTTAAGACCTGTCAACCAACAAAGTGAATGGTGGTCTGTAACAACTGTAAATGGCCTTCCATAGAGATACTGTCGAAATTTGCACATGGCTCAGATCACAGCAAGACATTCTCTTTTTTGTAGTTGAGTAGTTTCCCTTGGCTTTTGTAAGTGTCCTGGAAGCATAGGCTATAACCTTCTCTTTTCCATCCGAAATCTGCACCAGAACAGCACCAATCCCATACCCACTGGCATCTGTGTGTAGTTCTGTAGGTGCTCTCTCATCATATAGACCAAGCACAGGGTTAGTCGTCAGAGCTTTTCGCAGCACATCAAAAGAATCTTGTTGAGCACAACCATAGATACATTTAGCATCAACTTTTAACAACTCTTGGAGTGGCCTGGCTTTGATACAAAAGTCTTTGATAAAACGACAGCAATAAGAACACAATCCAAGGAAGCTTCTCACATCTCTAATACTTTCAGAAATAGGAAATTCTGTTATACCTCTCACCTTTTCTGCATTGGATGCACACCTTCGTTTGACACAAGGTGCCCGAGTATTCTGATTTCTTTTGCTCCAAAGACACATTTTTGCATTAATTTTCAGTCCAGCTTGTTGGAGACTTTTAAGAATGGCCCTCAGCGGTGGTGAATGCAGTTTTCTCATGATCAGCCTCATCTACTTCGATTTGCCAGTATCCCGTGTACATGTCCATGGTTGAGAAAAACTTAGCCCGCTTCAGACAATCTAGTGTATCATTAATTCGTGGAAGAGGGTAAATGTCCTTTTTAGTTATCTTATTAATCTTCATGTAATCAACACAAAAGCATCAAATGCCATCCTCCTTCCTGACAAGAACACTGGTGACGACCATGGGCTCTGCGAAGCCTGAATGATGTCATTCTTCATTATTTTCTCTACCTTGTCGTGCATTATTCGACGTTCCGTTGCTGACACTCGGTATGCTCTGTGGCTTATTGGTTGATGGTCTCCACTGCTAATCTGGTGCTTCACTGTCGATTTGTCTAATTTGCTCTTCACCTATGGATTGAAGCATTCAAAGAACTGAAGAATGGCAAGTAGCTTCTTCTGTTGTTCCTTAGTGAGATCTGGTGATAGTCGAGCTAGAAGATCTTGTCTCATAGTGGTAGCGCTAATTTCGCCCACAGACTCGGCATGTGAGGTTTCTATGATGCTCAGCTGTTCTGCAGTCAACGGCTCAGCATTTGCTGAGCACATGCGTCTTGGAAGGATCTGTGGTTCTCGGCTACAGTTAACTATCCACAATTCGCTATTCGGCTTCTTCTCCGACAAAATGGTTCAACATAATGAATACAATGCTTATACAATTCTCAACATGTTTAATCCATACCTCTATACTATAATACAATACATGCAAAAGTAACTCTGTTAAGTTTTGATTACTAAACTGTTAAACCAATTTCAGTGAAATTTGGTATGGAGGTAGCATGTATCCTGGGGAGGAATATGAAGTGTCAAGTTGGGGATCGAAAACAGTGAACATAAACAACATTTAAAAAATTATTAAATTTCTTGCATAATGCACCCACTGTATAATGTAAAGCTACTTCAGCAGCAGAATGCATAGATGCCCGCACCTGTCTATGCCCATCCATGTACTGGCTCCATTCGGCAGGAACACTGTATGCATGCCACGTCATCGTGACAGCAGCTGATTTTATTGAATGTTCAATAGCTTGCTTTACTTTCCATCACTCATCATAACAAAATTACTCATATGCGAACGTGGCTGTGGGGTAACAGCTAGTTTCAAATAAAGTACCAAAGTGGAAAAACTCTCTCACTAAAGGAAACTGGCTGATAGTGTTACCTTTATGTTTTCGTTCGTTTCTTTAAACTGTTTAAGGTAAATGCAGGTATTGTTCCTTTGAAAAGGAGACTGTCATTTTCTTTTCCCACCCTTGTCCATTTGATCTTGTGTGCTGTCTCTAATGACCTTCTCAGCAATTGTATGTTAAACCTTAACCGGTAATCCAGTTTTCTGTAGATTTCATCTCATTTGTAGCTAAGGATTTCTGCTTCGTATTTGCTGTACTTCACTTAAAATAACTGACCTATCAGTGAGTCAAGTAGTAGGGGGTCAGGCAACACCCAACCAGAGTTCTTTCTCATACTCCACATGCTCAGTGTGTTGTGTTTGGTTGGTACATGTCTTTTGAGGCAGACAGGGAAGAGCCAAACATGGAATAAGGTATGTTGATTGCATGAGCACATGATATGCTGTGTCATACTCCACAAGTAACCGTACAGAGTGTGACGAGAGTTCTGTGGCTGTAACTGTCATTTCGCCATTTCTTGCTTGATTTGACAGTTGAGTGAGGGAAGACAAGTCAGTAAGCCTATGTATGTATGGTGGTTTCTCCATTAATGTCATGGTGTGTATGTAGGAGAAAATATGTCGCTTGAATATTCTTGTAACATATGCTTTCAGTAGTATAGCATTACACCCTTCCATGATGCTCTTGTACTTACTAAATGAACCCATGACATAATTTGCTGCTTCTTTCTCATCTGTTAACCCTAACTGGTAATGGTTTCAGAGTGGTGTGGAATTGGTCTAACAAAGTTTTGTAAACTACCTCTTTCATGGAAGTTGAAAAACTGGATTTTGAAATATTTAACATTGAGATGATGCCACTGTCTGTTGTGTCTTTGCACCTAAACATATCTTGACTAGTTGATATGCTTGATCAAAATCATTCTTTTTATCGGTAATTACTGTAGTCAAAATTAAATCTTCTTGAGTTGTGTTTCCTAATTGTCTTTCAGTGATAATTTTGCCATATATACTTGGCGATTCTCTCTCATTTAGCTGGTTTTGCATTTGGTTTCATACTGAATTAACACTTCTTTCTACTTTTTTGATACATGGTGGGTCTAGAAATTGTGTTATCACTAATATTAAGTTTTCAAAACACTTTTTCTACTTTTCACCATAAAGATTTCTTTTTATTTGTGACCTCTTCTCTACCTTTTCCTCTTTGTAGCTCTATATCATTACATTAATATTCAATTAATGATGTTGCAAAACTTTTAATGACATTAAATGAAACTCGAAGACACTTTTACCGTATACGTATTTTTACTCTGGGAATCGAATGCTTCTAATCTCTGCCACTTGTTGTAATTCTTTTTCTTTCACCAACATGCATAACAATCCTCCAAAATTATCTATTGTGCACAATATATAGATTTACTTAGTGTAATTATTGATTAAATATGTTGATTGTTTTGTTTCTATTTCACAATTACAGAAAACACTGCATAGACTGAAATGTCACAGATGGAGAATCAACAGAAAATCAATAGCTCATTAGAGTTCCAAGTGTAAGCTCGTTAACTGCAATACATGAATTGCAATTCCTTTTACATCAAAGAATATTTATTCATGATTTTTATCATAGATGTTGTGAATGCTAACATGGTATTGCTTAGTATTTTTACTTATGGATAATGGTTATAATGTTGTGTAAGTTTTTGGCTGGCTCAACTTGTTCAGGCCACTTCCTCTTCTCAGCTACAGCACATGTGGCAGCTCTAAAATGAAACATAAAATTTCCACAAGAAAATTAGTACTACAGGTAATTAGCTTATTAGAACATTTCAAAATTCTTGTGTGAAAAGAAAAATTCACTCAAGAAAATTATAAAATTATGAACAATATGAGGAAAAGATAGACTGCTACTCACCATAAAGATGACATGTTGTCTTCACGGCAAGTAGCACTAAATCATTTGTTGATATAAAATTATGAGATAGAATTGCTAGGTAGTACTTATTACATTCAGGAGCAGAAATATTAGTACTAGCCATAGGCACATGTAAATATACATGGCGCTATCCTAGGTTTGGAACTACTAGTTCCTACCTTTGGGAGAGGTACGTTGGGGAAGTTTAAAAGTGGAGGCTGGCTCACTCACACCCCAGGATGAGAATGATCTCAGGATGAGTGGCTATTGAGCTGTCTCTCCTTGACTCCACAATAGATGGAATTCCTCTCATGCTGAGAGCTGAGTGACATGCTCTTCCTTTTTTACATCCCTGAGGAAAGAGCTTTTATTTCCAAAAGCCAGGACACTGCTCTTTTATATGCGCCTATTGTGTCAACTGAGCATTCAGCAACAACAGTCAGTACGGTATGTAAAGCGAGGTCCATTGTAGTTGAACTCAGCACAAGCACTGCAGCCCTCAGGTAAAAATATCTATTAGCAGGTCTCCCGCCCCACATGCACCCTCCATTGGCAGATTTCCACACTTTTCCAGGCGCTATCCAGGCCAGCTCATCTGCCTCCATTGTGATGTCCACTGGTGGCGATACTAAATCCTTTCCCCTTCTGAAAAGGCAACATAGATCAGCGCATATCTGGAGTGGCTGCCAGAGAAATTGACCAGAAGCAGTGGAGGCAAAACCACGTCCATTGGCTGGGAGCAGGGATTAGGCAAAGGAGGAAGAGGATGGGATCAAAATCTATGGGCTTCACGTCGGCAGGCGCAGGTGCAAACCTCACTGGGGCCCAATGCTGCAGGAAAAGGAAGGACAGTGGATAGGGCAGCAAAGGGGAAGCAAGTGGGAGCCCCCACCCAGAACGACATTGTGACCTATCCTGCCAGTGTGTGGAACAGAAGACTGTAGTCATTGATGTCCCAACATAGCATGGGCACAACTGATTTGCTTGATGGGTAGGCTGCTCCTCACCAACATCCAACACATACAGCTGCCAACCCTTATGGCCCACCATGACATCTGGCAGCCACTGACCAAAGGACGAGGCCCAAATGGTAGGCCTGGGAGAAAAACAAATTGGGTCACAGTGGTCTAAACACGACACCCAGCAGCCACCCATGTTGCAGGCCACCCATGTTACTAGCGTAAACAGTAGTCCTGGGAGGAAAATGCAACAGGTCTTAGTGGTCTGTGGCAAGCGACTCAGGGTCGACAAATCCAGGAGACCCCACAGCTGGTGATCACACAAATGTTCCACTGCACTGCAGCTGCTGACTGGCATTGCCAAGTACATAGCCGGAAGACCCAACAACACATTTTCAAGGGAAGAGACAGACACTGAATTCTTTGTTTGGATCTTGAATGTGTGCATGAAGCTCTCCACCTCAGAGTTAGAAGTCGGGTGAAACGGAGTGGTGGTCGGGTGCTGCACACTTTTACAAATGCAAAAGTCCTCAAACACCTGCAACACCAATTACTTACCACCATTGGACACAAAGGTCGTGGGCGATCTGTCATTATCAAAAATAACCGGCAACATGTGGAGGACAGCGTAACAATGTGCTGGATATTGGACAGTGTGTGAACCACCAACAACCAAATGCTGCCCAAACGTGAACCAGAAAAATTGACGTGCTCCATGTCCCAAGGGTGCTTCAGGACTTGCAATGTGTGCGGTGGTGCAGCCTGGTTCTGTGCACATCCTTGCAAACTCACACAAACATATGATGTCATGATAAACTGCAGGCCAATAGACATGACATTGCAATAATTCCTTTATACAAGTCGTGCTGCTATGCGACGCATGAAGAACTAGAGTATTCGAAGGTGCGACACCGGGAGATGACCAGTCAACAGCATTGGACCCATGGACAACACTGAGTCCATCATGTGGGAGAAAAAACGTATGCCGCACTGCATCTGCATCCAAAGAGATGCACTCCGGCCAACCCATGTGGCGTGCCGAAACAGATTTTCTGGAAAAGGGGGTCAGCAGCCATGACGATTGTGACCATTCATCCTGCCAATGGAAAATTCAACAGGGTTTGTTGCAACACATTATCTAGTGCAAACTTGTGAGCCTCTTTCAATCAAACTCCGTATCGGTCACCATTAGTAGCCATGATAGTGCATCAACATCGGCACATTGGATGATGGACCTGTAACAAATGTCATAACACTAGCTACTGAGACAGGTGGTCCTCCTCTGGAATTGGTAGGCAGTGATATTATGCAGCTTGGAATGAAGGCCAGATAAGGAAGCTAGTGGCTTGTAGTTGGTGATTAAGGGGAACCTTGCCCCATACACGAAAACATGAGACTTTATAACACTGAAAATAAGTGGCACCTCCTTTTCCACTTGTGAAAATTACACGGTGTGGCAGAAAGTGCCTCCAATGCATAGGTGATGGGCTCTTCAGTGATAACCATCTTTCAGTGGGGTTAAAGGTTTACCCAGTGTAAAAGAAGCTGAACTGGGAACAGAGCACAAACACTACTTGAAGGATTGATAAACTTGTTGACAATCTACAGAGCAGGCTAACTTAACACTCTTCTGGCGAAGCCAGTTAAGGGGATTGCAGATGGATGCGACCTTGGGGAATGAACAGAGTGTAATACAAAATCTTGGCACTCACTCCACATGTAATAACAGTATATATGGTACAACAGTTATATAATTAAACTCATTGGAGCTGCCAGAACAAGTCTGTTCACATGTGACGATAAAATATAAAAATATACTACATCCATGTAGGAAGTTCTTGAACACACAAAATAAAGCTTTCTGCTGCTTCTCTCCCCAGGTCAACACCTTTCTTTAGTAATTTCAATAGGTTAGATGATGATGATGAGCTGTGTCTGGGGAGGAAACAACGGTAAAACCCCGTGAATCCTAAATATTTGTATGCTGAGGAGTTCAGTTGCCTCATCTTTTGTGGATCAGGTTCAATCCCTTTTTGGGTAATCACATTTCCAAGAAATACAATTTGCTTCTTTCCAAATCACAGCTTTGCGAAGTTTATGCACTTATGACATGGTATAAGATGTTGGTGTTCCTCTCGTGACGGTGAACGAATTAAAATGTCGTCCACATAGGCACTAATTGACTTAAGTAGTTCTTGCTCTAAAAACTGATCAGATGCTCTCATAAAGGCAGTACACAATACATTCAAATCAAATGGGGTTTTCTTAATTTGATAGCTCTTGGCATTGGTAGAAACACTATTTTTGGCACTCTGGGCACAGCAAAGTTTGCAGGTGACTGCCTGTGAGATCTAAACTGCTCAAATACTTGACACCATTAAATCACTGTAACAATTCCTTTAAATTCCTGATTTGATCCCTTTAGGGAAGACTCATCCTGTTGAGTGCTCTGATGTCTAACGCAATTTGACAGTCCCGTTTTGCTTCATTACTGCAGGTGTGGGACTGCTTTAGCCACTCTCTGATGCTTAGCGATTCCTGCATCTAGCGTTCTCTGGATCTCTTGGTAAATGGCAGGCTTCATGGCTGACAGCACAGAGTAACATTTTATACAAATGCTTCGTAATGTTTTAATTTGCAAACAGATTGTTTCATTAGTCCAGGATGAAAATACATCTTGGTGATACAACAACAACATCTCTCTCAACTCCTCCTTTATTATCTCAGCAAGTTCTGTGTACATGTTTAATTTTGCTTTAATATCTGCTTCTGTACATTGTTTCAGCGTCTCACAGCCGAAACTAAAATCAGTTATCCTGTGAATCCCGAAACAGAAACGCATCAGCATTTATTCTACATTGTGGCAGTCAACCATGTTGTTGTTGTTGTTGTGGTGGTGGTGGTGGTGGTGGTGGTGGTGGTGGTCTTCAGTCCTGAGACTGGTTTGATGCAGCTCTCCATGCTACTCTATCCTGTGCAAGTTCCTTCATCTCCCAGTACCTACTGCAACCTACATCCTTCTGAATCTGCTTAGTGTATTCTCCCTCTACGATTTTTACCCTCCACACTGCCTTCCAATACTAAATTTGTGATCCCTTGATGCCTCAGGACATGTCCTACCAACCGATCCCTTCTTCTAGTCAAGTTGTGCCACAAACTTCTCTTCTCCCCAATCCTATTCAATACCTCCTCATTAGTTACGTGATCTACCCACCTAATCTTCAACATTTTTCTGTAGCACCACATTTCGAAAGCTTCTATTCTCTTCTTGTCCAAACTATTTATTGTCCACGTTTCACTTCCATACATGGCTACACTCCATACAAATACTTTCAGAAACGACTTCCTGACACTTAAATCTATACTCGATGTTAACAAATTTCTCTTCTTCAGAAACGCTTTCCTTGCCATTGCCAGTCTACATTTTATATCCTCTCTACTTTGACCATCATCAGTTCTTTTGCTCCCCAAATAGCAAAACTCCTTTACTACTTTAAGTGTCTCATTTCCTAATCTAATTCCCTCAGCATCACCCGACTTAATTTGACTACATTCCATTATCCTTGTTTTACTTTTGTTGATGTTCATCTTATACCCTCCTTTCAAGACACTGTCCATTCTGTTCAACTGCTCTTCCAAGTCCTTTGCTGTCTCTGACAGAATTACAATGTCATCAGCGAACCTCAAAGTTTTTATTTCTTCTCCCTGGATTTTAATACCTACTCCGAATTTTTCTTTTGTTTCCTTTACTGCTTGCTCAATATACAGATTGAATAACATTGGGGAGAGGCTACAACCCTGTCTCACTCCCTTCCCAACCACTGCTTCCCTTTCGTGCCCCTCGACTCTTATAATTGCCATCTGGTTTCTGTACAAATTGTAAATAGCCTTTCGCTCCCTGTATTTTACCCCTGCTACCTTCAGAATTTGGTAGAGAGTATTCCAGTCAACATTGTTGAAAGCTTTCTCTAAGGCTACAAATGCTAGAAACATAGGCTTGCCTTTCCTTAATCTTTCTTCTAAAATAAGTCGTAAGGTCAGTATTGCCTCACATGTTCCAACATTTCTACGGAATCCAAACTGATCTTCCCCGAGGTCGGCTTCTACCAGTTTTTCCATTCGTCTGTAAATAATTCGCGTTAGTATTTTGCAGCTTCATGATTGTCATTCCCCTGGAATTTGTAAGGCTACCTCAACTGTCTATTGTATTTTTTCCTGCGGTCATCATACTGGGTGACCAACGAGAACTGGATGTTTTCGAAGAGATTAGGAGTGGGGGAGCATTCAGCAGTGCTCTGGCTATCTGACCCTATGAGTAACGCATTTTTTTGTGTGAAGCGTATGTTCGAAATGCTGAGCTGGTCACAGCAGTGAAGCAGCTTTTTCATGTTCATTTCGGCCATAGGCATCAAAGTACTTTTCCCAGCCACAATGCAATTCTCAGGTATGTTCCCAGTCTGAGGACAACAGGAATTATCGTAAAGAAGCTGCTGCTTGGCCATAAGAATAATACAAGGAGGCCAGAAAACATCGAGATGGTGAGACAGGCATTGGTGCAGAGGCCAGAATGGTCTGCAAGAAGACATACTTGTCAGTTAATGTTAAGTAGCGAACAAGTGCACACTATTTTGAAGAAAGATTTAACATTTCATCTGCGGCATATAATATGTGTATGAATAACAAGAAGACTTTGCTGTCTAGAGGCAAGTGCTGCTTCAAGACAGTGAAAACGCAATAAGCATCATGAGTGATGAGGTTCATTTAATTTTAGTGGGAAGGTTAAAATGCAAAATTTCTATTGCAGGGATTCTGGGAATCTGCACATCATTCACAAAACAGCACTTCGTGCAAAGCATGTGGTGGTGTGATGTGCAATTAGCAATTTTGTTATCATTTTTTGTTAATGAAAATGGTACAATTGGGACAGTCAACACTGAATGTTACATTCACATGCTTAACACTTTCTTGCATTCACAGCTGCGATGGTGACATATACATAAGAACAACGTTTATTTTCAACACGATGGTGTCGCTCTCCACACACTGCACATGAGCTGTGGACGTGGTTTGTCATACGTTTCGAGGCAGGGTCATTTTCCATTTTAGTTATGTGTTGTAGTTTCCTAGGTCCCAAGCTTTGTGGATGAATTGTCCTGCATACTGATGTCTCCTACATTCGTGGTAGTATCTTCACTGTTGGCGCTTGTTAAGGGTAACCTGTTGTTTCAAAAAGTCACATTTATTCACAGTTTATAGTTAACAAAATATTACCCCTTTCAAATGTTGTTGTTAGCAAAATGATGCACCACTGTGGTGGACTGCTGCACATTATCCATTTGCTGTAGTTGTGCTGTCTCTGAAGATAGCGAGGAAGTCACAGTCATGTCTTGGTCACCTGTTGTGATGTCCCTTCTAGTTACTCACTTCGTTGATTGTCCTCTCTTTGCTAGCTATGCTTTGTTTCATTATTAGTATTATTTGATAATTGCTTGGGTGGAGTTAATTAAACACAATGATTGAGATGCCACTATCAGTTTATTATATGCTTCATCAAAAGTTGTTACTGAAATACAGGAGCAAAAGCATGCCATGGCTTTCTAATAAAAGTGTAAATTTCATGAATGCTTCAATCTTGGATGACATCCCCTACTTGCGAATTTCTGCCGAGACATCGTCATAAAATTCAGTACCCTAATTGTCTTTCAATCGAATACTTCCTCTGTATAAGTGTTCACACTCAAAGACTCCAAATTAACTACTGTCATGCTGGCACGCACTCATAACCAGGCCAATGTAAAACTCATTGTTGAGCCCAGAGATGCTAAGCTGCATATTGTTTCACCTCAGAGAGATTGTGTTTGCGAATCAATAGATATTGGTGACCTCACAAGCTGTATCAGACCAGTCTTCAAACTGATTATGACAACAACATCGATGCCCAATTTATAATTATAACATTTATCTGCAGTTGTTATTGATCTCGTGCCTTTTGAATTATGTCTAAAGACAGCAGCACTCACTGAGTGAAGACTAGCTGCACTGAATGCACGGTTTTCACTGTCAGCTGATTTTTGTGGCCACAATCAATTCATTTACTTCTGCAAGTACATGACTACTCTGAAATTCACACTTAAGTGTGGTCTGGCAGAGGGTCCATAGACAACTTCCCTATTTCTCTACCATTCCACTCCGAAACAGCGCATGCTAAAAACAGACATTTAAATCTTTCCATATGAGCTCAGATTTCTCTTACTTTTTATGATGATATTTCCTTAAGGAGGTGGGCATCAACAAAATATTTTTGCATTCAGTGGAGAAAGTTGGAGATTCAAATTTCGTGAAAAGATCTCATCCCACCAAAAAAATCCCTTTTATTTAATGATTGTTATTTCAACTTACATCCCATATCTGACACTCTGTCACCTGTTTCATGATAATACAAAATGAGCTGTCCTCCTTTGAACTTTGACATGCTCCGTCAACCCTAGGTGGTAATAATCCCATACCACACAGCAATACTCTAGCAGAGGGCAAACAAGTGTAGTGTATACAGTCTCTTTAGTGGATCTGTTACATCTTCTAAGTGTTCTGCCAGAAGAATACAGTCTTTGGTTTGCTGTACCTCCAAAATTATCTGTGTGTAAAAAATCGTAACTCCATCTGCATTCCCTATGGGAGAGTTTTGTCCACATTCCCACATTATTCCAGTGCCTGTGAAGTGCAGATGGAGCTTTAATTTTTGAAGCACTTGTGAAAGAGCTATGCACTAAAATCAGCTGACGGTGCTCAAGTAGATGATAAAATAAAGAAACATCTGTTTGACAATATAATATAATTGGATAGATAAGAAATCTACTCACCAAGTGGCAGCAGGAGAACACACGTATAAAAAAAAAGTTTTACTTCTGCAAACTTTCGGAGCCAGTGGCTCCTTCTTCCAGCAGGAGGGCTGAAGGGGAAGTAAGAGGGATGGAGGGAAAGGAACTGGAGAAGGTTAGGAAAAGGGTAGAGATCGGAAACGTCACCCAGAACCCCGGGTCAGGGGAGACTTACCATACAGTATGAGAAGGAAACACCTGCCACTGCTTGGTGAGTAGATTTTTTTATCTATTCAATTACATTATATTTTCAAAAATTGATTACTTTTATTGGAATATTTGTTTGAACACTTATAAACAGCTAAAGTTGACAAAATGATTGCAAAATTTACATAGTAATGTGTTGTGTACATCCTGAATTTCTTTTTGGACACTTTTAGGAAATTAGGTATAATTAGCAATCTCACAATCATCTAATTCCTCATTATGTATCTTGTTTATTTTTCTTTAACAAATCATTACTTTGACAGCAAAACTAACAATAACCAATACATTTTTCAGTATGTCCTTTATCCCATAAATCAGCATGTAATCTCGCTCTGACAGCGAAAGGAGTGAGTTATGAGAGCATAAAGTTGATTATGGTCCAATTTACAGTTAACAAACTGTCCTGATAGGCAACAAAACATTTGAAAAGGCCATTACTGTTTCATTGCTCCTACTCCATGGTGCAACTTTTCACTTGATAATCTGATGAGGTCTTATTATGAGAATATACTCATAAATAACATTTTCAGACAAATTGTAATTTACACAACTGCAATACAATACACACATAATTTCATTGTAGATTCTGTAGGGTTCAGAGTAGTATTCTACATATTCTTCAAATTTTTGGACAAACTATGTACAGACACAAGGTAAGAAATTGGAAATACTTAAAGAGTTGAAACTTAAATTAAAATATACCTCCTTTGCCACTTAACCTTCAGTATATCTGCTAGCTGGGTTTTGGGGATTTGAAACTGTTTATAAATATCAGTGTCCATTGTACTGTGCATTCACTGTTTAGTACACAGATAAATATTGTATGTGGACAGTTATTATTGTACTTGTGTAAATATTAAGTAAGCAGAAATAGATAAACAGCAATGCCTTAGAATAACCAAGGAAGCAGCACACTTTTTAAGGGTTACATTTTTCTATATGATTATGTTATTCCTCTTTGAAGCACAAGTAGATTTTAGTAGAGTAATGTTGATTAATTGTGTAAATAGTTTAATAATCACTTTTGCTGTTTCGTTATAATTTTGCGTGTTGGCTACTGTTGGAATTGTTTTCTGAAACTGTGGGATATCCTGTATGAATGAGTAAATTAGTGGCTCCACTCAGAGCTACCAGTCATGCGTGCATGAGGTGTGCTTGCTTGTGTGAATGTGTGAGTGTTTTCTTTCCCAAAGAATGCTTTGGCCGAAAGATATAATGTGTTACAGTCTTTTCGTTGTGCCTGTCAGCAATTCAGTGGGTCGTCTTTACAGCGAATAGCAATCTATCCTTTTCCTATTACTGTTGATATTCCAACCTGAAATTCCCATTGTTTAAATTATCGGCTGAATGGATGAATTGTAGCATTAATTGTAGCATTGTTGAAAATTACCTAATGTTATTTTGCAATCTGCAGAAATATCCCAGTAAATCCATTTTTATAGCTCTTTTGTGATTAATTATTAAAGTTTTTGCTAAGAATTATACCTTTTTTGAACTTCGATATGATGATGAAAGTAGGTGCTGACAGATGTAAAAATTACCGAATTATCAGTTGAATAAGTCATGTTTGCATAATACTAACACAAATTCTTAACAGACAAATGGAAAAACTGGTTGAAGCCTACCTTGGGTAAGATCAGTTTGGATTCCATAGAAATGTAGAAACGCACGAGGTAATACTGACCCTACAACTTATCTTACAAGCTAGGTTAAGGAAAGACAAACCCATGGTTATGCATTTGTAGACTTAGAGAAAGCTTTTGACAGTGTTGACTGGAATACTCTCTTTCAAATTCTGAAGATGGCAAGGGTAAAATACAGGTTGCAAAAGGCTATTTACAATTTCTACAGAAACCATACTGCAGTTAAGAGTCGAGGGGCATGAAAAGGAAGCAGTGGTTGAGAGGGCGTGAGACAGGGCTGTAGTTTGTCCCTTATGCCATTTAATCTGTACATTGAACAAGCAGTAAAAGAAACAAAACAAAAATTTGGAGTAGGAATTAAAATCCAGGGTGAAGAAATAAAAACCTTGAGGTTTGCCGATGGCATTGTAATTCTGTCAGAGACAGCAAAGGACTTGAAAGAGCAGCTGAACGGAACAGACAGTGTCTTGAAAGGTGAATATAAGACGAACATCGACAAAAGTAAAACGAGGATAATGGAATGTAGTCGAATTAAGTCGGGTGATGTTGAGAGAATTAGATTAGGAAATGAGACACTTAAAGGAGTAGATGAATTTTGCTATTTGGGTAGCAAAATAACTGAGGATGGTTGAAGTAGAGAGGATATAAAATGTAGACTGCCAGTGGCAAGGAAAGCATTTTTTGAAGAAGAGAAATTTGTTAATGTTGAGTATAGATTTAAGTGTCAGGAAGTCTTTTCTGAAAGCATTTGTATGGGTTGTAGCGATGTATGTATATGAAACATGGCTGATAAACATTTAGGCAAGAAGAGAATAGAAGCTTTTAAAATGTGGTACTACAGAAGAATGCTGAAGATTAGATGTGCAGATCATGTAACTAATGAGGAGGTACTGTATAAAATTTTGGAGAAGAGGAATTTGTGGCACAAAATGACTAGGAGGAGGATTCGGTTGGTAGGACACATTCTGAGGCATCAAGGGATCACCAATTTAGTATTGGAGGGAAGTGAGGAGGGTGAAAGTCATAGAAGGAGACCAAGAGATGAATAAGCTTAGCAGATTCAGAAGGATGTAGGTTTCAGTACTTAATTGGAGATAATGGGGCTTGCACAGGATACAGTAGCATGGAGAGCTACATAAAACCAGTCTTCAGACTGAAGACCACCACCACCACCACCACCACCACCACAACAACAACAACAACAACAACAACAACAAGAGATATGTATTTTAGGTTTCTTGTTATGTTTTATGATATTGCTAAGTGGGAGATTCATCTCAAGCACTGAAAAACTTATCTTAATGAAGGATTTCATTGTCATTAACAGCATGTTAAAGGAAATTTTACATTGTGATACTGGAAGTTTTTATTGTAGCAAATAGGTTGGTACAGAAGGAAAATTATTGCGTGTGGAAACCATCCAACAGCCACATCAGACTTCATGCTTTCAGGATGGTACTGAGCCTTTTCTGGTAAAGCCTAAATTTTAGGATAATGAAGGTAATCTATAAGGCATGTCAACAGTATCATGAAAAGGATGGCTGCTACTCACCAAATAGCGAAGATGCTGAGTCGCAGATGGGCACAAGAAAAAGAATGTCTCAAAATGAGCTTTCGGCCAACAAGGCCTTTGTCAAAAACACACACATACACACACACACATACACACACACAGGACCAGACCACAGTCTCCGGTAGCTGAAGCCAGACTACAAGCAGTAGTGCATGATGGTCGAGGCAACAGGATGGTGGTAAGGAGGAGGCAGAGGAGGGGGGAGGGGGATAGTGGGGTAGGAGTGGGGAACAGTAAGCTGCTGCTAGTGGGAGCATCCAGGGGCTAGGTGGAGAGAGGGTAGGGCAGCTAGGTGCAATCAGGAGGCTAGATGGACGGTGGTGGAGAGGGGGGAGGGGGGATGGGTAGCGGAAAAGGAGAGAAGTAAAAGAACTGGGTGTGTTGGTGGAATAGAGGGCTGTGTAGGGAAGGGGCTAGATGGGTAAGGACAATGACTAATGATGAAACTGGTCATGTTATCCAGAAGGTAAGCTGGAACCACTTTGTTGCATTATACATGGGCGTGATGACCAACAAGCTGTCTACCCGCATGAATGGCCACCGACAAACAGTGGCCAAGAAACAGCTCGACCAACCTGCTGCTGAGCATGCCACCCAACTCGCTGTTGTCAATGTCACTGACTGCTTCACAGCCTGTGTCATGTGGATCCTTCCACTAATACCAGCTTTTCTGAGTTGCACAAGTGGGAACTCTCCCTGCAGTATATCCTACATTCTCATAACACTCCTGGCCTCAACCCTCATTAGTCAGTGTCCTAATTCCACCAACACACCCAGTCTTTTTACTTCTCTCCTTTTCTGCTATCTCCCCCCCCCCCCCCCCCCCCCCTCCCCCCTGCCCTCTGTCTAACCTCTCAACATACTGCACCTAACTGCTCTCCCACTTCCCACTCTCCACCTGATCCCTGCATGTTCGCACTATAGTCTGCGACAGTGTTAATGGCCTGTCGCCGCGCCGTGCCGTGCAGCTTCCTAGGAGTGCTGCGTTGTCAACTTGGTGATGGGCGAATTGACGGCAGCTACACTATGGACAGCTGCTTTAGCCGGTGTTTGACCTGTCTCGCTACAGTCAGGTTCATGGTGCTCTACTCCCCGTTCCGTGATAAATTTATTAAATGTACCTAATAACTGCAACATACACATAACAGAATGGAATGTCTATTCAATTTTTCCCAGTCGTAACTACATTACGAAATAGTGATACATACTCTCTCACTACAGAATGGATTCTATAATAAATTGCACCTTACAGAAAGATTACGCCTTCCATTCCTCTTGCTTTATAAATAAAAAGACGAAAGAATCAAATCTAAAATACCCACCCCAGCCCCCAGGACGAACAGTATTTTAATCTATGTTATATCGTAGACAGAATAGAGAGAGAAGTAAAATAAACAAATTTGTTTGAATGGCCATTATCCGCAGCAAGTATATAAATAATCGTTTTTTGAAGTAAACGCCTTTTCTAACTGCAATTTGTTTTATTAATCCAGATGCATTCCACATTTTATTTTAAGGCTTTATCGGTGGATATCATCTGAAATAGTACACTGTGGCTATAAGCGGTCATTGTAGATTTAAGAACGGTTCACATCCTTATTTCTGCATATAATCATAAGTAAAATTTATTTATGCAAAAAGAAGGGCGTAAACTGTTTTAAAATCTACATGACAGCATATAATAGCTGCAGTGTACTACATCAGATGATAACCACCAATGATGCCTTAAAATAAAATTCTAAATGTGTCTGGATTAATAAAACAGATTGCAGCATGAAAAGGCATTTAATTTAAAGAAAAAAAAGAAGTAAAATAAAATTGTCATTACAGAATAGATATTCCACTGAACTGCTTTCTACGGCACAGACAGCTTGAGAAGAAAGTAAATGTTCATGATAATTACAGAGTAAGTTTACATTCCATTCACACACCTTTTTACTCGGAGCTTTCATTGTCACTGCCTTCGGAAGTGCAGTCACTGGATATGAGAGCTAGACTGACGATTAACGAATCCATTATTTCATCTCTGACAACTTCTTTCTGGTAATCTACTTCTTGCAGTTTGTCAGTGTGACGCATGCAAGCTTCCCAATCAGCAACGGTGATTTACTCTATTGCTTCGTGGGAGAGTCTTTCAGTGTCGGCTATTTTAAATGTAGTATTTTTGTCTGCCATGTATTTCTTCACCTGTGCCCACACCAGTTCAATGGGGTTATAATGGCAGTGATAAGGAGATACTCATATCACTCTGTGTCCATGTTGCTTAACTATCGAGTCAATTTCGTTGTTTTTAATGCTGATCTTTGACATCTTCACCAGTTCCAAAAGCTCTGCTCTTGTTTGTGTTTCACTGTGCGATACATTATTATTTCGCAACCAAGAAACAATATCACTTTTCCTTGTGCTTATAGTGGGAGCCCTGTTGACGACAACAGTGAGATAGCTTGCATTGTCCATAACAATGACAGAGTCTGGATGCAAATAAGGCAACAGCTGATTCTGAAACCATTCTCGAAATGTTTCTCCATTCATTTTGGTGTGGTAGTCAGATGTGGTTTTTGATTTTGATTTGAAAATAAGTTTGCTTTCAGGCACAAACCCGGTAGCAGCAGAACAAGCATGACATATTATAAGAAGCCCTCCTTTTCCCACTGGAACTTTCAAACTGCTTTGTCCATCTGTTGTTTGTCAAATAAAATTTCTAGTATGGCTTTGATTTACCCATGTCTCATCCAAGTAATAGACAGCTGATGTTCCTTTATATCTGATGTCGTGCATTTTTCTTAGAAACATAATCCTAGCAGCAGCAATATCATTACACTCCATTAAAAATTTGCGCCCGTCATTGGACTTTACATATTTAGATCCAATGTTCTTCAACATTCTTTGCATTGATCTTGCACTTCCATCAAACCCAGTAGCTTCATGCATAACAGTGCACAATTTTGCTGCTCTGGGGAACTCGCCTCTTTCATAAAATTCGAAAACCTTGCGACGTAACACATTTTAATCGAAGTCGTCGATTCCTTTTACCCTCTTCGGAACGCTATGTTTCTTCCCTGGAGACCGAAACACTGCATTGCCAACTGCCTGCTCTGACATCTTCGTCTCCTGTATAAGGCACCTGACAGTTCGTACATCAGTATTGCCACAGGCCACTGCAGTACGTTCCTGCACCTTGGCAACCTCGCAGATCAGCTCGCCTTAAACTGCCTCACGCTTGAAGAAAGAGTACACTCTAAAAATAAGGTCTCTTGCCTCTTTGTGAAACACTTGACGATGTTTAGGTGTTTCAGCCATTATGGCAAAACTCAGAGAAGACACAGTATACAACAGAAATTGGCCAACCGCACTTTTCCACACGTAAAACATGGTTAAACTCTGAAATATGATGGAGCTTCAGACAATACGAGGCGCGGAAACCAAATGAGGGCTCATTGGCCAGCTGCGCAGCTGTCTACTGCGCATCGTCGACCGGGAGGCCATCGACGCTGTCTCGAAGTGTAGTAGCATTTTACTGTCCCCCACCCCTACCCTGCTATCCCTCTCTCTCCCCACCTCAGCCTCCTCCTTATCCCCATCCAATTGCCTTTCTCATGATGTGCTGCTGCTCATAGTCTGGGTTCAACTGCCAGAGACTGTTGTCATGTGTATTTGCTTTTGTGTGTGTGTGTGTGTGTGTGTGTGTGTGTGTGTGTGTGTTGGCTGAAAGCTCATTTTGTGACAGTCGTTTTGTTGTGCCTATCTGCGACTCAGTATCTCCACTGTGTGGTGAGTAGCACCAGTCCAATTATAATATTGTTATGGTCCATCCTGGATTTTCCATTGTTTTATAATAAATTTCAGTTTTGTGTGTTCAGGTTTTGGGTGTTTTCTACAAATATTTTGAACTGCATCCATCAAAACCAAAATTGAAGAAACTATACCAGCTTTTGAAGGAAGCACCTTATCGCGGTCCAGAACTGGAAGATGAATTAGAGGGACAGTTGTATACGTTTGATGATCTTTTAGAACACGTGCAGGCAAGTGGAATGGAACTGAAAGCAGCTCTCCAGGAGACACAAGCTGTATGCATAAAAGGTAAACTATATCATTTGTTCCGTGAAATAATTTATTGTGTATTTGACAGGTAGAAACATCATTATTTCGGTTGCTAATGTCCTTTGTATGTATAGCACTGGCTGTGTATAAGAATATGCACATAATATGTAGTTACACTCACTCTGTTAAAAGTGGATCTTTGATATAAATAGATAGAAATATGGCAATAAAAAGTACTTAGTGGAGTATAAACAATGGAAGGCGTAAAGGTAACGGTTCATCAAATAGTTGATGCATACTTAAATTGTTTCAGTCAGAGGTTATGAAGAGGTGCTGCTTTGCGTCTGGTTCATGGGGATTAGGGACATGTTGGATTGACTTAGGGGCATGCGCATTATATCGTGCAATCCTCTTTGCTTCAGTCCCCCACAGTCCCTGTACCATAACTCCCTCCAGTCCGGTTCCCTTAATCCCACTTCACTCTTTCTACACTCACTTCCTTCTCTCTGAAGTCCACTTTCTTCTCTGTTCTATCACCAGTGCCACATTCCTATCCTGTGTGCTTCCTACATTTCTCTTTCAACCATAAACAACTCTTCCCTTCAATGTTGCCTTCTGTTCCCTGCTGCTGTTTTCCTCTCGTTCACTCTGCCAACACCACCCCTCATCCTAGGTAAGCTGCAGCGTCAATACAGTGTAGTTAGCTTGGGCAACAGAGAGAGGGATAAGGGAGGGGCGAGGGGGGGGGGAGGGGGTGTTAACTATACAGTGGTTTGGCCCTTTTTACTACTGTCATGAATTATGTTTATACAGCGAAGCTTAACAGAAGAGAGGAAAATTAACTTTTTATTCATTCTTTTTTAAGTTGAGAGAGCCATCAGTGACTTCTCTTCTTCTGGATCGCTTAAAGCAACAGTTAGTTATATTTTCTCTTTCAGTTTTATGCTTCTCGTTATTATCCCTTTTTGCTCTGTGGTATATCATTTTGCAAAAAACTGTGGTTTGCCTTTATCTGCTAGTCTTCAGTTGTTGCTCTGACATATTCTGACTAATCAAAATTACAAACTTTTTATCGATGTAAGGTATCTGTCTAAATTGTTACATCAACATTACACCTTTCTAAACATGTGCAATTTATTGATGTCCACGTTTTGATAATACAAGGGAAATAAAATAAACAAAAGGAAATTGTTTACATTAATTGTTATCTTCACTCCCATTTTTGTTTACCGTGCCTGTTGTCTATGGTATCACTATTTGTAATCATCATCATCATAGGACAGCTGTGAAACTTATACCTCCTCTGTCACAAATATTTGATTGTTTCTTCTAAATATGTTAAGATTTCTGAAGCTGTGGTCATAGTGGAACCTGAGAACACAGCTGGTTTATGATGTATTTCGCTTGTGTACTGACGTGAGAATGTTACAGTGTCTCTTGCTTGCAAACATATCGTCTTCCTGCCCTTCTCTCATTGTTTGTGTAGAACCAGCAGCTGACCCAGCTGCTACCGTTCCCATCATACCTCACAGTGCGCATTGACAGTATTGCAGCACTAAATACATAAGTATGCCACCGGTCCAAATCTGGATAGACTTTTAGCATCTCCTGCGGAAATGTATGCTATTCTTGAGTGTTTAGCCAATTTTAAATTCATTTCGATTCTGAGTGCAAATAAATTCAGGTAAACTGCGGTTTAAACATGGTAGATGTTCATAAAAAGCCAAAGTACACTGTTTACATTCTCAGGTTGGCACCAAAGCGTAACTTCTGTCCACTCGCTACTCCCCTCCCTGCACTGATACTAGTTCACAACCAAGCTGGTGTCACTATGCTCCCTCCAACTAAATCCTGTGCTTGAGCAGCAGTGGCAATATCTTCTAGGGTGCAGGTCATATGTAACAACAACAATGACAACAAATACATAAACAAAAGATCTCGTCCCTCTGCGGGTCAGGGGGTTAGAATAGGCCCTAGGTATTCCTGCCTGTCGTACGAGATGACTAAAAGGAGTTTCACACGTTTCAGCCTTTGTGACAGTCCCCTGTAGGGTTTGACTCCATTCTTCAAAATTTTCCCGAAGAGTAAGCCAGTTGGCAAAGGGTGCCTTACAAGATGCATCGTTTCCATCGTGCATTGAGATCTTGAGCCCATTTTCTTGTCATCCCATTGCAGTCCTGCCCATTCTCCATCTCATGGGGATGACACCTTCCTGGGTGCATTTTCCACCATGCAGTATGCAATGTCGATTTCTGTGTTGACAATGATCATGGACTTCTTTGCACCTGATATCCAGCATGGTAGTCAGTCCGTTGTGGTGGGGCCGTCATGTACCCTATTGGTTGTAGCCCCATGACCACACAGGGATCGCTCTGCTGATGCCTGCGCCATTAACTCCCCACCTATGCCAAGGGGTAGATGCCCATCCCCCTGGGGCATCGGGACTCCCGGCAAAGGCCATCCTGCCAGGTGGCCTTTGCTGCAGCTGCGTGGCGCCCGTGGGGAGGGCCCCTGGTCAGATTGGGTGGCATCAGGGCGGATGACCCGCGATGAAGCATAGTCCATCATCTCTTGCTGGTGGTAAAACACCAGCTGTTTCTAAGTGATTACGAACTCAATTCAGTGCACAGGAGTACGACCCCAAATCGTTCCCCTCCCTGGCAACACCATGGGAGGAACGTCAGGCTAAGGATGGCAGCGGATCTTATTCGCCCCGGTTCCTTGTATGTTCGAGAGCTGATGGGGAATCTTTCATGACGATGAACCCTCAGTTTTTTGTTGAGTATTTAGAGGAGAAGTTCGGGGAGGTGGAGGGCTTGTCCAAAATGAGATCTGGGTCAGTCTTGATCAAAAAAGCATCCTCTACCCAGTCACGGGAGTTACTCGCTTGTGACAAGCTGGGGGATGTTCCTGTAACCATCACGCCCCGTAAGAGCTTAAATATGGTCCAGGGTATCATATTTCATAGAGTCCTTTTGCAGTCCGACAATGAGATGCGCGCCAATTTAGAGCGGCGAGGTGTCCGCAATGTATATCTTCCTCCAGATGGTGCAGTACCCCTGAAGGTATTAGCTGCACTGATTGATCAACTCCCTAAACCTTCCCTACTACTGGGAGATTTTAATGTCCATAACCCCTTGTGGGGTGGTACCATGCTTACTGGCCGAGGCAGAGATGTCGAAACTTTACTGTCACAGTTCGACCTCTGCCTCTTAAATACTGGGGCCGCCACACATTTCAGTGTGACACATGGTAGTTACTTGGCCATTGATTTATCAATTTGCAGCCCAGGACTTCTACCATCTATCCACTGGAGAGCACATGACGACCTGTGTGGTAGTGACCACTTTCCCATCTCCCTGTCACTGCCCCAGCATCAGGTACATGGGCACCTGCCCAGATGGGCTTTGAACAAGGCGGACTGGGGAACTTTCACCTCTGCTGTCACCGCTGAATCTCCCCCACACGGTAACATCAATGTGATGGTTGAGCAGGTGACAAGCAAAATTGTTTCTGCTGCAGAAAATGTTATCCCTCTCTCTTTAGGGTGCTCAAAGTGTAAGGCTGTCCCTTGGTGGCCGCCGGAAGTCACTGAAGCAATTAAGGAGCATCAGTGAGCTCTACAGCGGCATAAGTGGCACCCTTCCCTGGAGCATCTCATTGCCTTTAAAAGGCTCCATGCCCGTGCTCGCTACAGTATCAAACAATGGAAGAAGGAGTGTTGGGAGAGATACGTCTCCACCATTGGGTGCCACACAGCACCTTCCCAAGTCTGGGCAAAGATCAAACGTCTTTTCGGGTACCAGACCTCAACAGCTGTCCTCGGTGTTACCATAAATGACGAATTATGTACCAATGCAAATGCGATTGTTGAGCACTTTGCTTGAGCCTCTGCATCGGTGAATTACCCCCAGCCTTTCGCACATTCAAATGGCGGGTGGAACGGAATGTCCTCTCATTCACTACACACAGCAGTGAATCCTATAACACCCCATTTAAAGAGCGGGAGCTCCTCAGTGCCCTTGCACATTGCCCCAACACAGCCCCTGGGCCTGATCGGATCCACAGCCAGATGATAAAACACCTCTCGTCTGACTACAAGCCTCATCTTCTCGTCATCTTCATTCGGATCTGGTGAGATGGCGTCTTTCCATCGCAATGGCGGGAGAGCACCATCATTCCAGTGCTCAAACCCGGTAAAAACCCGCTTGATGTGGATAGCTATCAGCCCATCAGCCTCACCAACGTTGTTTGTAAGCTGCTGGAACATACGGTATGTTGGCGGTTGGGTTGGGTCCTGGAGTCATGTGGCTTGCTGGATCCAGCGGCTTCTGCCAGGGTTGCTCTACCACTGATAATCTTTTGACCACAAGTCTGCCATCCAAACCGCCTTTTCCAGACGGCAAAACCTGATTACCGTCTTTTTTTACTTACATAAGGCATATGACACGACCTGGCGACGTCATATCCTTGCCACATTGTATGAGTGGGGTCTCCGGGGACCACTCCCGATTTTCATCCAAAACTTCCTGTTTCTCCATACTTTCCGTGTCCAACTTGGTGACTCCCATAGTTCTATCCATATCCAGGAGAATGGAGTCCCATAGGGCTCTGTATTGAGTGTCTCTCTATTTTTAGTGGCCATTAACGGTCTAGCAGCAGCAGTCGGGCCCTCCGTCTCACCTTCCCTCTATGCAGACGACTTCTACATTTCGCACTGCTGCTCCAGTACTGTTGTTGCTGAGCGGCACCTCCAGGGAACCATCCACAAGGCACAGTCATGGGCTCTAGCCCACGGCTTCCAGTTTTCAGCTGCAAAGTCTTGTGTCATGCACTTCTGTCGGCGTCATACCGTTCATCCAGAACCAACACTTTATCTTAATGACGATCCACTCACTGTAGTGGAGACATATAAATTCCTAGGACTGGTTTGCGACACTCAATTGACTTGGCTCCCTCATCTTCGTCAGGTTAAGCAGAAGTGCTGGCAGCACCTCAATGCCCTCCGTTGCCTGAGCAACACCAATTGGGGTGCAGATCGCTGCACACTGCTGCAGCTCTACAGAGCCCTTGTCCAATCCCGAATTGACTATGGGAGCGTGGTTTATGGTTCGGCAGCACCTCCTGCATTGCATTTACTCGACCCTGTGCACCACTGTGGGGTTCGATTAGCGACAGGAGCTTTTAGGATGAGTCCGGTGACCAGCGTACTGGTGGAGGCTGGTGTCCCTCCACTACAGATCAGACGTTTGCAACTGCTCGCCAGTTACGCAGCACACATTCATAGTTCCCCTGTGCATCCAAATAACTGTCTTCTTTTCCCGCCCTTGGCAGTCCATCTCCCGCATCGGCGGCCCAGATCAGGGCTAACGATTGCAGTTCGCATGCGGTCCCTTCTCTCCGAACTGGAGTTCTTCCCTTTACCACCTCTGCTTGCGGTCCGTTCACGTATGCCTACATGGTGTATGCCTCGGCCACAACTTCGTCTGGACCTTTTGCATGGCCCTAAGGACTCCATTAACCCCGCCGCTCTCCACTGTCACTTCCTCTCGATTCTTGACATGTTCTGGGGCTCTGAAGTGGTTTACACTGACGGCACAATGGCTGATGGTCACTTAGGCTTCGCATATATTCATGGAGGACATATTGAGCAGCACTCCTTGCCAGTTGGCAGCAGTGTTTTCACTGCAGAGCTGGCGGCCATATCTCGTGCTCTTGAGTACATCCACTCATGCCCTGGTGAGTCATTTCTCCTGTGTACTGACTCATTCAGCAGCCTACAAGCTATCGACCAGTGCTACCCTCGCCACCCTCTGGTAGCGTTCATTCAGGAGTCCATCTATGCCCTGGAACAGTCCCGCTGCTCCATGGTGTTTGAGTGGACCCCAGGACACGTCAGAATCTCCAGCAATGAACTTGCCGATAGGCTGGCCAAACAGGCGACGCGGAAACCAATTCTGGAGGTATGCATCTCCGAAGCTGACCTGCGTTCTGTCTTGCAGCGCAGGGTCTTCCGGCTTTGGGAGATGGAATGGCATAACAGCACGCATAACAAACTGTGTGTCATTAAGGAGACTATGAATGTGTGGAAGTCTTCCATGCGGGCCTCTTGCAGGGAATCAGTTGTCCTCTGCCGGCTCCGCATTGGCCATACGTGGCTAACGCATGGATACGTACTCCGTTGCGAGGACCCACCTCAGTGTCGCTGTGGCTCCCAAATGACAGTCGTCCACCTCTTGCTGGACTGTGCACTTTTAGCCGCTCTGTGGCAGACTTTTAACTTTCCCAGCACCCTGCCTTCAGTGTTGGGCAACAATGCCTCCACAGCAGCTTTAGTTTTATGTTTTATCTGTGAGAGTGAGTTTTATATTTCTATATAGGTTTTAGCGCATGTCCTTTGTCCCCCTGTGTCTTCCACCCTAGTGCATTTAGGGTGGAGGTTTTAATGTGTTGCAGAGTGGCTGGCTTTCCCTTTTTGTTCTCGTGGTTGGCGTGCCACTGTAATCTGCTTTCATGTTTTACTCTCTTCTGTTTCTAGCGTCTCTTTGTTGTTTTCTTGTCCTCTTTTGTTCCTTTTAATGTTCGTTGCCTTTCCTTCGTTCTTGTGGGTTTTCCTTTCTTTCCATTTTGTGTTATATGTTTCGTCCGTTTTATTCTCAAACTTGTGGCACTGTCTTATTTGGAACAAGGTACCGATAACCTCATTGTTTGGTCCCTTCTCTCTCTTTAAACCAACCAACCAATCAAAAGATCTCAATCACAATTCATTTCAATCCTTGAGCTGTTGCTTGTCCCACGATGTAGTGACATGTGTTGGACTATTTCCACAATGGGTTTTCCGGTGTAATTTATTCTTGTGATAACAATTGCAGTCAGTTTAATGTGATTCGGTTTGTTTTTTAAACATTGAATTCCAGATTAATTTTCTTTCTTCTTTAATCTGAATGTCATTATCTTGTTCTAAAGCTGATTAGAAGCTGGTAACATTTTTCAGCAGTATTCGAGTATGTGAACAATGACCGAATTCCTCATTTGCAACCCACTAGGTAAATCATTACAGCTTCTCATAACCAAATATAATACTGACTTGTGTTCAGAATCAAGTAATGGTTTTTGAAGAACAAGATGTTTGCCTTTGAATGTTACCTTCACTTAAAAATCAGCATAGATGTTCAGTATTCAGCATAGATTTTCAGTATGTATACTACTTCTTCTTCTTCTTCTTCTTCTTCTTCAGTAACGCTACAGCCCTTGATGAGCCTTGGCTTCTTCAACAATCTTCCTCCACACTTCTCAGTTATTTGCTGCACTTTCCCACCCCCGGACTCCCATATTGGTGAAATCCATTATTACCTCGTCGATCCATTTTCTTCTGTGTCTCCCTTTTCGCCTAATTGAATGGATCATACCTTTCATAATTTTCTTTGGAATTCTATCCTCTGCCATTCTCTCCAAGTGTCCTAGCCATCGTATTTGCTGTGATTTCACAAATTTTACTATGTCCCTGCCTTGTATTAACTCTTGTAATTCAGCATTGTAGCGTATTCTCCAGCCTTCTTCCTTCCTTATTGGCCCATAGATTTTGCGTAGTATTTTCCGCTCAATGCTTCTTAGTGCATTTTTATCGTTTTCTGTCAACGTCCATATCTCTGAGCTGTATGTGATAACTGGGCGGACTAGGGAATTATATATTAGCAGTTTAGTTTTTCTTGTAAAAAGGCTATTTTTGAAAAGCAGCATATTTGCAAAGTAAGCTCTGTTTCCTGCTTGTATTCTTTCCCTTATAGCCTTTCCAATACTGTTATCATTTGTTATTAGGGCTCCCAAGTAGTTAAGAGGACACTCCATTGAAGTATTTCCCATTGATGTTTAGGTTTTTAGGGGTTCTTCTGGCCTCAGATTGTGACAGTATGTATACGATATCCATAAATGTATGAGAACTTTCATTGCAAACCTGTTCAATACAACAAAAATTTTTAAGTTGATAGAAATCAATGTAATTTCGGCCAGTGTTTCACAAAGTTGACAGTTTTTTAGCAGAGCATGAGATTGTTGTTGTCGTTAGTTCGTAGTTTCACGCTTATCCCTTGCACTTAAAACTCTGTAAGAACAGGAACCACGCATTCATGTAATTGATTCACCTCAATGCCTCAATGGGACATGAATCCACCATCTTTAGTGCAGGTGCACAGTTGTCTTCAACCTCCTGTGGGAATCTCAGAGCAGCAAGCATGGAGGATGTGGATGGGGAATGCGGTTAGGTGGCACACAATAGAAGTGTGGGTCAGTTGGGAAGCATGCTGAAATAGTCGGTGCAGTTGCGATAAACAGTGTGTGTATATGGTGCAGTGGTTAGCGCAACACTCTAGTTAGCAAGAGATCATGGGTTTGAGTCCCAGTCTGGCACATGTTTTCACTTGTCACCACTGATTCTGCATAAAGTCCTGATGCAGCTGACATCAATAATTTCTTCCCTTTTCTTGCCTTTATCTCCCCTCTGCCTGAAATTAAGTAATAGTAATAAAAGGAGTGTGCTTTACATAGATTAGCAGTTCTCCTCTCTGGGCTATTTGCATCGTAACGTTTTGTGGCATTGGGATGCAGTTGACCCATCTTCTGACAGTTGTAGAACTTCATTCGTTTCTTCTTCTGCTTCTTAGAATAAAGTGCTGAAGCTGTTCTCTCCTCTGGAGTATGGCACTCAGACGTATTTTTCATGTCCTGCAACATCTTCACGTTTAGACTTTCTTTCATAATCAGTATGCCTGAGCATTTTAACCCCACAGCCATGGTTGCACATTTTTTAAGTAGCCCTGCTAGCAATAGTGTGCCTATCCATTCACTGGCAATCTCATTCCCAATGTCCCTGAGTTCATTTGATGTAGATATTATCTGGTTCGTGGACTCGTCCACATTTTTGCACTTATCCGGTGGAGTGGTTATAAGCTCCCAGAATAATCTAGGTTTCCTTGTGTCTTGCCATTGCAGCTTTCTCTGTGTGTTCGTAGTCTACTGGATGAATCAGTTATATCTACTTTATTATTGCCTTCCAGACCTTATATGTCTGCCCCCAGTAGGTGAGTGGTCAGCACGACAGAATGTCAATCTTAAGGGCCCGGGTTCGATTCCCGGCTGGGTCGGAGATTTTTTCTGCTAAGGGACTGGGTGTTGTGTTGTTCTAATCATCATCGTTTCATCCCCATCGACGCGCAAGTCGTCGAAGTGTTGTTATATCGAAAGACTTGCACCCGGCAAACAGTCTACCCGACCGGAGGCCCTAGTCACACAACATTTATTTTTAGTCCTTATATGAATAATGTTACTCAGTGGGCTTCAGTGTACCATTCACTGTCTCGTAAATAGTCAAAGCGTAAATATGCTTCCACAGCAAATTCGCACAGCTCATCCCAATAGCTTTCACTACACTCTTGAATTCAAGACTATTTCCGTGAGTCTTTTCTTCTGTTTACCAGAATACTTAATGACGTCTAGACCCATAACCTGTTAGGACTAGTGCAGTGAAATAAATAATTCCAAACATTAAATTGCAGGAATGAGGCAACACACACACACACACCCCCAGGGGATCCACAACTCTTTTGTGGATACGTGCGTAGCGAGCACGGGGCCCCGAGCTAATGTGGCCTTCCTTCCTTTCCGGGCTGCATACCTTCCCTTTCCGCATCCTTCCCCATCCCCTGTCTTCACCCCCCCCCCCCCCCCCCCTCACCTCTGGCTCTTTCCTTCACTTTCTCCCCCTCTGGGAGTATGGTTTGCGCCTACGTCCGGAGACGGACGCTTGGAAATGTACCGCATTCTTCTTCTGCCTTGCTTGTATGCCTTCTTCCTTCCTTTGTCCTTCTCCTTTCCTTACCTCTTCTCTTTACCCTTTTCTCCGCTGCGGCGTTTGAGACCCCCTCTTCATTCCTTTCCCTTTCTCTTTCTTCCTCCCTGTGCGTGTCTGAAGGCCGACCCACGCACTTCCATGCGTAGCCGGTGACGGGGTAACGCGTAATTCCCCGCCCCGGGTAGACAGGTAGGACACGTACGTACCCCCTGGTAAAGGCCAGGCCCAGGGAGGGGTGATTACCCGAGCTGATACCTTCCGAAAGTGCCGATTGGTCCCTCCGTCCGTTTATCGGGAGGTGTGACCTGAGGTGTGAACAATCACCTAAGGCGGGTGTGCCCTCGGTGAGGCCCCCCACAAGGGAGGAGCGCGCCATCGGAGACGCCGGTAATCATGGGGGATTCTTCCGCAATGGTTTCCTCACCTTCCACTATGTCTGCTCACAAACGTAAGTTCACTGAGTCTCAGCCACAGTCAGTTCTTCCATCGTTGCCACAGTTCCTTGTTGTTTCTCGGTCTGATGAAGGTCACGACTTTTCCACGGTCAACCCTTTCATTATTCAGAAAGGTGTCGACGCAATTGCGGGTCCTGTAAAGTCTTGTTCCAGATTACGGAATGGTACCCTGTTGTTAGAAACACACAGTGCCCTCCAGGCTCAAAAATTGCTGCGTACTTCTCTGCTCCACACCTTCCCTGTCCGGGTGGAACCGCACCGTACCTTAAATTCCTCGCGTGGAGTCGTTTATACACGCTCCCTCGATGGATTGTCTGACGAAGAAATTCAGCACTACCTGTCTGACCAGGGCGTCACCGCTGTTCATCGGGTTATGAAAAGGGTTGACTCGAACATCATTCCAACCCGCACTGTCTTCTTGACATTTGACAAAGTTCAACTCCCATCAAAAATCAAAGCAGGCTATGAGATAATTTCCGTTCGCCCTTATGTCCCAAACCCTACGCGTTGCTATCGTTGTCAGCGGTTCAATCACACCAGCCAGTCCTGTTCCAATCCGGCCAAATGTGTTACATGTGGCAAGGATGCCCATGAGGGTGCTTGTCCCCCTCCATCCCCTCACTGCATCAACTGTATGGGTGACCACGCTGCTTCCTCTCGAGATTGCCCCGTTTTTAAGGATGAAAAGCTCATCCAGGAAATAAGAGTGAAGGAAAAGGTGTCGACCTTTGCTGCTCGAAAGTTACTCGCCAGTCGACAGCCCACCGTGCCTCAGAAAGGAAAATACAGCACTGTCCTTGCTTCTCCTCGGCCAACAAAGGAGGCGGCCACGCAGACTTGCGACCTCACCTTTAGTACCACGGTCGTCAGATCGGCCAGCGCAAAGATCGCCCGTTCAACCTCACCACTTTCGCCTGCCCACTCTATGGCTCACCCTTCGTCGGGTTCTGCTAAATCTCGAGCCCAAAAGTCAGACGCCAAGTCTTCGAAAAAAGAGCATTCTCGTGAAGAGTTTTTACGTACTGCAACTTCACAACCATCGGTTCCTCCTTCATCTAAACATCATACCTCCAAGAAGGCTACGAAGAAACACAGTTCCTCTCCTTCTCCGCCAAGGCGTGTCCCAACTACAGCACCACTTGGCGGAAATCGCCCTCGGCCATCTTCCGTGTCGCCGAGGCGCACTGCTGGTGGCCGGTCAACTGGCCGATCGTTGGTGGCAGGAGCTGCTCCTGACCAACCTATGGATCAGGATCTTCTGCCTTCGACTGAATGCCATTCCATGCTGTCGGTCGCAAGCTCTGAGCAGTCGTTGAGTTGACAGCACCCTTGGTCACGTTTCTCCATTTTCTGTTCACCCTATGTCCATTATCCACTGGACTATCCGCGGCATTCGCGCCAATCGGGATGAATTGTCGATCCTCTTACGATCCTACTCGCCGGTCATCTTCTGTCTTCAGGAAACAAAGCTGCGTCCCCATGACCGCTTTGTTCTCCCTCATTTTCAGTCCGTCCGATATGACCTCCCCTCTGTTGAAGGCACTCCGGCCCATGGAGGACTCATGATTCTGCTCCATGATACTCTCCATTATCACCCAATCCCCTTAAACAGTTCCTTCCAAGCTGTCGCCGTCCGTCTTTCCCTTTCTGGATACACGTTCTCTCCATGTACGGTATACATTCCATCGTCTACACCACTGGCACGAGCTGATCTCCTTCATCTTCTTGATCAGCTTCCACCCCCCTATTTGCTGGTTGGGGACTTCAATGCCCACCACCCGCTTTGGGGATCTCCACATCCTTGTCCACGTGGCTCACTATTGCTAGACGTCTTCCACCAAGCGGATCTAGTCTGCCTCAACACTGGGGTCCCCACATTTTTGTCTGCCTCCACGGCAAATTTATCTCATTTGGACCTTGCGGTCGGTACTGTTCCGCTAGCCCGGCGCTTCGAATGGTTCGCCCTTGATGATACACACTCGAGTGACCACTTTCCATGTGTCCTTCGACTGCAGCCTCAACTGCCATATATGCGCTCGCGACGCTGGAAGTTTGCCCAAGCCGATTGGACACTTTTTTCGTCTCTAGCGACATTCGATGACCGTCGCTTTCCCAGCGTCGACGATGAGGTCACACATGTTACCGACGTTATTCTCACAGCTGCGGAACGTTCAATACCACGCACCTCCGAATTGCCCCGGCGCCCCCCAGTTCCTTGGTGGAACGAGGCATGCCATGACGCAATACGTGAGCGGCGACGTGCTCTTCGCATTTTCCGTCACCATCCAACTTTGGCCAACTGTATCCGATATAAGCAGCTCCGTGCGCGATGCCGTCGCGTCATCCGCGATAGCAAGAAGGCAAGCTGGCAATTCTTTATTAGCTCATTTAACACCTTCACTCCCTCCTCGGAAGTTTGGAGTCGGCTTCGACGGTTCTCAGGCGCGCCTAGTTTCTCCCCGGTCTCTGGGCTCACTGTCGCGCATGATACCTTAGTCGACCCCGTCGCAATTTCTAACTCATTGGGTCAGCACTTTGCTGAGATTTCGAGCTCTTCAAATTACCCGCCAGCGTTTCTCCCAAATAAACGTGCAGCGGAAGTGCGACATCTTGCTTTCTCCTCTCAAAATCGCGAAAGCTACAATACTGTTTTCTCCATGCGCGAACTCCAACATGCACTCTCTTCTTCTCGCTCCTCCGCCCCAGGACCGGATGGTATCCATGTCCAAATGTTGCTGCATTTATCAACCCATAGCCTGCGCTACCTCCTTCGCCTTTATAATCGAATTTGGACCGACAGTACCTTTCCCAGGCGATGGCGGGAAGCTATTGTCGTTCCCGTTCCGAAACCTGGAAAGGACAAACATCTCCCCTCTAGCTATCGCCCCATTTCTCTCACGAGTAGTGTCTGTAAGGTTTTGGAGCGTATGGTGAATTACCGTTTAGCTTGGTGGCTGGAATCCCGCAGTCTTTTAACACCAGCCCAATGCGGATTCCGACAACATCGTTCTGCCGTTGACCATCTTGTTGCTCTCTCCACTTATATCATGAACAATTTCCTCCGGAAACGCCAAACGGTAGCAATATTTTTTGATCTGGAGAGAGCATACGATACCTGTTGGAGGACAGGCATCCTCCGCACACTGTTCTCTTGGGGCTTTCGAGGCCGGCTGCCCCTTTTTCTTCGCGAATTTATGGCAGAGCGCACATTTAGGGTGCGGGTGAACACTACTCTATCCCGTATTTTCTCCCAAGAAAACGGGGTACCCCAGGGCTCCGTGCTGAGTGTTGTACTGTTTGCCATTGCCATTAATCCAATTATGGATTGTCTCCTTCCTGATGTCTCGGGCTCCCTCTTTGTGGACGATTTTGCGATCTACTACAGCTCTCAACGGACCAGCCTTCTTGAAAGACGTCTTCAAGGATGTCTCGATCGCCTCCACTTGTGGAGCATCGAAACCGGCTTCCGTTTCTCACCCAGTAAGACCGTTTGTGTTAATTTTTGGCGACGTAAGGAGTTTCTTCCGCCCTCCTTACATCTAGGTCCTGTCAATCTTCCGTTTTCCGACATCGCTAAATTCTTGGGTCTTATGTTAGACAGAAAACTGTGCTGGTCCTCCCACGTTTCCTATCTTTCGGCTCGCTGTCTGCGTTCCCTTAACACCCTCCGTGTCCTGAATGGCACTTCTTGGGGAGCGGACCGAGTGGTCCTTCTCCGCCTCTATCGCGCCTTAGTGCGCTCGAAATTGGACTATGGAAGCATAGTCTACTCCTCTGCTCGGCCGTCTATTCTTCGGCGTCTCGACTCTATCCACCACCGTGGATTACGTTTAGTGTCTGGAGCTTTTTACACCAGCCCTGTGGAAAGCCTTTATGCTGAGACTGCTGAACCTCCGCTATCCAATCGGCGGGCAGTCCTTCTGAGTCGTTATGCTAGCCATTTGTCTTCCATGCCTGCTAATCCAGCCCATGACCTTTTTTTCGATGCCTCCCTTGATGTCGGGTATGCAGGCCGCTCCTCCTCCCTACTACCCCCGGGAGTCCGCTTCCGTCAACTGCTCCATTCTCTTTCCTTCCGCTTTCCTAAAACCTTCTTGACAACTTGGGGTACAGCACCGCCTTGGCTCCGTCCCCGGATTGACTTGCTCGGAGACCTATGTCAATTTCCCAAGGATGGTACCCCTACACTTGTTTACCGTCGGGCATTTGCTGCTCTATGTGCACAAATGACGGAAGCCACACTTATTTACACCGATGGCTCGAAAACATCGTTAGGTGTAGGGAGTGCCTATATTGTTGGCGACACCCCAAATCGCTTTCGGCTTCCCGACCAGTGTTCGGTTTATACTGCGGAGCTTTACGCTATTCTCCAGGCTGTCCACTACATCCGCCGCCATCAGCGGATACAGTACGTAATCTGCTCAGATTCTCTCAGCTCTCTCCTAAGTCTCCAAGCTCTCTACCCTGTGCACCCTCTGGTCCACCGGATTCAGGACTGTCTGCGCTTGCTCCACCTGGGGGGCGTCTCAGTGGCGTTCCTCTGGCTCCCAGGACACGCTGGTATCTGTGGAAATGAGGCGGCCGATATAGCGGCCAAGGCTGCAGTCTCTCTTCCTCGGCCAGCTATTCAGTCTCTTCCGTTTACCGATCTACGGAGCGGTTTATGTCGTCAAGTTGCTCATTTATGGCATGTGCATTGGTCAACACTTCCCCATAATAAATTGCGGGAAGTGAAAGCCCTTCCTTGCGCATGGACCTCTTCCTCCCGATCGCGTCGTCGGGAGGAGGTAATTTTAGCTAGACTCCGGATAGGACACTGTCTTTTTAGTCATCGACATCTTTTAAGCGGTGATCCTCCCCCACTCTGTCCCCACTGCTCTCAGCCGTGGACGGTCAGACACCTTTTAATTGAATGCCCCTATTTTAATCCGTTACGCTCCCGTCTACAGCTATCGCCTGATCTATCGTCGATTTTAGCAGATGACACGCGCTCAGCTGACCGCGTTCTACAGTTTCTTAGTGACAGTGAAATGACGTCAGTCATTTGAAGCCTTTTTTTTTGGGGGACAACCAACCCCTTTCTCTAGTGGATTTTTAAGCATTCCTTCTGCCTTAATTTCTCAAATTTTATGACTTTGTTCCCATTGCTGCTGATTTTAAATTTCGTTTTTTTCCTGTTTTCTACGTCACGGGCTGGGCGCTAATGACCATAGAAGTTTTGCGCCCTCAAACCACAAAAAAAAAAAAACACACACACACACACACACACAGAACTTCATTTCCATAAATTCCAGAATTAAGAGTATATCCATATGATAGTTGTACCACAATGAGTATACATGAATATTGTTAAAGAAAGAGCTTGAAGCCATTTGTGTGCAGTATTCAGTTGTGCTCCCAGAATATACTTAAAATACCTCTTGTTGTCTTATCATAGTATGCGTCTGTGTCATGTGGATGACTTACGACTGCATATGGAATACCAACAGTATTATGAAAAGAATGGATTGCTGCTCACCATAATGATGTGACATTGAATTGCAGACAGGCACAGCAAAAAGACTGTCAACATTCTGCTTTTGGCCAAAGGCTTCTTCAGAAAAGAAAATGCACACACAAGCATCACAGCTCAAGCACACATGGCCACTGGCTTGGGCCATTCTGGCCAGAATCCAGTGGTGTCACATTGATTGCAAGCATCAGTCCGAAATGAGGTGGGGAAGCAAGGGATGGCGGGGTGGTGGTGGGGGAAGAGGATTCAGTGCTGCCTGGTGGAGCATTCAGAGAGTATATGGTAGCCAGACAAGGTTGCAAGGCGCCGCATTAGGATGCTGTGAGGGAGGGGATGGGGGAGGAGGGAGAGGATGGTAAAGAAGAGTGTTGGAGTGTTGTATTTAATGGTGCTACGTTACTGTAAAGTGTGTGTGACATTCTTACATGACCAAAGAAGAAAGGTATTGCTTACACGATTGTTTCATCGACTTGCAACATGCAAAACTTTACTTGTGTTTACATTCGTGGTGCACAAGCAGGTGTTACATTGATGGCAGTGTGTCTTCACCCAATCTAGTGATTAGACACTGCAGTCATGTTATTAATTGATCCAAAGCTGGCTGGTTGCTCAGCTGAAACCAGTGATCAGTTATTGTTAAGACATACCTCCCCAGCAGTACCCTCCTCTCATTGTCTTATTAATATAGCTCCCACTTCCGAAAAGCTCAGAAGCATAACCCTTGTCACCTAGTACCATCCAGGCTGTGAATGCTGCAGTACTTTCCTGAGCCAAGGCTATGATTTTCTCAGGTCAGGCTCTGAAATGAGATTGTGTCTCCCCAATTTCCTCCCCCACACCATGCATTGTAGCCTCTCATCACCCTCCTAACTTTCATAATATCCTATCAAACCTTATGAGATTTCTAAACCATTATCCCTATCCCAGACTTCCTACCTGTGCAGTCCTCCCTGTAAAACCTTCCCAATGTACCCATTCACAACCACCCATTCCAGCCCCACCACTGGTAACTCCTACAATATCAAAGGCAGAGCAACTCGTAAAACAATGTATTGTGTTGATCAAATAACTTGGTCCCCACAGCATTTTGTATAGATATGACCACCAGTAGTTGCAGGGGCAACAGTCTGGATGATTAACTGATCTGGCCTTGTAACACTAACCAAAACGGCCTTGCTGTGCTGGTACTGCGAACGGCTGAAAGCAAGGGGAAACTACAGCTGTAATTTTTCCCGAGGGCATGCAGCTTTCCTGTGTGGTTAAATGATGATGGCGTCCTCTTGGGTAAAATATTCCGGAGGTAAAATAGTCCCCCATTCAGATCTCTGGGCAGAGACTACTCAAGAGGACGTCATTATCGGGAGGAAAATGAGCGTGGAATGTCAGATCCCTTAATCAGGTAGGTTAGAACATTTAAAAAGGGAAATGGATAGGTTAAAGTTAGATATAGTGGGAATTAGTGAAGTTCGGTGGCAGGAGGAACAAGACTTTTGGTCAGGTGAATACAGGGTTATGAATACAAAATCAAATAGGGGTAATACAGGAGTAGGTTTAATAATGAATAAAAAAATAGGAGTGTGGGTAAGCTACTACAAACAGCATAGTGAACGCATTATTGTGCCCAAGATAGACACAAAGCCCACACCTACTACAGTAGTACAAGTTTATATGCCAACTAGCTCTGCAGATGACGAAGAGATTGATCAAATGTAAGATGCGATAAAAGTAATTATTCAGATAGTGAAGGGAGACAAAAATTTAATAGTCATGGGTGACTGGAATTCGAGAGTAGGAAAAGGGAGAGAAGGAAACATAGTAGGTGAATATGGATTGGGGCTAAGAAATGAAAGAGGAAGCCGCCTGGTAGAATTTTGTGCAGAGCATAACTTAATCATAGCTAACACTTGGTTCAAGAATAATGAAAGAAGGTTGTATACATGGAAAAAGCCTGGAGATACTAGAAGGTATCAGATAGGTTATATAATGGTAAGACAGAGATTTAGGAACCAGGTTTTAAATTGTAAGACATTTCCAGGGGCAGATGTGGATTCGGACCACGATCTATTGGTTATGAACTGTAGATTAAAATTGAAGAAACTGCAAAAAGGTGGGAATTTAAGGAGATGGGACCTGGATAAACTGACTAGACCAGAGGTTGTACAGAGTTTCAGGGAGAGCATAACGGAACAATTGACAGGAATGGGGGAAAGAAATACAGTAGAAGATGAATGGGTAGCTTTGAGGGATGAAGTAGGGAAGGTAGCAGAGGATCAAGTAGGTAAAAAGACGAGGGCTAGTAGAAATCCTTGGGTAAAAGAAGAAATATTGAATTTAATTGATGAAAGGGGAGATATGATACTGCGTGAAGAGTTTGACAGAGTACTGAAAGACCTGAGTCGAATCAAGGCCTGGGGAGTAGACAACATTCCAATAGAACTACTGATGGCCTTGGGAGAGCCAGTCCTAACAAAACTCTACCATCTGGTGAGCAAGATGTATGAGACAGGTGAAATTCCCTCAGACTTCAAGAATAATATAATAATTCCAATCCCAAAGAAAGCAGGTGTTGACAATGTGAAAATTACCGAACTATCAGGTTAATAAGTCAGAGCTGCAAAATACTCAAGTGAATTATTTACAGACGAATGCAAAAACTGGTAGAAGCTGGCCTTGGGGAAGATCAGTTTGGATTCCGTAGAAATATAGGAACACTGAGGCAATACTGACCCTACGACTTATCTTAGAAGATAGATTAAGGAATGGCAAACCTACGTTTCTAGCATTTGTAGACTTAGAGAAAGCTTTTGACAATGTTGACTGGAATACTCTTTTTCAATTTCTGAAGGTGGCAGGGGTATTTACAATTTGTACAGAAGCCAGAAGGCAGTTATAATATTTGAGGGGCATGAAAGGGAATCAGTGGTTGGGAAGGGAGTGAAACAGGGTTGTAGCCTCTCCCCGATGTTGTTCAATCTGTAAATTGAGCAAGCAGTAAAGGAAACAAAAAAAAAAAAATTCGGAGTAGGCATTAAAATCCATGGAGAAGAAATAAAAACATTGAGGTTCACTGATGACATTGTAATTCTGTCAGAGATAGCGAAGGACTTGGAAGAGCAGTTGAACGGAATGGACAGTGTCTTGAAAGGAGGATATAAGATGAACATCAACAAAAGCAAAACTAGGATGATGGAACGTAGTCGAATTAAGTCGGGTGATGCTGAGGGAATTAGATTAGGAAATGAGACACTTAAAATGGTAAATGAGTTTTGCTATTTGGGGAGCAAAGTAACTGATGATGGTCGAAGTAGAGAGGATATAAAATGTAGACTGGCAATGGAAAGGAAAGCGTTTCTGAAGAAGAGAAATTTGTTAACATCGAGTATAGATTTAAGTGTCAGAAAGTCGTTTCTGAAAGTATTTGTATGGAGTGTTGCCATGTATGGAAGTGAAACATGGACGATAAATAGTTTATACAAGTATTTGTATGGAGTGTTGCCATGTATGGAAGTGAAACATGGACGATAAATAGTTTATACAAGAAGAGAATAGAAGCTTTCGAAATGTGGTGCTTCAGAAGAATGCTGAAGATTAGATGGGTAGATCACATAACTAATGAGGAGGTATTGAATAGAATTGGGGAGAAGAGAAATTTGTGGCACAACTTGAAAAGAAGAAGGGATCAGTTGGTTGGACATGTTCTGAGGCATCAAGGGATCACAAATTTAGCACTGGAGGGCAGCGTGGAGGGTAAAAATCGTAGAGGGAGACCAAGAGATGAATACACTAAGCAGATTCAGAAGAATGTAGGTTGCAGTAGGCACTGGGAGATGAAGAAGCTTGCACGGGATAGAGTAGCATGGAGAGCTGCATCAAACCAGTCTCAGGACTGAAGACCACAACAACAACAACATGACCACCACTAAACTGACTGACTGTATAATGAGCTTACATCTGTTCACCTTGAGAACACATAGTAGACAGTTTCTGAACATGTTCTACAGCATGACTCAAAGGACCAGAGCTGTTTGAATATATTCCTTGTGTAATTAACTTCACTATTTTCTCCAATGCTTTTGAATCCCATAAGATGTCTATGAAGTGTCCAAAAATGGATGCTGTACATCAAAAAATATCTACATCTGCATTCTGCAAACCACCATGAGATGCGTGGCAGAGGGTATGTCCCATTGTATCAGTTGTTAAGAGCTTCTTCTTGATCTATTCATGTATGGAGTGTAGGAAGAATGATTGATTGAATTCCTCTGTGTGTGCAGTAATAATTATTCTAATCTTATACTCATGATCACTGTGTGAGCAATATGTAGGGGGTTGTAGTATATCATTTAAAGCTGGTTCTCGAAACTTTGTTAATAGGCTTTCTCAGGATAGTTTACATCTCTCTTCAAGAGTCTGCCCTTTCAGTTCCTTCAGTATCTCTGTGACACTCTCCAATGGATTAAACAAACCTGTGACCATTCGTGCTGCCCTTCTCTGTATATGTTCAATATCCCCTGTTAGTCGTATCTGGTATGGGTCCCACATACTTGAGCAATATTCTAGGATGGGTCTCAAGAGTGTTTTGTAAGCAATCTCTTTTGTACACTGACTGCACTTCCCCAGTATTCTACCAATAACCCAAAGTCTACCACCTGCTTTACCCACGACTGAACTTATGTGATCATTTCATTTCATATTCCTACAGAGTGTTACACCCAGGTATTTGTATGAGTTGGTTGATTCAAACAATGACTCACTGATATTATAGTCATAGCATACTAAATTTTTTCATTTTGTGAAGTTCACAGTTTTACATTTCTGAACATTTAGAGCAAGTTGCCAATCCCTGCACCAAGTTGAAATCTTATCAAGATCTGATTGAATATTTATGCAGCTTCTCTCAGATAGTACTTCATTATAGATAACTGCATCATCTTCAAAAAGCCTGATTTTATTATCGATATTGTCTGCAAGGTCATTAATATACAACATAAACAGCAAGGGCCCCAACACACTTCCCCGGGTTCGATTCCCGGCGGGGTCAGGGATTTTCTCTGCCTCGTGATGACTGGGTGTTGTGTGATGTCCTTAGGTTAGTTAGGTTTAAGTAGTTCTAAGTTCTAAGGGACTGATGACAATAGATGGTAAGTCCCATAGTGCTCAGAGCCTTTTGAACCAACACACTTCCCTGGGGCACACCAAAGTTACTTCTACATCTGACCTTGACCCTCCATCCAAGATAACTTACTGTGTCCTCCTTACCAAAAACTCCTCAATCCAGTCACAAGTTTCATTGGATACTCTATATGATCGTACTTTTGACAATGAACATAGGTGTGGTACTGAGTCAAATGCTTTTCGGAATTAAGAACACTGCATCTACCTAATTGCCTTGATCCAAAGCTTTCAGTATGTCATGTGAGAAAAGTGCCAGTTGGGTTTCACATGATCGATCTTTTCGAAAACCATGTTGGTCAGGTCATTCTGTTCAAGATATCTCATTATGTTTGAGCTCATAGTATATTCTAAGATTCTACAACAAATCGATGTCAAGGATATTGGACAGTTGTTTTGTGGATCACTTCTACAACCCTTGGTGTAGACAAATGTGACCTGTGCCTTTTTCCAAGAACTGGGCATGGTTTTTTGTTTGAAGAATCTAAGATAGATTATGATGAGTAGAGGGGCTAACTCGTCTTGAAATTCAGTAAAGAATCTGACACTCCATTGGGGCTTTGAGCTTTGTTCAGTTTTAAAAATCTCAGCTGTTTCTCAGCACCACTGACACCAATACTTATTTCACTCATCTTTTCGATGTTAAGAGGATTAAGTTGGGGCAATTCTCCTGTGTTGTCATTTGTAAAGGAACATTTGAAAACAGTGTTAGGCATTTCAGCTTTTGTTTAGGTACCCTCAATTTCAGATCCTGTCTCATTCACTAGGAACTGGAGACTAATTTTGGTGCCACTGACAGCCTAACTTTGGTGCCCACTGACATATGACCAGAATTTCTTTGGATTTTGTGAAAATGTCATCTGACAATTTTCTGCTCGGGTAGTCATTGAAGGCATCACACATTGCTCTCTTGACAGTCAAACGTGTTTCATTTAGCATCTCCCTGTCTATAGCTGTAAACTTTGTTTTACATCTATTACACAGTAATCTCTGTTTCTTTAGAAGTTTCTTTACAGTGACTGTATACCATGGAGGTTCCCTCCCATTATGAACTGTTCTATTGGGTACATATCTATCCAGTGCATGTTCAACTGTTCTTTTAAACTTGAGCCAGAGTTCCTCTACATGCTCCTGACCTGTGCTGAAAGTTTCAAGTTCCTCATTGAGACATGAAATCACTGATTTTTGATCTAGTTTACTGAACACGTATATCTTTCTGCTTGTTTCAGTTGTCGTTTGTATTTTGATAATCATTATTGCCACAACCATGTTATCATCACTGATACCAGTTTTAATGTATCCTCAGAGAGGACACATCTATTTGTTGCTGTTAAATCCAATATACGAGGGTGGTTTGAAAAGTTCTCAGAATCACCATGAGAGGTCAGCACTAGCGCAACGAGTTGTTCACATGATATTCATTGGACTGTTGCCTGTAAACATGTGCCACATCAGTGCTCTTGGAAGAGAGCTGTGGTGGTGACGTGGCTCTGTTGCTGTTCCCACATAATGATTTGCGAAGATGGAAAAAAATAGAGATTTTAGCAGTGATTAAATACTTCGTAAAGAAAGGTATGAAAGCAAAGGACATTCATGCTGATTTCCAGACTACACTGGGGGACTCTGCTCCCTCATATTCAACTTTTGCCAAGTGGACAAATGAATTTAAATTTCGTCGGGAGAGCTTAGATGATGATCTGTGCAGTGGTTGGCCAAGATGTGTCACTGCTCCAGAAATCATTGCAAAAGTGCACGAAATGGTCATGCAGGATCCCCAATTGAAAGTGCATGAAATTGCTCACGCTTGCCAGGTGTCATCTGAAAGGGTGTATCACATTTTAACTCAAGAATGAGAAATGAAAAAATTATCTGCAGACGGGTGCCATGACTCTTGATGCTCAATCAAAAGCGCATGAGAATGGACATATTGGAACTATGTTTGGCCCGTTTTAGGAGAAACGAACAAAATTTTTTGCGCCAGTTTGTGACCACAGATGAAACTTGGGTGCACTACTACACCCCAGAGACAAAACAACAGTCAAAGCGGGGGGAGCATGCTGATTCTCCACCACCAAAGAAAGCAAAGACAATTCCTTCGGCAGGAAAGGTCATGGCATCAGTGTTCTGAGAAGTGAAGGGGATTCTGTTTGTAGATTATCTCCACACTAGGCAAGCAGTTACTGGAGAATACTATGCTAACCTCCTTGACAAATTGCAACAAAAGATACGCGAAAAAAGGCCAGGTTTAGCAAGGAAGAAAGTCATGTTCCATCAAGACAATGCGCCCCCACACATATGTGCCATCGCCATGGCAAAATTACATGAACTAAGGTATGAATAGTTGCCACACCTACCTTATTCACCTGATATGGCTCCGTCAGACTTCCATCTCTTCCCAAAACTGAAAATTTTGCTTGGTCGACGAAGATTCACTTCAAACGAAGAATTGATAGCCGGAGTCAACAACTATTTTGCAGACTTGGAGGAAACTCATTTTCAAGATGGAACCACGGCATTCGAACATTGTTGGACCAAGTGCATTAATCCACAAAGAGGCTACATTAAAAAATAAAAAAGTTTCATTGATGTAAGTACTTTTTTTCTATTCCGCTCAGAGAATTTTTCAAACCACCCTCATATTCCCATTGTGAGTGGGGTTCCTATCTGATATAAGTAGTTTCCAAAGAAGGCATATAGTTTGATGAAGTATTTTGGTTTTAAGAGTGTACATATGCTTGCCACCACAGGGAAGACTATTTATAAATACATTAATCTGTCCTTTAACATCAGTTCAGACCCATTTAAATTTACTCTGAAGAGAGTGTTATGAAAGAGAGAGTTAGGGAAAATCCATTGTGTTGCAATGGAAAATGTCAACTGGTCATGTGTTAAGTTGTAGCTGTTAATTGTATGACTGCCAAGCAGATTGCACATAAAATTTTATGTGAAGAAGCTGAGTGTAAATTGAATGTCACCATTGCTTTTGTAGATTGTATTGCATATCGAATGGTATTTGTCAAGCACATAATGTTTGAAATAGATGTAACGCAAGATGATTCCATATTACGAAATCTGTCATAATCAGATGTTAAGGAAACTTGCAAGTCCTCAAACTGGAAAAATGAAGCAGATATACATAGTAATGAAACATATCTGAACTACCCTACCTTAATTTTGTGGATGGCTTGTTTTGTTGGCCTCTAAAGCAGATAAATGTCAATGACAAAATGGGAGAACTCAATAGAGCAACTTCAAAGATCTGAAAATTTATTATTGTAAGGCAAACTTACTATATAACCAATGTATCAAACAGATAATAGCACAGTTTAACAGTGAAGTCACAGAGCCAGTTGATGGATTTTAATTTAGGGGAGTTAGAAAAGACAGTGATTTCATGGACATGTAAAGAAATAAAAAAGTAAATATGTTAGAAAGTGTGATTGGTAAAGTAGACAGAGTTTTCAAAACTAAGCTTCTGATATATATGAAAAGAAACGTTAGCAATCGGTGTGTCTTACCAGTATTGACATATGGCACTGAGACATGGGTGTATAATGTGAGATTCATTAATTAAAAGTCTGCTCAGCAAGCAATGGAGGGAAGCACAGAGGGTATCGGAATTCCTCTTACTCCAAGTAGCAGGCTGCACAAAATGTGACTTAGCAGTGTTGGGTAGTGACCACAATAGCCCATCACAAAATCAAGTGTTTTATTACATATATAAAAATGTCTCATTCTGTCCAGGTTAATTTAAAAGTAAAGAATCCTTAGTTCTAGCTCAAACCAGTTAGTAATTTCTGAGTAATTCAACTTTTTCATAATTTTGAAGTGCGCTGGATACAGCAGCTACTGACATGAAGGTGTATGATAAGTGTCATAAAGTGTAAAAAAAACATTGCCCTTCAGGTCACCTTACGGTATCCTTATTTTCAAAAGTGATAAGAAAAATGTAATTTTTTTGCAGTAAAACTAGAAAACATTGTAAATTGGCAGTCCATTTAAATTTACCTAGAATCTGGAAGTTTTGGCACCATAGTAAATACATTAACGAAGCTCAACCAAATTTTAACTTTGTAACCATATTATTCTGAGATACAAGGTGTTTTTAACAGGCCAGTTTGGAGGTGAAAGATTGCTACTAGAGGGTGGAATTTGTACCAGCTTCACTGAACAACCACCCTCCACTATAGAGGAAAAAATGAATTAGTTTTTAGTGCCCGAATTGGGAAAGTCATGATACATTTTGGATTATGCTAGAGACTTTTCTTAATCTCTAATAGAATGATTATTTCTGTGATAAAAGGACAGCTGTTCCGTACACCATTGGCACCCAAGAGCATTCTTTGGTTCCTGGCCAGTGCAGCAGTTGTGAAGGAATTGTGGATGACCCACACACAGGTGAAGTAGTGTGAAATGGAATACGTACGCTCTGATACAGCTAGTTTCTGCTGTGTGAATTCATGATAGTGAGGTCGTATGTCTCGGGTACCTGCAGTTTTAAATTGTCATGAAAGGCACAGTACTATCGGTTTTTCAAGGTTTTTGTAATTGACCTTTTGTGTAAGAACTACATGAGACTTAAAATAACTTTATATAAGTGCTTTTCTGATTTTTATAGTTACCTTTATCATTTTTTGTACCACCTGTGTGGAACACCATGTGACGAGTGGAATGTTACTAGAACTTTTCTCTTTACAGCGAGTAGAAATAACACTGAACTAACTGGTAGTTAATAAGGTTATTAATGGTGAAATCTGGAGCTAAAGTAGGCTCCAAAATCAAAACATGCCAGGTGCTTTCAATGTGGAAATATTATTTATCAGTACAAATCAGTATAGTAGAATGATCTGTAAATTATCTACCGAAAGGAGAGTAATTTTTACCCAAAAACGTATCACTTCATATTATTAATGAAAACAGAAAATTATTTAGCATCATATTCTTCAGTAGATGGAGGTGAAATGTCAACTACAGACTGAAAATTACAGGTAATATTAATAATATTTTAGGTTATCTTGTTGTGTGGTGCAAGTGAGAACTGACTAATGAGAACTCAAGGGAACAAATAGTGAGGATAAAGTTGGCATCACAAAATAACAAAAACAATGTAATGTTCCACCATTTCTTTAAATGTCTCCACCCACAGCATGGCAGAAATAATTAGGAGAGACAGAAAAGCCAACAAATGGACCAAGGAGCTGATTGGAGTACAAGAAGTAAGTGTGGTTGTGATGAAAATGAGATGGAGATGGTAGAGACTCGTAACAAAGTGAGTGCGATCTTTCTTACTTACTCACTGGTCATACCGGACTTGAGAGTCCGTTACTGCAGCAACGTATTTTCGCCACCTGTCCCTGTCTTGGGCTATTTCCTTCCATTCACCTTCAATACCTAGGCTTCTTAAATCAGCCTTCACATTGTCCTCCCATCTGCGCCTCGGTCTCCCCACAGGACGTTTTTCCTCTAGGTGCCCTACAAGTACTCTGCACGCTGCCCTGATCCATTCGAGCTATGTGACCCGCCCATCGCAGCCTACGTGATTTAATAATACTGATTATGTCAGGGCTTGAATAGAGTTCATGAAGCTCTTCGTTATGCAGTTTTCGCCACTCTCCGCTTATGTCATCCCTTTTTGCTCCAAAAATTTTCCTCAAAATTTTGTTTTCAAAAACTCGAAATTGCTTTTCATTTTGCACAGTGAGAGACCAAGTCTCACACCCATACAGCATAACTGGTAGAATAATAGTTTTGTATATTCTAATCTTTAAATTCCTAGACAATATCCGTGATGAAAGTAATCTATTCAGTGAGAAGTAGCACGCATTTCCCGCCCGTAATCTCTTCTTCAGTTCGGATTCAATCTCATTTCTCGAAGTGATTTCCACGCCTAGATACTTAAATGTGTTCACTTTTTCAAACTGCATGTCTCCAACTCTTAACATTTCCTGATCTACTGCTGTTGGCATTCTAGTAGTAACCAGGTATTTAGTTTTGTCTTCACTTATCCTGAGACCTACATCTTCACTAGCCTTGATTAACGCATTCGCATTTGCTGTTACAGATACTTTCCTATTGCTAATGATGTTTAGATCATCTGCATATATATTAAAAAGTAGCAGAGACAGGGCATCTCCGTGCTTAAGTCCATTCTTTATTACAAATTCTTCTGACTCCAATTTTCCCACGCGTACTCTACCTTTTGTGTTTTTCAAACTCGCTTCTATAAATCTAACATACTTCTTTGGTATTCCCAGTTCCAAAAGAATTCTGTACAATTTTGATGGCAATACTGAATCATATGCTTTTGTAAAATCTATGAAAATATTATGAACTGGTTTATTGTATTCCCATTTTTTTGACGCAGGGTGAATATTTGGTCTATAGTTGATCTGTTCCTCCGAAAGCCGGCTTGGTAATCCCCCACAATTTCATCTGAATATGGTGTAAACCTGCTTAGCAGAATATTTGAGAAAATTTTGGAACACACTGGTAATAGCGATATTCCTCTATAATTTGTAATTCATTTTGTCGCCCTTCTTACAAATTGGGATCAGAATCGACTCCCGCCACTCTTCAGGTATCATCTCTGAGTTCCATACTTTAGTTATCACTTTGTGAACTACCTCCACCAATTTCTGTCCCCCATTTTTAACTAATTCTGCAGTTATGCAATCTGATCCTGGTGCTTTATGGTTTTTCAATTCGTTGATTGCATCTCTTACTTCCTTTAAACGTTGGCTCAGGTATCTGTGATTCTGCTGTATGTATTTCATACGCCTGCTCATTTCCTGCTTCCTGGTGCACATTTAATAGATGCTCAAAATGCACCCTCCATTTACTTAATATAGCACTGGGGTCTGTCAGCATTCCCCCAGCATCCCCTCGAAGTGCATTTGTCTTAGCCCTGAAGCCCTTCCTATACCCATTTATGTCTAGGTAAAGTTGCCTAATTTTTTTTGTTTTACTGTTTGTTTCCATTTTTGTAATTTGATTATTTGAACAATCCCTCTTCTTTGCACGTAACCTACGACCAACTTCCCTTCTCAAGTTCAAGAACTACTCTCGTTTTCTGTCTCCCATTCTATCCCAATCTAATCGCGCTTTTCTCCTTTCCTCTACCAATTTCTTGCATTCCTCATCAAACCACGGTTTCCTCCTGTTCTTCTTAATTGTACCTATTGTGACCTTCGCTGCCTCTTTAATATTATTCCTCACAGTGATCCACTGTTTATTTACATCCTCTTCTTGATCTTCATGTGTCCTGAGAGCATCAAACCTATTTGAAATTTCTATCATGTACCTTCTTCTAAAGTTTTCATCATTTAGCTTGTCAAGGTTGAACCTAACAAGTTCTGCATTGTGACACCTTGATGTTGCTGTAGATAGCCGTTGGTGAACTTTGGCAACTACAAGAAAATGATCAGAATTGCAGTCTGCTCCCCTGAAAGTCCTAACATTTTCTATACTAGTGTGCCATCTCCGATCTACAAGAACATGATCAATTTGGTTTCGGGTGTGTCCATCCGGAGAGATTCAAGTTGCTTTATGAATGTCCTTCCTTTTGAAGTATGTGCTCTCAACAATCATGTCTTTTGAAACAGCAAAATTAACCACCCTAGTGCCATTATCATTCGAAATGTTATGCAAACTTTCTTTCCCAATTGTAGGCCGGAATGCTTCCTCCTTCCCTATCTTTGCATTAAAATCACCTCTGATTAATTTTGTATCATAGGAGGAGAACTCATCCCACAGTTGATCTAGTTCTTCACAAAAGCCATCTTTAACAACCTCTTCAGTGTCCTCAGTTGGTGCCTGTACATTAATTACTACTAGTCTATTCCACCTGCCGGACAACACTATAACTGATAGTCGGTCACTAATGAACCTTATATCTCTGATTGCATGAAGCACTTTTCTCTGTACTGTGAAACCTGTTCTGAAACTGTGAGCTTCCGCACCTCCATAGAAAAATGTATAGTTACCCCTCTTTATGCTCCCCTCCCCGTGCCACCAAGTTTCTAGAATAGCTGTAATGTCTACATCGTATCTATCTAATTTGTCTAATAATGTCTGGAACGTTCCTGGCCTGTTCAAACTTTTAACGTTCCATGTTCCCAACCTGAAAGTTCCTTTCGGCCTGAATCTCTTCGAAGTAGTTTCCGCCCGGAGATCCGAATGGGAACCTAGTTTACCTCCGGAATATTTTACTTCAAAGGGACCCATGCCCATTAATGTTGCTGATTCTTGATGAATAGATTTGATAGTAAGAGAAGAAGAAACAGGGATGGTTCATCACGCCATCGCCTGCTCCCCACCGGCTGACCGCGACTGCTTATTTTTTTGTATTCGCAGCTGAGTGCGATCTAGACTGTTATAATAATTTTATGAAAAGGCAAGTTGCTACTCACCATATAATGGAGATGCTGAGTCGCAGATAGAGTGGGGGGGGGGGGGGAGAAGGGGGGCTTACAGGCTGAAAGCTTTATTTGTGGCAGTCTTTGTGTCGTGCCTATCTACGACTCAGCATCTCTGCTTTGTGGTGAGTAGCAACTTTCCTTTTCATAATATTGTTATATACCATCCTAGATTTTTCTAGACTGTTCTAATTAATTTTAAAAAAATGAGGGATAGGTGGACCAAGGAAATTCTTTGCTGGATTCTTAGAGATAAGAAAAGACCATGACAACCTCCTGGTGGAAAGTGGGTAAATGTCATTAGAAAACATGCAGGAGCACATGTATGTTTGTGCTTTAAGACTGTAACAAGTGGAAATTTATGAAGCAGGACTATATCCAGCAGTGCGAGGCATATAGCTTAGATATCTGAGTGATGTTTGGTGGCTAGTCTCCAGATTTCTAACACAGACCAAACATTGGTTGCTGCTACATATCTGAGTCTCAGATTCACTACATTGGTGACTGTTTCACACAGGTTGAAATCTGCTTTGTCGAAAACTTGCTGTTCATTATGTTAATGGAATTTTTAGAAATTAAAGGGATTGTAAAATTTTGGGAACGCATTTTGCCAAAAAATTGCAGCAGAGGCAGTTTGGCCAACAATAAGTGATGTTTTAACACAAATCTGTTCATTGTGGTGGTTAATTTTGTAACTTGTTACAGTGTGAATTTTTTGTTAATGACATAGGCATTAATTAATGAAGATTTAATTGTTGTTATTGATTGTTGTGCAGAAAGTGGTAAGACAGTCTTTTACAATGAGATGAGTAAAGTCTTAGAAGGAGATTCTTTTACGAAAATATTTCTTCTTTAAATGTAACAGTTTGCAGATAATTTTCAAGTGCCCTGTGAGCAGTATGGTGAGACTATGATATTGTCTGTGTAAAATTTTCTTAAGAGGGTTATAAAATGGTTCCCTGGAATATGCTTTTTGGAAAAATGTCCAAATTCCAATACATTTTGATTCTTAGCTGTCTAACCACAAATAATGGATTGCATTCAGTCACGATTGGCAGAGAAAAAAGTGGCAGTGTCTGACATCTTAATTTATTTTATTTTCTCTTTTTTTTCTAGGTTTCTGGCGTATTTTGGAACATGACTATCATTTTCGAATTGTGACCCAGATATTAAATCTTGCTGAGCACAACTCTTGGCCACTGGATAGTGTAAGCAAATATGAGACATTGGAGAGTTTGAGTGAATTAGTTCCACCTGAAATATTAAGCCAGTGTTTCGAATGGTATGCAGAGCCCACTGGAAAAATGGACAGTGCTGGTGAGTACTAGACATTTGAAATCACAAAATTGCTCTTACTGCATTATTAGTGACGACATGCAAGTTTTCTATGATAATTATTTATAACAAGAACTCATTGCTAAAGCATTGGCAAGGGTGTGGCAAAGAGTTCTGATGTGATGTGGTTTTAATTTACCAAGAATATAGGTATTAGCACACATTTGCTCTCGGAGAGTTTTGTTCCTCAAAAATTTTATCTTACATTTTGTAGCCAAATACTCTAAACCTCCAGTGCTGTTCATTCTGAAAATTATGATGATTTAAATATTAGTGTATTTGGCTTCCATTTGTTACTATTACAGTATTGGATTTAGGAGGTAGGCTTTCAACAAAATTGTTACAGTCTTTATTTTAGATTTCTCCTGAAACTTGGGAATACTTTTTGGCAACTGTGTTTGTGGACTGATCTGCCAAGTGACCATCACCATAGTAAGTCCGATACACATTAAGATTTATCTATGCATAAAATAAATTGTTGGACATCTCCTACATGCACAAGGTACACTTTCAATGTATTGCTGGCCCACCATCTGTTGGTGTATGAAAGAACTCGTAGCATAAAATGGCTGTACTCTCGCAGTGGATATTTTATAGGTTGTGATCAAAAAGTAACAGGAATTTTTTAATTTAATGGGCTTTGTACATCTAATTTTCGAAACTTTTTGTCTTGGTACACATGCTCCTGGTGTATGTTTGCATTGTCAGCTGGTTTGAATATTAAATTTCTTGTTGACAGTCAAGAAGGTTATATGTGTTTTAGAATGCTTGCTGAATATTTACTGTAAAAAAAGATGGCTCAAAGAATGTGTGTTAAATTTTGCTTCAAAATGGAACAAAGTGCAGCACTGCATTCGAAATGCTGGCAGTGGTTTCTGGCAAATCAACTATGAGTGAGACAGCATTCACATGTGGTATAAATAAATGTTTCAAAGAGGGTTGAGAAGACGTTCATGATAATAATGACTGTCCTGGAAGCCCTAGCACATCAATTATTGATGGAAATGTGAAAGAAGTAAAGAAATTGGGTCTGTAAAATCACCGAGTCACCATCAGAGAGGTTGCTGATGATGTTGACATATCCTTTGGATCATGCCAAGGAATTCCTCCTCCTCCTCCTCCTTCTTCTTCTTCTTTTTACAGGGAACATGTAGCAGCAAAATTTGTTCCGAAATGTTGACTTTTGACCAGAAACGACATCACGTAGACATTGCTGAGGAATTACGGATATGATGTCAAAACCAAAGCCCAATTGTCCCAGAGGAAACTGCCTGAAGAACCAAAACCAATAAAAATTGATGAGTTCGATCATTTATGAAGGTTCTGCTCACTGTTGTTTTCGATTGCAATGGAATAGTGCATTGTGCATTCATGACTTGCGATTGTACGGTCAGTATGGAATACTATGTGGAAGTTGTTCACTATTTGCATAAAGCAATTTGAAGAAAAGAACCAGAATTGTGATAAAATCACTTCTGGAAATTGCATCACAACTATGCTGCCACTCATATCTAATGCTTGGTCATGATTTTTTGGCAAAAACAAAACCATTACATTGCCTCAACCACTGTACTCACTGGACATGGGCCCCTGCAACTTCTTTCTATTCCTGAGGCGGAAGGAAACCATGAAAGGATGTCATTTTGCCACCATTTATGAAATAAAGACAGAATTGCTGAAGGAGTTGAACACCACAGTGAAAAGTTCCGGAAGAGCTTCAAAGATTGGAAAAAGTGCTGGCATAAATATATTATATCTGAGGGGGATTACTTTGAAGGGGACAAAGTTAATTAAATAAAGGTTCTTTAAGAAAACAAAAAATCCCATTACTTTAATCACACCTTGTAGACCCAATGTAGGACTAGAATTGTAATAGAAGTTCCTCTGCGGCCAGTATTTGCAACTTCCCACGGGAAAAAATTGCAAACAGTGTGCCCATGGCAGAAACAACAATCTGAATGATCAAGACACCGACTTCTTAAGTGATGGCAGGTTTCCCACATTCATTTAATTCACAAACTACATGGCAAACCCAAAGATTGGTAAAATTATAGGAGAATGTGTATGTAAAAACACAAAATTATTTATTGAAGCACATAACTGCTCCCATAATACAGCAGACTACGTGTATGAGGAAAGCAATTTCACCTCGTGAGGGACTGACTGATATTATGCTTCCTAGAAGAAGTCACAGAGATTTGGAATTTTTAACTGCAAACATGTAGTGTGCTTGTGAATCTATATACACACTTGTGAAGGAAAATTTTCTTGAAAGTGAGTAAAGTACCTTGATTTGAATAGATTTCTCTATTTTAGTTGACTTTATGCAGTATACAACCCACTTGAATTTCCTTTTTCATTGTCATTCCTTTGTTTTCAGCTGGGTCAACTGCTCTCATTTTTTGTATTAAAGATCTACAAATAGCTACCTTCTGATCCCAGTCACTGTATTCTTCTTGTTTACTTCCCACAAACACATGTGACTCTTATATTATTATAATAAATTCCACAATTAACTCCCAGCAACAAAGACGAGTATCAGCTAATTTAGAATTCAGTGCACACAAACATTAGAAGCAATAGACCGAACAAACACAAGAGTTAGATCATTTCATGTGCCAGATTTGCTGTGTTTGCAGTTCACATACACTGTTTGCTATGTGCAGATATGCGTTCATACAGACCATAGTGTGTGAACCGCCATTTACTCTTCTAGGTTTAGTAAGATTAGAGTCAGGCTTTGAGCAGGCAGATCCTGCAAGTCCACCAGATTTTCTTTAAATCATGAAGATTGGTCCTAACTTGTGGACAGAAGCATTATGAAGTTCACAGAGGAAGGGTTGAATTTTAAAATGTTGCCATAGTTTAGTAAGCATTCTGTTGTGCTTATGTGTAAAATTTTGACCTTTTTCATTTTGCAGGGAATCCAATGTACAGGTTACGTGAAAGAGAAGTGTGCAGGTTTTTAGCAGAAGTTTTGCTGCGCCCAGCTGGGCAGTTCAACCTGCAGGACTTCATGCTGGCATGGGGACAGTGTGTTCCAGAAGGTAATATTCTCATTTAATAATGCTCTGAGTCAGTTGCTGCCAAAAATTCTTGTAACTTCTTCTTTGTCAAAAAAAAGGGGGGGGGGGGGAGAGATGAGAATGAGGGAGAAAAGCACAATATCATGAGAAAGATAGATCTACTCACCATATAGCCGAGATGTTGAGTCGCAGGCAGGCACAACAAAAATACTACTGAACACGTAAGCTTTTGGCCAGACGGCCTTTTTCAAAATAGACAACATACACACACATTCATGCAAATGCAGATCACACACACATGACCAGACACAGAGTATGGACCCCGCAGCGTGTATGTTGTCTATTTCAGAAGAAGGCCTAGTGGCCAAAAGCTTAGCAATCTATCCTTTTCATAACATTGTCATTATTCCATCCTGGATTTTCCAAAGAGATAAACACAGTTTGCCTTCATAAATTTAGAAACTGCCAGCATTGTGAGGAGTGTGCTTGTTGACCATTTATCTTATTATCCATTAACTCTAAATAAAGTATATTAAAAAAAAAACTTCTCAAAAAATGTTTTACAGGGCTTGCATATTTGAAAATGTTTGTGGACTTAGGTTCAAGGGAAGCAGGTGTGAAAGAATAATTAATTTGTTTAAATAAAACAGAACAATAACTAATATAAAGGCATTCTCTTCAAAAATGAATAAAATCTGCAGCTGGGTAACATTCAGTACCACGTACCCCTCCCCCGTGCACAGTAATAAGCTTGTATTGCCTTGTCATGCTGTCCATGTTACTGCTCAAGCCTGTTTCAGTCTTAAATGACAGCTTTCCTGAGGTTGTCAAACATATGACGAGGGTTCGTGCAGTGATGTACTGTAAATTTCGAAAGGTCTCGGCTTTTGGTTGATTGTTCCTATCCCAATACTGCATAATCCTCGAATTACCCTTGACTGTGATGAGAGGCATCTGACATCTGTACATGAGACCAGCCCAAAAGAAGACTGACCCGGCTCCCTGCTGAACCTGTGGCACTTCATACCTGAGGAAAGCAATGGAGAATGCAGATTTACTTTTACCCCTGTACACAAATCCACACAAGGTTGTATATATTTATTTCCTGTAGTCAAAAAGTATTGAGAAAGAAGTATTGGGAAAGGGGGGGGGGGGGGTTGAGGGATTTGGATTACGCAAGCCATGAGGTTGGTCCAAACTATTATTGAGCAGCTTATGTTGCTATAGGGTGTATACACCCCAGGACAGCCGAGAAATCTGGGAAAATTGCGGGAATTTTTTCAGCCGGGAGAAAACTGGGAAAAACCCTGGAACTTTATAGAATTCCAGGAATTTTTCAGTGTTTTAGTTTTGACTTAAATTTATGTAGTTTTGACTGATAAGAACTGATACTCTAACAAAGAATCGCTGCAACAGAATAATATTGTAGCAATTAAACATAAACAAGATAAAAACACCAGTATAAAACTTTAGTTGCAATGATTCAATAAGGTGTCATGCTGTCATTGTTCATTGTCTTTTGTGTGGAGGAAATGATGATCTGATGCTTAACTGAAAATACTGGTAATTAAAATTTACTATATCTTGTAAACAAATAAATATACAGAGTTGATATTTACAACGCTTGTCATTTTTATGATGCACTTCTGTATGCAATGTCGATCGTTAAGATCAACCAAAGCGTTCAGATTTTAGCATTCAGGTCTTTGTTACAAAACTTGTTAATTTCGCTTTAACAGTAAATCCTAAACTATTAAAGATATGATCAATATTCAAGTTTTATTGGGATCACCATGAAAATTCATAAAGGATGATAGATTGAAATAACTGTGGCTTAATTCCCTGAATTACTACAGAATTAAGTAGTTTTCATAACTGTTTCCCTTTATGATCGATCTTAGGTCCACCATATTTAACACTGCTATGTCTCCTTGGCCACAAAAGCCTTCTTCTGGGTTTCCCTATGATGTAGGTTCTCGTCTGTCTCACTCGCACACTATAGCACTTAGGCCTCAATAGACACTAGATACCTGTGAGTTTCTCCATCTCGTGGTGAATCTGCACTCTTTGTGGCATGCGGTCCTTGAGGACATGGTTCCTTTCACAATTCCAGTAGGCTGACTCTTTCGGCGATATACCTAAATGAGAGCACAATGCTCGTTAACTCACAAACTGAACTGGTAGACTCATGAAGACATACATAAACTATCCGGAGAAAGCTACTTACATAGACCCAAGAACTTGATACAACCACTTATGTATTGCTCACATAGGGATCATGAGGACAAAATTATATTAACGACAGCAAGCACACAGACATTTAAAAAAAAATATTATTCCCCCAAGCTAATAGCTGACTGAATGGGACGTATCTTCTGCCTTGCACTTCATAGTGATTTGCAGAGTATAGTTGTAGACGTAGATGTGTTTGGCCTGCTAGTGTATCGACACACTACAATTGTTGGAGTGTGATATGTTGCTGTGGTCTTCAGTCTGGCTTGATGTTCTCCAGGCTAGTCAATCATCTCTGCACTACTACTGCAGCTTTCATCCATTTGAACCTGGGTACTGTAGTCAGACCTTGGTACTGTAGTCAGACCTTGGTCTCCGCTTGAAACTTTCACCTGCTACATTTCCTTCCATTACCAAATTGTTGATCCCTTGAATAAACATAATATATTGCTTTAGAATTAAAGAACCTTAATTATTCTCATTCTTGCCACAGTAAAAGTTAAGCTTCTAGTTCTACCGGAAACCTTAGGGTAAGTTGTGCTTCTTACTGCACATCTTTTGTAGTGTTCAGTGCTTTGCGTCTGTCTCTGCCCTCGTAGTTTCCAGTAGGTGGCTTACCTTTTCTTTCTCGATTTCTTGTTCGATAATTGTGTGTTCCGCTGTCACATCTTAAAACTATTCACTTGGGGGGGGGGGGGGGGGGGGGGGGAGAGAGAGAGAGAGAGAGAGAGAGAGAGAGAGAGAGAGAGAGAGAGTTGTAATTGTGTATGTATCTCGTCATACCCAGTCCATTGCAATTGTTGCTATTTATTTGGTTGTGCTCGTTAACAGTGTGGGGTTTTTTGTCATAGGTTTAGATATTCTTATTACTATTTTTTTCTATCATTCTAATGTAATGTGGTTGGCTTGCATTTAAAAAGATTTGTCCTAACAGTTTTACTATGCAATGAGTTTCCACCTTAACTACTGAATTGTCATGCTTTCTCACTAACTGAATTGTTTTGTTAATTTAACAATGAAGGAGAACACTGACCAAATAGCGGAAGACTTAAGTCATCGACGTTCACACACAGAAGAGAAAGAAAACTTGCTAGCTTCAGATGGAAGTAGTTCTTGGAATAAGTCCTTTGTCTAGATAAGAGTGCACACCCTCCCCCCCCCCCCCCCCCCCACACTCTCTCTCTCTCCCTCCCTCTCTCTCTCTCTCTCTCTCCCTCCCTCTCCCTCCCTCTCCTCTCTCTCAAATCTAAAAACAAATATGATGTAACTTACCAAACAAAAGCGTTGGTATGTTGATAGACACATAAACACACACACAGAATTCAAGCTTTTGCAACCAATGGTTGCTTCATCAGGAAAGAGGGAAGGGGAGGGAAGGACGAAAGGATGTGGGTTTTAAGGGGAGGGTAAGAAGTCATTCCAATCCCGGGAGCGGAAAGACTTACCTTAGGGGAAAAAAAGGACAGGTATAGACACACACACACACACACACACACACACACACACACACACACACACACACACACAGACGCAAGCAGACATTTGTAAAGGCAAAGAGTTTGGGCAGAGATGTCAGTCGAGGCAGAAGTACAGAGGCAAAGATGTTGTTGAATGACAGGTGAGATATGAGCGGCGGCAACTTGAAATTAGCGGAGGTTGAGGCCTGGTGAGTAACAGGAAGAGAGGATATATTGAAGGGCAAGTTCCCATCTCCGGAGTTCTCATTGGTTGGTGTTGGTGGGAAGTATCCAGATAACCCGGACGGTGTAACACTGTGCCAAGATGTGCTGGCCGTGCACCAAGGCCTGTTGAGCCACAGGGTGATCCTCATTACCAACAAACACTGTCTGCCTGTGTCCATTCATGCGAATGGACAGTTTGTTGCTGGTCATTCCCACATAGAAAGCTTCACAGTGTAGGCAGGTCAGTTGGTCAATAACGTGGGTGCTTTCACACGTGGCTCTGCCTTTGATCGTGTACACCTTCCGGGTTACAGGACTTGAGTAGTAGGTGGTGGGAGGGTGCATGGGACAGGTTTTACACCGGGGGCGGTTACAAGGGTAGGAGCCAGAGGGTAGGGAAGGTGGTTTGGGGATTTCATAGGGATGAACCAAGAGGTTACGAAGGTTAGGTGGATGGCGGAAAAACACTCTTGGTGGAGTGGGGAGGATTCCATGAAGGATGGCTCTCATTTCAGGGCAGGATTTGAGGAAGTCGTATCCCTGCTGGAGAGCCACATTCAGAGTCTGATCCAGTCCCGGAAAGTATCCTGTCAAAGTGGGGCACTTTTGGGGTTCTTCTGTGGGAGGTTCTGGGTTTGAGGGGATGAGGAAGTGGCTCTGGTTATTTGCTTCTGTACCAGGTCGGGAGGGTAGTTGCGGGATGCGAAAGCTGTTTTCAGGTTGTTGGTGTAATGATTCAGGACTGGAGCAGATTCGTTTGCCACGAAGACCTAGGCTGTAGGGAAGGGATCGTTTGATATGGAATGGGTGGCAGCTGTCATAATGGAGGTACTGTTGCTTGTTGGTGGGTTTGATGTGGACGGATGTGTGAAGCTGGGCATTGGACAGATTGAGGTCAACGTCAAGGAAAGTGGCATGGGATGTGGAGCAGGACCAGGTGAATCTGATGGAGCCAAAGGAGTTGAGGCTGGAGAGGAAATTCTGGAGTTCTTCTTCACTGTGAGTCCAGATCATGAAGATGTCATCAATAAATCTGTACCAAACTTTGGGTTGGCAGGCCTGGGTAACCAAGAAGGCTTCCTCTAAGCGACCCATAAATAGGTTGGCGTACGAGGGGGCCATCCTGGTACCTACGGTTGTTCCCTTTAATTGTTGGTATGTCTGGCCTTCGAAAGTGAAGAAGTTGTGAGTCAGGATGAAGCTGGCTAAGGTAATGAGGAAAGAGGTTTTAGGTAGGGTGGCAGGTGATCGGCGTGAAAGGAAGTGCTCCATCGCAGCGAGGCCCTGGACGTCTACATCTACATCTACATTTATACTCCGCAAGCCACCCAACGGTGTGTGGCGGAGGCCACTTTACGTGCCACGGTCATTACCTCCCTTTCCTGTTCCATTCGCGTATGGTTTGCGGGAAGAACGACTGTCTGAAAGCCTCTGTACGCGCTCGAATCTCTCTAATTTTACATTCATGATCTCCTCGGGAGGTATAAGTAGGGGGAAGCAATATAGTCGATACCTCATCCAGAAATGCACCCTCTCGAAACCGGGCGAGCAAGCTACACCGCGATGCAGAGCGCCTCTCTTGCAGAGTCTGACACTTGAGTTTGTTAAACATCTCCGTAACGTTATCACGGTTACCAAATAACCCTGTGACGAAACGCGCCGCTCTTCTTTGGATCTTCTCTATCTCCTCCGTCAACCCGATCTGGTATGGATCCCACACTGATGAGCAATACTCAAGTATAGGTCGAACAAGTGTTTTGTAAGCCACCTCCTTTGTTGATGGACTACATTTTCTAAGGACTCTCCCAATGGATCTCAACCTGGCACCCGCCTTACCAACAATTAATTTTATATGATCATTCCACTTCAAATTGTTCCGCACGCACACTCCCAGATATTTTACAGAAGTAACTGCTACCAGTGTTTCTTCCGCTATCATATAATCATACAATAAAGGATCCTTGTGTCTATGTATTCGCAATACATTACATTTGTCTCTGTTAAGGGTCAGTTGCCACTCCCTGCACCAAGTGCCTATCCGCTGCAGATCTTCCTGCATTTCGCTACAATTTTCTAATGCTGCAACTTCTCTGTATACTACAGCATCATCCGCAAAAAGCCATATGGAACTTCCGACACTATCTACTAGGTCATTTATATATATTGTGAAAAGCAATGGTCCCATAACACTCCCCTGTGGCACGCCAGAGGTTACTTTGTCTGTAGACGTCTCCCCATTGATAACAACATGCTGTGTGCTGTTTGCTAAATGCTCTTCAATCCAGCCACACAGCTGGTCTGATATTCCGTAGGCTCTTACTTTGTTTATCAGGCGACAGTGTGGAACTGTATCGAATGCCTTCCGGAAGTAAGGAAAATAGCATCTACCTGGGAGACTGTATCTAATATTTTCTGGGTCTAATGAACAAATAAAGCGAGTTGGGTCCCACACAATCGCTGTTTACGGAATCCATGTTGATTCCTACAGAGTAGATTCTGGGTTTCCAAAAACAACATGATATGCGAGCAAAAAACATGTTCTAAAATTCTACAACAGATCGATGTCAGAGATATAGGCCTATAGTTTTGCGCATCTGCTCGACGACCCCTCTTAAAAACTGGAACCACCTGTTATCTTTTCCAATCATTTGGAACCTTCCGTTCCTCTAGAGACTTGCGGTACACGGCTGTTAGAAGGGGGGCAAGTTCTTTCGCGTACTCTGTGTAGAATCGAATTGGTATCCCGTCAAGTCCAGTGGACTTTCCTCTGTTGAGTGATTCCAGTTGCTTTTCTATTCTTTGGACACTTATTTCGATGTCAGCCATTTTTTCGTTTGTGTGAGGATTTAGAGAAGGAACTGCAGTGTGGTCTTCCTCTGTGAAACAGCTTTGGAAAAAGGTGTTTAGTATTTCAGCTTCATGCGTGTCATCCTCTGTTTCAATGCCATCATCATCCCGGAGTGTCTGGATATGCTGTTTCGAGCCACTTACTGATTTAACGTAAGACCAGAACTTCCTAGGATTTTCTGTCAAGTCGATACATAGAATCTTACTTTCGAATTCACTGAACGCTTCACGCATAGCCCTCCTTACGCTAACTTTGACATCGTTTAGCTTCTGTTTGTCTGAGAGGTTTTGGCTGCGTTTAAACTTGGAGTGAAGCTCTCTTTGCTTTCGCAGTAGTTTCCTAACTTTGTTGTTGAACCACGGTGGGTTTTTCCCGTCCCTCACAGTTTTACTCGGCACATACCTGTCTTAAACGCATTTTACGATTGCCTTGAACTTTTTCCATAAACACTCAACATTGTCAGTGTCGGAACAGAAAATTTTCGTTTTGATCTGTTAGGTAGTCTGAAATCTGCCTTCTATTACTCTTGCTAAACAGATAAACCTTCCTCCCTTTTTTTATATTCCTATTAACTTCCATATTCAGGGATGCTGCAATGGCCTTATGACCACTGATTCCCTGTTCTGCACATACAGAGTCGAAAAGTTCGGGTCTGTTTGTTATCAGTAGGTCCAAGATGTTATCTCCACGAGTTGGTTCTCTGTTTAATTGCTCGAGGTAATTTTCGGATAGTGCACTCAGTATAATGTCACTCGATTGCTCTGTCCCTGCCACCCGTCCTAAACATTTGAGTGTCCCAGTCTATATCTGGTAAATTGAAATCTCCACCTAAGACTATAACATGCTGAGAAAATTTATGTGAAATGTATTCCAAATTTTCTCTCAGTTGTTCTGCCACTAATGCTGCTGAGTCGGGAGGTCGGTAAAAGGAGCCAATTATTAACCTAGCTCGGTTGTTGAGTGTAACCTCCACCCATAATAATTAACAGGAACTATCCACTTCTACTTCACTACAGGATAAACTACTACTAACAGCGACAAACACGCCACCACCAGTTGCATGCAATCTATCCTTTCTAAACACCGTCTGTGCCTTTGTAAAAATTTCGGCAGAATTTATCTCTGGCTTCAGCCAGCTTTCTGTACCGATAATGATTTCAGCTTTGGTGCTTTCTATCAGCACTTGAAGTTCTGGTACTTTACCAATGCAGGTTCGACAGTTTACAATTACAATACCGATTGCTGCTTGGTCCCTGCATGTCCTGACTTTGCCCCGCACACTTTGAGGCTGCTGCCCTTTCTGTACTTCCCCGAGGCCATCTAACCTAAAAAACCGCCCAGTCCACGCCACACAACCCCTGCTACCCGTGTAGCCACTTGCTGTGTGTAGTGGACTCCTGACCTGTCCAGCGGAACCCGAATCCCCACCACCCTATGGCGCAAGTCGAGGAATCTGCAGCCCACACGGTCGCAGAACCGTCTCAGCCTCTGATTCAGACCCTCCACTCGGCTCTGTACCAAAGGTCCGCAGTCAGTCCTGTCGACAATGCTGCAGATGGTGAGCTCTGCTTTCATCCCGCTAGCGACACTGGCAGTCTTCACCAAATCAGATAGCCGCCGGAAGCCAGAGAGGATTTCCTCCGATCCATAGTGACACACATCATTGGTGCCGACATGAGCGACCACCTGCAGATGGGTGCACCCTGTACCCTTCATGGCATCCGGAAGGACCCTTGCCACATCTGGAATGACTCCCCCCGGTATGCGGAATATTTGTGTATAAGGAAGTGGCATCAATTGTTACAAGGATGGTTTCCGGGGGTAACAGAGTGGGTAAGGATTCCAGGCGCTCGAGAAAGTGGTTGGTGTCTTTGATGAAGGATGGGAGACTGCATGTAATGGGTTGAAGGTGTTGATCTACGTAGGCAGAGATACGTTCTGTGGGGGCTTGGTAACCAGCTACAATGGGGTGGCCGGGATGATTGGGTTTGTGAATTTTAGGAAGAAGGTAGGGGTGCGGGGTGTCGGTGGGGTCAGGAGGTTGATGGAGTCAGGTGAAAGGTTTTGTAGGGGGCCTAAGGTTCTGAGGATTCCTTGAAGCTCCACCTGGACATCAGGAATGGGATTACCTTGGCAAACTTTGTATGTAGCGTTGTGTGAAAGCTGACGCAGTCCCTCAGCCACGTACTCCCGACGATCAAGTACCACGGTCGTGGAACCCTTGTCCGCCGGAAGAATGACGATGGATTGGTCAGCCTTCAGATCACGGATAGCCTGGGCTTCAGCAGTGGTGATGTGGGGAGTAGGATTAAGGGTTTTCAAGAAGGATCGAGAGGCAATGCTGGAAGTGAGGAATTCCTGGAAGGTTTGGAGAGGGTGATTTTGAGGAAGAGGAGGTGGGTCCCGCTGTGACGGAGGACGGAACTGTTCCAGGCAGGGTTCAATTTGGATAGTGTCTTGGGGAGTTGGATCATTAGGAGTAGGATTAGGATTATTTTTCTTCGTGGCAAAGTGATATTTCCAGCAGAGAGTACGAGTGTAGGACAGTAAATCTTTGACGAGCGCTGTTTGGTTGAATCTGGGAGTAGGGCTGAAGGTGGGGCCTTTGGCACAGTATATTTTTATTGACTTTTTAGCACCCATATTATTAAACAGTAAATTAATGCTAGAAGTATTTTTTAGTGTCTTTGTTGGAGAGTGCATTCCTCAGGTAGGAGTGCAGCCTTTGTCTTGCAACAGATAGGTACAATGCAGTGTCATCATTTCTAAGAATTTAGTATAATATTTTACCAGTGTATGATACTTCTTAATATTTCTCATTGTTGTGAAAATAGTACAGGGTCCATGATACATTTCAGTGAAGAAACATGTAAAACTGTGTGGAAGGAAACAGTTTTCATTTTAGATACTGTATTTTCTGTAATTTTCTTTTTCAAAGGTATGGAGACAAAAGTGGAATACCTTGATGGAATAGCTCTGATGCAGAAGGATTGCAAACCAGAAGTTATTTGGCATTTTCCTGAAGTTGATCTGCCTGAGGACATAAATGAAAGATTTCGTATTCTGTTTCAAACTCGAGAGAGGTGGACACTGAATGAAATATATCCATACATTGAGTAAGTTCGAAAAATATGTTAATATGAATATTTTTATGTTATTAATATACTTGATATTACCAGAAGTTGTGTAGACTATAGAACTCTGCTAGATAAACAGAAGCATTTAACAATTCTTGCACCTCTTTGACATGGGACGTCTTTTGCCTTCATATAAAAGAGTAGAGAGTTAGAGTGAGAACCTGCACTGCAGTATGAGACATATCACAAGCTTCAGTTCTGTGTCCTCCTCTGTTCCTCACTTTGTAAATGAGCTTCCAAATCTTCAAAGGAATGTTAAAAAATTTAATGTTTATTAATGACCCAAGCACATTAGTCAGAGACCCAAAACTCGGTTGGGCTGCCACCGGTAGCCTCGTTACTCGAGCTTCCTGCTTTGCCCTGTTGTGACAAAGCCAGCTGGGATATTTTTACTTCCCATCTTCTTTTGCCACCTGTCTCCTTAAAATTGCTTAGTTTTATGTATGTAATTGATTTTCTAATTTATTTTGACTATTCCTAGTTTAGTAACTTTTGTTATAGGGTGAAATCGGTAATTGTTTCGTAACTTAAATTCTATTGTTGACTTGTAGACAAATATAAATTCTGTACTAATTATAAACATTTGGAGGAACAACTACTAGTATTCTTGAAGGATCTGTTTGGCTCTATTTGAAAACATATTAGCAAAGCCAACCCTTAATTAATTTCAAAGTAATTAACAGTTTTGTCAAAAGTATTGTTTGTGTAACTATATATGTTAATTTCATTATTTAAAAAAATAATTGGGCTTAACGCTTGTAGCAGAAGAAATTGTTAAAAAGAAACAATTTTTTGATGTATTCAGTTCATTTAATGAGTTAAGTTTTAATTGTAATTTCTGCAAATTAGTCTTCGAACAATATGTAGTTTCAGCACCTACTGTTACCTAAGTAGTTCAGTGTTCTTTGCTATTAGTCCTCAATATCCATTGTTCTCCTTGAATTACTCACGGCACTAACTTGAGAAAGATTAAAACAAGCCTTAGCTTACTTTAGATGTTCTTGTAAGTCAAAACATCCTATTATTATGTTTATAAGTGAAAGGGATAAATTGACTATGTCATGTTATCATACTGCATTTATTGTGAACGACAGTAAGAACACATTGTCTTCTTTGTTTATCAACCTCTTTTTCCACAGTTGCAGGTATACGAATTGTATAGGCTAATTACAATCTTTCACAACTGTAGTGAAAGTATTATTAAGACCCTATTATGATATATCTGGAAACCAGTACCTGTTGAGACATAGGCGAATTTGTCTTATTCCCGTCTGCCTATTATGTAGAAGTAGATATTGTAGGCAGTGCTGCTTGTTGTTACCAAGTATCCTGATGTGTTCTTCAGCCATTTTTCACAGTGAATCATGCACTCTTTCAAATACATCTGGTTCTATTTAGACTTGTCACATGCTTTGGTCATGCGCTCCTGTATAAACGTCTGTGCAGTGTTGATGGGTTTGGCATAGCTTTTATATGTCCTCATAGCAAGAAATCCAGTGGATTCAGGACCAGTGTATGGAGAGGCCATGCAACCAGACCACCTATACCAATCCATCACCCTTGAAACTTTGCAGTGAGGAACTGTCACAAGATCTGTAGAAAATTGGATGGTGTCCAGTAGTGCATAAACCACAATCATTGTCTCTCTGCAAGGGTAACATTCTCCAGTAGCAGTGGTACTTCATTACAGAAATCTGTGATGCACAGCACCTGTTAATCTGTTTGCTAAAGTGTAAGTCCCTATGAGTCTGTCACTGACAATTCCTGCCCATACATTAATACCTCCATGATTGATTTAGGATTTGCATCTCTTGTCATGGCCTACACCACTGAATACTGCACATTACTTGGCACAAGTAAAGCAGCCCAATACTGGACAGGTAAGGGTTTCCGAAATGTAATTAAAGGAACTATTCTAATTTTGACCACTCTCACCTCTTATAGAAATATGAGACACTTTTTTCTAAACACCCTGTATCAATAGCTGATTACCTTCTTCTTGGTGTGAATATTGTATCATTATTTTGTGCATGACCAGCTGCTTCAAAGTTCGCAATGTTCACTACTAACTTTCCTTTTGAAATCTTCATCCCTTCTATGTACCATATAATATTATCATAAATAATCACAGTGTGTTACATATCGAGACACCACAGCTTTTTTCAGTATTGCAGGGATGGTTCAGCTGTTCCTACAACAAATATATCACCACAGTGTGTTGTGTTTGGAATACACAGTACATTTTCATACAGTACCAGTACCTCAGTACTAACAAGAAGTAGGACATGTGTGCTCATGAATTCAGTTTGTCTCCTTTTGATCCTAGGAACCCACCACCATCTCTGCCTTCACCTTCCAAAGCATAAAAGCATACAGCATATGAGGTATGTCCACAAAGTAAGTTCTGTTTGGTTATAAAAACAAACATGTGCAGATACAGAAAAAAACTCTTTATTTCAAAAAAATCTTCAACTGTTAAACTACTTTTCTACATAGCTTTCGAAATTTTGTAGGCATTTGTCATAGCGTGGCACAAGTGTTTGTATGCCTTCTTCATAGAAGGTTGCCATCTGTGTATTTAACCATGTGGTAACATATTATTTCAGCTCATCATCATCGCTGAAGTGTTGCCCACCAAGATGAAAGTCGCTAGGAGCAAGGTCTGGGCTGTACGCTGATGATCAACTGCGTCCCAGTGAAATGCCCGTAAGAGTTGTTTGGTCACATTCGCTGTGTGAGGTCGGGCGTTATCGTGGAAAAAATTACACCTTTTGACAGTAATCATTGGTGCTTGTTCTGTATTGCATGGTGCAATTTCTTAATGGTCTTGCGGTAACCATGTGCATTGATTGTTTGGCCTCCTGGTAAGAAATTATCTAGCAGAATGCTTGTCCTGACCCCCCCCCACCCCCCCCCCCCCCCCCCACCCCCAAAAAAAAAAGTGCATGTGACTTTCCGAGGTGTCAAGATTTGGTTAGGCTTAACCTCCGTTGGGGATGAAATGTGCCTTCATTCCATTGATTGCTGTTTTGTTTCAGGGGTGTCACGCAGTACCCAAGTTTCATCCCCCGTCACTATCAGAGATAGAAAACCATCTCCTTCGCCATTGTAGTGTGTCAAAAACTGAAGTGCACTGCCCATCCATTGTTTTTTGTGTTGTTCAGTAAGAATTTTGGGTACCATCAAACGGGGTGATTTCGGACACCGGGGCAAATTCGGACAGTATGGTTTATTTGCTCTTTACCACTGCATAGAAACAGAGTTACTTATTTTAACGTCCGTGCACCAGATATTTTAAGCGCAAGATTGCATTTATCACTTTCCACAAATTTTATTTTGCGTCGTTTCCCTAGGTGAATAACTGACGAACAGTCTCAGTGTTAAAAATCCTTGCATTATCGTAAAGTGAAAACTTTCTATTGTTGCGTTGACACCCGTTATTGATTTTCCTACTCAGGTGGTAAAGGATAGCAGCTCACTGATAGATAACTTCTTTATAGACCTAGATAAGTTTAACCGGATAAATGCTCAGCCTGTTGAGAATGGTCTTTCTGATCATGGTGCACAGCTAGTTACAATATATGACATAGCTCCATTCAGCAATACTAAACGGGCCTCCAAAGTAGTACATTCAGTCAATGGTTTAACAATTGCAAATTTCAGGGAAAGCCTACAGCAGTTAGACTGGGATGAGGTGTACCGTGAACCTGATGCCAATTTAAAATATAATTTATTTCATGACATTTTTGTAAATGCATTTGAAAACTGCTTCCCCAAGAAAATAGTTAAATATACTCGTAAGAAACCTTGTAACAAACCATGGCTTACTAAGGGTATAAAAATATCTTGTAACCAGAAAAGGGAAATGTATCTGACAGCAAGAAAGAGTAGTGACCCAGAAACTATCAAACATTATAAAAACTACTGTGTTATATTAAGAAAAGTTATTAAAAAATCCAGAAGTATGTGTATCATGTCTGAAATCAGCAACTCTGATAATAAAATTAAAACAATTTGGAATATTATTAAAAGAGAAACAGGTCAACCAAGAGCACAGGAAGACAGTATTACCATCAAATTGAATGAAAACTTTACAAACAAAAAGTCAGAAGTTGAAAATATTTTTAATAATCATTTTCTAAATGTTGTGGATATAGTAGGATCAAGGTGTTCATTAGAAGATGCTAGGCTGTTAATGGAAGAGGCCATACCTATGCAATTTGATTCAATTGAAATCTCACTCACTTCTCCCTCTGAAATTAGGAAAATAATAAACTTGCTTAAAAGCAAAAACTAACATGGAATTGATGGCATTTCCAGCAAAATACTAAAAGCTTGTTCTCAACAGATAAGTAAGATTCTCAGCCACCTGTGTAATAGCTCTCTGGAGCAGGGCATTTTCCCTGATAGACTGAAATATGCTATTGTTATACCTTTACATAAAAAGGGGATAGATCTGATGTCAACAATTACCGTCCAATCTCCCTTCTAACAGCTTTATCCAAAATTTTTGAGAAAGTGATGTATTCAAGAGTAGCTTCACACATCTGTAAAAATGAAGTACTAACAAAATGTCAGTTTGGTTTCCAGAAAGGTTTTTCAACAGAAAATGCCATATATGCTTTCACCAATCAAATTTTGAATGATCTAAATAACCGAACACCACCCATTGGGATTTTTTGTGATCTCTCAAAGGCTTTTGATTGTGTAAATCATGAAATTCTGCTAGACAAGCTCAATTGTTGTGGCATAAGTGGGACAGTGCACAAATGGTTTAATTCGTACCTAACTGGAAGAGTGCAGAAAGTTGAAATAAGCAGTTCTCATAATATGCAACGATCAGCACATTCCTCAAACTGTGGAACTATCAAGAATGGGGTTCCACAAGGGTCAGTCTTGGGTCCTTTGTTGTTCTTAATATATATTAATGACTTGCCATTCTATATTCATGAAGAGGCAAAGTTAGTTCTCTTTACTGATGATACAAGTATAGTAATCACACCTGACAAACAAGAATTAACTGATGAAATTGTCAATACTGTCTTTCAGAAAATTACTAAGTGGTTTCGTGTAAACGGACTCTCACTGAATTTTGATAAGACACAGTACATACCGTTCCATACAGTGAATGGTATGACGCCATTAATAAATGTAGACCTTAATCAGAAGCATATAGCTAAGGTAGAATATTCCAAATTTTTAGGTGTGTCCATTGATGAGAGATTAAATTGGAAGAAACACATTGATGATCTGCTGAAACGTTTGAGTTCAGCTACTTATGTAATAAGGGTAATTGCAAATTTTGGTGATAAACATCTTAGTACATTAGCTTACTACGCCTATTTTCACTCATTGCTTTCATATGGCATCATATTTTGGGGTAATTCATCACTGAGGAATAAAGTATTTATTGCACAAAAGCGTGTAATCAGGATAATAGCTGGAGTCCACCCAAGATCATCCTGCAGACATTTATTTAAGGATCTAGGGATTTCACTGTAGCTTCTCAGTATATATACTCTCTTATGAAATTGGTTATTAGCAACCAAACCCAATTCAAAAGTAATAGCAGTGTGCATAACTACAATACTAGGAGAAAGGATGATCTTCACTATTCAAGATTAAATCTAACTTTGGCACAGAAAGGGGTGAATTATACTGCCACTAAAGTCTTTGATCACTTACCAAATAGTATCAAAAGTCTGACAGATAACCAACAAGTATTTAAGAAGAAATTAAAAGAATTTCTGAATGACAACTCCTTCTACTCCATAGTGGAATTTTTAGATATAAATTAAGAAAAAAAAGAAAAAAATTAAATACAAAATAAAAAAAATAAAAGAACACAAAGTGTGTTGTTAAATTAACTTAATTATGTCATGTATTGGAAAATTTGACTCGTTCCACATCATTACGAAATATCGTATTCATGATCCATGGAACTAGTATTAATCTAATCTAATCTAATCTGAGCAGGAAGTTATTGTAGCGTAATTGTCGACGCGCTCAGTAGCTAACAGCATTGAGACAATTTGTGTACAAGTTTGTCGAGTTTCTCATGCAAGGTTATAAAATGACGACGGTTTTTGTAAAACTGTGTACTGTGTGGGGTGATTTCGGACAATGCCAAGAATGTATAAGAGCAGGAGAGGAGCTACAGTACAGTGTAATTATGACCCGGAACTTTTAGATAAAGCTGTTTGTGATATTCAGAGTGGTAAATTATCTTACAGAAAAGTGTGTGGTTTGTGTGGTGTACCTAAATCAACCCTACAAAATAAAGTGCAGAAAGCACATCTGAAAAAAATGGGAGGACAGCCAGTGCTAAATAAAGAATAAGAAGAAATGTTGAAGCAAGGTATCTTGAGGGCTGCACTTTGGGGATTTCCCTTGACTAAATTGGGTATTAGACATTTAGTTAAAGGCTCCCTTGATAAATCTGTCCGAAAAGAGAAGAAATTTCGTAATAATTTGCCAGGAGAAGAATGGGTGCATTTATTCCTCAAACTACAGTCAGAAGATCTTTCCGTTCGCTTAAGCGAAAATATTAAACAAGCTCGTGCAGAAGTGAACAAAGAGACTGTTAAGATGTTTTTCTCCAATATCAAGGCAAAGCTGGAAAATCCTCCCGCCTAGCAACATGATCAACTATGATGAAACCATCATTCCGTATCACTTACTTGTAACAAAGAACTACCTTAAAATGTGTAAAATGTCACCAAAATCAAATAAAAAGCATGTAGAATTAAAAAAAAAAGGGGGGGGGGGGTCAGCAACTGTCCGAATTCACCCTCTATATACTGTAACTTTGGACAGAGATTTAAAAAACACGTGTGTCTGAAATCACCCCAATCCATGGGGGTGACTTCAGACACTTTATTTAACTGCCTCAGATAAATATTCCTACACATACACTTTCTGGTTCTGGGATATTTTATTCGTTACACACACATACCCTACCACTTCCATAACAATCAATTGAATCTAACAATATATATGGAAGTTAACAATCAAAATAACGACAAAACCGTCCAAAGTCACCCTGTTTGACGGTACCCAACGTGAGCAAAGTTTCCAGATTTCAGTTTTTCAGTAACAATTTCATGAATTTGTGATCGCGAGATTTTCGGAACTTTCATAGCAAGGGCACTAAGTCTAAACTTACAGTTGTGCTTAATCTCTTCAATTGTGTGAACCAGTTCATCAGTAACCACAGACGGGCATCCACTTCGTTCTTCATCGTGCACTTGATCACGTCCTTCATTGAGCAGTCTGACCCATCTTCTAACCATTGAATCACTCATAGCATTTTGTCCGTAAACCTCGCAGATTTGCCGATGAATTTCCTTTGGTTTGACTTTCTTTGCGTTTAGAAAACAAATCGCAGATCTGATTTCACACGTGGCGGCATTTTCAATTGTGGCTGACATTATAAAGCAGCACTACAAAGCACACGTTGGTAGCAGCGCCCTGAAAATTGCGTACGTGCCTTCTCCTTGACTCAGGGTAACTGCCGCGCCTGCTCGGAACTGCGATCGTAGCACTGCCGCAGATAGAAATAGAAACGGAACTTACTTTATGGACAACCCTCGTATTTACAAACATTGTACTGCTGGAGGCAAGCTTGAAACTTGTGTTGCATTATTGGCAAGAAAAAATTGTTGTGGAAAGGATTTGTCATGTTATTCATTATTTAATGTGTCAGACATTTTATCAACGTACGTATTTTTACATTGCAGATTTACTGAAATAATTGCTGTGTTTTAATTCATACATTGAGAATTGTCACTTTTGGAAACCAAGTGAGATGCTCGGTAATTCCACTATTTCCCAATCTTTGATCCCACAAAAAATTCAGTCACACATATTTATCTTTGTACCTGATGGCATAAGAGCAGGAAACCAGTTTGTAAAATAATAAACATTATACACTGAAGAGCCAAAGAAACTGGTACATCTGCCTAATATTGTGTAGGGTCTCTGCAAGCACACAGAAGTGCCGCAACATGACATGGCATGGACTCAACTAATGTCTAAAATAGTGCTGGAGGGAATAGACGCCATGAATCCTGCAGAGCTGTCCATAAATGCGAAAGAGTACGAGGGCGTAGAGATCTCTTCTGAACAGCACATCGTGAGACATTCCAGGTATGCTCAGTAATGTTAATGTCTGTGGAGTCTGGTGACCAGCGGAAGTATTTAAACTCAGAAGAGTTTTCCTGAAGCCACTCTGTAGCAATTCTGGACGTGTGGAGTGTCACTTTGTCCTGCTGGAATTGTGCAAGTCAGTCGGAATGGACATAAATGGGACGCAGGTGATCAGACAAGATGCTTACGTACATGTCACCTGTCAGAGTCGTATCTAGACATATTGGGGTTCCCATATCACTCAATCTGCAGACACCCCACACCATTACAGAGCCTCCACCAACTTGAACAGTCCGCTGCTGACGTGCAGGGTCCGTGGGTTCATGAGGTTGCCTCCGTTCCGAACATGTCTATCTGCTTGATAAAATTTGAAACGAGACTTGTCTGACCAGGCAACATGTTTCCAGTAATCAAAAGTCCAATGTTGGTGTTGACAGGCACAGGTGAGGCATAAAGCTTTGTGTCGTGAAGTCATCAAGGGTACGCGAATGGTCCTTCAGCTCCGAAAGCCCATATCGATGATGCTTCATTGAAAGATTCACAAGCTGACACTTGATGGACCAGCATTGAAATATGCAGCAGTTTATGGAAGGGTTGCACTTCTGAACGATTCTCTTTAGTCATGGTTGGTCCCGTTCTTTCAGAATCTTTTTCCGAGCATAGCAATGTCTGAGATTTGATGTTTTATCAGATTCTTTATATTCATGGTACACTCATGATGCTCTGTCCCGTCGCTCATGCGCCGACTATAATGCCATGTGCAAACTCACTTAAATCTTGATAACCTGCAATTGCAGCAGCAGTAACTGATCTAACAACTGCACCAGACATTTGTATTGTATAGGCATTGCCGACTGCAGCACCGTATACTGTATTCTGCCTGTTTACAAATCTCTATTTGAATACACATGCCTACACCAGTTTCGTTGGTGCTTCAGTGTAGAATATTACACCAGCATTGTGTGTTTTTTTATTCATATTGTAGTAAGAACCAACAGGATAGTCAGTTAATGCAAGAACAAAATGGTAGTGGACTGAATTCCAGTTGAGCAGAAATTAATGTGAAAAGTCAGTTGGTAGTGGTCAAGGGAATATTATTTATTGCTATCGTGGAAACATTATTCAACTGTTGTGATTTTATACATGAAATTTTTTCATGTGGAACATTGTCCCAAAAGCAAGAGCTTCATCATTAATTTGGTAAAGACATTCAGCAAAGACATTAGCTGTAAGTAACGGAAAACAAAAATATCTTTTCCAACACAAAATAGCGATCTTGGATTCATATAAGAGGACATTCACAGTCAGTGAGCATAGAATACGAAAAGCCTGAGTATCTCATTATTCTCTGCAGCCCATGGAGAGTGACAAAGGTGATGAGCACTGGAAACCTAGTTCTTTGGATGGATGGTAAAGAACAAGAAGACATCGTCCTTACCACTCCAAAGACTGCTTTGGTTCATGTTTCTACACTAATCTTCCTTTATGCAAGCCTCTTCATATCTACGTAACTACTGCACCTTTCACTCATTTGCTTGCTATACTCAAGCCTTGATTTTTAAACCAAGATAACACATAAAACTTAACACCCTCATTGAGAGAAAAACTTCATGACTATTGGTTACAATAAAACTGTACACTCAACTAGCGAAAAAAAGATGAAGACATTTTATGGTGATGGCGATTCTCAAAGCATTATAACAACCTCCATGTGTTACAAATTGACACTGCTTTCTGTGTGAATACATAAAAGGGACTGTGTGTAAAAACAATGTATGCATCTCAGGGGAGCTGAAGCAAAACTGTAATATTTCTAAATATTTCTCATTTTAACCAAAGCATGTGTGTTTTTACATATGTATTACTTTGAATTGAGTGCACTATTATTTCACAAAATAAGTTTTTCAAAACACTTCATTAAAAAATTTAAAGTTTCTGAACAAATTTCCCTAATTGTATTTTGTTATCTTTGTTTTAGGCGTGTTGCAACAGAAAAAATGAATGTAAACGCTGTGCTTACCAAGCATGCGAGGGCTTCAACTGTTGGTGGTGTTAAGTGTTACAGTGCTAAACATGCTAAATGAAATTCGTTGTGACCACAAGAAAGAAAAGTCCATGTTTGTGACACACAGTATTTCATTTTGATTGAACCAGAATTCGGTAGTGTCAATTGGTAGGCCACTTTATCTTGTGGCTGTCATGTGATGTGCCCAGTAGCTTGTGTATTTAAATTTATGTGCTATTATGAAGGGGTGTGATTGTATACAGTTGATTCATCTAGCACAAACAGGAAAAGTCAATGTAGAAGCCTTCATTCTGAATAACTACATATTACAAAAATAGTGGAGAAAGCATAATTTTCTTTTAAATACTTTGTCTGTGATAATTTGTATTTTGTATACTTAAGTAATAAAAAAATAAGTAAGAATAGAGCTAATTAGTGGCACACTAATCACTATCAGTTCTTCCATTATGATGACTGTCACCCTGCACACCTAGTACAAAAATTGATCTCTCATGCCATTTCTCCTCATACACCTAACAAACAAATTGTCATTGCCAACCAGCCAGTGTTCAGTACTCCAGGTATGATCCTAATCCTTCAACCGGACTTTGACGAACTCTTTCCCTGCTACAGAAGAAATTTATTCACAGTTGCAAATACCCTAGACTTCAGCTGCACAATTTATTCGTGACATGAAAATTTGTTCCGGACTGGAACTCAAACCCAGATTTCCCAGTTTATGTGAGCGGTCATCTTCACTGCTTGAGCTATCGGAGAATGCCTCCTGGACCGACCTAAATCTCAGTCTCTCACCATGTGTGCTCAGATAGCCAAAGAGGTTAAGGCGACCGCTCGCATAAAGTGGGATACCCGTGTTTAAGTCCCGGTCCAGCACAACTGTTCACATGTCACAAGTAATTGTGCAACTGAAGTCTAATTGTATCATAGTTGTGAACACATTTTTTTGTATTCCAAACAGCTGTGTCATAACACACAGTAAAACAAAAACTCTGCAAAATAGTCTTTTCATACTCTTGAAAACATGAATAGCCTACCAAAAATTCTTCATCCTTGTAACACGTAGAATATAAGGGTTGAGTCCTGTGCCACTCCTAATTCATCACTACATATTCCACATATCTCTTTGAATGAGTCAGATCCTACAAAGCCTCCAATTGCCTCATATTTTAGCCTTACCCCAGGCATTTTCTATCTTCTTAGAGGTGTAGAAGTATCTACTAGCTGGACTGTTACTCTGGTCTCATCTATTAGAACTCCAGAAACAGTGAACACATAATATGAAAGAATAGTGCAAAGGAATTCAAATCCTCATTCATCATCTTGCTTCATGGTGTCCCTAAGTCACTTCAAATAGTCCATTGGCCATGGTTGGCTCTAAACCTTCCATTGTTCATGTAAAGTAATCCTCTATTTTTAACTGCTGGTGAGAGGATCTTAAGCTGTAACCTCATTCTTTTTTTCTTGCCTTTAGATGAACCATAAGTATATAGTTAGGTATTATACCAGAGATGATGCACTAAATTAACCTGCAAGTGACAAATAGCAAAGTAGTGTAATTTATTCTGTTGCGGATCAGGAATCCCACTACAAGGTTAGAAGGTGTCCTGATTAAATAATTGTCAATATTTTGTCTCATCTCTTAATAATGTGCTTTCAGTGCCTGTATAAGTAAAGTACATGAGAAAATCTTGAAACTAATATGATACTGGGAAGTCATAGATGGAATACAAATACTGGAAAGCTTAAACTATCTTGTAGTTGAGACACTGAGAATTTGTCAAACATGCAAACAAACGGAACTCTCTCTCTCTCTCTCTCTCTCTCTCTCTCTCTCTCTCTCTGTGTGTGTGTGTGTGTGTGTGTGTGTGTGTGTGTGTGTGTGTGTGTGTGTGTGTGTTTTCCTGCAGCGTAGCACAATGGGCTCTTCATTTGCAAGAGAATATGCCAAATAGTTATACTGTATATGTAGCAGCAGTGGAAAATCAATGCTTTTCATTTTTTTCTTATCTACTCTCTCTAATGCCTTCTTCATCGTTTTTGTTTACTCTCGTCCTCACTATAGGTGAATCCATCGCATCCTGGGTGAGAGTGACCTATTCTTCCTTGTAACTTTCCCTAACCTATCCCTCTCTCCTCGCTGAGGAAGGAATTATTAGTTTCAAATGCTAGGAAGTTTCTCCCTGTTACTTTCACATGTTTCTACCAGCAGTATTACACATTTTACCTCCTGAAAGTAAGTACTCCCTGCAATTCTGTCTCAATTTATAAATCAAGGGAATATCAGGCTACCAGCAGAAGATATCATGTTTACCCAGATTCATGCAGACCCTTCAGATTTTCATGGCCCAAAGAGGCACCTGTGGCTTAGATTCAGGAGTAAATCTAGGGAAGTTCCAAAAAAGGCCACTAGAGGCCGCTGAAGTAGCTATCTTGCCACAGAAGCCATTGTGTTAGTGTTTTAAGTAATGAATGTTAATTATATTTTTATCACGGGAAATTCAAATTTAATATTGCTTATCTTTGAATTTAAAAGTTTTTCAAATATTCATAGCAATAAAAATAAATTTCTCTACATACACACCACCAGAATGGACATTTTTGAGGAACTTGCAGAAGTTGGCAAGCATGCTAAGTACAGCTTTACATTCTGACCGCTCCAGCTCCGTTCGGAAGCTGTCAGCACACGTCAATATACATCAAGCCATTTCTCAATGCTGCCATTATTTGCAGTGTAACAGTAATAAGTGTTTCATCATTTTAATTTAATTTCATATTCATGAGTACAAATAAGTTCCAATTTGAACTGGAGCGGCCTTATAAATTAGGTTTTCCAAAACCTTGTTACTTCTACAAGAGATTTCTACCATAGCAGATGACTGATGCGAATCATAATTATGCTGTCCGCACTGCATGCAATGGCTGCAACCCCTCCCCTAAATTAATTTGTGTTTCTTCCACTGACCCCTAGGCCACTGAGAGCAGCGCTTGCTATGTTAGCAGACAGTACATTCAGACTTCACCCTTTGTTTGTCTACTTTAGTACTTTTTGTGAAGTGCCAGGTTTTAGTATACCATGATAAATTGTATCAATATAATAGAAGGAAACATTCCACGTGGGAAAAATTATATATAAAAACAAAGATGAGGTGACTTACCGAACGAAAGCGCTGGCAGGTCGATAGACACACAAACAAACACAAACATACACACAAAATTCAAGCTTTCGCAACAAACTGTTGCCTCATCAGGAAAGAGGGAAGGAGGGGGGAAGACGAAAGGAAGTGGGTTTTAAGGGAGAGGGTAAGGAGTCATTCCAATCCCGGGAGCGGAAAGACTTACCTTAGGGGGAAAAAAGGAAAGGTATACACTCGCACACACGCACATATCCATCCACACATACAGACACAAGCAGACATATTGTGTGCGAGTGTATACCTGTCCTTTTTTCCCCCTAAGGTAAGTCTTTCCGCTCCAGGGATTGGAATGACTCCTTACCCTCTCCCTTAAAACCCACTTCCTTTCGTCTTCCCCCCTCCTTCCCTCTTTCCTGATGAGGCAACAGTTTGTTGCGAAAGCTTGAATTTTGTGTGTATGTTTGTGTTTGTTTGTGTGTCTATCAACCTGCCAGTGCTTTCGTTCGGTAAGTCACCTCATCTTTGTTTTTATATATGATAAATTGTATGCACTACATCACAAAGTCGAAAGGAAAAGTGATTTCTCTTGCTGAGAAAACATCAAATTCTACTGCAGGTCAGCGATATGGGATTGATGAGAGTAATGTGAGACAGTGGAGACAGCAAAAGGAACAACTTTTAGCTTGTTATAGCAATAGAAATACATTTTCTGGGTCAAAACATGGGTGTCGTTATCCATTAGAAGTTGTACTGAATGATTTTATTAGGGATCAGCTATAGAAGTGCCTACCCAGAAATGTAGACTCTATACAAGTTAAATTATTGGGCAGCAGAAATTCAAGGGGCATTTTGACTTTGTAGGTGCTCGTCAATTGCACAGAAGCTGGCAGACAACTGTGAGGAAAAACTTGTCGAATTTCAGGTTTTCATAATTGGATGGTGCACCAAATATAATTATGTTGTTGGTCAGTCAGGTAATGCGGAACAAACTCCATTGTATTTTTGTATTCCGACGAATTACAAAGAGGAAGCAAAGGGGAACAAAGATGTTACAGTTACTGTCCATGGGTGGTGAAAAGCAGCACATATCTGTCATGCTTGTGCAGGCAATGGCCACAAACTGACAACATGCGAATTGTTTTTAGATGTCAAACATTACCTAAATCAGACATATTGGCAAGAAGTATTACTGTACATGGCTAACCAAAGTGGCTGGTTCACAGAGGACATGGGTTAAACATGCATGGCAATAATGTCATGGTGCCTTGTTAGGTTTGCCAAACATGTTTTTTTCTAGATTTCTACCCAGATCATGCTACTCCAGCTGTAAAGAGAAAATTAGTAGACCCCCCTGCGGGTTCGGGGGTAAGAATAGGCCCGCGGTATTCCTGCCTGTCATAAGAGGCGACTAAAAGGAGTCTCACATGTTTCGGCCTTATGTGATGGTCCCCTGTTGGGTTTGACCTCCATACCTCAAAATTCTTCCGAAGAGCGAGCCGAATGGGGAAGGGCGCCTTACTTGGTGCATTGTGTCCATCTTGCGATCAGACTTTTCGCCAGCTTATTTGTCGTTGCATTGCAGTCCTGCCTGCTCTCCATCTCTTGGGCATGGATACGTTCCTGCGTGCACTTTCCACCTTGCGTTGTGCAGTGCCACTTTCTGCACTGACGGCGACCATGGACCACATGTCACCTAACATCCAGCACGGTAGCCAGTCTGTTGTGGTGGGGCCGTCATGTACCCTGTTGGTTGTAACCCCCTGACAACACAGGGATCGCTCTACTGATGCCTGCGCCGTTAACTCCCCGCGTATTCCAAGGAGTAGATGCCCATCTCCCTGGGGCATCAGGACTCCCGGCAATGGCCATCCTGCCAGGTGGCCCATGCTGTGGCTGGGTGGCACCCGTGGGGAGGTCCCTTGCTCGGAGTAGGTGGCATCAGGGTGGATGACTCGCAATGAAGCGTGGTACATCATCTCTCGCTGGCGGCCAGCCGCCAGCAGTCTCTAAGCGTTCTTGGGCTCAATTTAATGCTCAGAAGTACGACCCCAAATCGTTCCCCTCCCTGGCCACGCCGTGGGAGGAGCGTAAGTCTCAGGATGGCAGTAGCAGTTATTCGCCCCAATTCTTAGTTTGTATGAGAGCTGATGGGGAGTCTTTTCTATCCACAAAGCCTCAGTTCTTTGTTGAGCATTTAGAGGACAAGTTTGGGGAGGTGGAGGGCTTGTCCAAAATGCGCTCTGGGTCAGTACTGATACAAACGGAATCCTCTGTCCAGTCACGACAGTTACTTGCTTGTGACAAGTTGGGGGATGTTGCCGTAACGATCACACCCCATAAGAGTTTAAATATGGTCCAGGGAGTTATTTACCATAGGGACTTCTTTTGCAGTCTGATGACGAGCTGCACGACAATTTAGAGCGCCGAGGTGTCCATTTCGCCCGGCGCGTTCATCATCGAGGTCCGAAGGATAATCAGATTGCTACCGGTGCCTTCATCTTGGCCTTCGAGGGTGATACATTACCGGAGAAGATCAAGGTGATGGTCTACCGATGTGACGTCAAGCCCTATATCCCTCCCCTGATGCGGTGCTTTAAGTGCTGGAAGTTCGGCCATATGTCTTCCCGCTGCACTTCCAGCGTGCTGGAAGTTCGGCCATATGTCTTCCCGCTGCACTTCCAGCCTCACATGTCGAGATTGCGGGCGCCCATCACATCCCGATACTCCATGTGCCCCGCCTCCCATCTGTGTCAACTGCGGAGAGCATCATTCACCTTGCTCGCCAGACTGCAAAGTCTTTCAGAAAGAGCGCAAAATCATGGAATATAAAACCCTGGACCGACTGACCTATACTGAGGCCAAAAGGAAATATGACAGACTACATCCTGTGAGAATGAGATCTACTTACGCCACTGCTACAAAAACTGTGCTAGCCCCATCAGTTTCGAGACTTCCAGCCGGCTCGATGAGCAGTACAATTCCTCCTGCCCCCTTGCCCGTAGGGGGCTCTACCCACCCGATTGCTCCTGTACCACCTACCTCAGGAGCAACATCCTCCCACCCATCGGGGATGTCCGTACCCACTTCTCAGCCGGAGAAGCATCCAACTTCTTCGGCTACTCTCTCTCGTAAGGGTTCCCTTGGGTCCCTCCCATCCCAGGCTTCCACCAGTGGGAAGGATGATGCCAGACAGTGACATAAGTCCTCACCAGCGGCTGGTCGTAGGGCTTCGCGATCCTCCTCCGTCCCGGAGACTGATACGGTGAAACCCAAGGTTCAGCGAGAGAAGTCCAAGCAAAAGACCTCTAAGGCCAAAGAACTTGCGGTGGCACCGACCCCACCGCACCCTTCGAGCTCTGCGTCTGAGGATGAGGTCGAAATCCTGGCATCCGCTGAGGACCTTGATCTCGCCGGTCCCTCAGACGCCATGGATGTCACTCGTGCGGGTACTGAATCGGTGGCAGCGAGTGAACACATGGCTAAACGGCCTCCCCAGTCCCTTGATGCCTTTCTCAGCCATGGACAATACCATCCTCCAGTGGAACTGCAGCGGTTTCTTCCACCATCTAGCTGAGCTCCGACAACTTACCAGCCTTCACCCTTTCTTCTGCATTGCTATTCAGGAAACTTGGTTTCCAGCATTGCGAGCCCCCGCCCTCCGTGGCTATTGGGGTTATTATAAGAACCGGGCAGCTTATGAAAGGGTATCTGGTGGCGTCTGCATCTATGTCCTTCACTCTCCTCACAGCGAGTCCGTCCCTCTCCAAACACCTTTAGAGGCTGTCGCTGTTCGGGTGTGGACGCCGCAGGCGGTTACCGTCTGCAGTCTTTACCTTCCACCTGATGGTGATGTCGTGCAGCATGTCCTGGCTGCGCTGATAGCCCAATTGCCGCCACCTTTCTTGTTACTGGGCGACTTCAGTGCCCATAACCTTCTATGGGGTGGGTCAGTGGCAACAAGTCGAGGTGCCACCATTGAGCATTTATTGGCACAGCTCGATCTTTCGCTTTTAAATGACGGTGCCTTCACACACTTCAGTGTGGCACATGGCACGTACTCCGCCATCGATCTTTCGATCTGCAGCCCTAGCCTCTTACCTACTGTCCACTGGAGTGTGCATGACGACCTGTGTGGTAGTGACCACTTTCCTATCTTTCTGTCACTGCCACAGCGTCACTCTTCTGGGCGCCCTTGCAGGTGGGCTATGAATAAGGCTGACTGGGACTTGTTCTCCTCCATTGCCGCTATTGACCCTGTTTCTCATGAAGCCATCGATACGGTGGTTCACTCAGTCACCACCAGCATCGTTTATGCTGCAGAATCTGCCATTTCCCAGTCTTCTGGGTCCCCTCGGCGGAGGACTGTGCCTTTGTGGTCGCCTGACATCGCTGAAGCGATTACAGATCACTGGCGGGCGCTCCAGTGTCACAAGCGACATCCCCCCATAGAACACCTCATCGCCTTCAAATGACTGCGTGTGCGGGCCCGCCACCTTATCCCCCAACGCAAGCAGGAGTACTAGGAGTGGTATGTGTCCACCATTGGCCTCCGTGTCACTCCATCGCAGGTCTGGGCCAAGATTTGCCACCTCTATGACTATCAGACCCCTGTCAGCGTCCCTGCGCTCTCACTGAATGGAGCAGTTTGTACATACTCCGACGTAATTGCAAACCGCTTGGCAGAGCATTTTGCTCTGAGTTCTGCTTCTGCAAATTACCCACTGGTCTTCCGGTCCATTAAAGAGCGGATGGAACGTCGGAGCCTTTCTTTTCGCACCCACCATCCTGAATCCTACAATGTTCCATTCAGTGAGTGGGAATTTCATAGTGTCCTCGCCACTTGTCCTGATACCACTCCTGGGCCAGATCACATCCACTGTCAGATGCTGAAACACCTTTCAGTGGACTGCCAGCGACGCCTCCTTGACCTTTACAACTGTATTTGGGTCGAGGGTGAGTTTCCGTCGCAATGGCGGGAAAGTATTGTGATCCCCATTTTGAAACCTGGCAAGAACCCTTTGGAAGTGGACAGCTACCGTCCCATTAGCCTCACCAACGTTCTTTGCAAGTTGCTTGAACGGATGGTGAGCCGGCGGTTGAATTGGGTACTGGAGTCTCGGGGCCTTCTGGCTCCATCTCAGGGTGGGTTCTGTAAAGGCCGCTCTGCCACCAACAATATGGTGAGCCTGGAGTCAGCCATCCATCCGGCCTTTGCCCGCCGTCAGCACCTGGTCGCTGTCTTTTTCGACATGCGGAAGGCATACGATACGACATGGCGTCATCACATCCTTTCTACGCTTCATGGATGGGGTCTTCGGAGTCCACTGCCGATTTTCATCAGAAATTTTCTGTCTCATCGAACCTTCTGCTTGCAAATCACAGCCTCCCATAGTTCCTCCCGAGTTCAGGAGAACAGGGTGTCACAGGGATCTGTTTTACGTGTCTGCCTGTTTTTTAATAGCAATTAACAGGCTCGCTGCGGCGGTGGGAACGTCTGTCTCAGCGTCCTTGTATGCTGACTACTCCTGCCTTTACTATAGCTCCATTGGCATTGCAGCTGCTGAACGTCAGCTGCAGGGCGCTATCCGCAATGCGCAGTCTTGGGCCGTAGCGAATGGCTTCCAGTTTTCGGCTGCCAAGACCTGCGTTATGCATTTCTGCCTGTGACGCACTGTTCACCTGGAGCCACGGCTTTATCTTGATAGCGAACTTTTTGCTGTGGTGGAGACACATAAGTTTTTGGGAGTGGTTTTTGATGCCCGGTTCACTTGGCTGCCTCATATTCGGCAGCTTAAACAGATGTGTTGGCACCCCCCAGGGGGTCCACACCTCTTTTGTGGATACGTGCGTAGCGAGCACGGGACCCCGAGCTAATGTGGCCCTCCTTCCTTTCCGGGCTGCATACCTTCCCTTTCCGCATCCTTCCCCGTGCCCCCATCTTCGCCCCCCCCCCCCCTCACCTCTAGCTCTTTCCTTCCGTTTCTCCCCCTCTGGGAGTATGGTTTGTGCCTACGTTCGGAGACGGACGCTCGAAACTGTTACAAATTCCTTGCTTTCTACACTTGCAAGTCTTCGTCCTTCCTCTGTCCTTCTCTTTTCCTTCCCTCTTCTCTTTGCCCTTTTCTCCGCTGCGGCGTTTGAGACCCCTCTTCTTTCCCTTCCCTTCCCTTTCTCTTTTTTCCTCCCTGTGCGTGTCTGAAGGCCGACCCACGCACTTCCATGCGTAGCCGGTGACGGGGTAACGCGTAATTCCCCGCCCCGGGTAGACAGGTAGGACACGTACGTACCCCCTGGTAACGGCCAGGCCCAGGGAGGGGTGATTACCCGAGCTGATACCTTCCAAAAGTGCCGATTGGTCCCTCCGTCCGTTTGTCGGGAGGTGTGACCTGAGGTGTGAACAATCACCTAAGGCGGGAGTGCCCTCAGAGAGGGCCCCCGCAAGGGAGGAGCGCGCCATCGGAGACACCGGTAATCATGGGGGATTCTTCTGCAATGGTTTCCTCACCTTCCACTTTGTCTGCTCACAAACATAAGTTCACTGAGTCTCAGCCACAGACGGTTCTTCCATCGTTGCCACAGTTCCATGTTTCTCGGTCTGACGAAGGTCACGACTTCTCCACGGTCAACCCTTTCGTTATTCAGAAAGGTGTCGATGCAATTGCAGGTCCTGTAAAGTCTTGTTCCAGATTACGGAATGGCACCCTGTTGTTAGAAACAGTCAGTGCCCTCCAGGCACAAAAATTGCTGCGTACCTCACTACTACACACCTTCCCTGTCCGGGTGGAACCGCACCGTACTTTAAATTCCTCGCGTGGAGTCGTTTGTACACGCTCCCTCGATGGATTGTCTGACGAAGAAATTCAACACTACCTGTCTGACCAGGGCGTAACGGCTGTTCATAGGGTTATGAAAAGGGTTGACACGAACATCATTCCAACCCGCACTGTCTTCTTGACATCTGACAAAAGTTCAACTCCCATCGAAAATCAAAGCAGGCTATGAGATAATTTCCGTTCGCCCTTACGTCCCAAACCCTACGCGTTGCTATCGGTGTCTGCGGTTCAATCACACCAGCCAGTCCTGTTCCAATCCGGCCAAATGTGTTATGTGTGGCAAAGATGCCCATGAGGGTGCTTGTCCACCTCCATCCCCTCGCTGCATCAACTGTATGGGTGACCACACTGCTTCCTCTCGAGATTGCCCCGTTTTTAAGGAAGAAAAGCTCATCCAGGAAATAAGAGTGAAGGAAAAGGTGTCGACCTTTGCTGCTCGAAAGTTACTTGCCAGTCGACAGCCCACCGTGCCTCAGAAAGGAAAATACAGCACTGTCCTTGCTTCTCCTCGGCCAACAAAGGAGGCGGCCACGCAGACTTGCGACCTCACCTTTAGTGCCACGGTCGTCAGATCGCCCGTTCAACCTCACCACTTTCGCCTGCCCACTCTCTGGCTCACCCTTCGTCGGGTTCTGCTAAATCTCGAGCCCAAAAGTCAGACACCAAGACTTCGGAAAAAGAGCATACTCGTGAAGAGTTTTTACGTACCGCAACTTCCCAACCATCGGTTCCTTCTTCATCTAAACATCATACTTCCAAGAAGGCTACCAAGAAACCCAGTTCCTCTCCTTCTCCACCAAGGCGTGTCCCATCTACAGCACCACCTGGCGGAAATCGCCCTCGGCCATCTTCTGTGTCGCCGAGGCGCACTGCTGGCAGCCGATCGCTGGTGGCAGGAGCTGCTCCTGAACAACCTATGGATCAGGATCTTCTGCCTTCGGCTGAATGCCATTCCATGCTGTCGGTCACAAGCTCTGAGCAGTCGTTGAGTTGACAGCAACTTTGGTCGCATTCCTCCATTTTCTGTTCACCCTATGTCCACTATCCACTGGAATATCCATGGTATTCGAGCCAATCTGGATGAATTGTCGATACTCTTACGATCCTACTCGCCGGTCATCTTCTGTCTTCAACAAACAAAGCTGCGTCCCCATGACCGCTTTGTTCTCCCTCATTTTCAGTCAGTCCGATATGATCTCCCCTCTATTGAAGGCACTCCAGCACATGGAGGACTCATGATTCTTCTCCATGATACTCTTCATTATCACCCAATCCCCTTAAACACTTCCTTCCAAGCTGTTGCCGTCCGTCTTTCCCTTTCCGGATACACGTTCTCTCTTTGTAATGTATACATTCCATCGTCCACACCAATGGCACGAGCTGATCTCCTTCATCTTCTTGGTCAGTTTCCACCCCTCTATTAGCTGGTTGGGGACTTCAATGCCCACCACCCGCTTTGGGGATCTCCACATCCTTGTCCACGTGGCTCACTATTGCTAGACGTCTTCCACCAAGCGGATCTAGTTTGCCTCAACACTGGGGTCCCTACATTTTTGTCTGCCTCCATGACAAATTTATCTCATTTGGACCTTGCGGTCGGTACTGTTCCGCTAGCTCGGTGCTTCGAATGGTTCGCCCTTGATGATACACACTCGAGTGACCACTTTCCACGTGTCCTTCGACTGTAGCCTCAACTGCCACATATGCGCCCGCGACGCTGGAAGTTTGCCCAAGCTGATTGGACACTTCTTTCGTCTCTAGCGACATTCGATGACCGTCACTTTCCCAGCGTCGACGATGAGGTCACACATATTACCTATGTTATTCTTACAGCTGCGGAACGTGCAATACCACGCACCTCCGAATTGCCCCGGCGCCCCCCAGTTCCTTGGTGGAACGAGGCATGCCGTGATGCACTACGTGAGCGGCGACGTGCTCTCCGCGATGCCGTCGTGTCATCCACGATAGCAAGAAGGCAAGCTGGAAATTCTTTATTACCTCATTTAACACCTTCACTCTCTCCTCGGAAGTTTGAAGTCGGCTTCGACGGTTTTCAGGCACGCCTAGTTTCTTCCCGGTCTTTGGGCTCACTGTCGCGCATGATACATTAGTGGAGCCCGTCGCAATTTCTAACTCATTGGGTCAGCACTTTGCTGAGATTTCGAGCTCTTCAAATTACCCGCCAGCGTTTTTCCCGAAGAAACGTGCAGCGGAAGTGCGACCTCTTGCTTTCTCCTCTCAAAATCGCGAAAGCTATAATACTGTTTTCTCCATGCGGGAACTCCAACATGCACTCTCTTCTTCTCGCTCCTCCGCCCCAGGACTGGATGGTATCCACGTCCAAATGTTGCTGCATTTATCAACCCATAGTCTGCGTTACCTCCTTCGCCTTTATATTCGAATTTGGACCGACAGTACTTTTCCCAGACGATGGCGGGAAGCTATCGTCGTTCCTGTTCCGAAACCTGGAAAGGACAAACATCTCCCCTCTAGCTATCACCCCATTTCTCTCACGAGTAGTGTCTGTAAGGTTTTGGAGCGTATGGTGAATTACCGTTTAGCTTGGTGGCTGGAATCCCGCAGTCTTTTAACACCTGCCCAATGCGGATTCTGAAAGCATCGTTCTGCAGTTGACCATCTTGTTGCTCTCTCCACTTATATCATGAACAATTTTCTCCGGAAACGCCAAACAGTAGCAATATTTTTTGATCTGGAGAGAGCATACGATACCTGTTGGAGGACAGGCATCCTCCGCACACTGTTCTCTTGGGGCTTTCGAGGTCGGCTGCCCCTTTTTCTTCGCGAATTTATGGCAGAGCGCACATTTAGGGTGCGGGTGAACACTACTCTCTCCCGTACTTTCTCCCAAGAAAACGGGGTACCCCAGGGCTCCGTGCTGAGTGTTGTACTGTTTGCCATTGCCATAAATCCAATTATGGATTGTCTCCTTCCTGATATCTCGGGCTCCCTCTTTGTGGACGATTTTGCGATCTACTACAGCTCTCAATGGACCAGCCTTCTTGAACGACGTCTTCAAGGATGTCTCGATCGCCTCCACTCTTGGAGCATCGAAACCGGCTTCCATTTTTCTCCCAGTAAGACCGTTTGTGTAAATTTTTGGCGACGGAAGGAGTTTCTTCCGCCCTCCTTACGTCTAGGTCCTGTCAACCTTCCGTTTTCAGACGTCGCTAAATTCTTGGGTCTTATGTTTGACAGAAAACTGTGCTGGTCCTCCCACGTTTCCTATCTTTCGGCTCGCTGTCTGCGATCCCTCAACACCCTCCATGTCCTGAATGGTACCTCCTGGGGAGCGAACCGAGTGGTCCTTCTCCGCCTCTAACGCGCCTTAGTTCGCTCGAAATTGGACTATGGAAGCATAGTCTACTCCTCTGCTCGGCCGTCTGTTCTTCGGCGTCTCGACTCTATCCACCACCGTGGATTACGTTTAGTGTCTGGAGCTTTTTACACCAGCCCTGTGGAAAGCCTTTATGCTGAGACTGCTGAACCTCCGCTGTCCAATCGGCGAGCAGTCCTTCTGAGTCGTTATGCTAGCCGTCTGTCTTCCATGCCTGCTAATCCAGCCCATGACATTTTTTTCAACGCCTCCTTTGATGTAGGGTATGCAGGCCGCCCCTCCTCCCTACTACCACCGGGAGTCCGCTTCCGTCAACTGCTCCATTCTCTTTCCTTCCACTTTCCTAAAGCTTTCTTGACAACTTGGGGTACAGCACCGCCTTGGCTCCATCCCCGGATCTGCCTGCTCCGTGACCTTTGTCGATTTCCCAAAGATGGTACCCCTTCACTTGTTTATCGTCGGGCATTTGCTGCTCTATGTGCACAAATGACGGACGCCACATTTATTTACACCGACGGCTCGAAAACATCGTTAGGTGTAGGGCGTGCCTATATTGTTGGCGACACCCCAAATCATTTTCGGCTTCTCGACCAGTGTTCGGTTTATACTGCGGAGCTTTACGCTGTTCTCCAGGCTGTCCACTATATCCGCCGCCATCAGCGGATACAATACGTTATCTGCTCAGATTCCCTCAGCTCTCTCCTCAGTCTCCAAGCTGTTTATCCTGTGCACTCTCTGGTCCACCGGATTCAGGACTGTCTGCGCTTGCTCCACCTGGGGGGCGTCTCGATGGCTCCCGGGACACATTGGTATCTGTGGAAATGAGGCGGCTGATATTGCAGCCAAGGCTGCAGTCTCCCTTCTTCGGCCAGCTATTCAATCGATTCCCTTCGCCGATCTACGGAGCGTTTTATGTCGTCGTGTTGTTCATTTATGGCACGCACATTGGTCGACACTTCCCCGTAATAAATTGCGGGAAGTGAAAGCCGTTCCTTGCGCTTGGACATCTTCCTCCCGAACGCGTCGTCGGGAGGAGGTAATTTTAGCTAGATTCCGCATAGGGCACTGTCTTTTTAGCCATCGACATCTTTTAAGCGGCGATCCTCCCCCACTCTCTCCCCACTGCTCTCAGCTGTGGACAGTAAGACACCGTTTAATTGAGTGCCCCTATTTTAATCAGTTACGCTCCCATCTACAGCTATCGCCTGATATATCGTCGATTTTAGCAGATGACACGCGCTCAGCCGACCGCGTTCTCAAGTTTATTAGTGCCAGTGAAGTGACGTCAGTCATTTGAAGCTTTTTTTGGGGACAACCAACCCCTTTCTGTAGTGGATTTTTAAGCCTTCCTTCTGCTTTTAGTTTCTCCAATTTGATGTCTTTCGTTCCCATTGCTGCTGGTTTCCATTTTAGGTTTTTTACTGTTTCCTAAGTCACGGACCGGGCACTAATGACCATAGCAGTTTTGCGCCCTAAAACCAAAACAAAAAAAAAAAAAATGTGTTGGCAGCATCTAAATGCTCTGCGATGCTTGAGCCACAGCAGCTGGGGCGCTGACCGATCTACCCTCTTACGGCTCTACCAGGCATTAATCCAGTCTCGTCTGGATTATGGGAGCCTGACTTATGGTTCAGCATCCCCTTCGGCGTTGCGGGTGCTGGACCCAATCCTTCACAGCGGGATATGCCTTGTCGTTGGTGCTTTCCGGACCAGCCCTGTGAACAGCTTACTTGTGGAGGCAGGTGTCCCTCCACTGCAGTTACGGCGCCAACGTTTACTGGCCGCATATGCTGCCCATGTTTTTAGCTTGCCCGGGCATCCGAATTATCGTCTTCTGTTCCTGCAATCGGTCGTCCATCTGCCAGAACGTCGGCCCCGGTCAGGTTGTACGATCGCGGTCCGCATCAAAGAGCTTCTCTCCGGGCTTGGGGTTTTCCCTGTTCCACCTCCTTTCCAGGCCCCTTTGCGAACACCCCCATGGTGTTTTCCTTGCCCTTGCCTTCGGCTCGAATTCGCACAGGGCCCGAAGGACTCAGTACCTCCAGAGGCCTTTCGCTGCCACTTTCCTTTCATCCTAGCCACGTATCAGGGCTCTGGCGTTGTATACATTTACGGTGCGATGGTTGCTGGTCGGGTCGGTTATGCTCTAACTCTAGGGGACCATTACGAACAATGATCCTTGCCGGCTGGCTGCAGCGTTTTCACTGCTGAGCTGGTCGCCATCTTTCGTGCCCTAGAGTATATCCGCTCCTGCTCAGGTGAGTCCTTCGTTATCTGTAGCGACTCCCTGAGCAGTTTACGAGCTATCGATCAGTGTTTCCCTCGCTCTCGTCTGGTGCTGGTTATCCAGGAGTCCCTGCATACTCTTGCCCGTTGTGGCCGCTCTGTGGTCCTTGTGCGGACCCCAGGCCACGTTGGGATACCCGGCAATGAACATGTGGACCGCGTGGCCAAACAGGCCACCAGTGAACCAACTCTGGAGGTAGGCCTCCTGGAGACTGATTTGCGGGCAGTCCTACACCGCGCAGTTCTCTTGCTTTGGGACGCTGAATGGTGCAATCTGCCCACACCAAACAAACTCCATCCTATCAAGGTGACGGTGGGTGTGTGGTAGTCATCCATGCGAGCCAATCGCAGAGAGTCAGTTGTCCTTTGTCGGCTCCGCATTGGCCACACCCGGCTGACGCACAGTTATTTACTGCATCGGGAGGACCCTCCTCTATGTCGTTGCGGGGCGGCTTTGACAGTGGCCCACATTTTGTTGGCCTGTCCCCTTTTAGCTGTGGTCAGGGAGACATTTGCCCTGCCTGATACGCTCCCTGCCCTTTTAACAGATGACTCTGTCATGGCAGGCTTAGTTTTGCGTTTTATTCGGGCAGGGGTTTTTTATCATTTAATCTGAGTGTTTCTTGTGCCCCTACGATTTTAAACTGAGTTTTTAATGTTTCTCGGTGGTTGGCTTTTCCTTTTTGTCTATGGTCGGCCAACCACCGTCACACTCTGTGTGATTTTAATTTGTTTTGTCTGATCTCTGTCTATTTCTTGTCGTGTGTCGTATGCCGTCTTTTCTGTTGTTCGTTTTTTATTCTCTGTGGGTGGTTTTAGTTTTTTGGAAAAAGGGACCGATGACCCTAGCAGTCTGGTCCCTTTAATCCCACAAACCAACCAACCATCCAGAAATTTAGTGGAGGGTATAACGGGCTTGGCTGTAATTCCAGAAGGGGTGATGTCAATTTTATAGCCTTTAGATATCTGTTTAAACAAAACATTTAAGTACAAATTTAAAAATATGTACAGGCAATGCCTAATGAAAGAAGATGGACAATTAATGCCTGCAGAATGTGTTAAGTGTGCAAGCTTATCTCAAGTGTCTGATTGGATTGACTAACCTCAGAAATGTATCCCGAATAAAACTGTTTGTCACAGCATTCAAAAAATGATGGGTTTCTAATGCATTTGATAGCACAGAGGACAGTGCTCTCTACAAAGAAGGTAACAACAAGGAATTGAGTGACGATGACTCAGAATCAACTGAGTAATGTTTAAAAATGGTACATATATGTTTATGATAATTCAATAAAATTTCTGTTTTGTACTCTTCATTTCTAAGTAATTTTCTTTGTAGTTATGCGACGGTTTCCAGCCAGTCTGTGGGGCTACGCTCCTGCGAATGAGAAGACATGTTTCTTATGTGGGTGTTTATGTGATAGTTATTTATGTCTTCTTGTTCTGTTATGTGTCGTAAATTTGTATTCTTGTTTTTGCCACATTATTGCATTATTGAGAGTTTCTCCATAGCACAGGTCTGTTTGATCTACCGTAAGCCAGTATGAGACTCGTTCTTCCCCAAGGGGCAAGGGGGAAGCAGGTTGACATTCTTAGGTGGCATTCACTGACTATCCAAAAAAACATGAAAAATCCTAAGTGTGTTCAGGTATGTGATGCACCAAGATTCACCTATGACTTCAGTACTCACAGCCGACCTGCATGTGGTTCCTAATTACAGCTGCCTGTATTCTAGGTGGCTGTGCCCTAACTTGTTTGTAGAACTATATTGAAGGGCGTAGGAGACACTGCAGGAGAAAGATTTTCCACAGTGATGACAATACTTACGGGTAGGCCCTTTGTACACATCACTTGTGCTGGAAATGATTCTATGAAGAAAAATTGTATTGTTTAGAAATTTATAAAAGTAATTTAATAAAGTACAGTGTCTAACCTGTACCAGAGACAATACAAATCAGTGTCTTGAATGTGTAGATTGTTCTTCACCAAATTTATGTCTTTTAAATCAAGTGCAATATTCTGTCAAGCCACAATGTAACATTCTTAGATGAGAACCATATATTTTATTGAAAGAAAAACTGCTTTGAATGACATTCTTGCATGATATGGAAAGACTGACGCATGACTCGAACATGAATTGCAGCGTAGTCCATAAAAGTCGCAATGGCTGCTGTAGTTTCACTCAAAATATTTCAACAAATATTGTGAATTGCCACTGTTGTCTGTGTTTGAAATGTGACAATAATTTTAAGTGTCCAACAGGCTAAATTTAATTCCATACGAATTACTACAAATAAGTACTCCTCCCTGCAAATCCTTAAGGTGGGGGGCCACTTAATACTTTATTCGTCATTGCATGAGCCATACTTGTTTTGATTAAGTGCGGCTTGAACGGAGGGTAATCTCCCCCCCCCCTCCCCCCCCCCCCCTCCCCCAAGTCTCATTTCTGGGGTACACGTTGCATTCAAGGTTGGCTTACATTTTGGTTAAATACCACCACTGAGAAAGCAGCAGTCTGATAAACTGAACTTGAATAAAATAGCTGTAAATTGATAATTTAAAAATAACTAGTTGTGAATGAATTACCATTTAGCAGCTCAAGTTCAAGTTTAGCTCAAGTTCAATTCATCATGAATATCGATAGCTGTGGCTGCCCTTATTACAGAGTTGTATATTTTTCAAAGTAGTGGCTTTGTCTCTAATATACTAAGTTACATTTACCTGACAGTCACAAGTAGCATTAACACAGTTACATGGAACATTAACCCTTACAATTTTAATTTATTATTAATACATCAATGCAAATAATAAATTTTTGAAAATACAATGTAACTGTATAGATAAAAAATATCTACTCGCCAAGTGGTGGCAAAAGAACATACACATACAAAGGTTAAGGAAATTTGCAAGCTTTTGGAGCCAGAGACTCCTTCTGGCAGAAGAATGGAAAGGGAAGGAAGAGGGATATGCGAGGTTCATGTAGTGGAGTGAATTCTTAAAAATCATCCAGAACACCAGGTCAGGGGAGACTTTCTGGAATGGTGAGAAAGAAAGACACTGTTGGGGACTGCACCGGATGAGATTTGGAAGCCTGAGAGCTCAGAGGTGGAAGATAGGGTAATAAGCAAGGCAGAGATTACTGACAAAGCAGGCTAGGGTTAATAAGAGTGGAAAGCTAAACGTAGTGTATGTGGTAGATTGGGTTTGGGGGGCGGGGACTGCAATATAGACATGTTAGAAAATGAAGGACACAGAAAACTAAAAGAGAGTAGGAAAGGGGCAGTTACTGAGAAGAAAGGCCAAGACAGAATAAATTAAGGCCAGATGGGTGGTGAGAACCAGAGCAAGTAAGTTTTAACATACACTGTTCGGCCTTGTGTATGTTTATGTCTACCACTAGGTTATCATTGAGGATGAATGGACACAGGCAACGGTTAGCACCAGTAAGACACAAAAAGCTGTTGCAGAATATGCTCTACAACATGACAGTCGTGACCTCAGTGCCTATTTCACCCCATCTGGATTCTTCCCCCATACTCTAACTTCACAGAACTCCACAGATGGGAACTGGCATTATGACATTTCCTTGGTCCTCACCACTCACTTGGCTTTCATTTACATTGAATTCTTAATGCATGCAGAATCCAACTGTGGTCCACTGCAGCTTGTTCATATACACTAAGCGAGTAATATTGTGTTTTCTATCACAAATGGAAGTGTGGATGTAAGTTTGTAATATATTTACGCAATGAAACGACTAGAAAATTATCACTTGCAACAAAGGTTACACAAGGATACTAGTTCAAGGGCCATAACAGTACTCTGTGTTACAGCATTGTGAATATGTGTAATACAATGAACTTATAGGATTTTGGATATGAGTAGATAACCATTCTCATTTGAATTGTTAGATGAACTGTCACCTTGTGCTTTAGAAGGTATTCCTTTCCATTAATCATCCCTCAGTGCTACATCTTGGACTACAAGCGAGGTGTGGCAATCTGCTCACATGTCGCCACCACCTAAGTAACAGCCACCACCTCACTGGAGTCGGCCAGTTATTGCCCAAGTGTTTGATTCTTTGACAGACCACAAAAATTGTTATTCACCCTGCTGTCATGTGGAAATAATGCACCACGCCAGGCATTGTATGTTCTGCTGATTTTCAGACTCTGGATATCTGCAATGGATGGGCATGTTTTGAACATACACCATCCCTTGCCTTCCCCAGTCCCTTCAGATTGCTGCTTGCATCCCACGTGGTGTTGCATTCCAGCCCGAGATGCTGGAGTTGGCAGTCGTGTGTGCATGAGGTGTGCTTGCATGTGTGTGTGAATGGTGTGCATCTCTTTTTTACTGATTAAGGCCTTAGCCAAAAGCTATGTGTAAGTGTCTTTTAATTGTGACTGTCTGCAACTTCGTGTGTCTTCTTTACAGCAAGTAGCAATCTGTCTCTTCGTACATTGCTGACAGTACTACCTTGAGTTTAAATTGTTTAATTCTTATATACAGGTGTACCTCCTGTCATGTTTGTGCAAGAAAAGTTGCTGTAATATGTGTATAGCATCTGTAGATAATATAGTTGTGACACAAAGAACAATAGGTCACACTTGTAGGCTCATTTTTGATATCACATTATTTGATTAGCTTTATCAAGGACATGAACTTTTTTTCATGTACAATATGTACTGGAATCTGAGATCTGGTCAGCCAATTTCTCTTTTGACTGGTGAGTGTTGAAAAGCATTCCTAAAACAGAAGTCCCAGCATAACTCATACATCCAGAAGAATTCATGTGGCAGGAGAAACCGACACTGTGGTATGTTCACTTTGCACAGAGTGAGCCTTAAAAAAAATACTGTCTTATTGCTCCCTTGCAAAACAATAAAATACAGCAACATATTGCATTTGCAATGCAATTATTAGACATGGTACACTTGTATCTTTTCTGCTGAAATGCATTATTAGGGAACAAAGTCTTACGATACGACATGCCTGCTAAAATAAAGGGAATCCTAGGAGGAATGCTCAATATTTAGGGGTATGATAGGAACAATCATTCAGACTAGTATAGTCCAGTACATATGGGCTGTAAAATGTATACCTTGAGAGCTCTGAACACTTGTTGAGCAGAAGACGTGCTTCACATTCGCAATGATGAACAAGTGCTCATAGCTTTTAAGGTAAGCACTTTAGAGTCCATGTCTATTGGACCCTTTTTTTTTTTTGTCCATACTACCGCCTGCAGTAGAAAAGGTTTGTTTCTCAGTACTGAAGATGAATAGCATAATTCTTCAGATGAATAGTATAATTCTTCAGATGTGCATTTTAGGGCCAATGTTTACTAGACTTTTTTTGCTTCGAGTAATCATTCCCATCATAACCCTAAACACTGACCATTCCTCCTGGGACACACTGAATCATTTCATCGATTGTTTGGTGGAGTGTTTAGAAGGTTGAAACCATGTAAGTGTATGGTCTACGTAGATGACATCATTGTTTTCTCCAGTGATCTGAAGGAGCAGATGCAGAGACTAGAAGTGTTCAGTAGGTTATATATGGCACGCTTAGCACTGAGTAATTTTGTTGACAAAAGGAAACTCTCTAGGCCATGTGATTAGCCAACATGGCATAAAAACCAACCGAGATTGAGAGGTGTAGTGCGTGAGTTCCTGCCACCACATACTGGGCAACAGCTACAGCCATTTTTACAACTATCCAATTATTGTAGAAAACTTGTCGAGGGATTTGCTGATGTCAGAGATTGACTCATTTGTTTAAAAATAGTGTAAAATTCCAGGGTCAGCTGATTTTCAGACCACATCCGACAAATTAAAGGATGCACTAATAACTAGTCCTGTATTAATCTTTCCAAATTATGAAGAAGAATTTATCCTGTCATGTGATGTGAGTAACCAGGCTATTGGATGCATTTTAAGTGAGGAAGTAGGAATTACTTGACCACAGAGAAGGAAATGTTGAGTTAAATATATGGTGTCACTACTTTCAACGTTACCTATGTGGCAGAAAATTCAAAGTCATAACCGATCATGCTGCATTAAAGTAGCTGTTATGGTGAATAGGGCCTTCTAGTAGGTCGACCCAGTGGGCATTGAATTTAAGTGAATTTGATTTTGAGATAGTTCACAAACCAGGCAAGAAGCATGGCAATAAAAATGGGCTAATCAGAATGATTGGGGTCATTAGAGCAGTTGGCCGAAGGTGCAGACCACTGACGAGGACTGCCAGCTACTCAATGCACAGCCACAGTTCACTATACATGCTGGAATACTACGTGGGTTGATGCTTGGGTCTGGAATTACCTGCAGCACTAAAAGAAATAGTATTATAAGAAGCTCATGATCACATGCTATAAGAACATGGATGATAGAGAGCAATGGATCATATAATAGCTGAACAATATTGGTCAAGAACGCAAAGACAGGACATTGACCACTATGTGAATTGCGTGCCATGTGCACAACGTGCCAATTTGAGCCTTCAGCAAATGCGGCTTAGAATACTACCAGAGGCGTCCATGCCATTTGAAACTGTAGCGATGGACACCTTGGGTCAATTTAACAAAACATTGAAGGGAAACAGCTATACTATCGTAGTTCATTTTCATGTTACATCATGATGATTGCCCTTCCAAATCAGCAAGTGAATACAGTAGCACAAGCAATGGTGAATAATTGAATTTTGGTATCCTCGACACAATAATTAAGTATCACCAACTTCACATTTGAACTATTGAAACAACTATGTCACCTGCCGCAAATCTGGAAGCTGAATGGGGTAGTGCAGTAGTTACCATGCTGGACTCACATTTGGGAGGATGATGGTTCAAACCCACATTTGGCCATCCTGCTTTACATGTTCCGTGATTTTCCTAAATCACTTAAGGCAAATGCAGGGATGGTTTATTCAAAAACATATCTAGAAAAACATAAACTAATAAATAACAGTCAACATGGTTTTTGAGCAGGGCACAGTACAGTAACAGCCATATTGGACTACACAACAGAAATAGTAACAAATTTGGAGTCAAATAAAGCGGTTGTTGGAATTAATCTAGATTTATCCAAAGCCTTCGATACTGTGAACCATGTAATATTACTAGGGAAACTTGAAACAATAGGCATCAGGGGTACTGTTAAAAAATGGTTTGGATCTTATCTGCAAAAACAGGTCACAAGTTGTTGAGCTGAGGTCATCCAACAATCTTCACAATTTTAAACTCATATCTGAACCGAAACAAATTGAAATAGGTGTTCCACAGGGCAGCATTCTGGGCCCATTGTTATTTCTAATTTATATTAATGATATACAGGCTCCAGACAGCTCAGCCAAAATTCTACTATTTGCAGATGACACGAGTATCATAATTAGTGATATAAAAGAATCATTGTGTACTACAGCAGAAAAAATGCTCTCATACATACAGTCATGGTTTTATTCAAATAAGCTGACATTAAATACAAGAAAACAAACTTTATACAGTATGGAAGCAAGTGCCAAGGGGAAAGTATGTGCCTTATGCTGGATAGCAAACAAGTAGAAAAGTGTGCACCACAAAGTTTCTGGGAATGCGAATTGACCAAGATTTAAACTGGAATGAACACAGTGTATATCTTACTCAGAAACTTAGCTCAGCATGTTTTGCCTTAAGAATAATATCCAAGGTATGTAGCAAAGAATGTATTAGAGCGGTGTACATTAGTTATTTCCAATCAGTTGCAAGCTATGGCATAAGTTTTTGGGGAAAAACCAGGTCAAGACTAAATGACATTTTTATTATGCAAAAAAGAGCTATTCATATCATGACACACAGCCCACCACAAACTCACTGTAGACTCTTAGTCAGACAACTACAGATACTGACAGTACCATCGATATATATATTTTTAAATTCCTGGAAATGATCAGTAAAAATGACTGTGGTCTCCAAACCAATTCAAGCTACCATGATCACAATACAAGGCATTGTAAAGATTTCCACATTCCCTATGTAGCAAAAACTAGAAGTCAGAAACATGTTAGACACTTAGGAATAAAGCTTATAAATGCACTTTCATCTCAAATTAAAGAATTGAAAGGCAAAAATAATTTCAAGCATGAAGTTAAAAAATACTTGATGGAAAAATGCTACTACAGTGTAAATGAATACCTGTCTCAGACTGTGAATTGAAAGCTGTACTTTTTTTTTAAAAAAATTCAAGCTAATTTAATTAAGTTTTCAACTTCGTAATTATGGTACTTATGAAAAATCTGTTAAATATCCGTAATACATTTTGTGTATAAGGCGTAGTTCATGATCCATAATTGTTTATCATGAGTACGTGCTTTTGTTTTTGTGTAATAAGTTCTTGTACACAACTTATGTACTATGTGTATGTAATTTGTTTGCTGTTTGTATATGTTTGTCAATTTATTATGTGTATGTGTTGTTATGTGTTACGTGTAATCAAATGACAAATCCTATATCACATGTGTGATCTATTGGATGCTAAATAAATAAAAGGACATGGCTGATTTCCTTCTCCATCTTCTCTACTCTGAGCTTGTGCTCCATCTTTAATGCCCTCATTGTCAACAGGACATTAAACACTAATTTCCTCCGAATCCGGAAACTAAGAGTTAGTCCCCTGCATCCTCAAGCAAACAAGAGAACTGAGCACATTCACTGCACCATTGGTAAAATGTTAAACCATTATGTACATAGTCACTGCAATGACTGGGACTTTTATGTCCTGGCTGTGCATAATTCTAAAAAGAAAAAGTTAATATCTTACCGTACAAAGTGGTGGTATGGAAGGAAGATGGTGTCACCTTCTGAAGTTATTAAACCAAAATTTTGGGAAAAATGGAGAATTGATATAAAATTCTCAAAAAATGATACAGGACACGTGGAAATGAGTGAAGAGAGCTAATACTAAGGGACTCAAGTGACGAGAAAATGGAACATCACACTGTTAAGTTGTCAGATTGTGTGGCTGGCCAGTGGTTAATGTTAGCAAGCCCCTATCCACCAAAGGGCAAAACAAATAAATTTCTTACTCATCAGCAAGGGCCGTACCAAGACATAGATGATATCACGTCTAAATGTAAAGATACAGTTGCCGACACAAGCCACCATTGTTCTTGTGGGGTGCATTAAACCTTTTAAGGGTGCTCTGGACATTTACCATAGGAGCCAATGCCCCTACCTGTGAATAAGGCAAAGGGCAAAAAGAGAAGGAAAGAAGCAGAACCTTGCACACAGGATACATGTGAGGTGCCTTACACACACTTAGATCACACCAGTAAGTGATGAGACCTATGGTCTGTGTGGTGAAGCTTATCAGTAAATAGTGTTACATTCTTATCATTGTCTTATTTTAGTAGGGGTTGTTATATGGTGTTAAGATGGGCAGATTGGTATTTTCATTCATTGACATGTTTTGGTAGTGAGGCAGGCAGGTAGGTAGTATAGTGCATAAATGCAACACAAGCATTTCAGCATCATGGGGTGAACTGTGTCGTTGTTGGTATGTGCTGGTGAATCACAAACATACTGTCTTTCCAGAGAGAGAGAGAGAGAGAGAGAGAGAGAGAGAGAGAGAGAGAGAGAGAGAGAGGGGGGGGGGGGGGGAGGGGGGTGATATGGATTCCTTCACACCTCTACAGTGAAGAAGTGGTGGATGCACTATGGAGTCAGCAAATTGAAGAAGGGGTATGTCCTCCAGACAGGAGGACCTACAATGTGTTACAAGTAAGGAATGAAGTACAGAGGCTGAAGGAACTTTGTCTGGTAGCATCTCAAACTAGAAGGAAGGCAATATTAACAGAAATACAGGGGAGTTTCAAGTGTGACATCTCCTGTACAAATGGCTAAGAGAGCAGTCACACCAGGTAATGGATCTAGTGCCAGATTCATTGTGGTGTCAAGAAAGGGGATGGCTGGACAAAGGTGAGAAATTATGAAAGACATTATCTAGAATGGCAGATACCAACATTTTTCAGTTGAAAAGTGTGTTTGGATTAGGGCAAAAGATATTTGTAAAAATATCAGGAATCTGATATACCAAAGGAAAAAATACCGATATGTCAGCCTATAAAAATATCGGCTACACATTGTAAGTATACTGCTAATTTTAGGGTTGTATAGTTAAGTATTGATTTATTATTAGATATCCTGCACATCAACAAGCTAGCAGCCTGCCTAGCCCTCTTAGACAAAGAACTGAAAGAAAAACACTTAATTTGAAAATCTGTAAGTTAATAAGGGGACTTGCAGATGAAAAGCTTCTATCACAAAACTTTTTTGGTCGACCGTTGTGTTGTTAATTAAGTGCATGGTGCACTGTCATGCAATATTTTGTTCCATGTAGGAACATTGTATGGTGAAGCTAAATGCTGCAGTTTCTGTCGGTAGCGTCAAGCACCGATTACATCAGCATTTCCCCTCACGTCTCCACCCGCCACAAAGACCAATCTCGTCATTTAGATTTTTGCTCACCATTTTCAGCAATTGTTTTTGAAGAATGCTGATGTGAAGAAATAGCACACTGTTTGTGTTAAAAATTGTTTTTTAATATCACCAGTGTGCTCTTTCTTCGCTTTGGAAATCTGATTACTCAAACCGCCATCCCCCAGTGCAATTAAGGTTCTTCTTTTGTGCCACTATACTTGCTTCAAACAGTCATAGAGAAAGACTGGACATTATGAAAGCTTGAAAAGTGATAAGACTTCTTCACACAGTGAAAGTAAAATTATGTTCTACGACAATTTCAGAAGAACAATTTCAAATATTCACCGAAAATTGTGAAAAAAAATAATATAAATTAAAAATGTCAGCACTTGATATTGTCATTTGGACATCGATAAATCGCTATATCAGGGAAGAAAATATTGCCAATATAAATAGATATTTTCTGGGGGAAATATCGATATATTAATAATTTATTAACAGCCCTAGTTTGGGAAGGAGCAATAAATGACAAATAATAACAGAGCAGTGCTGAAGTAATATACCACACAACTGACAAATCTGAGTAAGTGTCTGCCCAATGGATTGAGGAGGCTGGTAGTGCAAGGTACCAGGTTATTGGCTAATGGTACAATCTATTATACAGTGAAAACTACTCTACATCTCCTGTCTACCGTAAGTGGGACCACTACAGTGAATGTAACACAGACCTCATTGTACTAGCCACAAAAACCATTGCATGTATTATCAACTATAAGGTTTTCTGTAGTCTGATTGAACAATATGCAATGCTGTAGAAGCTGTGAGTTGTATTGTTTAAGCCTCACGTAGTGGCCGGTAGGTGTAAGATGTAAGTGCACCTGAACACTTGTTACATGTATCAGTTGCATTAAAATTCAAATGACAGAAGCCACAATATTAATTGTATATTTTATCAAATGTTAGAATGTGAAAAGTATATGTTATTGAGTGCTACAAGTCAGTAAATCAGCATATTTGTGACTCAACACATTTATTGCGATCAGTGAAAACCATACTCAGTTCTGACAGGTACCTATCCTTGAGCCTAACAGTAAGGTTTCTTTCAAACCTGGAATATATTAACTAAATTAAATGTGTTTATGTACTGTAACAACAAGGATTGATAGAAGAGAAAAGTAAGGTGGGGCATTACACAACCCAGGATCTTAACATACCTAAACACCTTAAATACCTGACCCTCTCCCTTCAAACAACGGAAAATCCAGGATGGAATGTAACAATATTATGAGAAGGAAAGTTGCTACTCACCATACAGCGGAGATGCTGAGTTGCAGATAGGAGATAGGCACAACAAAAAAGACTATCACAAATACAGCTTTCAGTGAGTTGCGTTTGCGTGCGCACGCACGCGTGTCGAAAGGTATAATTGGAGAGTCTTTTTGTTCTGCCTATCTGCGACTCAGCATCTCTACTTTATGATGAGTAGCAACTTTCCTTTTCATATTATTGATCTTCTCTGTGCACTAAACGAACTTACAACCATACAGGAAGGTCATATTACTGCTGAGCAGACACTCCAGCACGTATAGCAGTACTATCATAAACAGCCCTATAAAATAATGGCATGAGTGTGTCAGTTTCTGGTATCATTGTGGTTCTGACTCTGCTGTGTATAACCTGTACCTACTTTAAGCGAACAACCACTCGACTTGTTGAGCTCCCAGCTCATGAGCTGCAAACAGACTTGGTTAATTTTAGGATATGGCATTTAAATTAATAGACAGCCAGAGATCAATGTGGTTTACACTTAGAGAAAGGAGAAGTGGGGAATGTTGTATTTTTATGTGGAAGCATGAAATGTGTCGAGATATGTAGACAAGTCCCAATTTGGGACTCTTCAAAGGAGAGAAGAATGTTACACCACAATCTAGCCTGATGTAATGAACTGCGCGGCATGTATTCAGCAGAAAGGCATCTTAGGAAAAGGGCATTTGTCAGCCTGAAGGACAGGCATTATGGAGTAAGACGGCATATTCAGAATGCAGGAAACCTCATTCGGTATGCTGACTGCGTAATGTGTCAGCCACCACCTGTGGAAGCCAAAGTTGGCTTGTGTCTGGTAGTGCTGAGTGGACAATAAAACCAGAGTAAATGAAGTCACCATTGCCTAATGGTTATGGCCAGGCCTTCCAACCTGTTATGATTTTGTGGGTGAAGTGCTGCAGTGGGGGTAAACACTAGCCAGCCTGGCTCACATGTATCCCCTACCAAACGGCCGATTAAGACCATAACAAATATATCTGTTATGACCTTGGATGAGGTATGGCCATTTTTCTCTTAATACAGGTTTATTAATATATAGAGGTATACTGATTGATGTGTCGGCAGCTGGGCCAACACCTTGTAGATCGAGATGGCTGAAAATGCACGCTAGACTAACGCAGACGGGCGTGAAGTACTGGAACAGGCTACGTAATTAATGCCATGAAGAAAAGTACGTAGCTGGATTAATACTTATCTTTAATCAATCATTGTGGTACATCACTCTTGACTATACACAGGAGACTTTAATTACAATCACTGTAAGGCTAATGGCGCCTTGCTAGTTCGTAGCCATTAACTTAGCTGAAGGCTATTCTGTCTCTCGGCTAATGAGAGAGAAAGGCTTCGTACATCCAGTCGCTAGCTAGGTCGTCCGTACAACTGGGGCGAGTGCTTGTTCGTATCACGAGACCTGCCTTGTGGTGGCGCTAGGTCTGCGATCACACAGTGGCGACACGCGGGTCCGACATGTACTAAATGGACCGCGGCCGATTTAAACTACCACCTAGCAAGTGTGGTGTCTGGCGGTGACACCACATTCCTCCCCCGCAAATCGGCGAACGGTCGTGAGATAAGGCTTCCGCCCGCCGTGGGGAGGACCCCATGTTGACGTATGCGATGAGGTGGGGGGCCTAACAACAGGCGAGGCTGTGCCACCCGCACCCGGCCATTCGGTCCGAGGGGAGCTAGGAAACGCCTGAAAACCTAGTCCAGGGTGCACGTCAACATGCGGTGTATGCGCCCATAAAGAAACAGGAGGGGCCGAAGAGTCGACCTCCATTGCGTCGGGGTAGCCGACGCGCGATGACGGCATGTGGTCCGGAGCGGGCGGGAGTTCCATGGCGGAGGACAGCTGGTCACGGGAAGCGATCGGCGGTGCGTGACCCAGGGAGGCGCTTGGCGGCTGCAGCGAAGCATCGAATGCGGGCGGCTCCGGCGGGAGAACAGGCTGTGGCGGCACGTCGCCATGGGGCAAAATGGAAGGCATCGTCGGTAACACCTGGGGATGAGGCGAGCCAGTAGATGGGTCCCCAGGGCGCTGACCGGACGGCACCGTCGCTGAAAGCAGACGGGGAGCGGCAGAACCCGTGCGACGACAGAGGCGCAGCTGATTGAGATGCCGACGCACCTCATCAGAGGCCCCCAAAACCAAATACATCGCGCGGCCGAGGCAGCGAAGAATGCGCCCTGCGAGCCAACGCCGTGAACCTCGATAGTTGCGATAAAATACAACGTCGCCTGGAGCAAAAGCAGGAGTCTGCCGCTGCACAGGAACCTGATGCGGCGGATGCAGCAAAGACATCAAGGTGCGATGAGTACGACCATGGAGCAACTCAGCCGGCGAGCGACCATCTCGGGGCTGAGAGCGATACGAAGACAAAAAGAGCAACAATGCGTCCTCCCGAGAATGCGACTCTTTCAATTTCAACATCTGTGACTTGAAAGTCCGGACCAATCGTTCAGCGGCACCGTTTGACTGAGGCGAAAACGGCGCGGATGTCAGATGTTGAATACCATTGGCCTGGCGGAATGACTGAAATTCTGCGGACATGAATTGTGGCCCATTGTCGGAAACAATAGTCTGCGGAAGACCTTCAATGCAAAAGATAGCAGACAATGCTTGGATGGTGGCAGAGGACGTCGTGGAAGACATCCGGACAACAAAAGGAAAATTACTGAAGGCGTCAACCAGAACCAACCATCGAGCATTCCAGAATGGACCAGCAAAATCAATGTGCAAGCGTTGCCAAGGGGAAGTGGCTTTTGGCCATGCAAAGACTTTCCGCGGCGGTGCGGATTGTTGTTCGGCACACGCCATGCAAGAAGAACACATATTCGTAATCGCAGCATCGATTCCGAACCAAGTACAGTGCTGACGAGCAAGTTGTTTCGTTCGCACTATACCCCAATGTTCTTGGTGAAGAAGCCGTAAAACAGAGGACTGTAACGAACGTGGGACCACGACTCTGGACTGATCATTATCAGAATGCAACAACAAAACACCACGTCGAACAAAAAGTCTCTCCTTGTGAGCAAAAAATCGGCGAACCAACGGATCCTCGATCCGAGACTTTGACAAAGGCCATTGCGTAGCAACAAAACGCAAAACAGTAGCAAGGACAGGGTCAGCAGCTGTGGCGGTAGCTACACGACGAAAATCCATCGGAAGCGATTCGACCACTTCATCGGTTTCCGAATCAATGAACATGCAAGCAAGTTCGGAAGAATCGAATGCTTTATCCTCAGCAACAGGCAAACGGGACAACGCATCGGCGTTTCCGTGCTTAGCAGTGGACCGATACAAGATATCGTAGCGGTACTGCGAGAGGAAAATAGACCAGCGAATGAATTTCTGCGCGGTACGTGGAGGTACAGGCTTGGTCGGATGAAAAAGCGATGTCAAAGGTTTGTGGTCTGTGATGATGGTAAAATGACGACCATACAAGAAATCATGGAACTTAGTAACACCAAACACGAGAGCCAAAGCTTCTTTCTCTATCTGGGAATAATTTCTTTGCGCAGATGAGAGCAATTTGGACGCAAAGGCAATAGGGCGATCATGGGAGCCAACTTTGTGCGCAAGCACAGCACCGATCCCGAAATCCGATGCATCTACCATCAACAAAAGGGGTTTCTGGGGATCGAAAGGCGTGAGGCAAGTATTAGAAAGCAACGCCGATTTCAACTGGCGAAGGCGTGTTCGCATTCCGTCGTCCAGACGAACGGAACACCTTTACGGCGTAAGCGATGAAGCGGAGCTGAAATGGAAGAGGCATTGCACACATTCACTCACACCTTGTGATTCTACATTGTTCAATGTTCTTGCGACCTCCTGACGCAATGCGTGAGGAACATTGCGCGCTCTGACAAATTTCGGTTGCGCGTTGACCTTCAGTTCCAAATGTGCTTCATAGGTTTTAGCGCACCTAAGCCCGGTGCAAAAATGTCTGCAAATTCTTCACATACTCTAGAAACACTGTCCGTAGGCACAGTTTGATTCACTGAGAGGACCTGATTTACAATAGACATGTTAAACAACTGAAACAAATCTAGACCAAACAAGTTCACTGCAGAAGAAGAACGAAGAACATAAAATGACACAAGTTTTGTTTGTCCTTTATATGTTGCAAAAAGAGTGCACTGTCCTAACACAGGAATTGTCTGTCCGGAATAACTTTTTAACTGAACATTTGCGGCACGCAACGGAGGTGCGCCCAGTTGTTTGTACGTGTCGTGATTGAGCAATGAAACTGCAGCTCCGGTATCGAGCTGGAATGGTATCACTTTGCCTTCAAAGTCTAAGTCCACAAAAAGTTTATTGTTCTGCTGACGACAAGAGCGACTGTTTTGTGCAATTTGAACAGACACTGGTACAGAATCACTTGCTAATTGACGTGATTTCCGGCGACGTCGACGCACAGTTTTTGTGGGACGAACACAGTCACTGTTAGAAAGAGTGGCACTGGACGAAGCGGAATTAACGACATGAATGTCCATGGGCGAAGGTTCACGATCCTGAGTGTCCTTGGGGCTATTCCGGCGTGAAGCAAAGGGCCTGGAATGATTGTGATTGTCTGATCGGAGCTTTTTCTGGCAAACACTTTGAACATGTCCTTTCCTATTACAGAAAAAGCAAATAGCTTGGCGTGACGGGCAATGTTCACGCGAATGTCTAGTAGCACACCGCGGGCATGATTTCACTGCATTTGTGGGCTGGCGCGGCACACGTGGCTTAGAGCGCGGCGGCAGCTGCGTTTGTTTGTGCGATGGCAGTTGACCGGGCCGCGCAGCTCGCCCGGCAGGCCGGTTAATGTTACACACTGCTGGCGAAGTTTCAAAAGATTCCTGAGCACAGTCAAGTGTGTCTTGTCTATCCAATATGTCTATCACTTGTTGAAGGGAGGGATTAACTAGTTTCAAAATTTGCTCCCGTATGCGAACATCAGAAACGTTCTGTGCAATTGCATCACGTACCATTGTATCTGAATAAGAAAGACCACAGTCACAGTCAAAGGCACAGTCCCTAGTAAGTCCTTGCAATGTTGCTACCCACTCCCTATTAGTTTGACCGGCCGTACGTTTTGTACGAAAAAACGTATACCGTTTTGCAACCACATTAACTGTTTCTTTGAAATAGGCATCTAAAGCAGACAAAATCTCCTCGTAGGACAGAGTTGCTACGTCGCGTCGGGGAAACAATTTCATTATCACACGGTAGGTGGACACACCAACACAAGAAAGCAAAAACGGCTGCCGCTCATTACCTTGAATTCTGTAGGCGGCGAGGTGGAAGGCAAATTGGCGGGACCATTCCTGTCAAGTCTCGTGGTTCGGGTCGTAGTGCCTAAAAGGCGGTGCAACTGCGAGTTGTGGCTGCGGTAGCGGTGAAGCGGCGGCGGCCGCATCGGTTTGAATGGCACGTTGACCCTGGACGAGCTGTCCAAGGGCATCCAATAACGCCTGCGTCTGCTGATTCTGCAAGCGATAAAATTCGGACAGTACATCTGGCGAAGCCATGACACAAATAAATTAGGGCAAAGTAAAACACAAGATCCTTTGTAGACTCGGCGCCATGTGATGTGTCAGCAGCTGGGCCAACACCTTGTAGATCGAGATGGCTGAAAATGCACGCTAGACTAACGCAGACGGGCGTGAAGTACTGAAACAGGCTACGTAATTAATGCCATGAAGAAAAGTACGTAGCTGGATTAATACTTATCTTTAATCAATCATTGTGGTACATCGCTCTTGACTATACACAGGAGACTTTAATTACAATCACTGTAAGGCTAATGGCGCCTTGCTAGTTCGTAGCCATTAACTTAGCTGAAGGCTATTCTGTCTCTCGGCTAATGAGAGAGAAAGGCTTCGTACATCTAGTCGCTAGCTAGGTCGTCCGTACAACTGGGGCGAGTGCTTGTTCGTATCACGAGACCTGCCTTGTGGTGGCGCTAGGTCTGCGATCACACAGTGGCGACACGCGGGTCCGACATGTACTAAATGGACCGCGGCCGATTTAAACTACCACCTAGCAAGTGTGGTGTCTGGCGGTGACACCACACTGATAATTTGATACTGGTAATCATACAGGGTGTCCAGAAAAGGACTCCCTGATTTCAAAATTAAATATCTCGAAAACAAAGATCGATAGAGGAATGCAGTAAACGGTATGTTTATTGTGAAAGCTGTAAGAAGTTTATACAGCAGTTTGAAATAATAGTTACAAAAGCTGCTAACAGATGGCGCTGTAACCGCCATACGTAATGTCTAGTATAAATAGTGATCCGAAGCCCAGAACGATCAGTTCCACTATTGAAACGAAAAAAGAGGTTAGCTTACCGAAGGAAGAGATTAAAACCATGTATTCCATTGAACAACGCGTTTTTCTGGTGCTAGAGTAACTATGGCAACAAGGTGAAGTTTTCAATCACGATTTAATGTTCCGAAAGGATCCGATGCGAAAACTATTCGTACGCTCTTCGCAAAATTTTAACAAACAGGCAGCGTAACTGATGATCTAGTGGGGCATGTTGGCTGCAAGCAAACCGCAGTTACGCCTGAAAATATCACCACAGTTTCTGGAATTATTCAGCGAAATCCAATGTCATCCGTCTGTAGAATTGCATCTGAGACTGGTTTGAAGCGTTCCAGCACGCAGAAAATACTTAGAAAGAGCCTACACATGTTTCCATTCAAAATTCAAATGCACCAGGCCATATCCGTACGAGCTGTGCAACAAAGGGTTGGCTTTGCTAATTAGATGCTCACAATGATTGATAGTGAAGGATTTGATGTTGGCTGCTTCTGGTTTACAGATGAAGCACACTTCCACCTGAATGGATACGTGAATAAGCAGAACTGGCAATTTTGGGGTTCCGAAAAGCCATATTGGTGTGAAGCGAAACCCCTGTATTCTCCTAAAGATACTGTGTGGGCTGCAGTATGCAGCAGAGGCATTATTGGCCCTTTTTTCATTCGAGAAACGGTCACTGGTGCACGTTACATTGCGATTTTGGAACAACTTGTCGCCACACAGCAAGCGTTAGAGGATCGACCAGGTACTGAATGGTTTATGCAAGATGGAGCCCGACCACATCGGACCGAACAAGTGTTTCGCTTTCTTGAGGAATACTTCGGGAATCGAGTCATTGCTTTGGAATATCCCAAATTTATTGGTGCAGGCATGGATTGGCCTCCATATTCGTCGGATTTGACTCCCTGTGACTTTTTTTTGTGGGGCACAGTGAAAGACATGGTCTACCCAAAGCATCCCGCCACGCTGGACGAGCTTGAATCAGCGATCTCTGTGGCATGTGAATCCATTTCGGTTGAGACACTATGAAATGTGATGGTGAACTTCATTCTTCGTTTGCGCCACCTCTGTAGTGCCAATGGTAAACATTTTGAAAACATTGTGATGTGATTGTTTTCATACGATTGTTTCACTTATGTATGCTGATATGAGCTGTACAGCGCCATCTGTTAGCAGCTTTTGTAACTATTATTTCAAACTGCTGTATAAACTTCTTACAGCTTTCACAATAAACATACCGTTTACTGCATTCCTCTATCGATCTTTGTTTTCGAGATATTTAATTTTGAAATCGGAGTCCTTTGCTGGACACCCTGTAATTCACAAACAAAATCTACATCACATTTTTACAGCTAATGATATTCTACACATTGATACTGGAAAATGATCTACAAAATATTTTTTGGTAATGTTTTCTTAAGAACCTCAGCAAAAATTAAGTAATCATACTAGATTTTCTTTTCTCAACATTTTCTGAATGGTTTCTACCTCCAATTCTTTCACTCTTTCGTCTGCTTTCATGATTTGTGCACCCTCTAGCATACCAGGTCAATTTTTCTACCTTCAAATAATTTTTTTAGAGTGCATTTTTCAGTTAACTGAAGTTTGAGAGAGAAGTTCTTCTCATGCCTCAGATAGCTAGTGTTCTTTTTTCTTTTCTTTCAAAGCAGCTGTCTCGTAGTAAATTGATTTTTTCATGCTATACTTTTTGATCCCCTCTTCATGATGCCTTTGGTTTTGTTACCCTTTTTGTTCTTTTCCTAATGCAAGTTTTCTTTTCTTTTTACATTTTCCTTATAAGTGGGCATGTACCTGCCGGCTGTACCTAATGAGCTATGGGTCAATGGGCCCAGAAAGAAAAATGGGGGTATTGTCCCAAAGCATCCCTCGCAGTCAAACAGTTGCTGCCTTTTCTACTCCTAATGTGTGCTTCAAAATGCAATATCTTCTCTCTATGTCTGCATTTCCATGGAAGGATGGAAGAGAAGCCTTAACATGTTCTGAAACATTTGGATGCTTTAATTCTATGGATTATGAGTCCCTTTTTGAGATGCGCTGCTGCCAATAATTGTCAATACCTTTGCTATCTAAAGCTAGATCATCTTTTTCAGCCTGTAGAACCTTCCACTTGTAGAATAAGAAATACTACCACTTATCAGATGGCAACATTTTTGGAACCTTTAACATGCCACTATTAAGTCCCATAGTGCTCAGAACCATTTAACATGCCACTCATGTCACTGCACCTTCTGCTCTATTCTTTCTTTGGAGTCTAAAAAATTAAAACTTTTCAGTGGTGCAGTTGACAACGAAGTCTTTTCCGTAAAACATTTGCAAGCTATAACATAATGTTTTTGGACCTTCTTTAAAAACCACAGTTTGTCACATTCTTCCAGTTTTCTAAAGTCTTTGGTTACTTGCCCACTAACAACTACCTGTTCAAGAGCAAGTGATTCATCCAATGTAAAGAGTTCATTATTAGGAAGAAATTCATAATTCAGAAATACTCTCAGTTGTTCTCAAAGCAGAAACCCTCAAAGCACAACCCAAAAAGGTTTGAAGTCTATTTTCTATTTTTATATGCAGCTTGTGAATGAGAGGTGTTTGGCTTTGAAAATTGTGTGAACTTAATGAATAGCCCAGCAGATGAAATTATGAAATGAAGTTCTGGTTTAACTGAAGATTTTTAAAAGGATTTGGACTGAACAGTAGAAGAATTAATTTTATGTAGGTATATGCTTAACAAAGTGACATTGAATAAGGTCCCACAGCTCTGACTCCCTGTTGGTTGAAGATCCTAAAGTAAACCACCTTGCGGTTGTATGTTTCGAAAACCTGTGATATGGAATGTTAAACATTGACTGAATTCTTTCGAATTCTCTCCAGTGAAGAGGCCAAACATCAAAATAGTGGTAAATATTTATCAGAAATTCTAATGCTTTTTCACCTAAACAACCCAAGGCCGTTACATACGTATTATGCATTGTATGAATGTCACAAGTCCCAGTGTTTTGTTGATGTTATATCTGTCTGGTCCCAGCATAAAGCATTTATTTTAGGGACAAGTTGGTTTCACAAAGTACTGCACATAATTTCTCGTGCAACATTTCACCATTTGCTTTGCTGATAAAACTCATAGGTGATGAGTTGTTATGCAACATTACTCTATGATCATATTGTAATGGTTGTTTATAATTATTTTTTATCATCAGTTCTCATAGATTTATCAAAACTTAATGAGTAATTTGATAAAAGTGTTTTTTCTAATATATGTTCCCGGAAATATGGTGCCGGCCCATCAGTTACTAGGTATCTCATTTTCTTAGATGACAGTGAAAAATGTTGAGGAACACCATCAGGGGACATCTTTTTAAAAACATTACCAATATCATTTGACAAATCCATAGAGTAATTCCAAATCACTGATTTCATTGTTCAATTCAATTTGCCAATGATGGAATTACCCTTGGTGCTTAACATCCATATTGTTGGCGCATGTACCGATCTTGGGGTTGTGTCTGACATATTTAATGTCAAAGCTAGAAACTACCTGAAAACCATTTGTCTCAAAATAAATAGAGCAAGAAAATAATGAAAAATATTTCATTTTCACTCGTCCCCCCCATCCCTTTCCACTCCCCTACGCAGAGACTTTATTTCTCAAACTATCTGTCTTTTCAAGGCAGTCACTATGGAAACTGCATTTTCTAATCTCAAAAAGTTTATTTTTAAAATTGAACAGGCTATCACAGCCATAGGCATCCACAAGATGGAGCAAGAGGAGGCACTTGCCCCCTCTCCTGAAATCAGGGTACAGGCTTTCTTTTATTACAGAATTCTCTTGAACTTCTAGCAGTGATTGTCTGTGATGCTACTAAACTGAAGATTAACATTGTCTGGTGCGACATAAAGTACTTTGACCTCAGCAGTGGGATTTTTTCAGTTTTCTCGCCATTCTCAGAAAATTATGCTGGTTACGTAGTGTGGTGGCAGCTTTGGCACTGTTCTGCAGTCAAGAGCCTCTACAGATCGGTGCTTCCTTGCACAGCACTTTTCAAGTTGCAGGAAGATCCATCCAAAACAAAAAGCACGAATTCCAGTGCTACAGAAGCATGGCAGTAGCACAGTGCCTGCCAACCAACCCAACTTGCTCAAAAACACCCTGTCCCATTGCTGCACAACAGAATCTCTGCAGCAGTTACTCACTTGTCTGTGGACAAATTGTACATTTAGTTTTACTTGGCACAGCTATTGCAGTAGCTTTTGAAGAAAATAAACATCTGTACTTAATCTATGAGCGCAAATGCTTCTGCCGAAACAGAAAATCCTGTTTTACGTACTGAAGAGAGGGAATAAATATGTGAAATTTGGAGGTCAAAAAGTTCTCCACCAGGCATCGGAATCTTCTCAACTCTATGAGGTGTAACACAGCACCAAATGCTGTCATAGAGCTACGAATGCAACAGTCCTGTTGGCTTGACTGCACTGTAGTGCGACAACATAGAGAAATAGGGATGGCATTAGTTCAGGCTTGGGCTGTTAAAAGTTAATTCTATTGGCCAATCTGAGGATGGTTTTGGAAGATTTCTCATGTTTTCCTACACTTTATGTCACCGAACCAGAAAAACGTAGCTTTCAGAACACATTTCATTCAGTTTTAGCTATAGCAGTCAGCATAAAAAAATAGAAAGCATAAAAGTGATGACATAAAGCCTCTATTGTGATCAGATGTGTCTTGTAAGTGAATGAAGTATTGTAGATGACACGAAAGCTCATAAAGCAGTAGTCTCGACAGTCAGGGAGCAGCCGCTGGATGAACAACAGCAGCAACAGGAAAGTAACTGATTTTGAGACATTTTACAAATTCTTAACCAGAACTGAATTGTATAGTCATCTGCTTGCATTCGTAGTTCAGGTTTTTAATTTCTGCATGTTAATTTGATATTTACTAGACTTAGTTCTCGCTTTTGCATTTGTGGCATAAAGTAACTGATTTCATGACATTTTACAAGTTCCTAACCAGGAGTGAATTGTTTGCTCTCACCTGTGTGCTTTGGTAGTTTAGTTTTTGACCTCTGTGTGTTAATCTAATTTACTAGACTCAGTTCTTGTTTTTCGCTAGTGTCTACAGTAGACTTCTGCAGCATGTTGCGATAGTCATTTATTTTTTCTGTGCAGTGCAGTTATCACTATCTTTAGTATGAATAGGGACTGTGATTGCTGTGTGGAGATATGAGCCGAGTTGACGACATTTCACTGTCAGCTCCCGGCTGTGTTTGCTTCGATTACACAGCTTGAGGCTGCAGTGGTTGGGTATCACTGTTGTGAATGGGCAGTGGGAATTCAGCAGATGTCCAGCACAACTCACGGTCCACCAATCAGTCTGCACTGGTGGTCAGTCCAGTTACTGCTCACACTGAGGTTGACCCCTCACTCGTGGTCTAGTGGGAGGTCACCTCGAATCATGCTAGGCTGCGAAAGACTTCCCAGGGGACTGAACACACGGCTACCCTGGTTAGTCTGACAAACAGGTTCCAGGTGCTATCTGTGCCTGACAGTGACCCTCATCCAGATGCAGTCACTTATCCTGTTTCAGAGGAAACCTCTCAACCTGCAAGATCTGGGAAGTGACAGAGGTTGGGATTATTGGTAATTTGGAGCTCCAATGTTAGGTGCACTATGGGGCCCCTTGGGAACATGGCTGCCAAGGAAGGGAAGAAAGCCAGTGTGAACTACATGTGCATACTGGCTGGTCATTCCAGATATGGAACAGGTCCTTCCGAATGCCATGAACATCACAGGGTACAGCCAACTGCAGGTAGTGGTTCATGTTGGTACCAATGATGTGTCACTTTGGACTGGAAGAGATTCTCTCTGGTTTCAAGCGGCTATCTGAAGCGGTAAAGGTTGTCACTCATGGATGTGAGAGGAAAGCAGAGCTCACTATTTACAGCATAGTCGACAGGACAAATTGTGGACCTCTTTTTCAGAGTTGAGTTGAGGGTCTGAATCCGAGGCTCAGATGGTTCTGTGCTCGTGTACGCTGCAGATTCCTCAACTTGTGCCGTAGGGTAGGAGGGTTACTGGTATCGGGGGCCTGTGTAGCATGGACTGGGTGGTTTTGCAGGTTAGATGGTCTTGGGGAAACATACAAAGGGCTTCGGTCTCAAAGGATGAAGGTCGAACACAGGAAGAAGAAACCATTAGTAAAACTGCTGTAAATTGGCATAGCTGTGTTGGGAAAGTAGCAGAGCTCCAAGCGCTTGTAGGGCGTACTGATGCTCAGATCTTTATAGGCACTGAAAGCTGGTTAAAGCTGAAGATAAGTTTAGACAAAATTTTTGCGAAGGACCCAATGGTGTTCAGAAAGTATAGGCTACATGCAGTTGACGGAGGTGCATTAGAAGTTGTTTATCTTGTAGCGAAATTTCCTGTGAGTTAGTGTGGGTAGACGTCATTCTTGGCAACCTGAATAAAATAATAACCGGATCCTTTTACCGATCTCTCAGCTCAGATAATACAATTGCTGAGAAGTTCAAAGAAAACTTGAGTTTAATTTCTAACACATACCCGACTCATACAATTATAGCTGGTGGTGACTTCAGTTTACCCTCAATATGTTGGCGAAAATGCATGTTTAAATCCGTAGGTATGCATAAAACATCATTCGGAATTGTGCTGAATGCATTCTCTGAAAATTATTTCGAGTAGTTAGTTCATGATCCCACTCTAATAGTGTATGGTTGTGAAAACACTTGACCTATTAGCAACAAATAATCGAGAGCTCATAACGAACATCAAAGCGGATACAGGGATTAGTGAACACAGATTTACCGTAGCTATAAACGAAAAATGTATGTAGGCAAAAAAGCAGATAAAAATTAGTTTGACATTTTCTTGAGAGACAATCTCCACTCCTTCCAAATTAATAATGTACGTATGGACCAGATGTGCCTTGAATTCATAGAAATATTATCGACTGCCATTGAGAGACTGATACCAGATAAATTAACAAAAGTCGGAGCTAATACCCCATGGTACACACAATAGAACAGAACAATGTTCTAGAAACAACGAAAAAAGCAAGTCAAATTTAAACAATCGCAAAGTCCCGAAGATTGGCGATCTCTCAAAGAAGCTCAAAATTTAGCGCAGTCTTCAATGGGAGATGCTTATAATAGTTTCTTCATTGAAACTTTGTCTCGAAACATGTCAGAAAATCTAAAGAGATTCTGGTCATATGTAAACTGCGCTAATGGCAAGACACAATCAAGGCCTTCTCTGTCTGATAGCAATGGAAATACTGTCGATGGCAGTGCTGCTGAAGGAAGTTACTAAATGCGCAGTAGTCAAAAATCGTACACTGTATTGTGTGTTGTATCTTTCCTTTGATTATCTTTAGTCTCTTCTTTGTACTACTGTCTAGCTGTAAAAACGTGCCACTGTTGTGCTCTTTGATTTGGGAAGTAAATTATGGTAAATAAAGAAGGATTCATTGAAGTGCATACTGTGTACACAACTCAGGAGTTTGATAGTTACTTTAAAAAATATAAATCTATCTTAAATAAAATAATAAAGGAGGCAAAGAAACGAGACAATGACAAATTCATAGAAGATGCTTCAAATAGAACCAAAGCAATCTGGCAAGTTGTAAAAAAAAAGAAACCAAATCTTACGAAAGTAGAGTTAATAATATAGTATTAAAGGCTGGCTTGGAAAACGTTAGCCGGCCGAGTGGTTCTAGGCGCTACAGTCTGGAACCGCGTGACCGCTACGGTCGCAGGTTCGAATCCTGCCTCGGGCATGGCTGTGTGTGATGTCCTTAGGTTAGTTAGGTTTAAGTATTTTTAAGTTCTAGGGGACTGATGACCTCAGAAGTTAAGTCCCATAATGCTCAGAGCCATTTGAACCATTTTTTGGAAAACGTCAATAACCCACAGGAAGTAGCTAATATGTTTAATAACTATTTTTATAAATGTAATAGAGAAACTACTACAACAGACTTCTAATAGAAAACAGCATACAGAAACAGGGAAAAAAGTCTCAAGCAGATCAATGTTTATGTACCCAACAAATGTAGAAGAAATACAGGTTACAATAAATAGTCTCAAAATGAAACACTCTGCAGGTGTAGATGATATACCTGATTTCATTATAAAGAAGTGTGGGGACTTGATTACTGAGCCCTTAACCCACCTATGCAACCTATCTTTTGCTACAGGAACTTTTCCCTCATGTTTGAAAATAGCAAAAGTACAGCCATTATACAAGAAAGGAAACAAAGATGATGTTTCCAACTACAGACCACTGGCACTTCTTTCTGTTTTCTCAAAAATATTAGACATAATTTTCAATAAGAGGCTAACAGACTTCTTAGAGGTAAATGGCATTCTGTCAGAATCTCAACATGGATTTAGAGCAAACCGCTCAACCGAATCTGCAGTTCACTCCTTTTTATTAGAGGCACTGATAGCATTAGACAACAAAAAACTTACCATGGGCATATTTTTAGATTTGTCAAAGACATTTGACACCATAAATCATGACAAATTGCTACACAAGCTGGAAAATCTTGACATTAGGGGAACAGCTAACAACTGGCTCAGCTCTTATCTTAAAAACAGGGAACAATATGTGGAAACAGATCAAGAGAGGGACAATGTCATTAGGAAATATAATTCCAAGCTACTGACTGTTAAATATGGAGTGCCACAGGGATCAGTAATGGGTCCTGTTCTGTTCTTACTCTATGTAAATGACCTAAACATAAGCAATGACAACAGTAAAATATTTCAGTTTGCTGATGATACGAGTGTTCTAATTACAGGAAACTCAGAAGAAACTCTTGTAAAAAACATAAAAGAAACCACTGACAGGCTAACATGTTACTTTGATGACAATGACTTAATAATAAACACTGAAAAAACTGTAGCTATGGATATACACAGAGCACAAACAAAAAATCTATCACCCAATCTAGAGCTATACGGACAGACAATTGGCAAAACAGCCTGTACCAAATTTCTTGGACTTCACCTACAAGACAACTTCAAATGGAAAGCACATATTGAGCAGATGAACAAAAAATTAAGTACTTCTTGTTTTGTGCTGCGTACATTAAAAAATTGTACCAGCTACAACACCCTTCAGTGTCTATATTATGCAGTCTCACCTCCGGTATGGGATGATGTTCTGAGGAAATTCTGGAGATGCCATCAAAACATTGCAAATTAAACAAAAAATTATAATAATAATGGAAGGGGTATATAATCGCAAATCATGTAGACCATTGTTTCAAAAAAGGATGATCCTGCCACTTCCTTGCATATATGTACTTGAAAATATAATGTATTTAAAGCAAAACTTACACACAAAAAGACCACTCATCACTCAAAATCACACAATACACAGCTATGATACAAGACAAAAATTGGATGTACATGTTCAAAGCACCAACACAAAGTTATTTCGAAACAGTCTTATCCATCCTAGTATCAAACTATACAATGCCTTACCAGATACCGTTAAACACATACAAAACATTGGTAACTTCAAATCTAAACTGAAGTCATACTTGGTTGATCACTGCATTTACACAGTAAATGAATACCTACAAAACTAAATTTTTACCCGATGTAGTCTCATTCAGAAGAACATTTGTATTTTATCTCTCTGTATATAGTGTAACAACATTTATTTAAGTATTCATCATTAACTGATATATTAATGTGTGCTATTATGTACAAATATATTAAAAACAAAGATTCATGACTTACCAAATGGGAAAGCGCTGGTAGATAGACACAATAAAAAAATACACACACAAAATTTCAAGCTTTCGCAACCAACGGTTACTTCATCAGGAAAGAGGGAAAGACGAAAGGATGTGGGTTTTAAGGGAGAGGGTAAGGAGTCATTCCAATCCCGGGAGCGGAAAGACTTACCTTAGGGGGAAAAAAGGACAGGTATACACTCGCGCACACACACATATCCATCCACACATATGCGTGCGCGAGTATACAGCTGTATATGTGTGGATGGATATGTGTGTGTGTGCGCGAGTGTATACCTGTCCTTTTTCCCCCCTAAGGTAAGTCTTTCCGCTCCCGGGATTGGAATGACTCCTTACCCTCTCCCTTAAAACCCACATCCTTTCGTCTTTCCCTTTCCTTCCCTCTTTCCTGATGAAGCAACTGTTGGTTGCGAAAGCTTGAAATTTTGTGTGTGTGTTTTTTTATTGTGTCCATCTACCAGCACTTTCCCATTTGGTAAGTCATGAATCTTTGTTTTTAATATATTTTTCCCATGTGGAATGTTTCTTTCTATTTTATTTATTATGTACAAAGGTATATTATATGTAAAACTGTTAATATTAACAAAAAAATCCAAATATCTCTTGCACATTGTGCAGCTGTAGATGAAAATGGATCAATAAATCAATCAATCAATTACCTATAGTGATCTGTTGTGCAATTTCATTTTTATTCTGAGCCATAGTTACGCTCCGACATTATGATGACGCCACCCATCACTGTCAAGCCAGAAGATCAAGGATCGCCAGCAACTGATTCTTCCCTACAGTCTCCTACTGTTTCTGAGTTATGTACTACTTCTCCCGGTGACATCTCAAGACGGCGTAATGTAAAGCTACCGCCTTTTTTGGCCTACGAGCCCGCAATTGTAGTTGATGCACATAGGTGCCATTTTTCAGCTGCACAACATTACTTCAGATGCGAACCAATTCACCGTCATTCTGCAAATGGACTTATACATTATTGAGCAACTGGAGGATATTCTGCCTCGTTGTACTTTTGTGGTGTTCAGAGAAATTGTACATGTAGCACTTGCATGTAACCCCAGAAACTCGTTTGAAAAATATTGCGGACTGTAATTTTGATACAAGTGAATTCCCCTCCCAGGTACTACGCTCGCTTCATGGTTTGGCGGGTTCAGAACTCCTTTCATAACAGTCAATGAAACTATTTTCGTTACATCACCAGCTGCGGGCTGCTCACAGAGTTTTGTCCGCATTTCCTGATCTAACTGTGGATGAGGCTCTGGACCGTGACCCTGAACCACGCACATCCAGCACGCCATGTGATGTTTTGCACGCTGGGCACTCAACGGAGCAATCGCCAGAACCACCTATGGAACAGATCGTCAATGAACTAGAAAGAGTCAGAGCCAAGCTGGTGATGGCAGCCCAAGGAGTATATGGCACACCAATGAGAGGTCGCCATGCAAAGTCGAATGGTGTTGGTTCCAAAAACGCTTTAGGCGTAATGCTAGATGATGTTCACAACCATGTGGTTTCCCAAGTGACAACAGCGGACATTTATAGGCACGTGTGTCCATTCTACAACCAGTAAGAACGTATCTGAAGTGCACAGTGCCACAGTTTCTCCTAAATCCGAATCTTCATGATTATTCATTTTGGATAAGACGTGTGGTATGGAATTTTTGGTCGACACAGATCCGCAGATAAATGATGCTCCGCAGGGTATGAAAGACAAGCCTCAATTTTCCGGCGCCGCTATACTAATGGCTGCAAGTGAATCTTCAAGTCAGATATATGGCTAGAGGCATTTGACACTGAGTCTGCAGGATGGTTTCTCACCTTCATGGCGTTTCTTTGTTGCCAATGTGTCTGGCCTCATATTCGATTCTGATTTTCTCATATTCTTCTCATTATCTATGGTCCATAATCATCTTCTTGTGCAGTCTCTGGCTGCAGAAATGCTCCCTTCCGTGTCGGACACCGGAGATCATTCCACCGGATTGGAAGACATGAAGTTTTCCGTGTCTTCCACATCTCCCACGTCACAACAGCTTCTTCCTATTCTGTGCACACCTCTCTGTGGAGTGCACACGCATGCGTCATGCAAGAAGATTGCATTACATCTTCTGCATGACTATACAGAGCAAGTCGTATGAAGTTAGCACCCTTTTTTTCAGAAATGTATATTTTTTTTCAGAGTTCTTGATAGATATGAAATAGTTCTAGAGTTCTTTGTACAAAATTTCAATAGTTCTGCAGAATTTAGCGACGAAAACAACAATACTCGAAAAAATTTTCGTATCGAAAACATTCTTTGTCAATTTCCGCAAAATGTAAATAAGTACGACAGTTCTGAGCACAGTTCTGAATAGAGCTCCAAGAGTTCTATCGAAAATCCCAGTAACATTTTTTTGTGCAGCTAATAGTTTACGAGACAATTGCAATTTAAGAAGAAAATCTTTTCACTTACTGTGAAGTTGGCACCCTTTTTTTCAGAAATGTATATTTTTTTCAGAGTTCTTGACAGATATGCCATAGTTCTAGAGTTCTTTGTACAAAATTTCAATAGTTCTGCAGAATTTAGCGAAGAAAACAACAATATTCGAAAACATTTTCGTACCGAAAACATTCATTGTTAATTTTCGCAAAAATTAAACTCGTACAACAGTTCTGAGGACAGTTCTGAACAGAACCCCAAGAGCTCTATCGAAAATCCCAATAACATTTTTCTATGACTATAATAGTTTATGAGATAAATTGATTTAATGTGGGACACACTTTCTCTGCAGAAAATATAAATATATTCGTACAACAGTTCTGATGACAGTTCTGGACACCACGTGTAGAGTTCTATCGAAAATCCTGGTAGTATTTTTTTGTGCAGGTAATAGTTTAAGAGGAAATTGCAACATAATTAAGAACTCTATAAGAGCTCCCACTGTGAAGCTGGCACCCTTTTTTACAGAAATATATATTTTTTTCAGAGTTCTTGATACATAAGCCATAGTTCTAGAGTTCTTTGTACAAATTTTCAATAGTTCTGCAGAATTTAACGAAGAAAACGACAATACTCGAAAAAATTTTCGTATAGCAAACATTCTTTGTTAATTTTCGCGAAAAGTAAATTCGTACAACAGTTCTGAGGACAGTTCTGAACAGAACCCCAATAGTTCTACCGAATATCCTAATAACAGTTTTTTGTGCAGCTAATAGGTTACGAGATAATTGCAATTTAAGGAGGAAACCTCTTCACTTACTGTTAATTTGGCATCCTTTTTTTCAGAAATGTACATTTTTTCAGAGTTCTTGATAGAAATGCCATAGTTCTAGAGTTCTTTGTACAAAATTTGAATAGTCCTGCAGAATTTTGCGAAGAAAACAACAAATTTCGAAAAAATTTTCGTATCGAAAATATTCTTTGTCAATTTTCGAAAAAAATAAATTCGTACAACAGTTCTGAACAGAACACCAAGAGCTCTATCGAAAATCCTAATAACATCTCTTTGTGGCGATGATAGTTTATACGGTAATTGCTTTGATGGTAGATCTACTATATCCACAGAAAAAAATTAATTCGTGCAACAGTTTTGATGAACAGTTCTGGATAACACCCCAAGACTTCTATCGATAATCGTAATAACATTTTTTGTGGTTATAATAGTTTGTAAGATAATTGATTAATTGTGGGGCTCACTTACTCTAAAAAAAATTATGTCTATTCGTATGTTCTGATGACAGTACTGGATAGCATTGTAAGAGTTCTATCGAAAATACTGGTAACATATTCTGTGCAGATAATTGTTTGCGTAGTAACTGCATTTAATAAGGAATGCTTATGAGCATTTCCCGTGAAGTTGGCACCCCTTTCACGAGAAATATACATTTTTTCATAGTTCTTTATATGTATGCAATAGTTCTAGATTTCCCTGCTCAAAACACGAATAGTTCTGCAGAATTTCGGGTAGAAAACAATAACTGGGCAAAATTTTAGTATAGTAAAAAATTATTTGTCTGTTTGGAAAAAATAAATTTGTATAACAGTTCTATTGGCAGTTCTCGATAGCACCTGAAGAGTTGTATTGAAACTGATAAAAACAATTTTGTGGCGATAATAGTTTATACGATAATTGTTTTAATCTGATACTCACTTTCTCTACGAAAACAAAATTCGTAGAATAGTTCTGATGGCAGTTCTAAATAGCACCTACAGAGTTCTACCAAAAACTATAATAACATTTTTCGTGACGATGACATCATATGAGATAATTAATGTGGGACTCACTTTCGTCGTGTAAAAGTAATAAATTCGTAAAAAAGGTCTGATGGCATATCTTACTAGGACCCTAAGAGTTCTACCGAAAACTGTAATAACATTTTTGTGGGGATAACAATTAATGAGATAATATCATTTACGAGAGATCCACTTGGTCTACATTATAATAAATTGGCACAACCCTTTTGCTGACAGTTCTGGATAGCACCGAAAGAGTTCTTTTAAAAACCCTCATAACATTATTATGGTGCCAATAGATTATGAAATAGATTGTGTGTTCACTCTGCAGTGGGTGTACGCCGATGTGAAACTTACTGGCAGATAAAAACTGTGTACCGGGCCGGGTCTCTAACCCCAGGCTGTGACGAAGGAACATCGTCACAATATCCTTTCTTCCAGGAGTGCTACTTCTGCAATTTTCGTAGGACAACTTCTGCGAAATTGAGAACGCAGGAGATGAGGTACTGCTAGAAGTACAGCTATGAGGACGGATCGTAAATTCTCACTTATATTTTGGAATTATGTGAGACATAAACAATGTTACAATGTGCAGAGCGGTACACAAGAAGCTCTTTTATCCGGACTACGTGGGACCGGAAGTAATCCGGATAACCGAAAATCCAGATATAAATTCTACTAAATACAAAAAGTCTAAATGTTCAGCACTGTACAAATGCCGGTACACCTTCTTAATACTGATTGTAGTAACTGTAGGTGGAAGCGTGGGATGTGCACGCTTAGATGATTCAAAGAGAGAAGGCTCGTCAGTGCAAAACAGATGGCTGAGAGGGCAGATACATTCACACACGCCACTAACCAGGTGGTGTCACACCTGTCGATAAGCACACCAGAGGTACAATGAGCTCTGGTGGAGTGCGGTTGGCGTGGTTACTATGCAACTTACTTGATGGACACCAATACACCGCTATATTAATGTACAATACTTGAGAAACAATGTCATTCAAACACTCTGAGCTCCTTTATCACTCAGTACTAGACTAAATTAGCGGCCTAGTGATAAGCAGCCTATGTACCTCACCTACTACATATCTTCGTTTTATAAGAAAAAAAGAGAAAAATACCAAGGCACACGAAATATGAATCGGGGTAAACCGGAAATCCGGATTAGTGAGGACCAAATAAACGAGGTTCTTGTTTACAACTTTCGAACTCCTTAGTAACGTTAATACTTCATTCCCTCAACACAATAACGCCTCTATCAGTCATGTACTGAATTACGATTTAAACATACTACTTAGTTCGTTTGTACAATATATTCATTTAAATATACTTACATTTCTATACATTGAAAAGACTTTTGACTCTCACTGTAGTGTAACTCATCAAACTTCCACACTTCCTTTCTAACTAGAACAAATGTTTGCAACAATATTAACGATAGCAATTTCAAATTTATTCGTTACACACAGCACATATTTTTATGTATCCTAGCGTCTGGTGATGTTGCCACATAACTTTCATCCATGAGGGTCCTGGGCATATTTTTAGCTGTTAGTGGGTCCTAGATGTCATGAGGGCTCAAAACAATTACAGTTTTACGTAATAAAATTCTTCTGGTTCTTCCTGATTCTAAAAATATACACTTCATGTGCAGTACCTTGTCATGCTGATGCTTAAATGTCATTTTGTATAATTTGGGCGCCGCAGTTTCCGTAGAACCTCGTTTATGAACCTGTCGACTGTCGCATGTGCAGGAAAAATGTTTACATGGCATAAAACAAAATCAGAATGCGTTTCAGCAGTAGCAATTTGTTTTAATGGTGGAGTAAAAATGGTTCAAATGGCTCTGAGTGCTATGGGACTTAACTTCTAAGTCATCAGTCCCCTAGAACTTAGAACTACTTAAACCTAACTAACCTAAGGACATCACACACACCCATGCCAGAGGCAGGATTCGAACCTGCGACCGAAGAGGTCGTGCGGTTCCAGACTGTAGCGCCTAGAACGGCTGGGCCACTCTGGCCGGCCTGATGCAGTAAAGATTAAAAACAATGAGCAGAGCAGGCATCAAAACTAGGAACAACGTGAAAATTGTGCTGGTATGGGCGGACAGGCAACATGTCACATAAACTGAAAAAGCTGCTGAAAGCATGAAAAGGAGGCCAGAATAACAAAGAAAAGAAGTAAAAATAAAGAAAATGAAAAGGACACGATTATGGAGCAGGAATGGTTTGCAATGTCGTCATTGAGAAGAGAATGACATACAAATCTTTAGTTTCAGTTTTCTGTAATCAACGTGTTTGCATACCGAGATACTGTTACCGGTATCTCATCCACTATTAAAGCTACATAAACAAAGCTATGGATGAATAATAATATAGTACTTGCCTACACACTGAACCACATTATTCAACAATGGATTAAGTATTTTAAGCTGCAGTATCTCATATTATGTTCTTAAATCATTAGGAGAAAAAATTTACTCTCAAAATACATTTTTTTAAATAATCAAAAAATGAAACGTAAATATTACTGGTTTGCTGTTTCAGCAATGTAATAATTCAAAGAATAAAATTTGTTTTTTATCTTTTATTTGGAATAGCGTTAAGTACATTGAACCTAAAATAACATTTATGTGTAATTCAGTATGTAAGAAAACATCAATATTCACTGCACAGTGTATTCCACAGATTTACAATTTTTTTCACCTGGAGCTCACAACATACCAATTCTTTGATAAAAGTTTCATTCCTGAATCTATTGACAGTCTTGCATCATTAAATTTCAAAGCACCAGTGAAAACTACAGGCTGTGATGTACAGGTCCCGTTAACAGCTCTTCTTCAGGATACACTAAAACCTAGAAGGAAATACATATGTAGGGAATTCAGTAATAAATAAGCATAGAATTTATGAGGTGTGAAACAACTAAGAAAAATAAGTACAAAAAATATATACGTGAAATTTAGGGCATAAAATGCTCTTATTCTAGTAACCAAAACAGGAGGCTGTGATACCAGAAACAAAGATACTAAGAATTAACATAAGAGCTGTATTTGTAATATTTAGATACCAACTTTTAGCAATTGCTTGCCTTATAAAGCAAAGTTCCTATGTAGGAACTACTTGTTTCGTCTCGTCGGTCTTGTAGCTGCCATTTGAAAATTTTCCTGTCGTGACATACATGAACAGGTGCAGAGAAATTATCGTTTCTTTTGAAACTTTCTGTACATCTTTATACACGTCATCGTACTGCTTCCAGTAGGTTCCATCGAAGACATATGCCGTGTAGTGTTTGATGGAGATATTAGAATGAATGGCTCCAACGAGAGTGTACTCTTGATTGTTGACTACGATTTCTTTCGTGATCGTTTGCAAAACACATTTCTTCCTTTGATTCGGAGGAAACTGATCTTCAGTTAGTTTACAAATTGTTATACTAGTATCCATCATCAAGTAGCATTCGAATTTCTTTTCTTCGACTGCTTCTCCTTTGCATTTCTTGCATTTTAAATAGTCTTTAGAACTCCATTTGTTGCATCTACACCCTCTTGCATGAAATTATAACCAAGTCTGAAAAGAACATACGTATCAACGGAAATATAATGTCGTTTCACATAGCGTGAATTTAGGCACGTCAGACACGATATATTTTTGTTGCAAACCGGGATATCTTTTAATATTTTCTCGTATAATTCCTTCATTCAGAGACAATATTTTTCGAGAGATTACTCCTTTTTTTAGGAGCATTGCACTCTCCTCCATTTTATTGTTACAGGTCTCTCTGTTTTCTTCTGTTTTCGAACCACAGGATGAAATTTCAGTGACATCCCTGGTGAAGTATGATTCTTGATAGTCTTTTGTGGAATGAAAAATATCAAATCTCTGCTTAAAATGCTGGGAGTTTATAACTTTTTTGTCCAAAACATCCAAAGCCAGATCCAAAAATGGATGGCCCACCATTTGAACTTTACTTTTGAAATCATCACTGAGTGATATTGCTTGCATGAGTAAGGTCATGAAAGAATCGAAACCGCACGTTCCCTTCAAGTTGTAGGTAGCAGATTTGAATTTGCTTGAGGACCCATTTAGGAAAAGTGGCAAATTAATATCTATGAATTTCTTAGTCGAATTCCAGTTAGGGCAATCATCTAAGTAGTTTTTTCTTGCTCTTAGCTTGTATGCTCGATGTGACAACGTTTTCATTTTGAAGCTTTTCAGCATTGCACTCTCCTCCATTTTATTGTTACAGGTCTCTCTGTTTTCTTCTGTTTTCGAACCACAGGATGAAATTTCAGTGACATCCCTGGTGAAGTATGATTCTTGATAGTCTTTTGTGGAATGAAATATCTCTTTAGAGTCCAAATTGGGCAGTAAATTATTATCTGAAGAGCGCTGAAAACACACACTATCACTCTTGACTGTTGTTCTCCGCATTCATAATAAGTGAGCTCGAAGTAGGAGAAAATCTGTATTCAAAACTATTAAAATTTTGTCTAACTCTGTCTCATTGCCATCTTCGTGTTGAGTCTCACTTCGTAAGGTATTGTTCAGTGTGCTTTCAGAATTATCGAGTATATGATTGCTTTTGGGGTTTGTTATCTTCAGCTTCTTATTTTTTCCTCTCCAGTTTTCTTCTTCATGGTAAGGCAATGATGCTTCAGTTGGTTTGTGCTTCACAGTTTGCTTTGAATCTTCTTTTTCCATCATAAGTAGCGCTAATAGCTTTGTTTCCTCATGCAGCCACTTCAAATGTTGAAAAATGAATTTGTCTACTCGTAAAGACAGCTTGTCAAAGCCTATTGTCTATAATTACGAAAATTGTGCTTCCATCGCTGCTGATGAACGAATAGATAAAGGAATACGGGAAGAAGGATACATCACAGCTGTCCACAGTCGTATATAGTTCATCAACTCTTTCAGCATCTCTGCAGCATTAGGAATGTTGTACTGATTCACATCAAAGAGATTGTCATCATTAGTCTGATTCGTGATGACTTCAGCTTCATTGTAGATACGTTTTGCCTTATCAACCCACGAGTTTGCAGTAGATTCCTTAGAGTTCAAAATTGATTCCAAAAGACAGTCATCATTGTTTTCAACATCATCAGTTTTCTTGTCATCATCTTTCTTTTCGTCAATATATGAATGACGTGGACCACCTCTGATAGTGATATCAAGATGGCGCTGATGTTCCATTGATGAATATTCTTGACTGCGCTCATCAATACCAAGACGTTCACTCAACGCAACAACCAAAAGTGAGCGCAAAGCACTTTCAATATCACGAAAATGTATCATCATGCAAATATCGGCCAAAACTCGAAGATAAAGTTGTTTGACTTGTGATTTACTTCTTGAGAAGCATTTCCACCTCGAAATCATGACCATAAAATGGTTTAAATCTATTCTCAAACAACACGAGGGTAGAATTACTCTTTCATGCAAAACAATATGACTATAACACCTATTCAAATAATCTGTTAAGTCCGAGCAATTGGCTATTGTTCTAGAAATGGCAACCAACAAAGCCTTACCAAAATCAGTTACCATGATTTTTGGTATGGGAGCTCCAGATCTGACGATTTCCATAAAGAAAAATGACAATAATTATGTGTCAAGCCTACAGGATATCATCTGATAAGTTGGGCAACTGATTGACGATCGATTGACGATATTTGGATCTTTACTAGTGACGTTTACTTCGCGGATGCACATGTACTGGTACAGGCATATGTACTTTGACTTAATTTACACACAGTCAGCCCTGTTTGACAGATCCCCAAATCGTGAAATAACTCGAAATGCAACGCCACCTGTAGCATCTATTGAATCGTATACACTGCTATTGATTTTATGACAATATTTGTGCAACTGACTTTGATCTTTCAGCCAATATATACAGAAGTATGGGTCCAATCCGACTGCGTGAATTTCGTCCCGATGGGTTGTATGCTTTGCGATTTACAGGTTTTCAAAAGGCTTACTCGTTGTTATACCAAATCGTTTGTCCCTTTCGCGTTCTCTAGCCTTTCTCAAGACATCAGCATTTAGTAAATTTGGAGGAATCATGTCTCCGAAAGACATATTTTTCACTTCATCATTTCGCCAAAGAGTTGCAGGCATCCTGTTATCAACCAGTTTAGCAGCTACCTGTTGTCTTCTCGTGCCACGAAGTTGTCTTCTTTTCAGGTGATTACTATCATCTGAAAAGTTTGAAAGTCTGCAGTTCAGAATAATATCGTTGTCCTTTTTTCGCTTCTTCAGAGTAATCCCTTCGAAAGTGGCTCCGCATTCTGTACATCTTCCTTTGATCTTCAAGAAGTACTTTTAACTTTCACACAGTTTCGCATATTTGAAAGAAAAGGCACATGGAATTTTGTGATGTTCATAAATTTTATCAGCCATCAAATCGTCCATTTCCCTATTTCCAGTCTTGAAGGCTTTCAAAGTTTCGTCTTTGTTGGTTTTATGGAAGACCAGTTTTCTGCTGACAGTTGTAAGTCAAATTGCTTTGTCATGTCCTTGTTGCACGAAGAACCAAAAACATTCCACGACTCATCTTTGCTGTCGTCGTCTTTTTCTTCAACGAAACATTCCAGCCTGAAGGTGTTTCTAAAAGAAGTAAGCAGGCCATGGCGATCTTCTTTAATTGTTGTGTAAATATGTTTTGAAGACACTTTCGAGCCGATGTCGGCCATGGCATCGGACAGTTTTTGGAAGACCAGATGAGACGGAGTGAATTTAATGCCTCTATCATCGATTACTTTAAATTCCTCCATGCTGAGAAGACGTTTCAGTTCTGGTAAATTGTACATTTTCATGGGTATTACGATTCATAAATATACTTACACAACAGCACCGACTGCACAACAGGCACCGACTGCACAAGAGCTCTGACTGAACGAGCATAATGATAATTCGCATGAGAGTGAGTAGTATTGTTGCGAATAGTCATTAGGATCAGATCAAAGAGTGAAACGCAGCGCTGGCGGGCGCCTTCACACGACGCGGCGCGCGCGCCACCCAAAAAGTGCAGCTGTTGTTGTCATTAGCTTTGATGCTACCGCGAGAAGATTTCACGGTACCTCTATTGTAACTGCTACGCTGACGTCATTTGTCGATTGTTTAAAAGACGCAGTTCACGTGTTCATTGTTTCCAGATGTACTGCCACGACTTTTGCATTGTTGCTGTGCTTTGTTTATGAGTTTTTGGTCTTGAAAGGTCTCAGGGACGTATCATAGTTTTTATTATCCTTCCATCGGGCGCAGCTATTCAGATTGATACATGTCGAAATTTTCTGTAAATTACTTTTCAACAATTTGCAGTATTGGCGCCTTCTCGTTAATAGCTTCTCTTTTCCGTATGCCTTTCATTGTTGTGTGATTCTGTAAATTACTTGTCAACAATTGGCAGCACTGGCGCCTTCACGTTATAGCTTCATTTCTGTGTATGCCTTTCATTGTTGTATGATTCAGTATCGACGCTAATGCTCTCTTGATGAGATATGAGCCGATTGCTCGTTTTTATCCACTGTGCCCTTTCGTATTTCAGTTCAGCAATTAATTTATTTGTTTATCAACGTAGTAAGTAGTACAAAGCTAATCCATAATGTAAAATGCACTTAAATTCTATTTGAACTGTTTAATCGTCAGTGTCCGCTGTCTGAACGTCAGATATCAAATTAATACACTGCGCCTGGTTGCGTTATGTTATAGGAATTTTATTATTTTAAGTGGGATGTACCAGATCATGTTGCAGAAATCCAAAGCATATTGTTCGAAGAGGATAATATTATTAGAAATTTATCTGGACAATAGGCGCAGCCAAAGCAGCCTTTGTGATGCTGTAATTGCCTCATAGATGACGACGTTTGTCTATTGTAGTTTTGTATTCCATTCAGCATTTTGAGAGCGTCAAAGCTTCATTACAGCGTGGGAGAGCGGTAAAATCAATAGATGTTATTGAATTGAAAACCTTCATCAGTCTCTTGTTTTTAATTGTTGTTAACAAATGTAACAGATAAAGCCTGGAAGATCTCTGTGGAATTGATGTGGATGGAACTGAAAAAGTTCACCTCACAAATGAACTTATAACGTTTCAAATTTATTGTGGAGTGCCTTAAATTTTACAGTCGCGCTATTCGTGATGAAAGGAGACAAGTAGACAAGCTAACAGCAATTTGGGAAATATTTACTGTGTTTGTACGCAACAACCAGAAATCTTACACCCTTGGAGAAAGTGTTACAGTAGACAAGAAGCTGGAAGGATTCTGAGGAAGGTGCAGTTTTCACCAATATACCTATCAAAACAAACAAATATGGATTTAAAATCTATGATTTTGTGGATTCTTAAGTATTTTACCTGTACAATTTGGAAATATACACTGTGTTGCAACCAGAAGGATTTACCAACTGAGCAATAAACATTTTGATGTTGTTCTGTGACTGTGTAACAAATATATCAGTCAGGTCGAAATGCGAAAGCGGACAACAGGTATACTAGTATCGGAATGATAATAGAGCTATGAAGGGAGAATTTTTCTTTTGTTGGCACGATGAAGAAAAACAAGCTTGAGATTTCTCTAGACTTTGCTATCAGTAAAAGAAGGGCTGCCCACAGTTCCTTTTTGGCTTCCACAAGACTGAACTCTAGTTTCCTTCGTACCTAAAAAGGGGAAGTGTGTGATCCTGGCATCACTTTTGCATGAAGATAATTCGATAGATGCTGACACTGTAGATAAACGGAAGCCATTCATCGTAAATTTTACAATAGCATTAAGTGTGGTATTTTCACGGCGGATAAGCTGAATGCTTTGTACAACGCTGCAAGAAATGTGCGCCGTTGGTCACTGGTTATATTTTTGTAATGATCAATACGGTTGGAATCTATGCACAAGTGTTTTATTGTGGCAACAGTAAGAATTGTACCAGAAGGAAAAGGCTCCTGAATCAGCTATGTTATACATTATTGTTTTCTTCGCTAAATTCTGCAGAACTATTGAAATTTTGTACAAAGAACTCTAGAACTATGGCATATTTATCAAGAACTCTGAAAAAATTATACATTTCTGAAAAGAAGGGTGCCAACTCCACAGTAAGTGAAAAGACTTTCTCCTTAAATTGGAATTATCTCTCAAACTATTAGCTGCACAAAAATATGTTATTTGTATTTTCGATAGAACTGTTGTGGCTCTGTTGAGAACTGTCCTCAGAACTGTTGTACGAATTTACTTTTTGCAAAAATCGACAAAAAATCGTTTCGATACCACAATTTTTACGAGTGCTATTGTTTTCTTCGCTAAATTCTGCAGAACTATTGAAAATTTGTACAAAGAACTCTAGAACTATGGCTTATCTATCAAGAACTCTGAAAAAATATATATTTCTGTAAAAAAGGGTGCCAGCTTCACAGTGGGAGCTCTTATAGAGTTCTTAATTATGTTGCAATTTCCTCTTAAACTATTACCTGCACAAAAAAATACTACCAGGATTTTCGATAGAACTCTACACGTGGTGTCCAGAACTGTCATCAGAACTGTTGTACGAATATATTTATATTTTCTGTAGAGAAAGTGTGTCCCACATTAAATCAATTTATCTCATAAACTATTATAGCCATAGAAAAATGTTATTGGGTTTTTCGATAGAGCTCTTGGGGTTCTGTTCAGAACTGTCCTCAGAACTGTTGTACGAGTTTAATTTTTGCGAAAATTGACAATGAATGTTTTCGGTACGAAAATGTTTTCGAATATTGTTGTTTTCTTCGCTAAATTCTGCAGAACTATTGAAATTTTGTACAAAGAACTCTAGAACTATGGCATATCTGTCAAGAACTCTGAAAAAAATATACATTTCTGAAAAAAAGGGTGCCAACTTCACAGTAAGTGAAAAGATTTTCTTCTTAAATTGCAATTATCTCGTAAACTATTAGCTGCACAAAAAAATGTTACTGGGATTTTCGATAGAACTCTTGGAGCTCTATTCAGAACTGTGCTCAGAACTGTCGTACTTATTTACATTTTGCGGAAATTGACAAAGAATGTTTTCGATACGAAAATTTTTTCGAGTATTGTTGTTTTCGTCGCTAAATTCTGCAGAACTATTGAAATTTTGTACAAAGAACTCTAGAACTATTTCATATCTATCAAGAACTCTGAAAAAAATATACATTTCTGAAAAAAAGGGTGCTAACTTCACACGACTTACAGAGCAGGCTTCACTTCACTTCAACAGCAATGCATTCGGTACAGCAGGAGATTACTCATCTCAATGAACTTTTCCTCAAAGAAGAAGAATCTGTTAGAGGCCTAACTGACAGCAATGATATACTCAAGCAGCAGATCGCTGACACTGAGGTGGCTCAAGGCTCAGGCAGGATCACAAGGTTTAATGACAGCGCCCATTCACATTGCCTAACTGGCCAATGACATTGCACAGCAGTTGTTTCAAAAATTCCCTGCGGGTATGAATCCAGTATTGGCACTGAACCAGTGGCATCATTTCACCATACATCACATTCACAAGATTCCGGAAAAGCCTGTTGCTTTCTGCCCACACAGATGAACTCCAGAGAAGATAAGGGCCACTATAGCCGCTTTCGAACCAATGGTAACAGATGGAACAGTGTCTGATTGGGCCACCCCCTTACAAATGGTTCTCAAAAAGGATAAATCTTGGCGTCTGTGCAGTGATTATAGGTGACTGGACTCCCACAGTACATCAGACCATTACCTCATACCGAATGTGTTGAATTTCACAAGCAGTTCAAAAGGTACCTCGGTATTCAGCGTCACGGTCTGTGTTAAGGCTTTTGCACAAATTCGAATGGCAGAGGAAGACAAGCGCCATTACGACGTCTTTTGGGCTGTTTCAACACAATGTCATGTCTTTCAGTCTTTGTAATGCTGCTCAGACGTTGCAGCATTTTATGGACGAGATTCTACATAGTTTAAGCCACGTTAGTTGTTATATGGATGATGTGTTGGTTTTTACTGATAATATGAGTGACCATTGCTCCCACCTGAACCCGGTTTTCTCTCGCCTTGATGCATACAGTGTCAAAATTAACAAGGACAAGTGCGTATTTGCTAAGGACAAAGTACAATTCTTGGGGCACATTGTATCAGGACATAGAATTTTTCCTACTCTTCCAAGGGTCTCAGATATTTTGCAGATGCCCCATATCATCACATTCAAAGAGATGCATAGGTATGTAGGTATGGTCGATCATTACTGCCGAAATCTGTAGAAATTATAGAGTCCATGACAAACATATTCCTAGTGTTACAAAATTCCCCTGGACGAAACTGGCTGAGGAGACTTTCAAGTCTGCGAAATTGTCTTTAGTGAAGGCTGTCTTATTGGTCCACCCTGTTTCCAGTGCACAGATGGCTCATTTGTTGATGGCGGCCAGTCAGCTATGGAGACAGTACTCCAGTAGTTAGTATCAGTAGTGTGGCAGCCACTGGCTTTCTTTTCAAAAGGTTTATCTACAAAGTATAAAACTGGAGTGCATTTGACAGAGAGCCCCTTGCTATACATTTCCCTATCAAACATTTTCAACAGTACCTAGAAGGTGTGGAATTCAAGATTTACACAGACCACAAACCCTTAACTTCACTTTTTCAGTGGGTCTCTGAATTGAACTCCAAACATCACATCCGTTATGTGGAATTAATTGCCCAATACTCTACTTATGTCAACCACATCTCTGGGTCTGATTACATTGTGGCGGATTGCTTGTCATGCAATTGTCCACCTGTGACCTGTATAGATTGGACAGCTGTTGCAAAAGACCAAGATTCCGATGCATTTTTACAACAGTGTCAGGTTGACCCTGGATCCTCTAGCCTGAAACTTGAAATGTGCCAGTACAGGGTTGTCAATCCCACCTTCGGTGTGACACTTCTTCCATTATGTTGGCGGCACACCATCTTTGATGTCACATAGTTTGTGGTCTCCAAAGAGGTCTGTCAGAGAATTTGGAAAGATTGCCAGTGCTGGGCACGTAATTGTATACCATATCAGAAAACAGAACTGGTTGCCATATGACCTCTCCCTTGGACACATTCCTCATCCCTACAGGTCGTTTTCCCACATTCATGTTGACATTGTAGGCCCCCTTCCTTACTTGGAGGGGTTTTGTTATGTTGTCACATTAAGTGACAGGTTTACTAGGTGGCTGGAGACTTTTCCAGTTTTTGACATTTCTTTTTGCACCATTGCCTGAGCTATCATCTCCACATGATTTGCTCAATTCGGTATTCCTCCAGCAATAACATCTGACAGAGCCCATCAATTTGATTCCCAATTATTTAATGAATTGCTGCTTATGAACCATGAACCTTGCCATTGGCGGGGAGGCTTGCGTGCCTCAACAACACAGATAGTCGTACCGTAGGTGCAACCACAATGGTGGGGTATCTGTTGAGAGGCCGGACAAACATGTGGTTCCTGAAGAAGGGCAGCAGCGTTTTCAGTAATTGCAGGGACAACAGTCTGGATGATTGACTGATCTGGCCTTGTAACACTAACCAAAACGGCCTTGCTGTGCTGGTACTGCAAACGGCTGAAAGCAAAGGGAAACTACAGCTGTAATTTTTCCCAAGGGCATGCAGCTTTACTGTATGATTAAATGATGATGGCGTCCTCTTGGGTAAAATATTCTAGAGGTAAAATAGTCCCCCATTTGGATCTCTGGGTGGGGACTACTCAGGAGGACGTCGTTATCAGGAGAAAGAAAACTGGCGTTCTATGGATCGGAGCGTGGAATGTCAGATCCCTTATCGAGCAGGTAGGTTAGAAAATTTAAAAAGGGAAATGGATAGGTTAAAGTTAGATATAGTGCGAATTAGTGAAGTTCGGTGGCAGGAGGAACAAGACTTTTGGTCAGGTGAATACAAGGTTACAAAATCAAATAGGGGTAATGCAGGAGTAGGTTTAATAATAAATAAAAAAAATAAGAGTGCAGGTAAGCTACTACAAACAGCATAGTCAACGCATTATTGTGGCCAAGATAGACACGAAGCCCATGCCTACTACAGTAGTACGAGTTTATATGCCAACTACCTCTGCGGATGATGAAGAAATTGATGAAATGTATGATGAGATAAAAGAAATTATTCAGGTATATGGATTGGGGCTAAGAAATGCAAGAGGAAGCCGCCGGGTAGAATTTTGCACAGAGCATAACTTAATCATAGTTAACACTTGGTTCAAGAATCATGAAAGAAGGTTGTATACATGGAAGAACCCTGGAGATACTAAAAGGTTTCAGATAGATTATATAATGGTAAGACAGAGATTTAGGAACCTGGTTTTAAATTGTAAGACATTTCCAGGGGCACATGTGGACTCTGACCACAATCTATTGGTTATGAACTGTAGATTAAAACTGAAGAAACTGCAAAAAGATAGGAATTTAAGGATATGGGACTTGGATAAACTGAAAGAACCAGAGGTTGTAGAGAGTATCAGGGAGAGCATTAGGGAACGATTGACAGGAATGGGGGAAAGAAATACAGTAGAAGAAGAATGGGTAGCTTTGAGGGATGAAATAGTGAAGGCAGCAGAGGATCAAGTAGGTTAAAAGACGAGGGCTAGTAGAAATCCTTGGGTAACAGGAGAGATACTGAATTTAATTGATGAAAGGAGAAAATACAAAAATGCAGTAAGTGAAGCAGGCAAAAAGGAATACAAACGTCTCAAAAATGAGATCGACAGGAAGTGCAAAATGGCTAAGCAGGGATGGCTAGAGGACAAATGTAAGGATGTAGAGGCTTATCTCATGAGGGGTAAGACAGATACTGCCTACAGGAAAATTAAAGAGACCTTTGGAGAAAAGAGAACCACTTGCATGAATATCAAGAGCTCAGATGGAAACCCAGTTCTAAGCAAAGAAGGGAAAGCAGAAAGGTTCAATTTAATTTATTAGCGTCCTTGTAGTACATCATCAAAATGACATAGGACTTGTCAATAAACATTACAATTTAAAATACATGTACATGAAAATTTATAATTGAATTTGCTTGTCACTTAGACATTACAATTTTAATAGAACTATAAGAACATTAACATAAAAATATACAAGTAGGATAACAACGTACAAAAAAAAAGCTAGTGATTCTCACATGAAAGATTATTTCCACTCTTACATTAACACTGTTTCACACTTTCATAGAAACAGTAAGTATTTAAATGTGAGCAGTTACACATATATATTATGTCAGGGAAATATTAAATGCACTTTTATTGTCAATGATTCATAAACTCTTCAATACTGTAAAAACTACTGCTCAATAACATGTTTTTTAATTCTCTTTTAAATGTGTGCAGTTTTGGTATTATTTTTAGTTCTTTTGGGAGAGCACTGTAGAGGATTTTGGGTTGGTATAGAACACTTTTGTGATACATAGCTGTTTTATGAATTTCTCTGTGGAAATCATTCCTATTCCTTGTTTCGTAGTTGTGAAATTCTCTGTTTAATGTAGAAAACTTCTCTTGTTCTTTTAAGAAACATATGCTTTCATATATGTATAAGGATGGTAGTGTCATGATTTTTAATTCTTTGAAAGCATGCCTACAAGAGTCTCTATATCCTATACCTTTTATTATTCTGACTGCCTTCTTTTGTAGTGTAAATGAATGTTTTGTTGCCCCAAAACTGTACACCATATCTTAATAAACTGTGCATGAATGAGAAATAAATACATAACACTGTTTCAATATTACATGAGCTTTTAAGCATTCTAAGTATATAACATGTTTGACTTAATTTTTTGTTCAATGATATTACATGCTTTTCCCATCTTAAGTGTTCATCAAACCATACTCCCAAGAATTTAGTGTATGATGCTTGTTCAATCTTACACTTACCCAGTTCTACTGTAAGGTTAGTTTTTATTTTATTTGTAATATGTCTGAAGTTGATCCACACTGTTTTCTTGACATTCACAATGAGTCTGTTTTCATTAAACCATCTGTCTGCTTCGTCTGTTGCTAATGTGACTTTTTCCTGTAAGTATGTGGAAGGAGTATGTAGAGGGTCTATACAGGGGCGATTGTCTTGTGGACAATATCATGGAAATGGAAGAGGATGTAGATGAAGATGAAATGGGAGATATGATACTGCGTGAAGAGTTTGACAGAACACTGAATGACCTGAGTTGAAACAAGGGCCCGGGAGTAGACAACCTTCCATTAGAACTACTGACAGCCTTGGGAGAGCCAGTCTTGACAAAACTCTACCATCTGGTGAGCAAGATGTATGAGACAGGTGAAATACCCTCAGACTTCAAGAAGAATATAATAATTCCAATCCCAAAGCAAGCAGGTGTTGACAGATGTGAAAATTACCGAACTATCAGTTTAATAAGTCAAAGCTGCAAAATACTAACGCAAATTCTTTACACACGAATGGAAAAACTGGTAGAAACCAACCTCAGGGAAGATCAGTTTGGATTCCATAGAAATGTTGGAACATGTGAGGCAATACCAACCCTACAACTTATCTTAGAAGAAAGATTAAGGAAAGGCAAACCTACGTTTATACCATTTGTAGACTTAGAGAAAGCTTTTGACAATGTTGACTGGAATACTCTCTTTCAAATTCTGAAGGTGGCAGGGGTAAAATACAGGGAGCGAAAGACTATTTACAATTTGTACAGAAACCAGATGGCAGTTATAAGAGTCGAGGGACATGAAAGGGAAGCAGTGGTTGGGAAGGGAGTGAGACATGGTTGTAGGCTCTTCCGACGCTATTCAATCTGTATATTGAGCAAGCAGTAAAGGAAACAAAATAAATGGCGCAGGTATTAAAATCCATGTAGAAGAAATAAAAACTCTGAGGTTCGCCGATGACATTGTAATTCTGTCAGAAACAGCAAAGGACTTGGAAGAGCAGTTGAACGGAATGGACAGTGTCTTGAAAGGAGGGTATAAGATGAACATCAACAAAAGCAAAACAAGGATAATGGAATGTAGTCGAATAAAGTCGGGTGATGTTGAGGGAATTAGATTAGGAAATGAGACACTTAAAGTAGTAAAGGAGTTTTGCTATTTTGGGGAGCAAAATAACTGATGATGGTCGAAGTAGAGAGGATATAAATTGTATACTGGCAATGGCAAGGAAAGCGTTTCTGAAGAAGAGAAATTTGTTAACATCGAGTATTGATTTAAGTGTTAGGAATTCGTTTCTGAAAGTATTTGTATGGAGTGTAGCCATGTATGGAAGTGAAACGTGGACGATAAATAGTTTAGACAAGAAGAGAATAGAAGCTTTCGAAATGTGGTGATACAGAAGAATGCTGAAGATTAGATGGGTAGATCACATTACTAATGAGGAGGTATTGAATAGAATTGGGGAGAAGAGGAGTTTGTGGCACAACTTGACTAGAAGAAGGGATCGGTTGGTAGGACATGTTCTGAGTAATCAAGGGATCACCAATTTAGAACTGGAGGGAAGCATGGAGGGTAAAAATCGCAGGGGGAGACCAAGAGATGAGTACACTAAGCAGATTCAGAAGGATGTAGGCTGCAGCAGGTACTGGGAGATGAAGAAGCTTGCACAGGATAGAGTAGCATGGAGAGCTGCATCAAACCAGTCTCAGGACTGATGACCACAACAACAGCAACAGCTGCTTATGACAGGTTGCAAACTCCTGCAAACTATGAGCTATCATCCCTGTAACAATGGGATGGCAGAACATATGCAGTGTACTCTGAAGGTGCCTTGACATGCCATGGTGGGGTGTGGACAGCTGTCTTGCTTGTGGTTTTGTTGTGACTTTGTAGCATGTTAAAGGAGGATATCAGCTGTTCTTCAGCACAATTAGTCCATGGAGAAGCCTCGAAGGTGCCTAGCGAATTTTTTGCTTCATCCCCTTTTACTGAGTGAGGAATGGGCGAGTATGGCCAATTTATTCGCCAGCTGCAGGTTGCAACATGCTTATTACACCCTCCTCACCCACTGAGGCACAGTTCTGACCATTATTTTTTCCTAAAGACCCCTTCACTTGCGCTCAGGTATGGATTAGGGATAACACCATTAGGCTCCCATTGGGTCCTATTTATTTAGTTCCATTAACTGTGATTTCCTGTATCACCAAAACCTTAATACTTGATAAAAATTGAAAACATGTCACAGCCTCAGTTGACTGCCTGGAACCAGCAGTTACCAAGTTACCACAGGCACCCCTCCTCCCCCCCCCCCTCCAGCATGTGGAACCTCTAGCTAATCCTCCAATCCTTCTCAACCTTTTGTGCCATATATTCCTCGCCCTCCAGCCCTTTAGACCTGTTCTTGCAGATATATCAAATTCATCTACCCTGAGGTCCGGGGTGTTTCAGGTTTCCAGAGTGACAGTGTCTTGTTTGTTTGAGCATAGCTCTCCAAATGGAAAAGGGGCTAATGTAGCAAGTGGAATGGGCAACGACCAAGAAGCCATACATTATATCATGTTATATCTTTTGTATCTTCTTTGTACTACTGTCTCACTATGAAAACGTGCATGTGTTGTACTCTTTTGTTTGGGAAGTAAACAGTGGTAAATAAATAAGGATTCATTAAAGCGCCATACCGTGTACACTTTTTACCTATATCTTCACCAAAGAAGATGAAGTAAATATTCCAGAATTCGAATCAAGAACAGCTACCAAAGTGAGTAACTTAGAAGTAGATATCATCGGAGTAATGAAGCAACTTAAATCGTTTAATAAAAGTAAGTCTTCCGGTCCAGATTGTATACCAATGACGCTCCTTCCAGAGTAAGCTGCTGCACTATCTCCATTAACAATAATATAGAACAGCTCGCTCGATGAAAGATCCAAACATAAAGATTGGAAAGTCGCACAGGTCACAACAGCACTCAAGAAAGGCAATAGGAGTAAGTGTTGAGCATCAGCGTCACCTTGATATAGGAATCTCGAAAAGTCAGCGATGGCAGAGCACAGCCTGTTAAATAAACAGAAGAGTTTATTTGAACAAACAATAATTCTTTATTTATTGCTAACCTATCAAGCTACTGGGAATCTGTGATCAAGAATGCAATTGAAATCGGACTATGTGAAAGTAGCTTTAACATAGACACTGGCTATATACTTAGCAAAGCATGGAAGCGCTCACTTCAAAAGAAAGAGCACAGAGGGAGACTCCCAGTAATTTAGCGACTGATACGAATGATGGCATTGCAAGGGTCACTGGATAGCCAGCGTGAACAATCTATGGACAATGAGGGTGCCATTTCCATGATGTCATCATGATGTAAACAAACCAATCACATGCTGTCCTGTGGGCATAAAAAGTGGGACTCTCGCCAGTTTCTTGGCAGTCAGACTTAATCCCTGATGATAATGATGGAGCCAATCACAGAAAGCTCGAGCTTTTATCCGAATTCGACATGACAAGTAAACTGAGAACTTTTCATCTAAGATATATTTTTGCCTGTAAAAAAAGATTGCAGCCCTAGTGATGATTTACATATAGCCAAAAGGCCGAAAAAGTATGTAAATGAAATCACTCAGACCTAGGGACTAGTGAAAAAATTCATTTAACTGATGTAACCATCGAAATCTTGTGTCAGTTGCTTGTCTCACACTGAAGCTCTGAGAGTGAATGAAAGATTCATAAACAAGGGTTGGACAAAAATATGAAAACATGACGAGAAATACATACTTCATTAAGATGGACCACAACTATACTGCAGAAGCCTACTTAAAAGTCCTCCGCTAGGGTGCTGCTGTGCAGTATGGAATACTTTCCGAAGAGGATTGATGAAAGGCATCGAAAACGTCCGAAGAAGGGCGGCTCGTTTTGTATCATCACGAAACGGGGGAGAGAGTCTCGGATATGATAAGCGACTTGGGGTGTCATTCATTAATACAAAGGCAGTTTTCTTTGTGTAGTGATCTTTTTACGACACTTCAGTCACCAAATTCCTCCTCTGAATGTGAAAATACGAGATGTTTCAAAATGAATATATGGGTGTTAAGGTTTCGTATTATTTTTTACATTCAACTTAAAATTATGAGTAATACACTGAAGCACCAAAGAAACTGGCATAAGCATGCATATTCAAATACAGAGATATGTAAACAGGCAGAATACGGCACTGCCGTCGGAAACATCTATATAAGACAACACGTGTCTGGTGCAGTTGTTAGATCAGTTACTGCTGCTACAATGGCAGATCATCACGATTTAAGTGAATGTGAACGTGGTGTTATAATCAACGCATGAGCGATGGGCCACAGCATATCTGAGGTAGCGGTGAAGTGGGGATTTTCCCGTAAGACCATTTTACGAGCGTACCATGAATATCAGGAATCTAGTAAAACATCAAATCTCCAACACAGTGAAACATCATTGATACAGGCTTTCTCAGCGGAAGGCCCACTCACATATCCTTGATGACTGCATGGCACAAAGTTTTATCCCTCGCCTGGGCCCATCAACACTGACATAGGACTGTTGGTGACTGAAAATAAGTTGCCCTGTTGGACGAGTCTCACTTCAGATTGTACTGAGAGGATGGATGTGCGTTGGTATGGAGACAATGTCATGAATCCATGGGCCCTACATGTCAGCAGGGAATTTTTCAAGATGGTGGAGGCTCTGTAATGGTGTAGGGCATGTGCAGTTGGAGTGATGTGGGACTCCTGACGTGTCTAGGTACGACTCTGACTTGTGACACATATGTAAAGCATCCAGTCTGATCACCTGCATCCATTCATGTCCATTGAGCATTCCGATGGACTTGGGCAGTTCCAGCAGGACAATGCAATACCCCACACATCAAGAATTGCTACAGAGTGGCTCCAGGATTCAAGCAAGATTCATAGTGTCAGTTCCCTCCACTACTACTTCAGACATTAGTCGAATCCATGCCACACTGTGTTGCGACACCTCTGCATGCTCACGGTGGGCCCTACACAATATCAGGCAGGTGTACCAGTTTCTTTGGCTCTTCGGTGTATATCACACGAAAGAGCAACTCAAACAGTTTTTCTTACTATCTTTCAATGTGAGCACCATTTGTCAAACATCGAGTCGATAGGTGAGTTCTTCCCAAACGTTGATCAATGTGTCTGGAGTAATTGTTGCAGCAATCTGTTGAGTAGATCAGCTAGTAGTGGAGGTACAAACACAAGATCCTTTATGAACCCCCAAAGGTAAAAATCGCACGGTGTCAGATAATGTGTGAACATGGAGGTCATGCAAAACAAGCTGTGTCATCCGGCCCCTTGCAGCCAATCCAGAGGTCGGCTACAACATCGACTAACCAATCACATACTGAGTTACGCCAATAGATGGCGCACTATCTTGCTGCCAGATAAATTCTGTCATTCAGCTTCTTCCAACTGAGGAAAGAGACATGGTCCTAGAGCAGCAAGAATAAGAAGTTACAGTTGCTTCACCAAAACTTTCCGCTGGGATATGGCACAAAAAACCCTTAATTTAGGGGAGTCTCATTGCAACTGGACCAATTCGTGATTTGCTGACCCACAGATGGCCACATTATATGTGTTAATATTTCCACTCAGGTGAAATGTCGATTCATTACTGAAGACGACAGGATCCAGAAAATTGCCATCGTTGTGCAGTAACATTTCGATTGGAAAATTGGCGTGTAATCCATGGTCTGTAGTCTTTAGAGCTTGTAACAACTGCAAACAATAACAACTTACTTGTAAGCATCTCCGTAACTCTCCACACAGACATTACTGGAATCGCTAATTCACGACTAGCCTTCCAAACTGATTTCTTTGGGCTACAGACGAAAGACTTTCACTTGTTCAGCACGTCCTTCAGTCACTCTTGGTCGTTCCATACTCTTCTCTTTAGACACAGTTATACAAACTTCATTTGACGTACTATTTATAATTGAAAGTAGAACACAATAAATATCACAAAGTCATAAAACCCTTATATTCATTTTGAAACACCTGTATTTTGTTGTCGCCTCCCTGCGTAGGAGAAATGACCATTGCAATAAAATATGAAAAATAAAATTTTAAGAGAGGTTAGGACTGGGACAAACCCTCAGTTTGAGAAAGAAACCAAAAAAACAACATAATTCTAGCTTTTTACATCAGCATAAACAGCTATTGGTTAAGAATTTTCAACAATCAGCAGATATTTCAACTCTACTCAATTTTATCTCAGTCAATGTGAAATGTCAGCTATCTTTATTGCATCAAAATATTCGAGGACTGAGAAATAAAATTAAAATTATCTGCATAGATGAATTAGAGGCCTCTGAACATCATGTGACCACTGGTATAGAACTTTAAAGTGTTACAGGGATTAGGTTAGCATCTCACTTTTGTAGAGCAGAAATGGAGAAAGGAGGAGTTGCCACATTCATCAGGAACTGTCATAAATTTAAGAACATAGACATTCATAAATTTTGCCTAGAACAGCATGTGGAAGCATGTGCAACAGAAGTAGAATTTTACAAAAAATCCTTCATAATATTAAATGTATACCAAGCACCTGCAGGTAATTTTAATCTGTTCATAAACCACCTTGAAGCTGTACTGGCCCATTTAACAACCAAAAACAAAGAAATAGTGGCTGCTGGTGGTTTCATTGTAGATTCCCGTAAAGACTCTCCTAATAAGAACTCATCTGAGTTAGTAACACTATTATTCAACTTAATTCCCAATATAAAGTTCCCCACTAGGGTATCCAATTGCTCAAAAACAGCCATTGATAATTACTTTACAGAAAAGTCCAATGAACAGAATTATACAGGGTGATTCAAAAAGAATACCACAACTTTAAAAATGTGTATTTAATGAAAGAAACATAATATAACCTTCTGTTATACATCATTACAAAGAGTATTTACAAAGGTTTTTTTCACTCAAAAACAAGTTCAGAGATGTTCAATATGGCCCCCTCCAGACACTCGAGCAATATCAACCCGATACTCCAACTCGTTCCACACTCTCTGTAGCATATCAGGCGTAACAGTTTGGATAGCTGCTGTTATTTCTCGTTTCAAATCATCAATGGTGGCTGGGAGAGGTGGCCGAAACACCATATCCTTAACATACCCCCATAAGAAAAAATCGCAGGGGGTAAGATCGGGGCTTCTTGGAGGCCAGTGATGAAGTGCTCTGTCACGAGCTGCCTGGCAGCCGATCCATTGCCTCGGGTAGTTGACATTCAGGTAGTTACGGACAGATAAGTGCCAATGTGGTGGCGCTCCATCCTGCTGAAATATGAAATGTTGTGCTTCTTGTTCGAGCTGAGGGAACAGCCAGTTCTCTAACATCTCCAGATACTGTAGTCCAGTTACAGTAGCACCTTCGAAGAAAAAGGAACCAAAAACTTTATTGGCTGAAATGGCACAGAAAACGTTCACCTTAGGTGAGTCACGTTCATACTGAGTTGTTTCCCGCGGATTCTCAGTGCCCCATATACAGACATTGTGACAGTTGACTTTCCCGTTAGTGTGGAAGGTTGCTTCATCACTAAACACAATCTTTGAAGTGAAAGATTCATCTGTTTCCATTTGATAAAATCACAGAAATCGATTCTTTTAATCTTATCAGCTGCAGACAGTGCTTGAACCAATTTCAGACGATAAGGTTTCATAACTAACCTCTTTCGTAGGACTCTCCATACAGTTGATTGTGGAATTTGCAGCTCTCTGCTAGCTCTGCGAGTCGATTTTCCTGGGCTGTGAACAAATGCTTGCTGGATGCGTGCTACATTTTCATCACTCGTTCTCGGCCGTCCAGAACTTTTCCCTTTGCACAAACACCCATTCTCTGTAAACTGTTTATACCAACGTTTAATACACCACCTATCAGGAGGTTTAACACCATACTTCGTTCAAAATGCACGCTGAACAACTGTCGTCGATTCACTTCTGCCGTACTCAATAACACAAAAAGCTTTCTGTTGAGCGGTCACCATCTTAGCATCAACTGACGCTGACGCCTAGTCAACAGCGCCTCAAGCGAACAAATGTACAATTAAATGAAACTTTATAGCTCCCTTAATTTGCCGACAGATAGTGCTTAGCTCTGCCTTTTGTCGTTGCAGAGTTTTAAATTTCTAAAGTTGTGGTATTCTTTTTGAATCACCCTGTATTACAAAGACAATAGTCAATGGCCTCTTAGACCATGACATGCAGTTCCTTCTGTTAAATGTTAATACTGAACAGGATATAAAATCTGTTACATCTGAGCTCAAGAGAGTATCAATAAACCAAAAATGGATTTTTTTAGGACACTCCTCAGAGACATTCACTGGACTGATGTTTACAGTGCTAACAGCATGATTGAAAAATATAATTATTTTGCTTAGTTGAACACGGTTTTCCCCCAAAACTAACCAAGGTTAGAGCAAAGTCTACAAAGAAGCTATGGATTACTCAAGGAATAGGGGTATCTTGTAAAACAAAAAGAAAACTATATCTGTCAATCCGAAACAGTTCTGATGTTGATGCTATAGCACATTACCAGAAATACTGCAAAACATTAAAGACTGTAATATGAACATCAAAGCAAATACATTACAAGGAAAAGATAGTCATATCAGATAACAAAATAAAGACAATATGGGATGTAGTGAAGGAGGAGACCAGTGGAACCAGACATGAAGAGGGACAAATAGCATTAAGAGCAAATTATACATTGGTGAATGATGTGTATGGTGTTGCAAAACTTTTTAATAAACATTTTATAGCTGTTACTGAAAAGATGGAGTTGTCAGGTTCTGTAGACGCTGCTATGGAATATCTCAGACCAGACATTTCAAGTAACTTCCATAATATGAATTTGACCCTCACTATCCCAACAGAAATAATGTCCATCATAAAATCTTTAAAATCAAAAACATCTAGTGGGTGTGATGAAATATCAACAAAGTTAATTAAGGAATGTGATTCTGAGTTAAGTAACATATTAAGCTATCTGTGTAACCAGTCGTTTATCAGTGGAATATTTCCTTAATGGTTGAAATATGCTGAAGTTAAGCCACTGTTTAAGAAGGGAGATAAAGAAATAGCATCAAATTTCATCCAATTTCACTTTTGCCAGCATTCTCAAAATTTTTAGAAAAAGTAATGTGCTATCAGTTTTATAACCATCCTGCCTCAAATAACATACTGTCAAAGTCGCAGTACTGATTTCTAAAGGGTTCTGATACTGAGAAGGCTATCTACACTTACAGTGAAAATGTGCTTAATTCATTAGACAAAAAATTGTGGTCTGTCAAAGGCATTTGACTGTGTAAATCACAATATCCGATTAAGTAAATTAGGATATTATGGTGTAACAGGAAATGCTGCAAAATGGTTCAAATCTTATATCTCTGGCAGGAAACAAAGGGTGTTATTAGGAAAGAGACATGTATTAAGCAACCAGGCATCATCCAACTGGGAATTATTTACATGTGGGATCTCTCAAGGTTCAATTTTAGGGCCCTTATTTTTTCTTGTGTATATTAATGATCTTCCATCATTAACATTACCAGATACCAAGTTCGTTTTGTTTGCCAATAATACAAACATTGTAATAAATAGCATATCAAGTGTAGTCTTAGAAAGATTGGCTAATAAAATATTTGTGAACATTAATCAATGGTTCCTAGCCAATTCTTTGTCATTAAACTTTGAAAAAACATACTATATGCAGTTCAGCACTTGTAAGGGGTGTCTCACGAGTATGTTGTTGTTGTTGTTGTTGTCTTCAGTCCTGAGATTGGTCTGATACAGCTCTCCATGCTACTCTATCCTGTGCAAGCTTCTTCATCTCCCAGTACCTACTGCAACCTACATCCTTCTGAAACTGCTTAGTGTATTCATCTCTTTGTCTCCCTCTACGATTTTTACCCTCCACGCTGCCCTCCAACACTAAATTTGTGATCCCTTGATGCCTCAGAACATGTCCTACGAATCGGTCCCTTCTTCTTGTCAAGTTGTGCCACAAACTTCTCTTCTCCCCAATTCTATTCAATACCTCCTCATTAGTTATGTGATCTACCCATCTAATCTTCAACATTCTTCTGTAGCACCACATTTCGAAAGCTTCTATTCTCTTGTTGTCCAAACTATTTATCGTCCATGTTTCACTTCCATACATGGCTACACTCCATACAAATACTTTCAGAAACGACTTCCTGACACTTAAATCTATACTCGATGTTAACAAACTTCTCTTCTACAGAAACGCTTTCCTTGCCATTGCCAGTCTACTTTTTATATCTCCTCTACTTCGACCATCATCATTTATTTTGCTCCCCAAATAGCAAAACTCCTTTACTGCTTTAAGTGTCTCATTTCCTAATCTAATTCCCTCAACATCACCCGACTTTATTCGGCTACATTTCATTATCCTCGTTTTGCTTTTGTTGATGTTCATCTTATACCCTCTTTTCAAGACACTGCCCATTCCGTTCAACTGCTCTTCCAAGTCCTTTGCTGTCTCTGACAGAATTACATTGTCATCGGCAAACCTCAACGTTTGTATTTCTTCTCCATGGACTTTAATACCTACTCCGAATTTTCCTTTTGTTTCCTTTACTGCTTGCTCAATATACAGATTGAATGACATCGGGGAGAGGCTACAACCCTGTCTCACTTCCTTCCCAACCACTGCTTCCCCTTTGGTGCCCCTCGACTCTTATAAAATGTACAAATTGTAAATAGTCTTTCACTCCCTGTATTTTACCCCTGCCACCTTTAGAATTAGAAAGAGAGTATTCCAGTCAACATTGTCAAAAGCTTTCTCTAAGTCTACAAATGCTACAAATGTAGGTTTGCCTTTCCTTAATCTATTTTCTAAGATAGGTCGTAGAGTCAGTATTGCCTCTCGTGTTCCAACATTTCTGCGGAATCCAAACTGAACCTTGCCGAGGTCGGCTTCTACCAGTTTTTCCATTCGTCTGTAAAGAATTCGCGTTAGTATTTTGCAGCTGTGACTTATTAAACTGATAGTTCGGTAATTTTCACATCTGTCAACACCTGCTTTCTTTGGGATTGGAATTATTATATTCTTCTTGACGTCTGAGGGTATTTCACCTGTCTCATACATCTTGCCCACTAGATGGTAGAGTTTTGTCAGCACTGGCTCTCCCAAGGCCGTCAGTAGTTCCAATGGAATGTTGTCTACTCCCGGGGCCTTGCTTCGACTCAGGTTTTTCAGTGCTCCGTCAAACTCTTCACGCAGTATCGTATCTCCCATTTCATCTTCATCTACATCCTCTTCCATTTCCATAATATTGTCCTCAAGTATATCGCACTTGTATAGACCCTCTATATACCCCTTCCACCTTTCTGCTTTCCCTTCTTTGCTTAGAACTGGGTTTCCATCTGAGCACTTGATATTCATAAAAGTGGCTCTCTTTTCTCCAAAGGTCTCTTTAATTTTCCTGTAGGAAGTATCTATCTTACCCCTAGTGAGCTAAGCCTCTACATCCTTACATTTGTCCTCTAGCCATCCTTGCTTAGCCATTTTGCACTTCCTGTCGATCTCATTTTTGAGACGTTTGTAATCCTTTTTGCCTGCTTCATTTACCGCGTTTTTATATTTTCTCCTTTCATCAATTAAATTCAATATTTCTTCTGTTACCCAAGGATTTCTACTAGCCCTCATCTTTTTACCTACTTGATCCTCTGCTGCCTTCACTACTTCATCCCTCAAAGCTACCCATTCTTCTTCTACTGTATTTCTTTCCCCCATTCCTGTCAATTGTTCCCTTATGCTGTCCCTGAAACTCTGTACAACCTCTGGTTTAGCCAGTTTATCCAGGTCCCATCTCCTTAAATTCCCACCTTTTTGCAGTTTCTTCAGTTTCAATCTACAGTTCATAACCAATAGATTGTGGTCAGAGTCCACATCTGCCCATGGAAATGTCTTACAATTTAAAACCAGGTTCCTAAATCTCTGTCTTACCATTATATAGTCTATCTGATACCTTCTACTATCTCCAGGATTCTTCCACGTATACAACCTTCTTTCATGATTCTTGAACCAAGTGTTAGCTATGATTAAGTTATGCTCTTTCATTTCTCTCCCCCAATCCATATTCACCCACTATGTTTTCTTCTCTCCCTTTTCCTAGTCTCGAATTCCGGTCACCCATGACTATTAAATTTTCGTTTCCCTTCACTACCTGAATAATTTCTTTTATCTCATCATACATTTCATCAATTTCTTCATCATCTGTAGAGCTAGTTGGCATATATACTTGTACTGCAGTAGTAGGCATGGGCTTTGTGTCTATCTTGGCCACAATAATGCATTGACTATGCTGTTGGTAGTAGCTTACCTGCACTCTTATTTTTTTATTCATTATTAAACCTACTCCTGCATTACCCCTATTTGATTTTGTATTTATAACCCTGTATTCACCTGACCAAAAGTCTTGTTCCTCCTGCTACCGAACTTCACTAATTCCCACTATATCTAACTTCAACCTATCCATTTCCCTTTTTAAATTTTCTAACCTACCTGCCTTTTTAAGGGATCTGACATTCCACACTCCGATCCATAGAACGCCAGTTTTCTTTCTCCTGATAACGACATGCTCCTGAGTAGTCCCTGCCTGGAGATCCGAATGGGGGACTATTTTACCTCCGGAATATTTTACCCAAGAGGACGCCATCATCAATTAATCATACAGTAAAGCTGCATGCCCTCGGGAAAAATTACGGCTGTAGCTTCCCCTTGCTTTCAGCCGTTCGCAGTACCAGCACAGCAAGGCCGTTTTGGTTAGTGTTGCAAGGCCAGATCAGTCAATCATCCAGACTGTTGCCCCTGCAACTACTGAAAAGTCTGCTGCCCCTCTTCAGGAGCCACACGTTTGTCTGGCCTCTCAACAGATACCCCTTCGTTGTGGTTGCACCTCATGAGTATATGCCTAACATATGATGACAAGCAGATAGAAGAAGTGGACAGTGTTAAATTCTTGGGATTACAGCTTGATAATAAGTTCAGCTGGGAGGAGCACACCACAGTAGTGCTGAAGCAACTTAATAAATCTCTATTTGCAATTCGAATTGTGTCAGACATAGGGGATATAAAAATGAAAAAGCTGGCATACTATGCTTACTTTCATTCCATAATGTCAAATGGGATTATTTATTTGGGGTAATTCATCATGCAAAGCTAAAGTTTTCTGGGCACAAAAACGTGCAGTAAGAGTTATATGTGGTGAGAACTCAGGAACATCCTGCAGAAGCCTGTTTAGGGATACTAACTACTGCTTCCCAAAACATTTATTCCTTAATTAAATTTGTCATTAAAATATATCACTTTTTCAAACTAACAACTCAATTCATGGAATCAATACTAGAAATAAGAATAATCTTCACAAGGATTTAAAGTCACTTACTCTTGCACAAAAAGGAGTGCATTATTCAGGAACACACATTTTCAATAACTTGCCTGCAGCCATAAAAAGCTTAACAACCAATGAAATTCAGTTTAAGAGAAGCCTAAAGGATTTATTGGTGGCCAACTCCTTCTACTCCACTGATGAATTTCTCAGTAGAACCAATATACAGGGTGGTCCATTGATAGTAACCAGGCCAAATATCTCATGAAATAAGCATCAAACGAAAAAACTACAAAGAACGAAATTCGTCTAGCTTGAGGGGGGAAACCAGATGGCGCTTTGCCATAGGTCAAACGGATAGCAACTGCGTTTTTTTAAAATAGGAACTCCCATTTTTTTTACATATTCGTGTAGTACATAAAGAAATATGACTGTTTTAGTTGGACCACTTTTTTCGCTATGTGATAGATGACGCTGTAATACTCACAAACTTTAAGTACGTGGTATCACGTAACATTCCGTCAGTGCGGACGGTATTTGCTTCGTGATACATTGCCCATGTTAAAATGGACCGTTTACCAATTGCAGAAAAGGTCAATATCGTGTTGATGTATGGCTATTGTGATCAAAATGCCCAACGGGCGTGTGCTATGTATGCTGCTCGGTATCCTGGATGAAATCATCCAAGTGTCCGGAGCGTTCGCCGGATATTTACGTTATTTAAGGAAACAGGAAGTGTTCAGCCGCATGTGAAACGTCAGCCACGACCTGCAACAAATGATGATGCTCAAGTAGGTGTTTTAGCTGCTGTCGCGGCTAATCCGCACATCAGTAGCAGACAAATTGCGCGTGAATCGGGACTCTCAAAAACGTCGGTGTTGAGAATGCTACATCAACATCAACTGTACCCATACCATATTTCTATGCATGAGGAATTGCATTGCGATGACTCTACACGTCGTGTACAGTTCTGCCACTGGGCACAAGAGAAATTACGGGACGATGACATATTTTTTGCACGCGTTCTATTTAGCGACGAAGCATCATTCACCAACAGGGGTAACGTAAACCGGCATAATATGCACTATTGGGCAACGGAAAATCCACGATGGCTGCGACAAGTGGAACATCAGCGACCTCGGCGAGTTACTGTATGGTGCTACATTATGGAAGGAAGGATAACTGGTCCCCATTTTATCGATGGCAATCTAAATGTTGCAATGTATACTGATTTCATACGTAATGCTCTACCGATGTTACTACAAGATGTTTCACTGCATGACAGAATGGCGATGTACTTCCAACATGATGGATGTCCGGCACATAGCTCGCGTACGGTTGAAGCGGTATTGAATAGCATATTTCATGACAGGTGGATTGGTCATCGAAGCACCACTAGTTACAGACCTTCATCCATAACCCCAGTTTTTTTCAAAAATTTTATAAATAATTATGTATCAGCAAGTTAGTGTCTACTTGGGTAAACTTTATATAATTAGTGATAAACAGTTTGGATTTAGGAAAGGTAAATCCACAACGGATGCAATGGATTCCCTTGTAAAATTAGTAATAGATGTGTTCGAGGCTAGGGACTATACCCAGGCTACATTTTGTGACCTGACCAGAGCCTTTGGCTGCGTAGAGCATGACACTGTGCTGAATAAGCTAGTTTACTATGGTTTTGATGACAACAGTATAAATATGTTCAGGTGTTTTCTAGAGAACTGTCAACAAGTTGTGTGCATTGGTAAGGAGAAATCAAATTTGGTTAATGTTAGGTACGGAGTGCCTCAGGGGTCAGTGCTTGGACCTTTACTGTTTATACTAATGATTAATGACCTGCCATAATTCATAAATTCTCACACAATATTGTATACTGATGACACAACTTTTATACATAAAAACTCTGATCAAGGTACACTGAAAACACTGACCGAAAATACCCTTGCTCAGTCCTCATTATGGTTCAAAGCTAATGGCTTCTTGCTAAATGAAAACAAAACCCAGACACTTTAATTTAGCCTCAAAGAGATTCCTAACTACCAAGAACTAGAAACTGTCAAATTTTTAGTTGTTACTATTGATAATAAATTGACATGTGAACCACACATTAAAAATATATTCGCTAGGCTTTCAAGAGTTATTTATCTAATTACAAATTTAAAAAGACATGCTCTCAATGACTAAGTGAGATCCACATATTTTGCCTTCTTCCAAAGCATCGTCTTTTATGGAATCTTACTGTGGGGTAGTAGCTGTCATGTGAATGACATTTTACTTTTACAGAAGAAAGTAATAAGAATAATAATGGATTCTGATAAAACAGAACATTGTAAACCTCTGTTTGTTAAATTGCAGTGTCTTACAGTAGTAAACTTATTCATCTACAATGTTTTATTGTACATTAGAAACAATGTCTCTAATTTTGTGTTGTGAAGTGATATTCATAACCATAATACTAGAAACAGAACATCTGTAGACATGCCATATCATAGATTATCAAAATCGCAGAACTCCTACCTAATTCTTGGACTAAGGATGTTTAATAGACTAAGTGCTGACTTTAAAGAACTGCCTGTAAATATTTTTAAACCTAAATTATACAAGCTACTAGTAAACAATCCGTTTATGGCATTGATGAATTTTTTGAAGATGAAAATACTGTATTCTAATGTGTATCTATTTTATGTAAACCAATTTCATCAACATAGTAGTTTATGTAGAAATATATGCTCTTGACTTTGTCTATTGCTGTAATCAGTCGAATGACAATAAAATTTTATTATTATTATAATTATACTATGGCCCGCACGTTCACCGGATCTGACGTCCCCGAATTTCTTTCTGTGCTATCGTCATAAATCGACAACACCTGACGACATGCATCAGCACATTGTCAATGCATGTGCGAACATTACAGAAGGCGAACTACTCGCTGTTGAGAGAAATGTCGTTACACGTATTGCCAAGTGCATTCACGTTGACGGACATCATTTTGAGCATTTATTGCATTAATGTGGTATTTACAGGTAATCACGCTGTAACAGCATGCGTTCTCAGAAATGATAAGTTCACAAAGGTACATGTATCACATTGGAACAATAAAATGTTCAAACGTACCTATGTTCTGTATTTTAATTTAAAAAACCTGGCTGTTACCAACTGTTTGTCTAAAATTGTGAGCCATATGTTTGTGACTATTACAACACCATATATTACAAAGCGAATAAAGTGGTCCAACTAGAACATTCATATTTATTTACGTACTACACGAACATGTAATAAAAAATGGGGGTTCCTATTTAAAGAAACGCAATTGATACCCGTTTGACCTAGTGGGCCAACCATAGCGCCATCTGGTTTCCCCCTACAAGTTAGACAAGTTTTGTACTTTGTAGTTATTTCGATTGACGCTTATTTCGTGAGATATTTGGCCCAGTCATGATCAATGGACCACCCTGTGTATACATATAAAACTTCTGCACCATTGCAGTGCAGTAATATGTTCATTGTATATAAGTATTGTAGTAGTTCTATTACATGTTTATTACCTTATAAATAAAAAAACATTTTTTATTTTAAATTCAGTGCATTAGTGTTTGTAAAATGATTCTTTCATATAGTGTTCATCAAAAAAGACGACAATCATCCCACTTTGGACCTGTAGAAGACACATTAGCTTATTTGTTTCAGTCATAAATATTTGTCATGTATTATTGTTTTTCTGACATTTTCTACATCCTGGAGGACCTCCTCACTACGGATCAATTGGAATGACAGTAAATCTAATCTAATCTAATCTAGAGCTTGTACAGAAAGATTTAGGTGTCCATTTTTCCACCCGCTGTTAAGTGTGGAACGGTAGAGAAGCAGTCTGAAAGTGGTTCGAAGAATTGGCATTAAGTGATGTATCTAGGAACATAGTACACACCCGTACATATCACTCCCGTAAGAACTGTGAAGACAAGATTCAGCTAATTACACCACACAGACACACACTTAGGAATTTAGGCAGTCATTTTTCACGTGATCCATTCGCGAATGGAACGAGAAGCTCTAATGAGTGGTACAATGGGAAGTACCCTTTGTCATACACTACACAGTAGTTTACAGAGTATGGATCTAAATGCGGTAGGAAATCATGGTGTGGGTAACATTTTGCCAGTGGCGACAAGTGATTGCTGCGGTGGAAGACATTTCCTAGAACCAAACATCCTTCCTAATTTATAGTTCAAACAAAAAACATATGGGTCAAAATAAAGAAACTGTATTAACACGAATGTTATCTACGGAGTGAGAAGTTTTGTTTACAAGTTCCGTACAAACTCAAGCCTGTATCCAGACGGAAAAAAAATCACGACACCAAAATATAATTAATATAGAGTGATGAAATTTCTGGGAAACATTTGTCTAGGTAATATATTTAAGTGTTTAACATTGCAAGATCATAGGTAAATGGAAGAGCGAAATACGACATTGCGGATGGGAAAAGCTGGTACATTAATAACTGGTGTAACCACCGGAATGTTGAATGCAAGCATGCAGACGTGCATACGCCTACGTTGTGTTGTACAGGTGCCGGATGTCAGTTTGTGGCAGGAGTTCCATGCCTGTTGCACTTGGTCGGTCAACCAACACGTGGACGGTTAATGCTGGTTGTGGATGACGCTGGAGTTGTCGTCCGATGACGTCCCAAATGTGCTCGATTGGAGGCAGATCCTGGTGATTGAGCAGGCTGGGGTAACGTGTTGACACTCTATAGAGCATGCTAGATTACAACAGCGGTATGCAGGCGAGCGTTATCCTGTTGGAAAACACGGCTAGAATGCTTTTCATGAATGGCAGCACGACAGGTCGAATCACCAGATTGACATAGAGATTTGCACTGAGGGTGTGTGTGATAGCCAAGAGACTGCTCCTGCTGTCATACGAAATCGCAGCCCAGACTATAACTCCAGGTGTACGTCCAGAGTGTGCAGTACACATACAAGGCCGGTAGCAGACCCCCAAATGGCCTCCTACTAACCAAAACACGGCTGTCATTGGCACCGAGGCAGAACCAGCTTTCACAAGACAGACCTCGACTCTGTTCTCCTATGAGCTCTCGCTTGACATCAGTGAAGTCGCAAATGGCGATGGTTTAGGGTCACTGGAATGCATTCTACAGAGCGTCTGGTTGGGAGATGTCTTTGAAGTAACCGATCTGTAGCAGTTCATTGTGTCAATACGGTGCCAACTGCTGCTCAGATGTCTGCTGCAGGTACAATACGATGCATCAGAGCCATACACCGAAAATGGTGGTCTCCCCTCCCGGTAGTCCCACGTGACCGCCCGGAGGCCGATCTTCTTGCTACTGTGCAGTCTCGTGACTCCCGCTGCCAGCCGTCATCTACAGTGGCTGTATTCCTGCCAAATCTTTCTGCAGTATCGCGGAAGGAGCATTCAGCTTCTCGTACCCCTGCTACACGACGTCGTTCAAACTCAGAGATATACTGATAATGGCGTCTTTGTCGCCTCAAAGCCATTCTTGACTAACATTAACTCACCACCCCCAATCTCCAAGCTACAGGGTGTATTTAAAGCAAAGCTCATTTGTATCCTCATAGTGGTGCTATTAGCGCCAGTCTTCAGGCAACTGGTGCGAAATCTGGATAGACATTATCTTTCGGATGTAGAAATGAATGCTGCTTTTCGTTCATGTCATACATTTCCTTCTCGGTGTTGCGACATTTTTTTCCGTCAATGTGTATAGGCAGTTCAGCCATCCTGGGAATCGAGAATCCTGGTATCGACATTAATGCAGGCAAGATTCGGACCTGGAACTCCAAAATTTTCGACAATGTTTTTAATTTTAAATTTTAAGTCGGGTAACAAATGACAGAAGAAATGTACCAGCTACAACACCCTTCAGTGTGTGTATTATGCAGTTGTACACTCTCACCTCCGGTACGGGATTATGTTCTGGGGAAATTCTGGAGATGTCATCAAAAAAAAAAAAAAAAAAGGAAAATTATAAGAATAATGGAAGGGGTAGATATCAAAAGTAAAGCCATTATACAAGAAAGGAAACAAAGATGATGTTTCCAACTACAGACCACTGGCACTTCTTTCTGTTTTCTCAAAAATATTAGAAAGAATTTTCAATAAGAGGCTAACAGACTTCTTAGAGGTAAATGGCATTCTGTCAGAATCTCAACATGGATTTAGAGCAAACCGCTCAACCGAATCTGCAGTTCACTCCTTTTTATTAGAGGCACTGATAGCATTAGACAACAAAAAACTTACGATGGGCATATTTTTAGATTTGTCAAAGACATTTGACACCATAAATCATGACAAATTGCTACACAAGCTAGAAAATCTTGACATTAGGGGAACAGCTAACAACTGGCTCAGCTCTTATCTTAAAAACGGGGAACAATATGTGGAAACAGATCAAGAAAGGGACAATGTCATTAGGAAATATAATTCCAAGCTACTGACTGTTAAATATGCAGTGCCACAAGGATCAATAATGGGTCCTGTTCTGTTCTTACTCTATGTAAATGACTTAAACATAAGCAATGACAACAGTAAAATATTTCAATTTATTGATGATACGAGTGTTCTAATTACAGGAAACTCAGAAGAAACTCTTGTAAAAAACGTAAAAGAAACCACTGACAGGCTAACATGTTACCTTGATGACAATGACTTAATAATAAACATTGAAAAAACTGTAGCTATGGATATACACACAGCACAAACAAAAAAATCTGATATCACCCAATCTAGAGCTATACGGACAGACAATTGGCAAAACAGCCTGTACCAAATTTCTTGGACTTCACCTACAAGACAACTTCAAATAGAAAGCACATATTGAGCAGATGAACAAAAAATTAAGTACTTCTTGTTTCGTGCTGCGTACATTAAAAAATAATTACAAATTAACAATTTTCTGTTTTTTTCCTTCACTTGTACTGTGAAACCTTGCTTCTTGCCAAATTTCGTGATTCTAGGCCAACATGGAGTACCATATAGGTTTTGATGAGCGAGTTTGTATCAAAGTAAATGACATAAACGGCCGTATCTTTTGGTTGCATTAACTTAGAGGCTTCATTTTTTTACACTGAACCATAGACTGTAGTAATGGCATAAATTTCAACTTGATACGTCTGTCTGTTCCTGAGAAAAGTGTTTTCGACAGTCGGACGGACAGACAAGCAGATGGATGGACAACAAAGTGATCCTATTAGCGGTCTGTTTTTTCCGATTTAGCTACGGAATCGTTGTTGTTGTTGTTGTGGTCTTCAGTCCTGAGACTGGTTTGATGCAGCTCTCCATGCTACTCTATCCTGTGCAAGCTTTTTCATCTCCCAGTACCTACTGCAACCTACATCCTTCTGAATCTGCTTTGTGTATTCATCTCTTGGTCTCCCTCTACGATTTTTACCCTCCATGCTGCCCTCCAATACTAAATTGGTGATCCCTTGATGCCTCAGAACATGTCCTACCAACCGATCCCTTCTTCTAGTCAAATTGTGCCACAAAAATCTCTTCTCCCCAATCCTATTCAATACTTCCTCATTAGTTATGTGATCTACCCATCTCATCTTCAGCATACTTCTGAGGCACCACATTTCGAAAGCTTCTATTCTCTTGTTGTCCAAACTATTTATTGTCCATGTTTCAGTTCCATACATGGCTACACTCCATACAAATACTTTCAGAAATGACTTCCTGACACTTAAATCTATACTCGATGTTAACAAATTTCTCTTCTTCAGAAACGCTTTCCTCGCCATTGCCAGTCTACATTTTATATCCTCTCTATTTTGACCATCATCAGTTACTTTGCTCCCCAAATAGCAAAACTCCTTTACTACTTTAAGTGTCCCATTTCCTAATCTAATTCCCTCAGCATCACCCAACTTAATTAGACTACATTCCATTATACTTGTTTTGCTTTTGTTGATGTTCATCTTATATCCTCCTTTTAAGACACTGTCGATTCCATTCAACTGCTCTTCCAAGTCCTTTGCTGTCTCTGACAGAATTACAATGTCATCGGCGAACCTCAAAGTTTTTATTTCTTCTCCATGAATTTTAATACCTACTCCGAATTTTTCTTTTGTTTCCTTTACTGCTTGCTCAATATACAGATTGAACAACATTGGGGAGAGGCTACAATCCTGTCTTACTCCCTTCCCAACCACTGCTTCCCTTTCATGTCCCTCGACTCTTGTAACTGCCATCTGGTTTCTGTACAAATTGTAAATAGCCTTTCGCTCCCTGTATTTTAACCCTGCCACCTTCAGAATTTGAAAGAGAGTATTCCAGTCAACATTGTCAAAAGCTTTCTCTAAGTTTACAAATGCTAGAAACGTAGGTTTGCCTTTCCTTAATCTTTCTTCAAAGATAAGTCGTAAGGTCAGTATTGCCTCACGTGTTCCAGTGTTTCTACGGAATCCAAACTGATCTTCCCAAGCACGGCTTCTACTAGTCTTTCAATTCGTCTGTAAAGAATTCGTGTTAGTATTTTGCAGCTGTGACTTATTAAACTGATAGTTCGGTAATTTTCACATCTGTCAACACCTGCTTTCTTTGGGATTGGAATTATTATATTCTTCTTGAAGTCTGAGGGTATTTCGCCTGTTTCATACATCTTGCTCACCAGATGGTAGAGTTTTGTCAGGACTGGCTCTCCCAAGGCCGTCAGTAGTTCCAATGGAATGTTGTCTACTCCGGGGGTCTTGTTTCGACTCAGGTCTTTCAGTGCTCTGTCAAACTCTTCACGCAGTATCATATCTCCCATTTCATCTTCATCTACATCCTCTTCCATTTCCATAATATTGTCCTCAAGTACATCGCCCTTGTATTGACCCTCTACATACTCCTTCCACCTTTCTGCTTTCCCCTCTTTGCTTAGAACTGGGTTTCCATCTGAGCTCTTGATATTCATAAAAGTGGCTCTCTTTTCTCCAAAGGTCTCTTTAATTTTCCTGTAGGAAGTATCTATCTTACCCCTAGTGAGATAGGCCTCTACATCCTTACATTTGTCCTCTAGCCATCCCTGCTTAGCCATTTTGCACTTCCTGTCGATCTCATATTTGAGACGTTTGTAATCCTTTTTGCCTGCTTCATTTACTGCATTTTTATATTTTCTCCTTTCATCAATTAAATTCAATATTTCTTCTGTTACCCAAGGATTTCTACTAGCCCTCGTCTTTTTACCTACTTGATCCTCTGCTGCCTTCGCTACTTCATCCCTCAAAGCTACCCATTCTTCTTCTACTGTATTTCTTTCCCCCATTCCTGTCAATCGTTCCCTAATGCTCTCCCTGAAACTCTGTACAACCTCTGGTTCTTTCAGTTTATCCAGGTCCCATCTCCTTAAATTCCCACCTTTTTGCAGTTTCTTCAGTTTTAGTCTACAGGTCATAACCAACAGATTGTGGTCAGAGTCCACATCTGCCCCTGGAAATGTCTTACAATTTAAAACCTGGTTCCTAAATCTCTGTCTTACCATTATATAATCTGTCTGATACCTTTTAGTATCTCCAGGGTTCTTCCATGTATACAACCTTCTTTCATGATTCTTAAACCAAGTGTTAGCTATGATTATGTTGTGCTCTGTGAAAAATTCTACCAGGCGGCTTCCTCTTTCATTTCTTAGCCCCAATCCATATTCACCTACTATGTTTCCTTCTCTCCCTTTTCCTACACTCAAATTCCAGTCACCCATGACTATTAAATGTTCGTCTCCCTTCACAATCTGAATAATTTCTTTTATTTCATTATACATTTCTTCAATTGCTTCGTCATCTGCAGAGCTAGTTGGCATATAAACTTGTACTACTGTAGTAGGTGTGGGCTTCGTATCTATCTTGGCCACAATAATGCGTTCACTATGCTGTTTGTAGTATCTTACCCGCATTCCTATTCATTATTAAACCTACTCCTGCATTACCCCTATTTGATTTTGTGTTTATAACCCTGTAGTCACCTGACCAGAAGTCTTGTTCCTCCTGCCACCGAACTTCACTAATTCCCACTATATCTAACTTCAACCTATCCATTTCCCTTTTTAAATTTTCTAACCTACCTGCCCGATTAAGGGATCTGACATTCCACGCTCCGATCCATAGAACGCCAGTTTTCTTTCTACCGATAATGACATCCTCTTGAGTAGTCCCCGCTCGGAGATCCGAATGGGGACTATTTTACCTCCGGAATATTTTACCCAAGAGGACGCCATCATCATTTAATCATACAGTAAAGATGCGTGCCCTCGGGAAAAATTACGGCTGTAGTTTCCCCTTGCTTTCAGCCGTTTACGCATCGTTAAAAAAAAAAAAGAGAGAGAGAAAGCAGAAAGCCCATGCAGGTTTGAAACGTAACAGATAAGCTTAGATAGCTTATTGAACGCTCTGATACCACAATTTTTCAAGTTCACTGAGGACTAAGGAACCACCTACATTCAAGTCAAGAAGTTAATTAAAATGTCAGCACCAGTAATCACTACCTTGCGGATACTACAGTATGCCAAATGAACGTACCACACTAACATATCAAAGCTACAGAACTCAGTTAATTGGTAGTAACATCTGAAATTGTCACATTTTATGGTTATTAGCGATAATGAAATCGTGTATTAAGGAGTTGCTGATTTTCAGTTGTCCGCCAAAATACTTCACACAAACTTTAGCATAAGCATCGTGTGTACAGCTGTTATTCATTTGTATGATCTACGTATGTAATGATATTCACTAATTACCGGAATAGTTATGAAATTTTGTGAAGTAGTACCAATCAGAAACCATAAACAAACGACGAAAACTTACTTTCTGTTTAAATGTCAGAACTTCTGTTAATACTGATAAAAAGACCTGTTAATTAAACTTAGAAGAATTATAGGAATGGTGTACATCATTTATTTATTTTGCAATTAATAAAACTATAAAATGCACTGTTTGTGTTGCACTTTTTATTTAAATTTCTGTCATAACTACATTCTCGGACTCAATTGTATCTATGGATCGGATGACAGCAATTGTAACATTTTCATATGTTTGTTAAATTGACAAGATGTGATGATTTTTAATCGTAGCTCGTATGTACTGGCAACAATATTACTATTGTTATGATATAAAGCGATCAAGTTTTGCGACGTGGTGGTTCACTGTTGATCCGACTTCCGCGACACAGCTTTTGTGTCGCATTGTGGAGTAAAATTTTCTAAAAAGTTTCTCGCGTATCTTCAACTCATTTCACGCTACACGCCACATGGACTCTATTTTCAAATCTAGTACTTGGCAACAAATTCCAGGACATCAAGCAAGGAAGAAGTTAACATATCTGAGTCACATCATCCATCAGTGCTGAGTATATTTCGTCGAGTTTTACAATGAAGAGTCAAAGAAACTGGTACGCCTGTTTAATACCGTTTAGGGAACCCACGAAAACCCAGAAGTGCCGCAACATGATGTGACGTGGACTTGTCTAATATCTGAAATATTACTCAATGTCCGAATTATTGCTGGAGGAAATTGACGGCATGAATCCTGCAGAGCTGTCCATAATGTCAAAAGAGTACGAGGGGGTGGAGATCTCTTCTGAACAGCGCGTTGCAAGGCATCACAGATATGCTCAATAGTGTTCATGTCTGGGGAATTTGGGGGCAGGCGGAAATGTTTAAACTCGGGAGAGTGTCCCTGGAGCCACTCTGTAGCAATTCTGGACGTTGAGTTGTCGCTTTGTCCTGCTGGAAATTCCCAAGTTCGTCGGAATGCACAATGGACATGAATGGATGCAGGTGATCAGACAGGAGCTTACGTACCTGTCACCTGTCAGAGTCCTGTCTAGACGCATCAGCGGTACCATGTCACTCCAATTGCACACATCCCACACAATTACAGAGCCTCCACAAGCTTGAACACTCCTCTGCTGACATGTAGGGTCCATGGATTCATGGGTTTGTTCCATACTCGTACACGTCCATCCGCTCGATACAATTTGAAACTAGACTCGTCCGACCAGGCAACATGTTTCCACTTATTAACAGTCCAATGTCGCTATTGATGGGCCCAGGTGAGACGTAAAGTTTTGTGTCGTACAGTGATCAAGGGCACACGAGTCTTTCGTTGAATGGTTCATGGCCCAACATTGATATCTGCAGCAATTTGCGGAAGGGTTGCACTTCCGGCACGTTGAAGGATTCTCTTCAGTCGTAGTTGGCCTCATTCTTGCAGGATCTTTTTCCGGCCGTAGCGACCTCAGAAATTTGATGTTTTACCGTATTCCTGACATTCACGGCACACTCGTGAAATTGTTCTAGGGGAAAATCCCCACTTCATCGCCACCTCTGACATGCTGTGTCCCATCGCACGCGCGCCGACGTTATCGTCGCAGATTCGAAGACTAGAAAACATTAATCTTTAGTTATCTGATCAGAGTCTATGTCCAATTTTGCAACAGGACTTGCGGTTTTATCCGTACAAAATGATCATTGTTCAACAATTGTCTGAACTTGATTATATAGCTGTGTGAGGTCATGTGCAAACATCCTTGAAAATGTGTCTGAAATTACTGTGGTCCTTCTCAGTGATGTAAATTTTTGCTTATCGGTATGCGTTAATCAAATGGTTCAAATGGCTCTGAGCACTATGGGACTTAACTTCTGAGATCATCAGTCCCCTAGAACTTAGAACTAGTTAAACCTAACTAACCTAAGGACATCACACACATCCATGCCCGAGGGAGGATTCGAACCTGCGACTGTAGCGGTCGCGCGGTTCCAGACTGCAGCGCCTACAACCGCTCGGCCACTCCGGCGTCAAAATATTAAAACTTCTTTACTTTCCTATTTTACTTATTTATTTTAGCATGTATTTCCATACTTTTTATGTCGGTATCTTTTTGTGATCTACATTTAACCCTTTTTGCTATTCTACTAACAAAAGTATACTCGTATAACTGATCCTGTCGCATTTTCTAAAAAGGCTAAACTGTTTACCGTAATTAAATTTGCTATTTTTTGGGATCAAAGGTCTGACTTTGTCACATCCAAGGTCACAGATCGAACCCTTCCAGTTTTTCAAACTCATAACTGAACAGTAAATATGCAATACTCTACTTGTAGTATTTGCTATTGTAACTTAATACATCTTACACCAGTATGGGAATTCGTGTTCAGACAGTTGGCACTATTAAATTCCTGCTAATGTATAGTTTGTAATATGGAAAACTGTAATTTATTATTTTATCGTTTTATACCTCTGTTCAGAAGAGATCTCCACCCCCTCGTACTCTTTTGACATTATGGACAGCTCTGCAGGATTCATGCCGTCAATTTCCTCCAGCAATAATTTAGACATTGAGTAATATTTCAGATATTAGACGAGTCCACGTCACATCATGTTGCGGCACTTCTGGGTTTTCGTGGGTTCCCTAAACGGTATTAAACAGGCGTACCAGTTTCTTTGACTCTTCATTGTAAAACTCGACGAAATATACTCAGCACTGATGGATGATGTGACTCAGATATGTTAACTTCTTCCTTGCTTGATGTCCTGGAATTCGTTGCCAAGTACTAGATTTGAAAATAGAGTCCATGTGGCGTGTAGCGTGAAATGAGTTGAAGATACGCGAGAAACTTTTTAGAAAATTTTACTCCACAATGCGACACAAAAGCTGTGTCGCGGAAGTCGGATCAACAGTGAACCACCACGTCGCAAAACTTGATCGCTTTATATCATAACAATAGTAATGTTGTTGCCAGTACATACGAGCTACGATTAAAAATCATCACATCTTGTCAATTTAACAAACATATGAAAATGTTACAATTGCTGTCATCCGATCCATAGATACAATTGAGTCCGAGAATGTAGTTATGACAGAAATTTAAATAAAAAGTGCAACACAAACAGTGCATTTTATAGTTTTATTAATTGCAAAATAAATAAATGATGTACACCATTCCTATAATTCTTCTAAGTTTAATTAACAGGTCTTTTTATCAGTATTAACAGAAGTTCTGACATTTAAACAGAAAGTAAGTTTTCGTCGTTTGTTTATGGTTTCTGATTGGTACTACTTCACAAAATTTCATAACTATTCCGGTAATTAGTGAATATCATTACATACGTAGATCATACAAATGAATAACAGCTGTACACACGATGCTTATGCTAAAGTTTGTGTGAAGTATTTTGGCGGACAACTGAAAATCAGCAACTCCTTAATACACGATTTCATTATCGCTAATAACCATAAAATGTGACAATTTCAGATGTTACTACCAATTAACTGAGTTCTGTAGCTTTGATATGTTAGTGTGGTACGTTCATTTGGCATACTGTAGTATCCGCAAGGTAGTGATTACTGGTGCTGACATTTTAATTAACTTCTTGACTTGAATGTAGGTGGTTCCTTAGTCCTCAGTGAACTTGAAAAAATGTGGTATCAGAGCGTTCAATAAGCTATCTAAGCTTATCTGTTACGTTTCAAACCTGCATGGGCTTTCTGCTTTCTCTCTCTCTTTTTTTTTTTTAACGATGCGTAAACGGCTGAAAGCAAGGGGAAACTACAGCCGTAATTTTTCCCGAGGGCATGCATCTTTACTGTATGATTAAATGATGATGGCGTCCTCTTGGGTAAAATATTTCTGTGGTATGCAATTCGTCAGATATGTTAATGGCGTTAAGATTGCAGTGGCTATGTGTTTAACAATACTGTTACTAAGTCCGTAATAGTCCTCTATTTTTGAGTTTTTAAGTTTCTTTATAGATTTGATAATGTGGCCGGAGGTGATTTTTGACCAAGAGAATTTCTTTGTTGCTGGTGCTTGTTGTTTAAGAAGGGTTCCAGCAGCTGAAATATTATCAGAATTGTTTTTACCAAAAGAAGAAGAAGAAGAAGAATGAGAGCTGGCACAATTTATAAAATATTCGTTAAGGATGTTGCAATCTATAGGCACTGTTGCTTCCTGTTTACTCAAATTGATTTCACTTTTTATTATATTCCAAGCTGCTTGACAGGGATTTTTTGAGCTTGCAATATATTCATTGCTTACTTCACATTTAGCTGATTTTATTTCATATTTGTACAACTTCTTAAGGGTCACATGGTGTTTTCTGGCTTTCTCATTTGTATCACTATTATTTTTTAGTATAAGTAGCAGTGTCCTCATTTGCTTGAGCTCTGGAGTGTACCACTTGTTAGAGTGCTGAGGTTTTTTTATGTTGTTAGGGGTGCATCTTTTTGTGATAAGTGGACAGTGACCATCTACTGCATTTTTAATGATATATAAAAACATAGAGAAACATTCATCAAGACTTTTTATATTGTGTAGTGTATTTGGCCACTCTACCACCTTCAGTTCATGTTTCAATTGTACAATATTGCTCTCTTTTAGTATTCTGAAAGTGACTAATTGTTTAGTTCTCTCCGGGTTCATACTGCCTACTCTGACCCATATCCTGTCATGATTAGATAACTCTAACTTAATCACATCATGCTTTAGTTGATCCTAATTTACATTACTAATTACATTGTCAAGGCATGCATCTAGTCTAGTAGGTTTATCATTTATACAGTAGAAGTTTAGTGCCTTTAGGCTGTTAACCATGTCATTTACATTTTTTCTACTTTCCCTTATATTTATATTGAAGTCACCTGCAATACAATTTTTGTGATTTTTGTGTTTAGCGAATAGGTTGATTAGTGAATTGAGTTTACCTATAAGAACTTCCTCATCAGAGGCTGGTGTACGGTACACAGAAGCAATGATAATTTTTTGGGTATGCAGTACTATGGCTGCTACTTCAAATACACCTTCAATGCAATGTTCGTGTAGGTCTGTCACTGAATGCTGCAGATTTAAGTTTTCTTCGATGTAGATTGCAACTCCACCATATGCAATATTTGTTCTACAATATTTTGTGGCTAATATCTAGCCATAAGGTATACACAAATCCATTTCTGAGTCATGCAACCAATGCTCATTAATGACACAGTATGCTACAGTTAATTTTGTGTGCCAAGTACTGTAACTTATTAACCTTATGTCTTAGGGATTGTACATTAACATGAAATAACATTAAATCGTTTTTGTTACTGGGAGGAATACTTGTTGCTTTTTCTGTTGCATTATCTTTACTGTCCCTTGCAAACTGTTGTGACCAAATCTAACTTGTGTTAGATTTGGTCACTACTGGGAGTTTTCCTGTACCATATCTTTGAACTGAAGCCTATAAATTGTTTTATTAGCAGAGCTTAATTTTTCTCTTACAATCCCAAGTATTTTCTTGCTTAGAAGTGACTTTCCTAAGCCATTTAGATGCTGACCATGGCTTGTATGGCAAGCTCTGTTACAGTGACAAGGTTTGCTAAGGGGTACAATTGTGGTGTGGCAGCAGCCTGAAATATCATTCATGTCAATTACTGTTACATTTTTGAAATGTTTACATACTGAATCATAGAGGTTATTTGCTTTTTTAATTTCGTTGTTCACACATGATTGTTCTATTAGTATATGTTAGTTTACCCAGTGACTCTTTCAGTGCTTTTGTTGCTGCGACTGTTTCACTGTGATACACATCATTAGCACCTCCGATAATTAATGCATAGTCCTTTGATGATAGATTTTTGCATTCTTTTCTGCAACACTGTCAACAGCTTGGCTTAATCTTGCATTTGGTTTTACTAGTCCCTGAGTTTTGAACCTTCCTGCTGCATCATCTGGTTTCAGTTTTATAGCTAACCCTCTTCAAAAACTGTCTGACAAAACTTTTGGGTTGTTATAGTGTTTATTTTTTTGTAGTACCTTTGCGTTCGTTTGATGAGATTGTTTTATTGCAGTTTTGTTTGGGATATGTCTTCTTTGGACTGTCACTTGATGATCACTGTCATTGTTTACTTGAGTTAGAGCTGAGTATCTATTCTCATGTTCACAAATTGTACAAAGATTAAGATAACTATTCACTTTTGTGTTGTTTGTTACCTTACAAGGTGGTCGAGGCATAATTCATCCTGTGCTACTTTTCTGAAAATGTGTTTGCCTTGTGGACTGGGACGGTGTTTCGTTATTTAGCGTGTCCATTGTTGTTGTAAATTCTCTATGGTAAACTTCCTGTTGGCTTATAGCATTAGATATTGTCCTATATTCACCACATTTCCAGTTTGTCAACAATTTCATGTCTTCTGTAAGCGATGGATCAACTTTTCCATATCTGAAGTGAAATAGTAGACGGCATTCATTGCACTTCACACCACTTTCACATTTTTCTTGCATCTTTTACAACAAGACGAAAATTCATCACTTGAAACTTGGGTGCTAGGATCTAGTCTTTTATCAGTGTGAGTTGTACTACGATTTTCTGTTATCATACATGAAAGTTCATCACATTTGTATTTTAATGCATGTATTTCTTCTATTAACGCCATAATAATTTCGTTTTTACAGTCCTGTTTAAGTTTTCTATTCAGTTCATTTTGATCACACTTTGCACATAACCATATTTTCCATTCTGAAGTCGCATTTGCACAATGAAAATGAAATATTGTTTTACATTTCACACATGTTATTCCTTTTTGAGCTCGCTTTTCACAGTATTAATGACCGGAATCGAGAAATACGTTCATATCACTGTTGTAGGACATGGTTCTATGCAGGCAATGTCTTTATAGCGTTTTTCTATGTCCTTAGTCTTTATTTCGATTGTTTTTCCGACAGTATAACACACCAAGCACATATTATTACGGTAAACACTGAATTGTTTGCACTTTTCACACATTTTCTCGCAATTTCTTTGTTTACTAACAGGAATATCACACTCGCGATTTACTTTGGCCGCCATCTTGCTTAGCTTGCAGGATAACAGCTTTACCGCCGCATTAAACTTGGACAGCGCTAGCCAGCCACCTGGTCCAACTAAACCTGTAATGATGTGAGCCATTGCAATTCGGGCGTAAAAAGAGACGAGCAAAGAAACAATATAGTTCCTTATGTCATTCAATTTTTAAAGAGAATAAAATAATATTAGGCAAAACTCCAGCACTACCACACGCTTCTTAGGTGACCAGATGGAAAGCATAAGACACTCTCGTTTTTCACCTAACATAGTATTCCAGTTACAAACAAGAGTGATGAAAATTACTTCGTTAAAGACAGGGTAATTTTTCTGAGCGAGCTATGTGTGATGCAAAAGCATACTGCAGGGATTTCACCGTACTGTTGAATACTGAAGCCACTGGAGGTATTAATTACAGTCAGTTATCTAGTAATTTCTTAGCTCCTTCCTTATTCGAATCCGAGAAATACATTTCAGTTCTGGAACTGTCATCTTCTACGTCGATAACGAGTCGATCAACAACGGAATCCATGAAGTCACCCAAGCACCGCATTTTCTCCTCCTCTTTTATGACGTGCCGTTCTACACTGTTATCGATCATCCTCCATACACCCCGACTTGGCCCTGTCCGATTTTCAACTGTTTCCAAAATTTAAAGAACCCTTTAGAGGACTTTATTTTGATAGTGATGAAGCGATGCATGCAGAGGTTAGGCTGTGGCTTCCTCAACAAATTCATTTTGCAATGGTGATAACAACAAACTGGTATCTCGCTGGGAGAAAGTTGTTCGTCGCAGGGTGACGATGTTGATAAATAAATACACTATGTGATCAAAAGCATCGGGACACCTGGCTGAAAATAACTTACAAGTTCGTGGCGCCCTCCATCGGTAACGCTGGAATTCAATATGGTGTTGGCCCACCCTTAGCCTTGATGACAGCTTCCAATCTCGCAGGCATACGTTCAGTCAGGTGCTGGAAGTTTGCCTGGGGAATGGTAGCCCATTCTTCACGGAGTGCTGCACTGAGGAGAGGTATCGATATCGGTCGGTGAGGCCTGGCACGAAGTCGGCGTTTCAAAACATCCCAAAGGTGTTCTATACGAATCAGGTCAGGACTCTGTGCAGGCCAGTCCATTACAGCGATGTTATTGTCGTTTAACCACTCCGCCATAGGCCGTGCTTTATGAACAGGTGCTCAACCATGTTGAAAGATGTAATCGCCATCCCCGAATTGCCCTTCAACAGTGGGAAGCAAGAAGGTGCTTAAAACATCAATGTTGGCCTGTGCTCTTATAGTGCCACGCAAAACAAAAGGGTTGCAACCCCCTCCATGAAAAACACGACCGCCCGCATCTCGTGGTCGTGCGGTAGCGTTCTCGCTTCCCACGCCCGGGTTGCCGGGTTCGATTCCTGGCGGGGTCAGAGATTTTATCTGCCTCGTGATGGCTGGGTGTTGTGTGCTGTCCTTAGGTTAGTTAGGTTTAAGTAGTTCTAAGTTCTAGGGGACTGCTGACCATAGATGTTAAGTCCCATAGTGCTCAGAGCCAAAAACACGACCACACCATAACACCACCTCCTGTGACGTTCACCAGACATTCGCCATACCCACACCCTGCCATCGGGTCGTCACATTGTCTACCATGATTCGTCACTCCACACAACGTTTTTCCATTGTTCAGTCGTCCAATGTTTACGCTCCTTACACGAAGCGAGGTGTCGTTTGGCATTTACCTGCATGATGTGTAGCTTATGAGCAGCCACTCGACCATGAAATCCAAACTTTCTCACCTCCCGCCTAACTGTCATAGTATCTGCAGTGGATCCTGATGCAGTTTGGAATTCCTGTGTGATGGTCCAGATAGATGACTGTCTATTATACTTTACGACCCTCTTCAACTGTCGGCGGTCTCTGTCAGTCAACAGACGAGGTCGGCTTGTACGCTTTTCTCATGTACGTGTCCCTTCACGTTTCCACTTCAGTATCACATCAGGAACAGTGGACCTAGAGATGTTTAGTAGTGTGGAAATCTCGCTTACAGACGTATGACCAGTGTGCGATTTGCAGGGGGGGATGGGGGTCAGACCATCCCCTCCTCTGGTTTTAATTTATGCATATCAACCTGGGATGTTTATTTCCCACGCACTGGAGTAAAACTTTACATATAATTTAAATTTGTGGAGGCGAACACTGGAAGTTTTTAATAAGTGTTACTAATAATATTAATTTGTTTCAGTTTTATATCATCAGAATAAGTACAGCTTTTCACAAATGTGCCTCTACTTTTTGAATTCCCATCGTATACCTGTATATAGATGATTTTGTAAATAAGCTTTACCTATAATGTACTTTTAAATATATAACAAGGGATGGCTTTTCTGATAGTGCATACGCGTGAATAGTGAGTTTCGGCATTAACATCTATTTATAAGTAGCTGTTTAACCATGCGTAACGCCACGGTCCAAGCTAGTAACATATATAATTCTACTAACCCCGTAAGACATCCCCCCCCCCCCCCCCCTGGTAAAAGCACAAATCGCACCCTGCGTATGACACAAGTGACACCCAATCACCTGACCACGTTCGAAGTTCGTGAGTTCTGCGGAGCGCCCCATTCTGCTCTCTCACGATGTCTAATGACTGCTGGGGTCGCTGATATGGAGTACCTGGCAGTAGGTGGGACCACAATGCACTTAATATGAAAAACGTATGTTTTTAGGAGTGTCCAGATACTTTTGATCACACAGTGTATATCCCGCCAGCGTTCGGCAGTGACATATGAAAAAGCTGCGTGCGCTACTTCCTGTACATCTGGCAGCTTAGCAGTCTTGTAATTTTTCGAGCCACATCCCTTAACTTGTTTCCAGATCAGTTTTGCTGGGTTTATATTGTAATGGCACAATGGCAAATGTAAAAATGAAGCACTTGTATAGTGTGCTCGATATTGTGAAAATGATTGTTTTTCGTGTATCTGTGACACTGATCACTCTGGTTCGTGTGAGACTACATCTGTGGTACAAAACGACGGACGTAGTGGACATCAGGAGTACTGTATTTGGTTTTTCATTTTTGGTCTAAAAATTAAATTTTTATGTTTTCTTAATTTCAGCAACCATTATTAAGAATCTTTCATAAAACATCGGTAATTAAGAATTTATATTTGAAATAAAATCAGGATTTTCACGTGCAATACGTAATTAGAAACAAGGAGAAGTGCATTATTCACTTGTGGAGAGTGTCTCCCATGGCCCGTTCGGATGGGGTTTAGGGAAGTCCAAATTGCCAGAGGCTGGTAAAATCCTGGGGCTTTCTTCTGGAAGCGGGATAGTTTCAGGCATTTTGGAGGACAGTGTTGTTGTCAGCAGCATTTTCATTCAACGATGGCGTTGAATTCAGTTTCTGTAAGAGTCCTGGCTGTGGTAAGAGTGGGATGTCTCGAACGTAATCTTTTTCGCTCTGCAGAGAATACATCGTTCAATACTGGACGGTCAGCGTTATTGGCAATCTTTTGGTATTCACGTAGTAGCGCGCTTTTGTGTCTGATGTCGGGAGGTGGCATGTGGCTCATGATAGGTAACCAGTATGTGGGAGTGGATCGTATTGAGTCGCTAACAATGCACATAGCTTCGATAAGTTGCACGTCTACCTTTTTTACCTATAAACTATTATGCCAGACACAGGCGCACAGTACTTTGCTGTTGAGATACCAATCCATGTGCGGATATTCGAAGAGCATCTGCGACAATCGCAACTACTACCAGAGGTTTCCAGCGTAAAATAACACAAATGAAAAAAGCTGCTGACAGATATTAATGTCCTTTATGTATTTTATCACACCATTTGTCGCTGTCACGAAATCTTCGAGAGTACCCACGTAGGCAAGTGCGGTACTTATTATTACAACACGAGCAAGTGTCTGTCGTTCCGCACCATGATAACAGTGCCACAGGGTTTACGGAGATTGTTGTTTTTGCTCATCAGCTAACCGTATGCTCGTTTCAGATGCTCTTCAAGAGAAAGTGTCCTATCTAATATGACTCCAAGTTATTTTACGTGCATGTCAAGATGAAATTTGTCTCTCTCAAAACACACTTTGTGCCAGTCTATAGGACAAATGAAGTTATGCAACTTCTCTCTTCTTTGAGTCAGGCTGTAACCTCCATTTATAGAAATTTTGGCTGAAGATGTCTAGATTGAAAGTTAGGACTTGTTCATTTGTTTCAAAGGTTTTGTGTAGGGTAGCTATAACCAAACTTTCTGGACTGTATTCGAGGAATATCATATATATATAAATTAAACAAGAAAGAAGCAAGAACATATCTCTGCATTAAGTCATCATTAAATAATTTTGGACAGCTAGTGTCTTTTCCTGTAGGTACGGTAAATGTCCTTTCAGCTATCATGTTGTCAGTTAGTTTTGTTGTCCACCTGCACGGAACGATTTGTAGTAATATATAAAGCAGTTCGTGCCTCCGTGCACTGCACATAAATCATCTAAAGCAACTGATGTTTTCTGCTTCATTAGGTATCCTGCTTCAACAAATGCTGTTACTGATAAGACTCGATGAGTGCAGCACTGTCAGAATCCAGGTGCTCAACAGGAACGTTCAGAAGGATGACTGGACTAAACCAATTGTATTGATTTCTTTCAAGGAACTCACAAGTAGTGCTCAATTCGTCGATATTTCTTTTGCTGGTCTGATGCCTTAATGGGCTCTAGTATTGCTGTGATTCCTGATTCCTTCATTTTTTGTGAAGACAGTGCTGTTCGCGTCCGTGACACTCATGAAGTCTCAGATCCCCTCTGAGTGATGCTAAAGATCAGTCTTTCCAAAGGCCGAGAAGCAACCGAGCTACTCTAGCGTCTGAGGGCGGGCAACCCCACCTAAGATGAATGAGTGTCCAAGTCTCTAATAGGTACAGTTTTGATGTGCTCAACAAAGGTGAGTGGGTGGCACCGAGGGCGTTGTCGAACTGGGGGGGGGGGGGGGACAGGGGTCTTAGAAGCCGTTTTATTCACGCACATGTGAATGTTGCACCCCTCCATGATGACTTCACTGGAGGACGCGAAACAGGAGTGTGACAAAGCACAGACCCCCCTTTGCTGCTTCGGATCACGTTCAAATTTCGTCGAATGGTTTTGAACGGCCCCTAGTGGATCCATGATTATAAAATAACAAAAATTACGGTCACACTATACTCCAAAAACGACATATCACCTTCAGTAGGGCTTTGGCCTCGCGATGTCCTTAGTGTAGGCTTGAGTCGCCCAAGGGGTGTCATCAGTGTCAAACGTAGTCAAGTACGTTGTCCAGTTGCTCACCGCACTGTGAACGGTCGACTTCGACCTCAAAATGTGTGGGAACGGAGGAACGGCTGGTTTCATTGACCCATTTCATGCCACCTCCTGAGGGCTTCTCGTGTAGATTCTGAGCGGTGATTTGTCTGAAATGTTTTCGTCACTCGTTAACAGTGCACGTCTGATGGAAAAGTTACAGTTACTTACGTTTTAATTATGAGCATGGTGTGTGGATTTCTTACTTGTCAATTAATAATGTGGCTCGACTTAGACACGATTTGAATGACTGGAAATTTTTCTAATTCCTGGCATGTATTGGCTCTTGGTTTTAATGCCATCAAAAGACCTAAGTGTGTACTAGTTACAATGTAGTTATTCGTAACTATATATTTCATATTTCAATTATTTCCTCATGATCACTTATGTTTAACACACAAGAGTACTTTTCGAGCGGTGTGCTACTCAGTAAGCTGTTCTGGTTTTTTCATGTATACACATATATACTGTTGTCATCCTTCACGAGACACTGAATCCTTGCGGGCTACTTAATATCCCTGTGTGTGATTGTTTCATGGCAATACAAAACATATGATGCATTCGCATATGAATGTTTGCATCACGAACAGTTTCCTACGTTCTATATATCTGGGTCCTATATTCGGTTTATACCACGTCTTGGACGTTCATTTTATAGATATGACATGGTGTATGCCCCCCATTATGTACACATAAGCATTTTATACTTTGACACGACACATAGGTCATGTTCCTTCTTTTTACTTCTTTGTGAGGTATTGTTTCCTTCCATTCATCACCTTTTACAGTTGTTTTGCCTTACAGTAAGTTATTTCAAGGTTGTGCAGTTAATGCATGTCCGACTGTCAAATAAAAGTCGGGAATAATATTTAAAGAAGTTTTAATAGATAGTATAATTGTGCAGTGCATTGAGTGGAAATTCGTGATGGTACACTTTAGATATGTGACAATGGATGTATCTGTTCTTTCTGTCAAATATTCCTTTTAAACTCATTTGTAGAGTCTTGCCTTTGTTCTCATTCTACTTTAATCTGTTTCTATGTAACTTGACCGATAAGTTGATAATGTTATCTTTAATGTTTAATGCATACAGGCCGGAAGATGACGCAATGAAGCGTCGAAACTGGTAGCGACAAAATAAAATAAAATCATAAGGACGTCTGTAGGTGTTTTTATTTTTTGTCATGACAAAGGAGGGTTGCAGGCACCTTTCAGCCAAATTTCAAACTTACAGGTCACAATGGGAGACAAAAAAGTGATCTGTTTCTTTTTTTGTGCAGTGTATAAACTTAGGAATTGTTATCAAGACATGTCATATCAATATTGAAGGTACAAATAAATATGAGTGCCAAGTCGTACAGAGGATAACAGAAGTAACAACATTCCAGTAACCATGGGTCCGGAGAGGGCCGTGTGTGAGATAACTGTGAATGTGTGGTTACAAGCCGCTACTGACTGCAGCTTCAAATATTGTCCCAGTTATTACAAATGTAACTGAAATGTAAATATTTCGAATAAGTCTACATCTAATACCTTAGCAATAAATACAACAATACTACAGTATTTTACACGTGATGAAAATAACCTTTCAAAATACACTGTGATAGAGACATATCTTATGTCAACACTTTCTCGAGAGCGATTTTGTGGACGATCAACTTTCTTCATAGGAAGCGATATCTCGAAGTCAGCAGATTCAGATTCTGTTCTGAAAGATTTTGTTAGATTAAAGGCTAGAAAATTTTTATTATAATGTTTTTATCCAAGGGAAGAATTGACAGTATGTACACTTAACAACAATAGGAATTGTAAATTACTTCATTATGTACTATTCCTCTTTCGCGACACGCACACATTTATGATTTCATTTGCTTACATAAAACGATTGACTGTGTTTACCAATTTTCAACTACTTTGATGGCAAACTTTCTAAAAATTTAAGTACTCACTTCTGAGTTGTCTTCACATGTAACATACAGCTTACACAGCTAAACCGAATTTTATGTTCAACACATCAAGATAAAATTACTTGATACTTTCTACGCATGTCTATAATACTTATTCCAAAGAAATTGAAATAGCGTGTAAATTAAAGAATTAATATGTTCGATTATTAAACCAACGAACAAACAGAAATTTTGTATTTTCATTCTTTCCATGTAGTTTAATGTATAACACAATTTTATTGAAGCTAGAACAATACAGAAAATCCAGTTCTTTTTGCTTTCATTACAAGCATTCTGAAATGAAATTTTTTTGTTCTTTTGATACTTAACAGCCGAGTAAGATTCAGAAATTTATTTCTATTGCAGAACATTGTGTAGCGCTTATTTTAAGAGAAACTCTCTCCCACGATGACTAGTTTTGTATCTATCTTTTGAAATCTTACGAAGAAAAGGCAACGAACGTCTATGGGGAAATCGGTTGGAGGGGGGGGGGATGGCAGGGGTAGGGGGACAGATTATATGTCGTGTCGCTTGTAGGGAAAATTGTTCTCGAACAGACGCTGCACTTAACAGTCACTGGCATCTTCTTTGGATAACATGTTGCTTTCGACAGCGTCCAGCGATTCGGCAGAAGGACAACGATTACTATTTATAACTGCATACTTCAGTGTCCCGATACGAATGTATGTATCGGACTATTGCGAGTATTGAATTCAGAACAGTGGATTTTCGAAAGCTTTCTGCTTGTAAGCACAGAAAATAAGGCGTAAGACTTGTTTCCTGGAGGAGTATCGTTACGTCCCCTGTCCGACTAGCACGCGTTTCTCGTAAATGACTTCATTTGAATACCAGGAAGATTACTTCAAAAATGTCACGACTCCTTCCCGATTCTTAATGTTCTGTTTCTAATGGGTATGGCGGCGCTGAGATGATGGACGCTACTCTTACTCCCTCGTCCGGTGCTGTGGGTATTGTACTTCTTCCTTACAAGGCGTTATCATAAATAATTTCTTATTTGAAACAATAAACAAAAGATCCGTGCGGTGAAAGCGAGCGCAATCGCGTGTATTTAAACCGGGGACCTAGAAACGACAAAGGCTTCGTCCCGACGTAGCCCTCAGTGGTTCACAACCCCACAACAGGCCACAGCAGTCCAGCCACCTCACCGCCGCCCCACCCAGAACCCAGGGTTACTGTGCGGTTCGGACTCCCCCCCCCCCCCCACCCCCCCCCCACCCCCCCACCCCCCGGGAACGTCTCATACCAGACGAGTGTAACCCCAAACGTTTGCGTGGTGGGGTAATTGTGGTGTACGCGTACGTGGAGACAGTGTTTGCACAGCAATCGCCGACATAGTGTAACTGAGGAGGAATAAAGGAAACCGGCCCGCATTCACCGAGGCAGATGGAAAACCGTCTTAAAAACCATCCACAGGCTGGCCGGCACACCGGACCGCGGCACTAACCCGCCGGGCGGTTTCGTGCCGGTGACCGGCACGCCTTCCTCCTCGGGAAACTGCGTTAGACCGCGCGGCTAGCCGGGTGGGCGAGCACAGTCGTAAATTTTAGTATTTCGCAGAAACGACGAAATTCACAGACCGTAGGAAGGTGTCAGTACTATGTCAGATTACAAGGGAGACACATCACTCCAAAACAGTTTTAGAAATATAACACTAATTATTTGTGTGTGAGGTTGAAATCAGGTGCGGGTAATGTAATGATCGAGTTAATAGTGGCTTCGGTCCCCTATATCAAGTCTTCAGCTGAAAAGTTTCACTCCTTTCTGTCTGATTGTTAGAATCACTAGAGAACAGTGAAAATATTATTCTCAAATTCGACACGATAGCTAACGATGAATTTTACCAGAGGGTAAATGCATTTTGAGGTTTTAGGATTCATACTTGCTTAAACTATACCTGTATTACATACGTACGTGAATCGGACGCCGGCCGGTGTGGCCGTGCGGCTCTAGGCGCTTCAGTCTGGAACCGTGTGACCGCTGCGGTCGCAGGTTCGAATCCTGCCTCGGGCATGGATGTGTGTGATGTCCTTAGGTAGGTTTAAGTAGTTCTAAGTTCTAGGGAACTGATGACCACAGATGTTGAGTCCCATAGTGCTCATACCCATTTGAGCCACTTTTGAATCGGACGTGTAATTCTAGTTGTTTTGTTTTGTGCTATAAATACCTTTCTATAGCTCGCGCCAAAATACCGTAATGTAGGACATGAATGAATGTGAGTATGCAAATTGTCTTACTGATTTCTATACTGGCAAGAATTCCAATTACTTTTACGGCAAAGTAATTCAGTCTAATTCTCCTGTATATCTAGTACATAACTTTTCGTGTTCAAACATCCAGCCATAGATATCTGTACGATGTGGATGCAGTTAGGTTTCGACTATCTCTATCGCTGAGGCGCGTAAGCTACTGTCGTGGATCAAGATCCAGTGTTCGTGGGAGAATATCTCAAAATAAACAGAATTTCTTCCTCGTATTCTGTTGTTGTTATTCTACACATTCTTCTCTTTAAGAAATGCTTTTCTTGCTATAGCCAATCTGTATTTTATATCCACTCTACTTCGACTATTATCAGTTATTTTGCTGCAGTTCCTAATCTAATTCCTTCAGCATCCCCAGATTTTATTAGACTACATTCAATGACCCTTGTTTTGCTTTTCTTGTTTTAATCTTATGTCCTCCTTTCGAGGCACTGTCCATTCCATTCAACTGCTCTTCCATGTCATTTGCCGTCTCTGACAGAAGTACAGTGTCGTCAGCATAGTTCAAAGTTTTCTTCCCTGAACTTTGATTCTTTGTCCAAACAATTCTTTGATTTTCTTTACTGCTTGCTCACTTTACAGATTCAATAACAGTGGGGATAGGTTACAACTCTGTCTCATCTCTTCTGAACTACTGCTTCCCTTTCACGCCTTTCGATTACGATAGCTGCCGTGTGGTTTTTACCCCTTATACGTTTAGAATTTCAAAGAGTATATTTCAGTCAAGTGTCAAAACTTTCTCTAAGTCTACAATCCATATAAACGTAGGCTTTCTTTCCTTCACCTGTCTTCTAAGAGAAGGCGTGGGGATAGTATTGCCTTGCGTGTTCCAACATTTCTTCGAAATCCAAAGTGATATTCCACGAGAGTGGCTTCTGCTGGTGTTTCCCTTCTTCTATAAAGAATTCCTGCTAGTATTTTGCAGCCATGAGTAATTAAACTAATAGTTCGGAAATATCTCAGCTGTCAGCAACTGCTTTCTTCGGAATCTGAATTATTACACGTATTCTGGAAGCAAGGTGGAATAGTTTTGTCAAGGCTGAGTCTCGCAAGGATATCAGTACGAACGTCCTTTGTAATTTGTCCTTGTGTAAATGGCACAAACGCCCCACTGCAAGGAACTGTTTCCCACAATTTTCAGCATAAATCTTCTTGTAGAACTAGGTGACCAGTCTTCTGTGAAACATGAACAGTACACAATACTTTTTTGTTTGGCCGATCATATGCCTGACTATTGTTAAAATAAAGGTTTAGTAAGACAGCGACACATTTTGACCTTATAATAATTCAATACTTACAGTGTAACTGTTTTGTTATTTTGTTTAAGATCTCTGAATGCAAAGAAAGTTTTCCAACTACAGTAAGTTACATTTAGTTCCAATAAAAATCTTAATCGTAAGACTTTCGTTGTAGACGTAACATGATTCACTCTTCAATTCTGTTAATACAATGTATCCTTTGATTTCTCCCTTAATTTACAAACTTGTTTTCTGGACATGTAGGGAAGCCGTAAACATGGTCACCGTAAACTATGCGTTTGTCACCAGCACTATTGTTTCTGATTTCTGGAGGTGCGTAGCTTGCAGTTAAACAGTCGTGGTTATATCCAGAGCGTAGCTCAAATGCGGACTCCACAGTCCGTTGGCCCCAGTATTTGTGTGTCAGTTTTTACCAAAACTCTTTCGCAGCTCGGTGCAACACTATTTACGCAAGATGGAAAGTCTTGAAAGCTTGTAAGAGTGCTGCATGGGAAGTTGCGCTGAGAAATTGTTGTTAAGAAAAAAATTCGGTACGTTGCGCCGTTTCCGAGTTATTTAGGATTGAAGTTAGCCAATCAGGTCCTTGCGAGCGCAAATTCGAACACTCGGGCCCGCAGAAATGCGGTAACGCACAGACAGCTATGGGTCCGTTACTTACCTCGTGCTCAGGTACTCATTGCCGGCTGAAATATGCCTTTCCGGAAGTAATAAATTTAAGTTATGTGGACCGAAGCAACGTTTGTTCGGTTTGAGGAAACCAAACGAAGAACATGTCTGGCAACACAATCTCTGGCAGGCTGCTTGAATTAACGCTCGCGACGACCTAACTGGCTAACTTGTATTCTTACTCTAGTCTAAAGTATTTAAATTTGGACTAAGTGAAGGAGGCACGGCTGAATTAACTTGTACTCAGCGTTTTGGTGTTGTTGAAGTTTTGGGCGATGTCTCCCAGGCTGCTACCGTTTCTTGTGCAAATTTATAAAAATAGATTCTAGTAAGAGATTTGACGTTTGTCTTTAAATAAAAAGTCTTGGAGTTTTTAGAGCGACTCTCAAAACACGTCCACTTCATACTATTCCTGACAAACCAGTGCATCGTCTGCATCGAGACGTCAAGAACTTCGTAAAGCCTCCAGGTTCAGGCTGGAGTTGTTATTCTGATTTTTGTTTACAAGTTTTTGAGACAGGGTAATATCCTTACAAAAACTAGAAAAATGTAAAATTTACAGGTTGAGGATAATGCTTACAGTAACTATTGATCATTATTTATGGGAATATTATTTTTATATTGTGCTGAAAATGGTATACTAAATTTGGCTTCAGTGTGTTTTCCTCTCTGATTCTCAAACAGGTGTTTTGCAATTTTTGTGTTTTCTACGAACAGATTACATATATTTTACGTTCCCTACCGGGATTTACAAATAATAAAAGTAATTTTGGTGTGAATAGTTTTGAGAATCAATTATGTTTTTGAATTCAAAATTGGGACGCAATTTTCATATTTCAAATTTGGCTATTTTCTGTTTGGGACAGCACTGACAAAAACTACGAAGGATTTCAGTGTCTCTGTCCCCTATGATTTAGGGTGAGACATGGTTCGTTATTGAAATTAACATGGCTATTTCTGTGACGTCAGTGCTCAGAGGTTTGTTTACATGTAACATGCATTTTGTTTGTTCCAAAAAATTATGTTTTCTGGCTAATCATGTGGTTGCAAATTTGGTTGCAAGTCTACATTGAAGATAATTTTCGATAAGCTGTAAAATCCATCCTATATTTCTTGTCTGGTGTCTAGAAATGATATCTGTCGAAATAATGTGTGAACAGTTCCAACATATTGTAAAGATTGTTTTACTGAATCTACCGATACCGTCTTCATACTATTACAACCTCCTCTACAACACCTTTATAAGCTTTTAAGACTGTTTCTGACCATCCTGTATAGATCTACTGTAATACTACCAGCCGGCCGTGGTGGCCAAGCGGTTAAAGGCGCTACAGTCTGGAACCGAGCGACCGCTACGGTCGCAGGTTCGAATCCTGCCTCGGGCATGGATGTGTGTGATGTCCTTAGGTTAGTTAGGTTTAAGTAGTTCTAAGTTCTAGGGGACTGATGACCTTAGAAGTTAAGTCCCATAGTGCTCAGAGCCATTTGAACCATTTTTTAATACTACCACGAAAAATATTCATTCTGAAGACTGTTGCGAACTCTCGATAAAGACATTGCGCAAGAATTTCTGCGTGTAGTATAGAGAGACAACGACCGAGGTGGCCCAGCGATAACACAGAGGACTGGTGTGCGAGAGGAAAGATGTTCAAATCCCCGTCCAGCCACACAGATTTAGGATTTCTGTGATATCCCTAAATCACTTGAGGCAAATGCTGGAATGGCTGCTTTGGAAAGGGCACGGCCGGCTTCCTTTCCCAACCCTTCCGAACCGAGCTTGTGCTCCGTTTCTAATGATCTCGTTATCGAAGGGACGTTAAACTCTAATCTTCCATCTTTTTTTGTGTATCTAGGTACAACGGTGGATCAGGAGTCGTTCTGCGTCGTCTCTCCATGTGTATCACTCCATCGTGTTTGTCGATCCGAAGGTCTTCGCCGAGAGTGGAGGGAATGACAGACGCATGCGTCGCATAGCAACGGGCCCAGTACGGCTTCAGTTAGTCAGTTCGTCAAAAGCACACAGATTACAGAACCCTTAACGGTAAGGACTCATCATAGGTCGATAACGCTTACTGGGGAAGCCACACTCGACTCGTAAGTAACCTTTTACAATTTTGCTGTCTATTGTTAAGACGGCCTTTAAATGAGAGGCGGTGAACTACATTTTCCCGTGAGCAGATAGCGCGAAATTCCAAGACACGACAGTGTCTAATAGAGAGAGTTCGTGTCGCTGCTGATAGTGATCTGTTCATCACTACTTCATCCACAGGACACACTGCGCTGTGCCAAGAAGGGGTCTATAGATCGTTTTTTAAATATGCGGCGCGGACGCCCATGAAAATAAGTCGCTACCTTCTTTTTCGAACGGATGATTAGGCTATGTACACGTTGTTACAGTCTTTAATTCGAAGGCTGTTTTGATCCAGCTCCAGACAATACACTACTCCGGCGTAAGAGTCTTAATCTACATCTACATCGGTACTCTGTAAACGCCGGTGCCGGTGATGTGCACGACGAAGGACTCTTCCCATTGTACTAGTTATTACGGCTCATCCCTGTTTCATTCACGTATGGAACACAGGTAGAATGACTCTTTAAATACCCCCATGAGCGCTATAATTAATCTAATCTTGTCCTCACGATTCTAATGGGAGCGATACTTAAGGGGTTGAACTAATGGGTTGGTGCGTAAGTTTGTAGCGCGTTTCCATAAGTTTAATAAGCGCAACAGATACACGTAACAGTGAGTTAAGTTATCAATGATATATTCTCCTTCACTATATACAACAGCCTGCCAAAGGCGGGGCAACTTTTCGATTACTTTCTCGGGATTATTTGCGTCAGTCTTCCAGTGTCGGCCTGCCTGTTCAGTTTCGCCGGCACCTCTGTGACACTCTGCGGCGGGTCAAACCAACCTCAGTATCCCCTCTTACTCCTACTTGGCACGCATCCGAAATACTTGAGCAATATTCTAAGGCGGGTCGCCTATTTGTAAGCAATATCTTCTGTAGACTGGTTGCATTTGCCTAGTATTCTGCCAATGAATCGAAGTCTGCTACCTGCTTCACTTGCGACTGACCTATCTGACGGTTTCATGTGTTAAACCCATGTGTTTGTTTGAGTTAACCGATTCAAATTGCAACACGTTGATACTGTAGTGATAGGATACTATATTTTTTTCGTTTTGTGAGGCGGGCAGTTTTACATTTTCGAACACTTAAAGCAAATTGCCAGTCTTTGCACCAGTTTGGAAACGTATCGAGATCTGAGTAAGTATCTGTGTAGCTTTTTTCAGACAGTAGTTCATTATAGATAACTGCATAATCTGCGAAAAGTCTGCAAGGTCATTGATATACAACACGAACAGCGAAGGTCCCAACACGCTTCCTCGGGGCACACCGGAAGTTACTTCTACATCTGTCAACGACTCTCCATCCCAGATAACATGCTACATCCTCTCTTCCAAAAAATCCTAAGTCCAGACACATATTTCGCTTGATACGCCATACGATCGTACTTCTGATAATAAGCGTAAATACGGTACTGCGTCAAATGCTTTTCAGAAATCGAGAAATACTGCATCTATTTGACTGACTTGATCCATGGGTTTCAGATTGAATTGACAGAAAAGTGCGAGTTGGATTTTACATGATCGGTGTTTTCGGAATTCGATGGTGATTGGCATGGACAACGTTATTTGCTTGAGATACCTCATTACCTTTGAGCCCAGAATATGTTCAAAGACTCTATGAGCAAATGGAAGTCAAGGATCTTGGACGGCGTTTTTCTGGATCACTTCTATCTCTCTTGTAGGCGAGTGTGACCTTTTCTTTCTCCCATTGCCCGGGAACGGTTTTTTGTTCGAGGGATGTACGGCAGATTATTGTTAAAATGGGGAGTCCTGGTTGTTTTGTCAAATATACCCCTTATTTTAGTCAATTTGTGTCACGGAGCTGTTTCCTCTCCGAGTTGATTTATATGAATTTGCATACTTTTCCTGGTGTAGATCCACAATCAGGAGATGCTTAGATTTGTAGAACAGTGTCACAAGATCAAAAATATGTGGTACACATTTGCAAAAGATCAGATACGTTAATGTCCTTTCCACATATCCTAAGTGAAATGGTTCTCAAAATTGTGCATAAGTAAATAATCTGAAAAATATTTTCTTTCAAGTATTAATGCCAAACTTGTCAGGAACATCTAATAGGACAGACAGGAGAGTTATAATTAAACTTTCGCCACTTGAGAGAGTCCCCATGAAAAAACGAGCGATGGTAGGACAATGAAGCTTTCTGGGAACATTTACAAGAACATGCGGGAGAGATGACGAATAAAGCATTAAAAGAAACACATTTAAATTTCCACATAAGAGGGTAACATTTGTTAATTGCATAGCAAGTTTACTTTCCAGGTTACAAACGTTGCTCAATGTGAAACCACTTGCATCCACGGCAGCCTGGAACCTGCGACGGACCTAACCGCTACTGTTAGTGTTATAGCTCTTCATAAAAGTGTCCCCTATGAGCAAACCTGTTGGGTCTTGCTGTGATTACCCGTACTTTAGGTACTTGGACTATGCACGGCTCTGTTTAAAAAGAATTGCTCGATGTTGTCACAGGATCGACCCACGCGTCTGCTTTCATGCCCCGCAGCTAATTCACTGGAAATAATAATCTGTATCTGTGTTCCTGCAGTCAAATATTCTGTACACTCGCTAGAATTGCGAGTTAATAAAGTACATAGGAATACAAAATAAAAGTTAAATGAATAATTTAGTAATAAAGTTTTTATTCTAACGTCTGTAATTACGTAGTCGTCAGAGAATTATGTTGAATATTGTTCAAAAAATGACATCTCAGATGGACGAGAAGTGGACCTATGATAGTCAGTTAAAATGCAGACAGCAAATGCCCTTATCAAATGCTGTAAAACTACGTTGAGAGCGTTAGGAGAATGGTAGCAAAATCCCCAAACTAAATAGTCGTCGAAGATATGTGAAAACTAAGCCCATTTCGTAATCAGAATACACGAAATATTCACCAGCTCACAACAGTTCAAAGTACAACATAATGGTTCACAAATTAACACATACAATACAAAGAATAATAATTCATACTCTGTCTATCCTCAGTTCCGCAATACGAACAAAAAAATTGGAGTCCTTGTCTGGGACACTTCAGACCTCTATACGACTGAATCACTCGTGTTACCACAGACAGGTCTGCCCAGGCCTGCCTTCTTCCAGCATTCGACACGAAGTGTCCAGAATTGCTCCCTCGAGCTCTTCATTCGAAAAATTACGATCTCCGGTTGACTCCCATAGTGTTTCGCTACTGTCTTCTTTTTTATTGGCTGAAGGCCGTCCTCACCAAAAATACGTCATTCTCTACAGATATGATCTGACTCATCTTGGCCACTTCCTGGATTAATATATTAAGGGAATATTAAAATAATTAATGTTTCAAATGTTTGGTGTCCGCTGCTCGTGGTCTCGCGGTAGCGTTCTCGCTTCCCGAGCACGGGGTCCCGGGTTCGATTCCCGGCGGGGTCAGGGATTTTCACCTGCCTTGAGATGACTGGGTGTTGTTGTGTCGACTTCATCATCATCATTCATCCCCATCGCGGTCGGAGGACGGCAATGGCAAATCACCTCCACGAGGACCGTGCCTAGTGCGGCGGTGCGGGTCTCCCGCATTGTTCCCCTACGCTCTGTCAAGGAGTATGGACTTCATCAAATATTTGGTCACACTAAGATCATTCACAAAAATTGCGAATAAAGAACTACTCATGAATAAACAAGCTGAATGTTTTGTGAAAGTGTACTCACTTCAAACGACAACAAATTGTCGTTAAATATTATTTAAGCAATTAGTTATGTCTTCTTGACAGAAACGTCTTCTGTTTCTCTTTTTAATTGCGGTGTCCTCTAACACATGGGATTGATCACTTTTAAATTAGCACAGTTTTAGTAGCACTTGCAATCAAAATTTGAATAAAGTTACTGGCACAATAGTGAACTTTTCATTAAAGAAATACACAAGTATGATAAAATATGAGTCATTGATGCTGTGTTCATTTTCTGCGGAAATGTGGACGGTACGATGTTCTGACAAACATCTGTATAACACAAAAATGTAAAAGACGTAATTAATCAAGAAATAAAATAGATAAAGAGATGATGGCTTCAGTGCAATGCTATTAACCGAGATATCGTTTGTTGAAATCGCAAGAAGTGAGTAAAAGTTGTTAATTCAGGGGTTCACTGTGAAAATGTTTATTCACTGTGAAATATTAACTTCTGTAGTTCTACAGGTACTGAGATTATTGTTGCCTCAGTGTATGCTCCTCATTTTTCTGGGATCGACGATGTATTCAGGCATGTATTAACTTTTGATTGTAAATTATTATAGACACTCTGAGAGCTGTAAGATGCCATCTTTCAATTTGTCTAAAAGCCCGACATTGCTTGGAGCACTGTCTGTCATCTTAAGTGTCAGAATTCTCCATAATGTGATTTTCTCATTTCCGGCCACGTGCTCCTTGCCTCTGCACTTGGACTCGCCTTGGACACACCTGCTGAGGTGTGCCCTGAGGCCTTGGACCCCCCCAGTGTTCAGCTGTACAACAGATTCATCTTACCTCGTACCAATACTGGATGTCCGATTAGTTCGCCTAAATATGTGTAACATCACAAACTACACTGGATATTGCTCTACTGGTGACAGATACGTCATAGTTGGAATGTTGGCTACCTTCCTCGACACGCTCATGTTCAACCTCCAACGTGCTTTGGTGTCCCTTTAATAAACCCTGTCCTTCAGGTAACCTCACAGCCAGAAATCACAGGGGTTCAAATCCGGTGATTTTGCGCCCAAGCAATTTGGAACGATCGGTCCGTGATACGGCTTTCTCCAAATGTGTTGCAGAGTAACCAAGTGACCCCATTATCAATTTAAGGTGGAGCTTCATCGTGCATCAAAACAGTTGAGTTCAAAGCACCTCTCTCCCGCAGAGCAGGGATCACATGTTGGTGAAGCAGATCACAGTAACGTGCGCCGTTCACGCTGCAAGGGAGCCGAGTTCCTCAAGAGAAATGGACCGGTCACGAACCGATCATGAACTGTGCTTCATCACCCTACAAAATGTTCAAAGACCACATGTCGTCAACTTCAGCCCTTCCAAGAAACTTGAAACCAAAGTCTACTCGAATGTCTGCGTCACGTGGCAGAAGTTGATGAGTAATGTGAAGTTGTATGGATACCATTTCACAATTGTTCGCAGCACTTTTCGAACGGTGGACCATGGAATGTTTGGCTGTAGCGACACAACTCGTGCTCTGCTAGAAGACCGACACTGTGTCCAGCACTTTATGGCATGGCGACAGTAACTTCTTTACAATCTGTGGCGCAATTGGGTGTCGGCCCTTTCCAGGAGCAATTCCCAAATCGGCAGTTAATCTAAACTCCCGAAACATATTCTTCAACCTCCAGGGGAGAAAGATAATCTCCATCTATTTCTTCAGTGTGTCATACCCGCGCAGAGCAGTAGCACTATTATTGTTGGTTCGATTAAGTAGCTTTGTCCAGACCTATGTTGACCGTCAGCAGCTGTAATGCAAACTGATGCTTATGTTTCAATCCTACGTCGCCGTACCAGTACCGGCGCCTAATGGCAGATTATGACACTAATACTACTAACAACGCAAACCCTGCAGCGGACAATCTTAACATCATTCCTGCAAAGCTGGACACCCGTAAGGTAAATAGTTTTCCGTCTACAGTGACTCAAGCCGAAGTTTGACTATAACCATCCTGCACATTGAAGTGCATTGCATAATTCTGAGCCTGTTGTAGTGACACATCAAACAGGCAATAGTTTACAGCGCTGACACACATCTCATTATTGCGCAGAAGATGTGTGGTTCTAATAATGAATTCAACAATGTAGTAAAATGGCACTCTTCAATTGATCTTCATTAGCAGGTGAACTTTTTATGAATGTTGGCAAATTATATGTTCCTGGTTAACGGACACATTTATGGATCAAAGCAAGTGACTTTAAATCGTCATGTAGATTATCCATCATCCTAGTATTGATTCTGTGATCTGAGTTGTTGGTTTGAAACAGGCATGTATTATTTGTGACAAATTTCGTTAAGGGATATATGTACTATAAATCAGCAATTAGTGAATACTAATTTACCAACCACGTCTCTGCAGATCGAAATTAAATCCACACCACGGTTAATTCATGTTACTCGACTGTGGATTAGGCTTGGTGAGTTACTCCAAAATATAGCATTATTCCGTGAAAGCATAGTATTCCAGATTTTTTATTTTGATATCACCTACCTCTGACAACATCACATTGCAAATAAAGATTTGTTTAAGCGATTCAGCAGCTGTGTGGTATATTGCTACCAACTGAATTAATGATCAAGTTGTAATCCCAAGAATTTAACATGTCTTCCATCAGTTTGACATCATAAAATAGACGTATGTTGGATAGAAAACTCCTAAAGTTCTGAACTGCATAATCATAAATATGAAAATTTCGCTAACAGCTCTTTCAGAAATTTTGCAGTACCTCTACTCTGATTACTTGATCTCCACATTTAACCTTCTGCTTTCTTCTTTTGCGCCACTTTTTCAAAGGCTTTCGTTTCCTTCTTGCCCGCACTATTTGTCGTCCGTCTTTCGCTGCCTTATGAGACTACACTCCAGACAAATACTTTCAGAAAAATCTTCCTAAAACTTAAATTGATATTCGATGTTAACATATTTCGGTGTCTCAGAAAAACTCCTCTTGCTATTGTCGGTCTGCATTTTATAAGATCCTCTCTGTTTCTGTTATCGTCAGATATTCTGCTATTGCAATTCTACGAGGGAGTGCTGGAATGTAATGCCTCCGATTTCTGTATGTGAGGACTCTTAAATAAATTTTTTAAAAACTAAAACAATCGTTATTAACATTCTATATATTTATTGGAAGGAAGAAAGAGAGATTGGGTTTAACGCCCCTTCGACATCGTGGTCATTAGAGACGGAGCACAAGCTAGAAGTGTTACAAGGATGGGGAAGGTAATCGGACGTGCCCTTTCACAGGAACCATTCCAGCATTTTGCTGGAGCGATTTAGGGAAATCACGGAAAACCTGAATCTGGATGGACAGACGCGGATTTGAACCGTCGTCCTCCCGAGTGCGAGTCCACTGTGCTACCTAGTGGCCACTTGTGACGGAGTCGTTAAACAACAATAACATCGCTGTAATGGACTGGCCTGCACAGAGTCCTGACCTGAATCGTATAGAACACCTTTGGGATGTTTTGAAACTCCGACTTCGTGCCAGGCCTCACCGACCGATATCGATACCTCTCCTCAGTGCAGCACTCCGTGAAGAATGGGCTGCCATCCTCCAAGAAACTTTCCAGCACCTGATTGAACGTATGCCTCCGAGAGTGGAAGCTGTCATCAGGGCTAAGGGTCGGCCAACACCATATTGAATTCCAGCATTACCGATAGAGGGTGCCAAGAACTTGTAAGTCATTTTCAGCTACGTGTCCGGATACTTTGATCACATAGTGTCTTTATTTATCAACATCGTCAACCTGCGACGAGCAAGTTTCTCCCAGAGAGATACCAGTTTGTTGTTATCACCATTGCAGAATGAATTTGTTGAGGAAGCCACAGCCAAACGTCTGAATGCATCGCTTCATCACTATCAAAATAAAATCCTCGAAAGGGTTCTTTAAATTTTGGAAGCAGATGAAAATCGGACGGGGCCAAGTCGGGGCTGTATGGAGGGTGATCGATAACAGTGAACTCAAGGCTTCCGATTGTTCCAGATGTCGCAGCACTAGTCTGTGGTCTAGCATTGTTAACTGAAGTAGAGGGTGCTCCATGTGTGGACGAATTCTTCGAATTCGAAACTCGTAACAGCATGCTGTATCTCATGCATCGACATGGCTACGTTTCCACGCTACACGCCGCCATGTTAAGCACTACAATTCGGAGCCCTCTAGCGGCAGAGAACTGCAAATAATGTAGACACGAAGAATAAAAATGTAGAATGATACTAACGTTTGGTTTACTCAAAAAGCTTTAAGAGTTTTCATATAAAATATTTGGAGGCATTCTTTTCAGCATGCCCTCATACTATCGTCAGTATGTCATAGCCTAGCTTAACACCGTAGCATTAATTCTGCTACTCTCCACCATCCTTATTTCATTTTCCTATATCTACATCCGCGTGATTACTCTGTAATTCACTCTTAACACATTGACTGCCATGATGAAATTTGGACCATGCGTTGCTATGCCACATTGAAATCACGAATATTAATTCTAAAGCCAAATTGATTTGTTGCACCAGATGTCTTCTTCTGAACATGTAGAATTAATGTATGAATTCATGGTTTCGCGGCGATATGAATTAATAAAATTTTCTCGGGCTTCCAGCCGCGTCAGGTGGTTGAAATCCCACGAGCTTTCGACCGAGCTCTCCTCAGTCATTGTCAAGTGGTAAGACTGACTGCTGTGTCGCCGGGGCCGCGTCGTTATATAGCCGCACTGTTGGCTGTGACGTCACTGGTGCTCTCTTCCTCGCCATATATGGTAATGTTTTCGACCCGCGTCCGTCGCGCCCGTTTTAACCTCGCGATGGCCGGGTCCCAGGCTGTGCTGAGCTGGAAAAATTTGAAGACATCGCCTTGGACACGGCTCCAGCTAAGCCAAGTTGCTTTTATCGTTTCGTCGATGACACTTTCATCATCTGGTCCCATGGTCGTGAAAAACTGGGAAAATTCTTAGAACACCTGAACAGCATTCACGGCCACATCAAGTTCACGATGGAAGTCGAGACAGATGGTGCATTGCCCTTCCTTCACGTCCTCGTTCGACGGAAAACCAATGGACACCTCAGCCACAGTGTCTACAGGAAACCGACACACAAAGATTGGTATGTGCATGCTCTCAGCCACCACCATCCGGCACAAAAACGTGGCCTTCTGAATGCCCTCGTCCATCGTGCTAAAGTCGTCTCAGACGCTGAAAGTCTGTCACCTCCGAAAAGTCTTCCTGGAAAACGGGTACAGCCACGGACAGGTGTTGCAGGCTATATCTCGTGTGACACGCAAGAAACACTAACAGAGAACACCACCAAAGAAGAAAGCAAGAAACTTGTGTTTTTGCCTTTCTGTGGTACAGCGTCGGGAAAGATTAGCCGGCTCCTGAAATGTGAGTGTGGGATTGATCTGAGATGTTATTCTGTGCAACGGATTAATCTGAGATGTACCGTTTACCCTGTGGGTCCTGCAAGATGCAATTTCCACCCTCACACTACTACAGAAGTCAGACAGACGCTTCTAACGTTCTAAAGAGAAATGCCTGAAAAACTTTCAGCAATAAATATCTTCTGGAGTCGTCCGCTGTAAGGAAATGACACAAAAATTCACAAAATTTCTTACGCAACTAGTGGGATACTTGGGTATTGGAGTAGTGCTAGTTAGTGTAGGAAAAACATGAAACTAACGAAAATTATTATTTATTTTTGCTAAAATTCTGAGAAATCAGAATGGCACTTTTAGTTATGAACTTAACACGTAATTTCCTGGTTCTTTTCGGAATGTGAAGTTACCTCTCAAGGATAGGATTCGCTAATGAAATTTCTATACAAAGTTTAAGATTGTTATTGGATTGGCAGAATGAATGAGAGCCGCACCTACTCAACTTGAATAATTATCCGTTAGAATGTTGCAAGGTACGGTCGACGCTGTCACGTGTGAAATGCAGTGAAGTGTACTGTTGTGGAGGAAATTAGCGGCTCGCAAGAGCTGTAGTGCACAATACCGTGAGCTGCGATGACTGCTGTCCGTGCTGCTCGCTGCTGACAAATAAGATAACTCTCGTTCTATCTGGATTGACCTTCGCCAATCAAACTCTCCCTACGCCTTGATGAAGTCATGGACTCCTATTCGCCCCTAGTCTAACTATTGGTGTGGTACACCGGTCAGATAACCAGTCCACCGCGATGCCACTCAAAAATTCGCTTGCAGGCGTTTAACTATAACTCTGTCTGTTCACACCGCACAGTAAGTGTGTTGGCCAAGACAGTGAACAACGCCTAATCGCAAGGACTCGATATGGAGTCGCACTTCCATTCGCTCTTGGCAGAGGGGCTCTCCCAGTGAAGTACTGAGGAGAGACTTGTTCCTCGCTCTTTGAGTACACGTATGAGCGCGCACCCTCTCGTCATGAGTTCTCGCTCCAAGAGCGACAACGGAACGGGCCCTCTCCACGCCAGACATGAAGGGGTATATCTTTCAGTCTCTTCCATTACTCCTTCAGCTCAAGGCGTCAGAAATATCGACTGCCAATCAGCATTGCTCTTCTAAAACGGGAGAATGACGTTTTGTTTAAGGCGACCAATCCAGAAACCTGTAGTATCGGTGTTTGGCGTTTGCTGCCTCCCTGTGAAAATATCTGAAACTGCGTGCTATATGTAAAGAATGCGTAGGCTGGCCACTCCCACACAATGTAGCGGAATTTGCTTTTGAGTCGAACACGGGGTCGTTCCTCCTTTTCGCTCTGGCCAATGCTGTCTGCTCTACGGGCAGTCACCGGCCGACATAGATAGGCTGAGTCGTCCTCTGAAGGGACCAGCCCCCTGGCGTGCAGTTTGCGTCTCCCGAACTAAAAGCAAGACCCTGCGACCGTCATGTCTTGAATGTGTGTGTGTACACCAGCCTCAAGTATTTCAACCACGGTGCGCTCACTTGTTATTTGCATTTCGTTTACATGAATTCATACAATATTGACTTTATCTTATCGCGTTTGGGTTCGAATGAAGCGTCTTGATGTGCGGAATATGATTGTGCGGGCGGAATATGTAAGCAATGAAGGTCAGGAGACCACGACGTCTTACAGATGAGATATAACATTTCATCGGTGTCCAGGCCCCCAGCAAAAATCAGATAGCTAATGAGGTCGATGAAGGACGATCTAGGGCTTAGAAGGCCTGCAGTGTACAAGATACCACGTCAGTGTGGCTGTTACTACGTCGGCCAAAAAGTATGCACTGTGAAGCAACGCCGGATGGAACACGGGAGGTGCTTACGCCTACGCTATCCAGAAAAATGAGCTGTGGTAGAACACGCCTTAGAAAATGGACACCGAATTCTATTCGACGAAACATCTGTCGTTATGAGGACGAAGGGATTTTGGGATAGCGTCATAAAAGAAGATATTGAAATAAAAATCTCTGAAACCACTGTCAATAAGAACGGCGGTTTGCAGCTCCACACAGCCTGGGACCCGGCTATCGCGATGTTAAAACGGGCGCGACGGACGCGGGTCGAAAACATTACCATATATGGCGAGGAAGAGAGCACTAGTGACGTCACAGCCAGCAGTGTGGCTATATAACGACGCGGCCACGGCGACACAGCAGTCAGTCTTACCACTTGGCAATGACTCAGGAGAGCTCGGTCGAAAGCTCGTGGGATTTTAACCACCTGACGTGGCTGGAAGCCCGAGAAAAATTTTATTAATGTAGAATTAAGTTACTTGATAAAATGTCAATTAATCTGATCTGGCCTGACAACTGGCGTGAGCCACATATGGCTCATGTGGCCCAACGACAACATTTTAACACAATTGTAATTTGTGGCCACATGAGCCACTTGTGGCTCACATGATTTAAAACCACAATATGTATAAAAAAATCATTTTTCAAGAAATGATTCAAACGCTTAGTTTATTTGATTATATTAGCTACATATAATATTATTAACAATTTTTTACTTGGTCTGACAGTGTTCACGAAACAAGATTTTAGAATATTCTACTTCTTCAACACAGCATTGTGAATGTCACTAAAACACTCGTTGCACATAAAACTGTCACATTTATTGCATTTAGTGCACACCCTCTTTAACTTTCTTAGCAGCATCCTTCCTTTCTTCTGTTCTTCACAGGCGCTTATAACAGTCCGAACATCCTCTTCGACTGCTCTGCTTTGGTCCCGCTACTTTCACAAGGCGATGGCTGTTATCTTCGTGGAACGGTTGTAGTGTTGCTCGTGGTTGTGGATCTTTGCATCCAATAGCAGTAGAGTCAAGCGCTCTCTGAAAGGAATTATTTGTGTGCTAGACTTGGATCCTTTGTTTGCCAAGTTTCACAGCACTTGAGCATTTACAACATATTTTCCAAAAAGGATTTCAGAAACGATCTTTCTGTACCATTTAACCGTACGCCGAAGTTAGGAATCACCATGGTTACCAATTGCAAAAATATTGACTGCTATGAACATGAGAGTGTTCAGTGGAGCCACCAGTTTTAAACCCATAATTGAAAGGCATTGTCTGTGAGCCCTATGAGGCTCACGAGGCCTCTAAACACAGCTCTGCATGTGAGCCAGTTACGGCCCACGTGGCCCACAGTACAACGTATACCTGAACCAAATATGGATCACGTGGCGCCACAAACCGTGTAACTGTGAACCAACATTGGCTCACGTGACAGTCAATGTGTTAAGTGTTTGGTAGAGCGTTCGTAGAACCACTTTCTTAAGGCGTCTTGTGACGGTCTGCGCGGCTCCCCCCGTCGGAGGTTCGAGTCCTCCCTCGGGCACGGGTATGTGTGTTGTCCTTAGCATAAGTTAGTTTAAGTTAGATTAAGTATTGCGTATGATTAGGGACCGATCACCTCAGCAGTTTGGTCCCATAAGACCTTACCACAAATAAAAATCACTTTCACGCTATATCTGGACCATTACACACTGGAATAGCATGCGGGAAAAATGAACACCAGAGTCTTTCCGTGCGACTTCTGATTTCTCTTATCTAATTATGACAGTTATTTATACCAATGTAGGTGGGAGCCAACAAAACATTTTGGCTTGAGGAGAAGAAGGTTGGTGATGGAAATTTTATTGAAAAGATCTCGCGGCAACGATAACGTCTTTGTTACAATGATTGCCAACTCATGTCACTTATCACATCTGTGACGCTCTTTCCCCAATTTCTCAGTTATGTAAAAACGATGTACCCTTCTTTGAACTTTTTCTATGTCATCTGTCAAACCTATCTTGTAACGATGCCATACAGCGCAGCAGCAATCCAGAAGCGGACAGACAAGCGTAGTGTAAGCTCTCTTTAGTAAATTTGATGCATTTTCTAAGTGTTCTGCCAACAAAATGAAAATTTTATTGCTGCCCATCTTGTAACCTGATTTCCGCTCAGTTAAGCCTTTTGCCATCTCTGACAGAATTATATTGTCATCAGCAAAACCAAAGTTTTTCTTTCTTCGCGCACAACTTTAATTCACTGTTCAAATTTTTCCTGGGTTTCGTTTACTGGTTATTGAAGGGTATACGAAACACGGGAAGCTCCTCCTGTCTCACTCCTTAGGCTACAGACCCTCCCTTTCGTGTCCTTTAGACTCTGCTAATAGTAGTCTGGCTTATATATTAGTTGTTCGTAACATATCGCTCCCTGTATTTTACCACTGATTGATTGACAATGTCATAAAATTTTTTTTTTAATTTACATATATTTGCATTTGTCCGTGTTCTAAGGTAAGTCATAGGTTCACTTAAGGTTCACGTGTTCCTATATTTCTCTAGAACCCGAACTGATCTTGTAGATTTACATCTACAATCTCCGCAAGCCACATACGGTGCATGACGGAGGGTACCTTGTACCACCTAGCCATCTTCTTCCGTTCCACTTGCAAACGGAGCGTGGGAAAAAACTACTGCCCACACGCCTCCATGAGAGCGCTAATTTCTCTTATTTTGTCTTTGCCGCCCTTACGCGTTGCTTGAAAAGAACGTCGCCTTCTCTCCAGGGCTTCGCTTGTTTTCGCTAAGCATTTCATTAATCTCGTTGTCGAGCCTACCGATACTAAATCTAGAAGCACGCCTCTGAATTGCTTCGACGTCTTCTTTTAATCCGACCTGGCGAGGATCTCAAACACTAAGAGTATGGGTCGCACTAATCGTGTCTCCTTTTTAGACGAACTACACTTCCCTTGGGTTCACCCAATAAAGCAAAGTCAACCACTGACCTTCCCCACACCGGCCTTATGTGCTCGTTCCACTTCACATCGTTTGGCAACGTTACACCTAAGTATTTCATCTATGTTACTGTGTCAAGCACCACACCAATAATACTGCGTTTGTACATTAAAGGTTTATTTTTCCTACTCATATGCATCAACATACATTTTTCTACATTTAGAGCAACCTTCGGTGCATCTTACCAAATAGAAATTCTGTCTAAGTCATCGTATATCCTCCTACAGTCATACAACCCCGACACTTTCTCGTGCGCTACACTGTAATCAACAAACAATCGCAGATTGCTGCTCACCCAATCCGTCAGATTTTTTTATGTATACAAGGTGTAACAAAAATGTACGGCATAAATTGCGGGACACGTTACTCACACACACACACACACACACACACACACACACACACACACACACACACACGAAGAAATTGTGTTATATGAACCTGGCAATGCCACTGTTGTTCTTTCCCGTAAGGACTACATTGAGAAGATGCAGCGCCTGCTAGATGACGACTCCTACAGGAAGATCAACGCTGACCCCACGAAGAAGGTGGAGAACAAGACCAGGGCTCTACTCAAGGACGCGGTTCTACCAGAGGGGGACGCCAAGAAATTGTCACCTCAAGGACCTGTACCACCAAGACTTTATGGACTCCCTAAGGTCCACAAAGAAGGAGTACCTATGCGCCCGATTGTCAGCAACATTAGGGCACCTACTTACTTGATGGGAAAATATCTGGCTCAATTACTTAGCCCCTCTGTAGGATATCTGGCTGAATTACTTAGCCCCTATGTAGGTAAATGCCCTCACCATATCCGTAATTCCGTGGATTTCGTGAAACGTCCGACAACTTCAGATTGAAAGACACTGATATCCTAGTGAGCTTCGACGTGGTTTCACTATTCACCAGGGTGCCTCTACGAGAGCCAGTCGAGCTTATTGGGCAGAAATTTGACGAGAAGACCACCGAACTCTTTAGGCATGTCTTGACCTCAACGTATTTCTGTTTAATGGGGAACACTATGAGCAAACGGATGGAGTCGCAATGGGCAGCCCACTCTCGCCGGTGATCGCGAATTTGTGCGTGGAGTACTTCGAGGAGGAAGCCTTGGCGTCATACAATAGGAAAACTACTTGTTTCTTCCGTTATGTCGATGACACGTTCGTCATCTGGCCCCATGGTAGGGACAAGCTCCTGGATTTCCTTACACGCCTGAACTCCATACATCCAAACATCAAATTCACTGTGGAGACCGAAGCAGAGGGAAGATTACCATTCCTGGACGTCATGGTCAAGAGAAGAGCTGATGGTACCCTGAGCCACGGTGTGTACAGGAAGAAAACGCACACTGACCTGTACCTGCATGCAGACAGCCGCCACCACTCTTCTCAGAGGAAAGGAGTACTAAAAGCACTAGTACAAAGGGTGCGCAGCATCTCAGACGCAGAGAATCTGCCCCAGGAATTGGAACACCTTAAAACCGTGTTCCGAAAAAACGGGTGCTCGGAATGGCAGATTAGACGCGCTCTCCGTCCCACCACCACAGCACAACCTGTGGAGACGGATGAAGCCACGGAAGAAGAGGTAGCCACTGCCTTTATTCCGTACAATAGCGCACTTCTGGGGAAAATCGGCCGTATACTAAAGAAACACCGAGTTAAAACCGTCTTCTGCCCGCCCAATAAAATACGGGCATTACTGGGAAGTGTGAAAGATGACCTCGGTTTGAGGAAGACCGGCGTATACCAAATTCCCTGTGAGTGTGGGAAGACTTATATCGGACAAACAGTACGCACCATCGAAGATCGTTGCCGAGAACATCAAAGGCACACTCGACTGAAATATCCAAATAAGTCGGCGGTAGCAGAGCACTGTTTGTCCGAGAAACACGAGATGGATTATGAGCGTACCAAGATCCTGGATCAGACCTCTAAATATTGGGACAGCGTTATAAGGGAGGCTATCGAAACTCGCACCAGGGAAGATCTTATCAACCGAGATTGCGGCTACAATCTCAACAAGGCTTGGGACCCGGCATTGAATGTAATTAAGAAGACTCTCAGCAAGAAGAACGAACTGGCGACCAGGGCGGACGTAGCAAGCACATCGACGCTACGACAGATTCCGACGGTCACGTCTTCGTGGCCGCCGGCGCGCGGGCGCGGACGGCGAAGAGAGCCGCCCGCGGGGGGAGGGGATTGAAATCGGCCGGCCGCCCTCCAGCGACAGCTTCAACCGCTGAGTGAGGAGCTGCGGCTTCTCAAGAAGGCGCCGCCTGTCCCTGCTCCCGCCGCCCCTGGGAGGCGGCCAGTGGGGGTAGACGCCGCCACCCAGACGTCCACCGACTCGCCCCCTGCAGCAATGCAGGCGGCGTCGCGCATGGAAGTCGACGTCGGGACGCCTGTGCTGTCTTCTCCCCTGGAGACTGACGCGGACGAATCATCTGGGGACGAGATGCCGACCGCTTCTTCGCAAGCTGAAGAAGTGGAAACCGACGAAGGGCTGCGCCTCCCGCTCCCAGACGAGCGGAGTGTGCAGCCCTTCCTGAAGAAGATCGTGGCATCGCTGAAGGACGGGACGTTCCCTCACGGGGCAACCCGTACCCCTTCACGCCGGCGCATGCCAAACCACCACTCCCTCATCGACCGTGCGACCTGCGCCACACGCGTGGCAAGTTGCGCGAGGCAGTGACGAGGAAGGAGCTGATATTGATAAATAGCCGCCCCATCTCCAACTCGGACTAGCCCACATCTACCAGGCCACAGAGAAGTGGGTGAAGGAAGAGCCTGCCCCAGAAGATCTTCCTGCCATCAGCTACTTCGCTAGTTTAAACACAGCGGTGTAGCCAGAAGCCAATTCCACCGAGAGGCCACATATACCAACAGAGCAGATAAAGGAGGAATAGCAGCACTGCTGCTTAGCCTCCCCCATCTCCGGATTTAGGCAGTCCGTGATTTAGCGAGACGAGACGAGTCCGGAGCTCAGTTCGTCAGCGCACCTGACGATGGCGCATGTCTGATCGCCGAAATATTGTGCCCGTTGGACACTATGAACCGGCAGTATACCCGTGGACTGTTCGAGCAGCTTAGGTATTGCTTGTTACAGGTTCATTTGTTCCTGTAGTTTTTCACATTCAAATGCGCAGTCAGATACCTTATCCAAATGTTAGTTCATGTAACGATCTGTTGCGGGCTTAAAAGACAGTGAAACTGTTACTCATACAACACGCAAACAGAGTTATGCATGTTAGATTCCGTTTATTGATACCTGAGGTTGCTTATCGAGTCAATTTTCACCGACGAACATAAGCAATATTGGATGTAGCTACGTTACATATTGGCTGCATATACGTTACAACATTTCGTAACATTGCCATCATGTTTCTTTCCTTTATATATCCATTCTACACATAAGAGTCACTCAAAAAATTTACACTGGACTGCCTTACAGTCAAGAATCCGTACGCCAATCAGGCATTGAGGCAATCATCCCACTGACGAATCAGGTTGAAGATATCAGTTTACTAAAACAACGTGTCCTGCTGCGTAAAGTAGTCCGTAACTGCTTGCTGCATATCTTCATCCGACAGGAATCGTCGACTTTTCAAGGCCTTTTTTTTAGAGGACCGATAGTGTGATAATCTTATGTGGAGAGGTGAGAACTATACACCGGGTGCTCAAACGTCTCCCACTTGAATTGGCATAACTTTCGCGTTACGACATTTGCGACAGGGGGCATGCGTTATCATGAAACAACGGCACCCCTTTCTCACAGGAGATGTTCAAAACGCCCTCTGTGGACATTCATACGTGCGTCAATCAGCAGTGGTAGTGAACCTCGGATGCGCTGATGTATCCCCAGTATTGCGTATGGTTTCGCAGCCTTCCATAATACGGGCACGGAGACTCTGAACATCTTGTACTCCGGTTCCATAGACAAGAGCGCACCTTCCACATACACGTTCTTCATTCTCCTATGGGTGTCTACCGGTGTTTGTCCTTGGCAGCCAAGAAAATAATGATATCACACTGGTCCTGTTTGGATGCATTTGGTAATAGTGTAGTCTTCGTTCATGTTTCCGCATTTACCACACGCACGTCGGGAAGACGCGAATGCCACACTAACCCCTTGTCTACATGTTAGTGCTTAAAAACCCGCATCGGAATCACACTAGGTTACATATACGCTTTAACATTTTTGATCGCCCCTTATATTAATACAGTTGCTTCTCTATTATCAATATGTTTCTTCACATTTCCTATAACTGACACATATTTTTCTGATAATAACTCGTGCATCTGCAGATTTGCTTTTCTTCTCTACCTATTCCTTATTCGGACATCCGTACTTTCTATCAGGCTAATTTGTAGGCGCCTGCATTCCCTTTTGGCTGTTTCATTTGTTGCACTTTTTTATTTTTTCTTATCATCAATTAAATTTAGTACCTCATGTATTAGCTAACGATTTACAATTTCCTTGTCTTTTTACCTAGTTGTTTCTCTGCAGCTTTCAGTATTTCATTGGTCCAAGCTATAAATTCACCTTTCTTTGTATTCCCTATCCCTGTTTAAGTTAGCCATTGCTTAATATTCTCTTTGAAGCCATGGACAAACTATGGTTATTTCATTTTACCCAGGTCCCAACTGCTTAATCTCCTATCTTTTTGGAGTTCCTTCAGCTCTAGTCAGGATTTCATTAGTAAAAAATGTAACCAGAGTCCAAATCTGCTCCTGGAAATGTTTTGTAACAGTGCCATCGGCATTTTTGTGCCATTGGACTCCACCCATTGAGATAGAGTGTTGATGATTCTGTTACGCAGCTGCAAAAATTTTGTAGCTCATGAAGGTCAGAAATTGTCACTCAATGCATTCTTCTGATAAAAATTGTTGAAACTGGACCAATGAATCATGAGTCGATTCAACTGTCGCATCACATTATTCAAAGAAGCTGCAATCGCGCTTATGATAAATCAGTTGACAGTGGAAATCCTCTAAATCCTCAAGAATCGCCGGCCGGAGTGGCCGTGCGGCTCTGGGCGCTGCAGTCTGGAACCGAGCGACCGCTACGGTCGCAGGTTAGAATCCTGCCTCGGGCATGGATGTGTGTGATGTCCTTAGGTTAGTTAGGTTTAATTAGTTCTAACTTCTAGGCGACTGATGACCTCAGAAGTTATGTCGCATAGTGCTCAGAGCCATTTGAACCATCTTGAACCTCAAGAATCAGGGTAAAGTGGTTTCTCATAAAGGCCGAGCGAATGTTTTGGCGAAATGAATCTCTGGTTTGGCGAAATGAATCTCACATTTGGTAAACTGATGCATGAAATCCTTCTCCGTCACTCGTAACTTACCTTATTCCCTATTTCAATGAAGCGAGTTGTAATAACATAACGCTCGCCTGCTTCCTTAGCAGTTTTACAGCTGTAAGATGTTGACTTATTGAATTTCACCTATTCACTTTAATGCAATTTACACATGGCAGGGTCAAAAAGCAACATACTAATTTTTTTCAAGGAATATGTACAAAACGGTTGAAAACATGCTGTCATCAGCCAGAACATTGTGACCATCGAGCTGCTGTCGATATAAATCCGTCCACGAGACAGCAGCGTCACCTGGCGAGGAACGACTGACACTCAGACACACGCACTGTGCACGTAGTATCAGGAAGCGTGCTGCCCGTGTGTAGAATGGGGAAGGCGCGTGTTCTATCTGAGTTCGACCGAGGCAGATTGTGATGGCCCCGACGCTCGGTACGAGCATTTCGAAAGCTGCACAACTTGTCAGGTGTTCGAGGTGTGGTAAGTGTCTTCATCATGTGGCAAAACCATGGTCGTGTGGCCACCCCTCATTACGGATGTCGGACTGACCGTAGGCTAGGCAGACTGGTAAAACAGGACAGGCGGCGAACTGTGGTGGATCTAACATCAGACTATAATGCTGGGCAGAGTACAGGTGCACCGGACATTCCCTAACAATGGGCCTCCACAGCAGACGACCCATATATGTGCCGATGTTAACTCTCTGACAATGCAACCACATCTGAAATGGGCACGTGACCACCAGCACTATATTTTAGTGCAGTGGCAGAGTGTTGTACGGTCTGATAAAACCCGATACCTTCTTCGTCGTGCCAATGGGAGGGCGCGAATCCGTCGTCTTCTACGAGAACAGCTCCTTGACACCTTTACTACGGGACGAAGACAAGCTGGCGGCGGCTCCATTGTGCTCTGGGTCACCCGTGTATCCAGTGGAGCTAGTGCAGGGCACTATGACGGCCAAGGAGTATCTTACACTGGTTCCAAACCACGTATACTCCTTCATGACGATCATATTTCCCGAAGGAAGCGGCATTCTTCAACAAGATAATGCGCCACCTCAGTAGCCCAGGAGTGTGATGGAGTGGTTCGAGGAACATAGTGGAAGAGTTCCAATAGATGTGCTGGCCCCACAACTCTCCAGATATGAACCCAATCGAACACATCTGGGATGTGACTGAGCTCATCGCTTCCCTCCCTGGAGTTTACGGGTTATCAGGTGACTTGTGTGTGCAGATGTGGTGCCAACTCCCTTCAGCTACCTACCAAGGTCTCATTGCTTCCATGTCACAACGCGTCGCCGCTGTTATCCGTGCCAAATATGGACATACCGGCCATTAGGCAGGTGGTCATAATGTTCTGGCTGATCAGTGTACAATCGTCGTCCGTTAGGATCTATATAAGTGTGCTAAGTTTTCGTAACGCACGCTTTCACGTGGAAAAAATCGAAGACTAACTGTGTAATCATTCGTGCTCCAATTTGTGATATTACGTTTGGAATGAGCTATGCGGAGAACATGATTCCGCCATGTTAATGGTTTGACAGGCCTAGCGTGCCGAGAATCTGGGGTAACGTTCACATTACCACCTTCGGCACGTTATTGCCACAACATATGTGATGTGGATATTCACAAAAAGTGTTCTATCCAAGAAAATTGCTTTATATACACGAACGTTTACAATGACGAACATAATTTGTTTCTTTTCGTCATTGTCGACATTAGTATATAATTAATTTCTTTAGCTTTAGACGAAACGTTATTTATTTATTATTTTTTGTGAATGTTGATACCACATTTGCCGATGTCACTAACGAGCGAAGCTAGGGATTTGAATGTCAATTAGGCCTCATGAATTTATAAGGGTAAGGCAATCTAGCATATTACAAATGTATTGCCGCTAGCGCCAACAGTGCTGTGTAGCAGGCTGGACAAAGAAAGAGTAGTCTGCCTCTGATACGTAGGAGAGATGGGTAAACTAGTTCTTGTTACGGAAATATCTCTATTGAGATATTTCTTCCTTTCGAACTAGTTCGAGGAACAAGTTCAAATTAACTGCGTAGTTCACTTTCAATGTTAAAGTACCAATAAATGAGAGCACTTAGGAAAACTCTTAAGCTAATAAATTGGAAAGCGAAATTTTATGATTTTACTGCCAACAAAAATTGAATGACCTTAAGAAACAAACAGTGTTTACGCTTTTTATGTAATCTTTTTGTAAGAATGGGCTGAGCGCTTTCAGTTTTAATCCAGGCCGTTATTTGGGAACCTGGGAAATGGGAAGCACCAATGATTAAATCACTCCGTTTACATGCGCCACATCTTCGGGAAGACGAAAACCAAATTTCGGAAACCGTTTTTCGCTGTCGTGTTTACATGTTAAGGTTTGAAGCGGGTTTGCTAATCCAGTTAAATATGGCGTATGGGAAACAGATGTTCCAGAGCCTGATTTAGTCAGCTCAATCGCAATATCTCTTCACTTAAATGTTAGAGTTGACAGCTTCATGCTCAGTCTAATATCTTCAAAATAAGACACTCCGTCGACATTAATACAACATTTTGAAAACAAGATGTAATCTGACAGCCAAATCACGGTTCAAAAACGGTTGCCTGTTTACATGGGAGCGAAAATCGATTGTGAAGCTGGAAAACCGGCAGCTAGAAACGGATTTCCAGAATCGTTTTTGCAGTGTTTACATGACCACGCAGCATCGGTACTGGGAAATCGGTTTTAAAATCCCATGTTGAGAGCCCCATGTAAACGGGGTGAATAAATTATTCTCATTGTCACCGACACTATGTTTACTAAGCACCCAAAACCAGATTTCGTAAACCGATCTCCCAGTACTGCTTTTGGTTGGTCACGGAAACATTCCACAATAGGTTCTGTAAATCCGCTTCTTGCTACCGGTACTCCGCTTCCACAATCGATTTTCGCTACCCTGTATACACACAACGGCTTTTGAAACGTGCTTGGGCTGTCAGGCTACCATATGTTATAAAAAATTCCGGCTAATATGAACGGAGTGACTTTTTACACAGTGAAGGAGAAGCAGAAATATTACACTGAGCGTGAAGCTGTCTACTTTTAATAATAACTGAAGAGAAATAGCGATTGTGCCGAGTAAATCAGAAATTGGAACAGCTGACTGGGCTAGCAAATCCACTTCAGGCCTTAACCAAACGCGACAGCGAGAAACGGTTTCCGAAATTCGGTTTGCGTGTTCCGGGAGAGAAGAGTCGCATGTAAACGTAGTGCAGCACGTTTTCGAGCAACGAAGACTTTCTTACTTAAAGATGAGTTAACCAAGAATATTATTCTCTACGTCACAGTCGAATGAAAATGTGCAAAATATGTCAGATTACAGATAATAAGGAGTGTGGCTAAAACGTTTGTGCCAGCGATCTTGATTTAGGTTTTCTAGGTTTCTCTCAATCACTATAGGTGAACACTGAAAAAATTAGTTCAAAAAGGGTGCCGAATGACGTCCTGCACCATTCTTGACCAATTTCGTCTGTAATGATGTAAATCGGGCGCTTAATCGTAAGGGCCAGTGTTTAAAGTGATTGCGCTTTCCAAATAAATCCTGTGTCTCTTTTTCCTCTAGCATCATCTGGTTTCTGTCGTTCCGTGCATTACCCAGAAGAGAGGACCACACCGCATTGGGTTCGTGTTTCCTGGGCTAACACTTACGATTCACTGGTTCTTTACAATCTTCGTGTTCGATTCTCGCATGATCACATAACGAGTAAATAAAATGGCTCTCAGTAGTATGGGTCTTAACATCTGAGGTCATTAGTCCCCTAGACTTAGAACTACTTAAACCTAACTAACCTAAGGACATCACACACACCCATGCCCGAGGCAGGATTCGAACCTGCGACCGTAGCAGCAGCCCGGTTCCACACTGAAGCGCCTAGAACCGCTCGGCCGCAAAAACCAGCTAACGAGTTATTATTTTGCCCTGTTCTGTCATAGGAAGATTAAACTGGGAAGGACCCGGAAAGGAAAGGAAAGGAAAGAAAGTTTTTATGTCAACACAAAGAACGTCTAGCTGCTTAACGACAATGGCCTTTCGGTGAAGCATTATGTTTGCGTCTGTAGATAGCGGACCGTCACCCGTGACCGGACGCGGTTGTGAGCTAACAGAATACGGACAAGGATCGCTACCCTAGTTTTACGAGACTAAAGGTAGAGGAAACGTACGTACTACTCCGCCACTCTTGTAGAGCGATTCTAAGAAATTTGAAAAATATTAACTACCGTGCTCACAAAATACTACAGGACTGTTAGGCCTGCTTATAACTGAGCCAAAACAGTATACCACAGTTACCTAAAGCTCGAATGGTGCTCGCCACTAAAGACTGGTGTTAGATTTGCAACAGTCATTACTCCACTTCGCAGCTTCTGGCGTGGCTTGAGTGCCTACAGTGCAAATACGAGGGGATTTGAATAAGTAGTGCAACACTTTTTCTCGGAGAGCAGGTTGGTTTTATTCAGGATTCCAACATATCATGTTATTCCCCACTCTTATACCTACAGAACCCTATTTTTCAGCATAATCACCGTTCAGTGCGGCGACACACACCACCCTACTGGGCGTCCCGTATGGCACCACTCTGCTGCTCGACGTCGGAGGCGACGCCCTGCTGCGTCGGTAACCTCCCCACCCACCGTCCACGCACTGTTTGTTTCCCGCGGAGTGCAGCCTTCGTTGGGACAAACAAATGGAAGTCCGAACGTGCGAGATCAGGGCTGTAGGGTGAATGAGGAAGAACAGCCCGATGAACCTTTCTAAGATCCTCTCGGGTATGGTGGCGGTGGTGGTGAGTTCCTATGGGACCAAACTACTGAGGCCATCGGTCCCTAGGCTTACACACTACTTAAACTGACTTACGCTAAGGACAAGACGCACACCCATGCCCGAGGGAGGACTCGAAACTCGAGGGGGGGAGGGGGGGGGGAGGACCGTGGCAAGGCGCCCTGATACCGAGCGGCTGCCCCGTAGTTGGTCTGCATTTTTGTGGTGACGAGCGCAGAGTGCACGAGGGCAGCAGTCGCAGCTGTGTGTGGCAGGTCGGACACGTTTTTGCGAATTTGTTGTGACGATGATGGGCGCCTCGCGCACCGTCTACCGTGCTTTTGTTCACTGCCAGGTCTCTGTACACATTCTGCTGGCGCCTACGAATATAAAAAGAGGCGACTGACAGCTCTGTGCTTGGAAAGCACGTGCGTTACAGACGCCATCTTGTAGGCTACGTATAGGGCCTCCACGTATCGGAACTTCATGAACCTACGGCGGCTGAGGCGAGAATATTCCGCGCTGCCCCACAACAAATCCTACATTTTCCGACCGAAATTGGCCGACAGGAAAAAATTGTTGGTTAACTTATTGAACGTCCCTCGTACTTAACGTCAGGAAAAGGAAGTCTGCACCAAAGACTGTGAAAAGAAGTTAATGTTAACAGGCAGCTCAACCACGAGGAATGGCTGTTACGCCAAATAACACGCTTTGTGGACACATAAGCAGCTCAAACAATTTTAAAAAAAGCTAGATTTCTACCAGCAGTGAACCTTATTAAAGAAAATGAATCCATAAATCATCAATTTATAGTTATTAAACCAGCGATAACCATTCTTACGTCACCCAGTGACGTGTAAAACCGTTGCGAAGAGCCAGAGGTGATCCAGTGCAGTGGATTCCTTGCGTGATAATAGTCCTACTCCATCAAGTCGATCGTGGGACATTCTCCCAAGACCTTGAGACGGGATACCAGGCACTACGCGTTGCAGGGCACTTATGGGTGTGGCCTCACGACTTTCAGATGGACTTGGGTGGTTTTTAAGACGTGCTCTATTCGTTGTTCATACTACGGTACCATGACACCTTGTGTAGCATTGGTACTTCTTGGGATCAGGGCTTAATTTCGGCCAGAACGGCGTTCCGCTACGTTCCGGGTATATCTTTTTAACTCCCTGGAAAAAGTCGGCAACTGAGATTTACAGTAGTACATGTATGTTAAACAGCAACGTAACTATAATCTGCCGCTTCGTGGCACCAGTGAACTTGACAGCTGGTGACTGATGTGATGTGATGGGCAGCGGCGTGTGGCGAGGTACCGTCTGTGGAGCATACCTCGAGATAAGTTGAGTTTAGTTCCGAAGTTGTGATTGTTACAGATCGGTAACATTCGTGTTGACTGTCTTTTATTTACGACTGCCAGCAGCCTCAGACATCTACAAAATAACAAAGATAAGTTGAGCTTCGTTCCGAAGCTGTGATCGATACATATAGCCTTTGTATTAAATCTTGTGGTTTCATAATTTTGATTATAAGAAATTATGTTTCAGAAACCTGAATTTCAAAGCAGTATTATCTAAAAATGATTTCTCATTATAAGTCTTACCATAAATTTTCAAAAATTAGAACTTGTCTTTGTTTATGGTTGGGACAGGAGGGGGGAGGTCGTATGGTTGAAGAGGTGCGTTTATAAATTAAGCACTGGAATTGTTACTAACCAAATCTGTCGCCAATCGATTGTCACTTCCTTTAATTTTTGGACGACGTTTCTTATTCCCTATTTTCTTTAACTGCATGGAATATAGAACGCTATTGTGGGTGTAAAAACATTTGTAAAATGAGATTCTTTAGTAAGTTGTTGAGTCATCAGTTTCATGCAGTTCGCCAAGACTTCCACTCCTCTTCAGCCTGTCAGCCTGCTCCTCCTTATAGTCTGTGTTTTGCATATTTTCCTTTCCGCACCGATTCTAGCCGCGCGAGGTAGACGCGCGGTCTAGGGCGCCTTGCCATGGTTCCCGCGGCTCACTCCGTCGGAGGTTCGAGTCCTCCCTCGGGCATGGGTGTGTGTGTTGTCCTTAGCGTAAGCTAGATTAAGTTAGATTAAGTAGTGAGTAAGCCTAGGGACCGATGACGTCAGCAGTTTGGTCCCTCAGGAAGTTACCACCACTACCACCGATTCACTGGATAACTTACTCATTTCTTATCTTATCGTTCGTTTGAGTTACAGGATCTTTCTGTAACACCGCGTCTCAAATGGTTCGATTATGTTCTTTCCGGGCTTTTCCACCATCCAGTATTCACTTCCGTAAAACACTGTGCCCCAGACGTACATTCTCGGGTACTTCTTCGTCAAATTAAGCTTGTAATCTGATACTAGCGATCTTCGTTTAGCGAGGAATGTCCTTTTTGCTTGTGCTAGTCTGCTTATTATATTCTCCTTGCTTCGTCCTGCATGCGTTATTTTACTTTCAAAGAAGCAGAGTTCCTTCACTTTGTCGGCTAATTTATCCTCAATTTTGATGTTAAGTTCTGCGCTAACCTCATTAGTTTAGTCTTTATTTGGTTTACTTCCACTCCACACATTGTGTTCAGCAGAGCGTTCATTCCCATCCAACAGTTCCTGACGTTTTCTTGTGATACTGTCAATCACACTGCATTGCCACAGACCTACCTGATACTAAGTAGTAGTTAGTTCCATAGATCATTTGAACGGTTCATTTATCGAAATGATGTGGAACGAGTCAGTTTACAGGATCTATATACATGATAAATGTTAATATTAATGAACACAGCTTTTCAGTCCTACTCATGCAACTATATTTAAAAACAATTTTTTTGTTTTCTACTGGCTACCAGTTTTTAAATAGTGATTTGTCAGTGGTACGAAATGAATTGTCCAAGAGAAATTATTTTACGTTACATTAAAAGTTGTTTTCTATTATGTCAGACACTTTATAGTATTGGGCAAATGATGAAAATTTTTTGTTGCTGCATATGCAATCCTCTCTGAGCCATTGTCAGCTTTAACAACGCAGGTCAACAAAAAAGAATTGGAGACCTTTCTGAAATCCAAAAAGTTATTTTGTAAGTTGAAGACGTTTGATTAACATAGTAGAATTCCTTTTTCATATATCACATCGGAATTATTACAAAATATACTTAAGATAAAACATTACATCATGCTTTAAAGTTGCAATTCTGCATTTCGTATGAGCTATACTTCCAATATAATGTACTAAACACGAATGAAATATATTGATAGTGCACTTTTTTTCATAGAAGAGACAGAATTTATGCACAAAAATAAAAAAAACACATTAACTCAAGACTTACTGTAACATATAAAATTCAAAGAAGGAAACGCCAAATTCAATCCCTTTGTTTTCTTACGTGAACACGTCAGCTGTATGAGAAACTTCTTGTGCTACACGTTCTCTTGTGTTGTATAAGACTATCACGTTGCAGCAACCAGCAATGACCTTTATGGATGTGCTCCATCATCCATTTCTTTAATGTCTTGGTGAAACATCCCACCCTGTTCTTCACTCACTGGCCCGAGCTATTTCGGAAACTTGTCTAAAGATGGGTGGCGGAAGTGTACCTTCAGACTCATATTGCATCCTAAGGCTTTATGTTTTTCCAGCATGTTGTTAACGTATTCCATATAGTTTGTGTCTTTCTTATTTCTCAAGAACTGCTGAACCACTTCCCTGAAACCGATCCAAGTTTCTTTTCCTTGAGGAGTCATACATTCTTCAAAAGTTTTGTCTCTACGTGATTCCTTGAGCTGCAGATTTACAAGTAACCTCTTTGACTTTTGCCTCTGAGGGTGCAGGGAACTTGTTAGTTAGGTATATAAAACAGTTGTTACTTTTATCCATTGTCTTTGTAAATTGCTTCATTGGCTCCAATTTAATATGAAAAAGTGGTAGCGGAATTTTCTGAGGATCTGCTAATCATTTCTTGACGATTAAGTACAATACTTTGAGGCCATTCTCGTGTTGTCTGATGGTTGTTTCTATCTCGGCAGTCCCATTCACAAATGTAACATGGGTATTTGCAGTACCCTGTTATTGTCCTAACAACATCAACAAAACCGTCTAATCACCACAGATCATCCACTGACGTTCACTGTAGATTACTGTTTCGAGTACTAGCTTGAGATTCTGAGTCAATGAAGTGTCTCTAGTCAACTGTTTTGTACTCAGCTCCTAACTTTTAATGAAGTTTGAAATGTTGGTGATAGAGTACTAAAGAATCTTCTTATCTAAAATATTGTTATAAGTATTTCTCTCTGTGTCTGTAGAATGTTACAGTTGTTCCTGAAACTGTTAAGTTCTTTTCTTTCATCCTTGGAGCTATGAAATCTGAAGTATCCTTTGGGAGACTCAAACCTCCGACCAAATCGTTTAGCTCAAGTTGCGTGAAAGGTTTGAACATATCTTGCACATCTGCCAAATCAGACTTTTCAGAATGCTCATCTCATGTACAATTTTACTTGGAATGATGTATCTGAATATTCTTGGGAAGGATTGTTACAGGAAGAACATAATCTAGCAGATTCAAAGTTAGGATAAATCATTCCTTTTTTTGTTTTTCATGTAGACCTTTTACTTTTCAAATATACAAGTAACAGCCATCCAGATGGTTCTTTGGTGAAAGACACATTATTGGAACTCCAGAACTAAGGGACTTCAATTTTCCGTTTGACCATTTTCTTATATCCCCAATATAAGCGCTACACGCACTACGACAGTCCCATGATTTCTCCTGATCACCCAGTTTCGCTCCAGTATAAGCAAAATAAACCTTTTTAATGAATGAGGTTATGTTCCCTCAGTGGTTGGCGGTCATAAAACGTCCACAGATATAAAAAATATACCTGAATTGTTCAAACACTTTCTCCTCTGCATGGTTACAGTTCAGTAATAAGCGTAAACAAAATAGTTCACTGAAACATTTTTCTAAATGCTCTTGCTCAGCACTAGTTGAGTAACATTATCTGATTTCCACCACTGCAACAGTGGAAAGTGCTGCCATCTGCTGCTGTGTCCTCTGTAATACTTTTATCTGCAAAGACACAGTAACTCAAAATTAATTGCTTCGAACTGCCTTTGGCTTAAAAATAATTGTGTTCGTTTCATTGCGCATATTGTGTTTTTAATGTTGTTGTTGTTGTTGTTGTTGTTGTGGTCTTCAGTCCTGAGACTGGTTTGATGCAGCTCTCCATGCTAATCTATCCTGTGCAAGCTTCTTCATCTCCTAGTACCTACTGCAACCTACATCCTTCTGAATCTGCTTAGTGTATTCATCTCTTGGTCTCCCTCTACGATTTTTACCCTCCACGCTGCCCTCCAATACTAAATTGGTGATCCCTTGATGCCTCAGAACATGTCCTACCAACCGATCCCTTCTTCTGGTCAAATTGTGCCACAAACTTCTCTTCTCCCCAATCCTATTCAATTCTTCCTCATTAGTTATGTGATCTACCCATCTAATCTTCAGCATACTTCTGTAGCACCACATTTCGAAAGCTTCTATTCTCTTGTTGTCCAAACTATTTATCGTCCATGTTTCAGTTCCATACATGGCTATACTCCATACAAATACTTTCAGAAACGACTTCCTGGCACTTAAATCTATACCCGATGTTAACAGATTTCTCTTATTCAGAAACGCTTTCCTTGCCATTGCCAGTCTACATCTTATATCCTCTCTACTTCGACCACCATCAGTTATATTGCTCCCCAAATAGCAAAACTCCTTTACTACTTTAAGTGTCTCATTTCCTAATCTAATTCACTCAGCATCACCCGACTTAATTCGACTACATTTCATTATTCTCGTTTTACTTTTGTTGATGTTCATCTTATATCCTCCTTTCAAGACACTGTCCATTCCGTTCAACTGCTCTTCCAAGTCCTTTGCCGTCTCTGACAGAATTACAATGTCATCGGCGAACCTCAAAGTTTTTATTTCTTCTCCATGGATTTTAATACCTACTCCGAATTTTTCTTTTGTTTCCTTTACTGCTCGCTCAATATACAGATTGAATAACATCGGGGGGAGGCTACAACCCTGTCTCACTCCCTTCCCAACCACTGCTTCCCTTTCATGCCCCTCGACTCTTATAACTGCCATCTGGTTTCTGTACAAATTGTAAATAGCCTTTCGTGCCCTGTATTTTACCCCTGCCACCTTTAGAATTTGAAAGAGAGTATTCCAGTCAACATTATCAAAAGCTTTCTCTAAGTCTACAAATGCTAGAAACGTAGATTTGCCTTTCCTTAATCTTTCTTCTAAGATAAGTCGTAAGGTCAGTATTGCCTCACGTGTTCCAACATTTCTACAGAATCCAAACTGATCTTCCCCGAGGTCGGCTTCTACCAGTTTTTCCATTCGTCTGTAAATAATTCGCGTTAGTATTTTGCAGGCGTGGCTTATTAAACTGATAGTTCGGTAATTTCCACATCTGTCAACACCTGCTTTCTTTGGGATTGGAATTATTATATTCTTCTTGAAGTCTGAGGGTATTTCGCCTGTCTCGTACATCTTGCTCACCATATGGTAGAGTTTAGTCAGGACTGGCTCTCCCAAGGCCGTCAGTAGTTCCAATGAAATGTTGTCTACTCCCGGGGCCTTGTTTCGACTCAGGTCTTTCAGTGCTCTGTCAAACTCTTCACACAGTATTGTATCTCCCATTTCATCTTCCTCTACATCCTCTTCCATTTCCATAATATTGTCCTCCAGTACATCGCCCTTGTATAGACGCTCTACATACTCCTTCCACCTTTCTGCTTTCCCCTCTTTGCTTAGAACTGGGTTTCCATCTGAGCTCTTGATATTCATAAAAGTGGCTCTCTTTTCGCCAAAGGTCTCTTTAATTTTCCTGTAGGCTGTATCTATCTTACCCCTAGTGAGATAAGCCTCTACATCCTTACATTTGTCCTCTAGCCATTCCTGCTTAGCCATTTTGCACTTCCTGTCGATCTCATTTTTGAGACGTTTGTATTCCTTTTTGCCTGCTTCACTTACTGCATTTTTGTATTTTCTCCTTTCATCAATTAAATTCAGTATCTCTTCTGTTACCCAAGGATTTCTACTAGCCCTCGTCTTTTAACCTACTTGATCCTCTGCTGCCTTCACTATTTCATCCCTCAAAGCTACCCATTCTTCTTCTACTGTATTTCTTTAGCCCATTCCTGTCAATTGTTCCCTTATGCTCTCCATGAAACTCTGTACAACCTCTGGTTTAGTCAGTTTATCCAAGTCCCATCTCCTTAAATTCCCACCTTTTTGCAATTTCTTCAGTTTTAATCTACAGTTCATAAGCAATAGATTGTGGTCAGAGTCCACATCTGCCCCTGGAAATGTCCTACAATTTAAAACCTGGTTCCTAAATCTCTGTCTTACCATTATTTAATCTATCTGATACCTTTTAGTATCTTCAGGATTCTTCCATGTATACAACCTTCTTTTATGATTCTTGAACCAAGTGTTAGCTATCATTAAGTTATGCTCTGTGCAAAATTCTACCAGACGGGTTCCTCTTTCATTTCTTAGCCCCAATCCATATTCACCTACTATGTTTCCTTCTCTCCCTTTTCCTACTGTCGAATTCCAGTCACCCATGACTATTAAATTTTCGTCTCCCTTCACTACCTGAATAATTTCTTTTATCTCATCATACATTTCTTCAATTTCTTCGTCATCTGCAGAGCTAGTTGGCGTATATACTTATACTACTGTAGTAGGCATGGGCTTCGTGTCTATCTTGGTCACTATAATACGTTCACTATGGTGTTTGTAGTAGCTTACCCGCACTCCTATTTTTTTATTCGTTATTAAACCTACTCCTGCATTACCCCTATTTGATTTTGTATTTATAACCCTGTATTCACCTGACCAGAAGTCTTGTTCCTCCTGCCACCGAACTTCACTAATTCCCACTATATCTAACTTTAACCTATCCATTTCCCTTTTTAAATTTTCTAACCTACCTGCCCGATTAAGGGATCTGACATTCCACGTTCCGATCCGTAGAATGCCAGTTTTCTTTCTCCAGATAACGACGTCGTCCTGAGTAGTCCCCGCCCGGAGATCCGAAAGGGGGACTATTTTACCTCCGGAATATTTTACCCAAGAGGACGTCATCATCATTTAACCATACAGTAAAGCTGCATGCCCTCGGGAAAAATTGCGGCTGTTGCTTCCCCTTGCTTTCAGCCGTTCGCAGTACCACAACAGCAAGGCCGTTTTGGTTAGTGTTACAAGGCCAGATCAGTCAATCATCCAGACTGTTGTCCCTGCAACTACTGAAAAGGCTGCTGCCCCTCTTCAGGAACCACATGTTTGTCTGGCCTCTCAACAGATACCCCTCCGTTGTGGTTGCACCTACGGTACGGCTATCTGTATCGTTGAGGCACACAAGCCTCCCGACAAACGGCATGGTCCATTTCATGGTTCATGGGGGGAGGGGGGGGGGGGGTGTTTTTAATAAAAGTTACAAATACTAAAATTATAAAAGAACTATATGTGATAGGACAAAACCAAGGGTATTTTTGGACTCAGGTGAACAAATTCAGTATAAAACAAGTGTCATAATCAAAAAACGAAAGCGAATGTTACCTGTGTAATGGGTAATAAAGGTCATTTTCCTTGTAGTGTTTTAGGTGTGAACAACACACTCGCAATATGTAACAGTATCACGAATGTATTTAATAGTAATGACAACGACATATAAATGTGTCAGCTCATTTTAAGTTGACGTGGCATAGAGCCACAAAAATCTGCACTTGATAATGGCATGAGGCCGAAATTGCAATCGTGAAATAATGAAAGTGTTACAGTCACTGGCGTAAATATGATGTCTTTTATCAACATCTCTGTTTTTCTCAAATTGTGATGGATTATTTATGATGAATTTCATTTGCGAGTATATGTATTGTGATGGCACGGTTAAAATGCCTAGCTCATTGAAGAGGTTCCTACATGACATCTGTGGGTGAACACCACATATTAATCATACTGCTCGCTTTTGTGCAGTCAGTCCTTTGTTTCTAAGTGGTGGATTGCCCCTGAATATTATGCCAAAGTACTTAGTGAGTGGAAATATGCCAAATGTATCAGAAAGTTAATTCGTTTGTTTCCAAGATCAGCAACTAAAGAAACGCAAAAAAAAGTTGAATTTAATTGTCTGAGGAGCTTAGTAACATGCTTATTCCAGCTGATGTTTTCATCAATATGTACACCCAAGTATTTGAAGCTTTCTTATACTATTTGCTGATTCCTGCACATGTACTACACAATTACTGGTATGGACATATATGTTCTACAGAACTGAATCAAGTGTGATTTTTCAAACTTCATGGAGTGCCCATTTTCTGAGAACCATTTTATAATTTTCTGTAAAATATCATTCACAATCTCATCTGTTGCTTCTTCTCTAACAGGATTTATGATAACATTAACATCCTCTGGAAAAAGTACCAGTTCTGCCTGTTCAGTGTTAAGAGGAAGGTCATTCATACATTTAAGGAATAGGAGTGGACGCAAAATTCATCCCTGTGGAACTCCCTTTGCGATTTCTCCCCAGTCACTAAAATTTTGTACGCTTATGGCATCACTAAACGTACTAAAAATTTGCTCCAAAATAGAAGATTTTATGTGGACATCAAGGGTCAGTGTAGTTGATGGAGATGACAAAGAAATGTCTTACAGGAGAGAAGTGTTCGTTCACTAATGTTATTCAGCATCTATACCAATGACCAACCACTACCAGCGAACACAAGTAGTTTCCTTTATGCCAATTATCTGGCCTTACCGACTTAAGGGAAATCTTTTGAAGATGTTGAAGCACACCTGACAGACACATTGAAAGAGTTGAGTGCCTGTTACTCTAATAATCAGCTTCGTTCAATCCTAGTTAAATCACAACTGTGTTTCTTCTTTAGTACAATCAGGCCTGTGACATACTTAACATCACATGGCAAGGGATACAGCTAATAAATAGGCCATATTCAAAATATCTGGGAGTTACTCTGCATCGTATGCTGATGTACATGCAGCATTGTAAGAATACTAGAATGAAGCTGGAATCCAGAAATCATACTCTTCGCAAGATTACTAGTAGGACTTGGGGCTATTGACCACAAATCCTGAGAACGATAACACTAGCAATATGTTACTGTGCTGCGGAGTATGCATTCCCAGTGTGGTACAAATGCACCCACGCAAACACTAAACGAAATCTGTAGGCTTTTTACAGGTTGTCTGAAACATACGACATTTGTAAGGAAACTACCAACTTGCTGGCATAGCACCAGCAGATATTCGTCATAAAGTAGTTTCCCATGCAGTGAGAACAAACCATGCTCATCAGGAAAACCGTTCATTACTTGAACACATTCCAGCAGCCCCAAGGTTGAAGTCCAGAAGAAGTTTCCTAAAGACCACTTCTGTCTTAAACAACAGCAGCTACAGCACGAAAACAATCGTGGATTTCTCGAACTGAGAAGAACTCTGCCTGGCCTCTCCCTTCGGAAACCCTCCAATCTGGGTAAGAATGGAATTGGGTCTCGTGGAGGCAGCTCAGCTGCCTTCGTTCTGGAGTTGCAAGACCCAGGGTTAATCTCCAGAAATGCCATTTCGCTGTGGGCACCACCAACCACAGACCATGGAGTGCTTACTGGATTACCAACTATGCCCTGCATCTTGCGTAGAAGAAGATCTGCTTGCAACTCCGAGCACAAATGAAGTTGCAAGATTTTGATCACCAGTAGTGTAGTTTGATAATTATTTCTTTCATTTGTTTTTAGTGGTAATTAACTTGTATTGTTTTTCTTTCTGACTTGAATAAATAACTGAGAATAGCCTTGCCATCAATGAATCATATCATCTATATCCTTTCACCCTGAATTCCAGTCACACTGTTCGACCTTTCCTTTAATTCCGCCATTGCTTCTTAAACGTACAGTATGAAGAATAGGTGAGCAAGACTCCATCCCTGCCTTACACCATTTTTCACCCAGATACCTCTCTCATGGTCCTCTACTCTCATTGCCTCCTCTTAGTTCTAGTAAATTCTCAGAACGGAATAGAAAAAAAGTACTTGCATCACTGAAACTTCTTTTATTTTTCAATGTAGTCTCCTTGTAGATTAATGCACTTGGTCCATCGATGTTCCAGTGCCTTGATCCCATCTCGAAAATGTGTTTCCTCCAGGCCTGCAATATGGTTGTCAACCCCGGCTATCATTCTTCGTTTGAAGTGAATCTCCTTCGATCAAAAAAAAAAAAAAAAAAAAAAAAAAAAAAAAAAAAAAAAAAAAAAAAAAAAATCTGTTTTGGGAAGAGTGGAAGTCTGACAGAGCCATATCAGATGAATAAGGCGGGTGTGTCAACAATTCATATTTTAGTTTGTGTTATTTAGCCGTGGCGGTGGCACATGTGTGCGGGCATGCATTATCCTGATGGAAGATGACTTTCTTCCTTGCTAAACCTGGCCTTCTTTTGACGTATCTTTCGTTGCAATTTGTCCAGGAGGTTAGCATGGTATTCTCCAGTGATTGTTTGCCCAGTTCTTCAGTTAAAAAGTGATGTACCCTTTCATATGACATCTGGCAAGCGTGAGTAATTTCATGCACTTTCAATCGGCGATTCTCCATGACCATTTTGTGCACTTTTGCAATGATTTCTCAAGTAGTGACACATCTTGGCCGACCACTGCGCGGATCATGATCTAAGCTCTCCCGACCAAATTTAAATTCATTTGTCCACTTGGCAACAGTTGAATATGAAGCAACAGAGTCCCCTAGTGTATTATGGAAATCGGTATGAATGTCCTTTGCTTTCATACCTTTCTTTACGAAGTACTTAATCACTGCTCGAATCTCGATTTTTTCCATCTTCTCAAATCACTAAGCGGGAACAACAACAGAGCCACGTCACCGCCACAGCTCTCTTCCGAGAGCACTGAAGTGGCACGTGTTTACAGGCATCAGTCCAATGAATATCACGAGAACAACTCGTTGCGCTATCGCTGACCTCTCGTGGTGATTCCTAGAATTTTTCAAACCACCCTCGTACAACTTTTTCACAGAATATCAAACATTTTGCACTATTTTAAGTTATCGAACGGTATTTCCAGTTGCGATAATGACGTGCAAATTTCAGCTTTTGTCTCTGTTGAACAGCAGTCACCATGGGAGCCAGGCGTTTGCTGCAGAGGCCCGTACACAGCAACGTTCGCTGAACTGTCGTTGGGGAGATACTGTTGGTAGCCCCTTGGTTCATCTGGACAGTCAGTTTCTCAAAAGTCGAACGTCTATTCGCCCGCATAGATATCCGCAGGCGTCGTTCACCTCTGTCGTCTATGGCCGTGGCACATCACAATTGCATCGGCTCCTGTTTTGGATAGCGCCATTTTGCCATGCACAGTATACTTTAGCCACGAGAACACGCATACTGTTCACAAACTTACCCATTTCGGAAATGCTTCCACCCTTGGCCCGAAAGCCAATGATAAAGCCCTTTTAAATGTTAGATAAATCACTTTTTGCCGCACTACAACAACGACTGTTCTGTTTTCTGCGTCCCCCGACACACTTTATATGCACTGCCAACTGTGAGTGGCTAGTCGACGTCGCACTCCGTCTTCAGGCCACAAGTGGCCCATTGGGACCATCCAGCCGCCATGTCATCCTCAGCTGAGGATGCGGACAGGAGGGGCGTGTGGTCAGCACACCGCTCTCCCCGTCTTTATGATGGTTTTCTTTGACTGCAGCCGCTACTATTCGGTCGAGTAGCTCCTCAATTGGCATCACGAGGCTGAGTGCACCCCGAAAAATGGCAACAGCGCTTGGCGGCCTGGATGGTCACCCATCCAACTGCCAGCGTAGTGGACGTTGATGTTGTACATAGGCGGTGACTGGGCCACGTATAATCACCCGACTTTTTCAAAGTCAGTTATGTCAGTGGATTTCCGAATTCGTGGAGCATATTGTCACTAGACTGATTCACCATTCATTTCTGCTCCACATATATACTTAGCACAGTGTCTACAGTCTTGGATAACTTCAAACGATTACCACTCCTCAATACTTTACTGTCCCACTTTCTTACATATTGATTTGTCCTGATGATTCTCTTAAACTTCAGTCTACTCTTTGTCATTATTAAGTCGTGATTTAGCGCTATATCTATTCCGAGGTAAGCCTTACAGTCCAATGTTTATCTCACATTAATGCTGCCAAGCTGTTGACTTCCAGTGTCTCTAGGCCTTTCCAAGAATACATCTTTCTCTTTGATTCTTGAACAGTATACTTACTATTGCTCGCTTAAACTTACTGCATAACTCAAGGATTGTTTCTCTTCTCTTACTGTTATTACTGAGTCTGTATACTTCTTTAACTCTGTATTCTGTTCCTTCCCCTGCTGTAACATTTTATCCCTCACTATTATTAGATTTGCACCTCCCCTTAAATACTACGTTACTCTTTCGATGCCCTCATCTCTCCATCTCTTCACTTTATCCTTGTGCACGTATCCAAAAGAACAGACACCACTTATATATGATTAAGGTGAAGACGGCCAATGATCTCTTCAGTGCAGATGCACATCAGGTTCGGACGGTTACGGGAATCGGCGCGATTAATGAGAGTAATGGGCAGGGACACGACATTAGTAGCAAGCGGCTAAGTTGAGAATTTTAGACAGAGAATCTCCGCCTAGTAAGCAGGGGATGCAGGTTCGAATCCCGGTCTGGCACAAATTTTCAACTTTCCCCACTGATTTAACTCAGTGCCCACTCGCAGCAGATGTTTCTGATTCCTTTGTGTCGCCAATTCTGTTGCAATTCCTGCAGAATTCTGTAACCCATCGCACTTTTAATAGTGAACGACTGGATGGGAGACTTAACAAACGATTTTCTCCCTGTTCTTCATCTAAGAAATATGAAAATAATTCGCAGCAAACAGCATTCCATCCTTTCGTTCCTATCCTCATTCAGGGTGAAGTGGTGAACTTCTTCACCTAAATAGTCTTTTGATGCATTAAAGATAGATTGAACATATTTATAATGTATTTTAAGCTTAATGAGCGGTATCAACGGTTCATAAAGTAATGACTATCATCTTTTTGTGACCTTGTTATACACAGATACACAGGCACCAAATTTATTATTACTAATAGAGCAATGCTGCATTTTTTCTGCACAGTAGAAGTGATACAATAAAAGTTTTTCGTAATCCTGAAGCTGTGAACACACTGACGACTGCAAAACGTTGCCAACTGTTCGTCGAAGTCAATATCACAGTTGAATTAAAAGATATTTCTAGTAAGAAGGTTCATTCCCTCACTCCGTACAGGGATGGGAACAGAAAGCTGATACGTTATTTGCTGTACTTTTTCATATGGAAAATATAACTGGGTCTAGGAAGAAAATCCTTCGGTAAGTTTCAGTACCGGCTTTTCATTATTAAAGAAACACTTGGTTACAGAATTCCCTCACAACTGCAACAGAATTGGCGATTTATTTTCATCTGATTTGTTAACATTTTTTCTACAGAGAAGGGTCATCAGTGACGAGTTTCGAGTGGTGCATACATTTATTTAATTGACACGTTAAATTTTGCTTTTTTGCCAAAACAAGGTATAAATCGCACAAACTTACCTTGGAATAGCTTTTGCGACAGTATCTTGAAACTGTGCCTCATGAAACAAGCAATAGGCGGCCAGAGAACGGAAACCTTCATTGTGTCGGTTTGCTGTAAAACAAGAGAAGAAACTTCACGTTTATTTTCATATAGCCAGTTCTCATTGCACTAGGTTTCCACGGCTTTTAGGAGTTACATTACTGAACTGAAAAAAAAATTAAATGAAAACTGTAGCTTCTAGTACATCGACCTAGATAAGAAAGATCCATATGTTAATCATACAACAATATACTGGCCTCGTTGTATGCTATCATTTGCCAAAATCTCCTTTCGATATCTGGAGCCTTTTTGCAGATATGACGATATATGAATATTTCATTCTCGCGCGTGTGCAGTCGGTAGCGAACGTGCTACATAAATTCCACTTAGTTGTGATTGGAGGCAGGAAGAGACCTCCTCTCAATTCTAAAGAAAAATGCAATATATTAGCTTAATTTCATACGCAGGAGCATATGGTGCAATATGCACCAAATGCAAAATCATAGAGACGCATATTTTTCATTGTAAACTCTTTCGAATATCGCGCAGCGTCTTAATTAACTGCAGGTATCACAGTAAGTACGACCATTAGCGAGATGATGGGTACTGCACATGAAGCTGACATAAAAAGCTATGAGTAAAAATCAATTTTTTATGAATAGTTTCTGTAAAATCGTGTGAGAAAGACTACGGAGACAGCGGAGGACGCATGTCGCCACTGCTGCACCTTGACTAGTAGGTTAATCAGCGTTCTCTGTGAGCACCCATAGACATGTAAACACTGTGTGATCAAAAGTATCCGGACACACCCAAAAGCATACGTTTTTCATAGTAGGTCCATTGTGCTGCCATCTACTGTCAGGTACTCCGTATCAGCGACCTCAGTAGTCATCAGACATCGTGAGAGAGCAGAATTGTGCACTTCGCAGAACTCACGAACTTCGAACGTGGTCAGCTGATTGGGTGTCACTTGTGTCATACGTCTGTACGCGAGATTTCCACCCTACTAAACATCCCTAGGTCCACTGTTTCCTTTGAGATAGTGAAATGGAAACGTGAGAGGACACGTACAGCATGAAAGTGTACAGGCCGACCTCGTCTGCTGACTGACAGAGACCGCCGACAGTTGAAGAGGGTCGTAATGTGTAATAGGCAGACATCTATCCAGACCATCATACAGGAATTCAAAACTGCATCAGGATCCACTGCAAGTACTATGGCAGTGAGGCGGGAGGTGAGAAAACTTGGATTTCATGGTCGAGCGGCTGCTCATAAGTCATAAGCCACACATCACACCGGTAAATGCCAAACGACGCCTCGCTTCGTGTAAGGAGCGTAAACATTGGACGACTGAACAGTGGAAAAACGTTGTGTGGAGTGACGAATCACGGTGCACAATGTGACGATCCGATGGCAGGGTGTGGGTATGGCGAATGCCCGGTGAACGTCATCTGCTAGCGAGTGTAGTGCCAACAGTAAAATTCGGAGGCGGTGGTGTTATGGGGTGGTCGTGTTTTTCATGGAGGAGACTTGCATGTTGATTTGCGTGGCGCTATCACAGCACAGGCCTACAGTGATGTTACAAGCACCTTCTCGCTTCCCACTGTTGAGCAATTCGGGAATGGCTATTGCATCTTTCAACACGATCGAGCATCTGTTCATAATGCACGGCCTGTGGCGGTGTGGTTACACGACAATAACATGCCTATAAAGGACTGGTCTGCACAGAGTCCTGACCTGAATCGTATAGAACACCTTTGGGATGTTTTGGAACGCCGACTCGTGCCCGGCCTCTCGCAACGACATCGATACCTCTCCTCAGTGCAGCACTCCGTGAAGAATGGGCTGCCATTCCACAAGAAACCTTCCAGCACCCGATGGAACGTATGCCTGCGAGATTGGAAGCTGTCATCAAGGCTAAGCGTGGGCCAGCACCATACTGAATTTCAGCATTACCGATGGAGGCCGCCAAAACTTGTAAGCCATTTTCAGCCAGGTGTCCGGATACTTTTGATCACATAGTGTAGCTCCCTGGACAGCGCGCCGAGTCGGCACGTAGACTATCGGCTTTCTTTCTGTGCTTAATCACAGCCATCCGTCTTTATGTACAAAATATCAAGCTGCGTAATGGGAGCATTTAAAAATCAAACTGTTAAACATAGTATTCAGGACCGTATGATCAGTCATTATTAAATGCACTATAGAGGCCACGGTGATTGGCCTCCATGGTGGGTGGTGGAAGCTAGCCATCAGAGGTCAGGAGGCCAACAATCCAACAGCTTGGATGTGGTGACAGTGGAGCTGTGGGTGGAAGCCATGGCAGTCTCGAGACATGTTGTCATAAAAACTTCATTGTTTGAGCATTCATTTACTGTTCTTCAACGACAACCAGCAATCGTGATGAGACTTGGAGAAGTAAACACCCCAGGATTTAAGCTGAATACGACCTGTGAGGAGGCACGGCCTTCAGCGGAAAGCCTGACAGCTGGCAGTGTCGAACGCTCGCTAGTGATGACGGCAGCGGTTCTGCAAGGACGCAGACAGCAGCAACGAGCAGCGGCCTGTGATCCAGACCAAAGTCTAGCTTGCAGTCCAGGATGTAAGATGCGCAGGCAGACAGGATCAAGGCGCAGACCCTGGACGTCCACCCACAGCAGCAGCAGCAGTGGCTGCCAACACAGTCAGAGACAGAGAGCGAGGAGTTGCCCTGCTTGTGCGATGGCGGTTGAATGGCTGCAGCGCCCTGGGATCGAACTGTAGACCACCAGGGAAGGAGGCCAGCAGCAGCTGAAGTAGGCCTCCAGATGGCCAGCCGTTTGGAGGGCGCCAGTTCCTCAACATCGGACTTGGTGCAAGCAGCAGCGACAGAGTCCAGCGATGGTGACTGGTCTGTCCACAGACACGTAGACTGTTGAGGGCTTCCCCTCAGGACTGGTGGCTCACGGACTGCGAAACCTTTGGTGCAAAATGACGTATGTCTATGGGATCGACCTGCCCTTGTTTCGCTACAGCATTGGTTTCTATCACATAAGCTGTGGTGTCGTCCGAAGATCACGGCGCTACACCAAAGTCAACGACCGAGCGATGTGGTGCAGTTCTTAGCACACAGGACTTGCATTCAGGAGGACAACAGTTCAAATAGCTGTCTCGCTATTCAGAGTTAGGGTTTCCACGATTTCCCTAAATCGCTCCAGGTGAATCCAAGGATGGTTCCTTTGAAAGGGGCATGGCCGTTTTCCTTCCTCATCCTTGAAAGAATCCGAGCTTTTGCTCCGTCCCTTAAGACTTCGATGTCGATGGGACGTTAAACACTTACCCACTTATCGAAAGTCAGCCACACATATCAAGACCACAGACATTAACAATGTCTCACTGTACACCGCAACAGCATATACGAGAGGCTGAAGAAGACTCGTCGTCTCTCTTAGTGCAGCAGTGTTCTCACATGGAGGTCAATAAAGAGCCAAGTATAGAAGCGCTCTGCCCCAGTTCGTGATCTCAGTTGAAGCAGTCAACATCAATGAGTAGGACCAGCGTTTGTCAAGTCTCTGAAGGACGTGTACTTCTGTAAATGCTGAACATTGTACTTCAAGAAATGAGTTTGTTAACTAGTGCATCAAATGATGCTTTAATATCAAATGCCGTAGTAAATTATCAAGCACTCCTGCAGCAAAGGATTGTATCAAGTTAAGTAAATTAAAGTAACTAATATTTCATGTGTTGTGGTATGGACGAGCCATCTCCCACAGCAATCAAAGAACCGACAGTTATGGCCGGACTATTGTGGTTTCGTCAGGTCTGCCTGCAGTGGTTCTGCCTTTCTGCTGTGTCGCTGACATTACGACTCGGGTCCTTCAGCTGGCCAGTGATGTGGTAATTGCCTAGGATTGTAGTGCCAGTCCTTGTTGTTTCAGCAGACAGTCCCGACTATTTTTACATTAGCACCTAGCTGTGGGCAAAGGGTATGCTGAAATTGAATGAAATACTGCATAGGAGACCGCATTCCCCACAAACACACACGCAGTAGAGCAAACCGCTAGTCACCCCAGGAGTCTCTTCAGGAAGGGCGTATCTCGAGTGGAAATGATGCAGCACGCCACGAGGGGGAGTAATGGTGGGCCGGCTCACCTTATGGAAGCTACTCATCTTGTGGCATTTATGCCTCATCTCTACCTGCATTTCATGTTACATTTTAACATTCAGTATAGGAAGATTGATGTCACTGTAAGGTAGCAAGAAGCACACACATCGTGCCACATGAGAGATGGTCTCAGAGCGCGAGAACAGTGGGATGGGCCAGAGCTGTATTGCGTTGGAACCTCTGTGCAGACAGCAGAGAGACACTGGCGACGCTTGGCGCAAAATGGTATAACTTTCTCCATTTATATTTACTGTTTAAATATTAATGTACATCTCCAACTGTGCTGGAGACGTTGCTTGCACTGAGAACTTATCAACAATAACTTCAGTAACTTTGTATCATTATGCAAAAACTAGATACAAAATTCCACTTAATGTTGATAGTCACTATGGGCCAATCACAGTTATGCCCTGAGTGGGCAGGTGCCAAACTGCAAAGATAACTCATTACTGGTCTGTGGTCGTTTCTGGAGGAGGCAATACGGGAATCTGCATTTAAAATGTGATCTCACATTAAGACAGAATTATTTATAAAAATTGCCTCGGAAGACGTTCTCGTGAAAGCCTGTGTTAATCTAGTGCGAATTCTAAGTTCATGAGGAGGTTTCTATTGTGACTTTTCTGGTGCTCTAGAAATAATTAGCATCTGGTAACTTTGCCATGAGTAATAATAGAAAACTAACTCTCTTGATTTTTTGCTTCTATAAATAGAAATAAAAATGAGGTGGCATCCTCATCTTCCGTAACTTAATTTTTAATAGAACTGAACTCTTTCCCTCTAGCCATCTCGTTGTGCACTGTTTACTACATGCAAGCTGAAGCCTGCAGCCAGCATAGAAGAAATGAGTCAGAACGATGGCTGGGAGACATCTTTACAAGACAAGAGGGACAAGTTGCCTCCAAGTTGTGCTAGGGAAAGTGAGCTTGGACATTACTTTCTGGAATCCAGAGTGTTTGTTGATACTGGCACATTTTTTGGTGGGAAGTGCTGTATTCAGGAACCCATCGTGTTGTGTACGAGGGTTGAAATTTGAGTTTGCCTTGAGACTGCTAATAGCCCCATTATCCTCACATTATTACACTTGGCATAGCTGTGCATGGATGTGTGACTATATGGCAGACTACATTTTGAACTAGAGCGTTTACAACCCTCATTTACTTTACACCATGTCGAAACACTGGCAGCTGCTCAGAGACGGACCAGAAAAATAATGTAACTCAACTAAGAACTGCGAAAACTGTGAGAGAATAGCGGTATTCTGACCGCTTTGTAGACTTACCATTTGAATTTTTCAGTTGAGCAAGTCCCCCACCACCTCACTCCATGTCAAGAGCACACAGAACAACACGGCTGGCAGATGCGCAATTAGCAGGGCATGTACGGGGAGAGTGGTAGTGGTGGGGGTTGCGGGTAGGAACTGTAGGGGAGGTACCGAGCGCTGGAGGGGAAGTGTCATTCTAGAGTGAAGCCTGTGCTCACATTCTTTTTAATATTAAGTGGAGCCCTTCGATACCAACACTTGCAAAAAGATCTACTGTCCCACCTGCTTTGTTTAGTGTCCAGAAAGAATTCTGCTGAAAATTCAACAAAAGCGACAAAATAGCTTGTTAACCATTTGTGACTGTCAGGGAAGTATTATGAATGGCGAATTTTGAATAAAACCTACATACTTCTCTTGTTGCCACATTAAAACGCTTCTTTTGCCAAAACACAGCAGAGCTTACACATTGTCACCTCAATAACAAGTGCGCAGAAGCAATTGCGAGAGAATTATGAAACAGTGGTCTAGTAATCATTCCATGTAGGCTTTCACGGCCGGCGTCTTTATCAGTAAACTCTTCCGGGCTAAGTTGCCGTGGTCGATCTGTAGAACTTCTTCTCCCTGACGTTTCGTTCTCAACTACGGAGAACATCTTCCGAGGTGAGTCGACGACTGGCTGCTAGGAGCTGGGGCCGCCGCTTATATAGAGATCGTAGGGGGCGCCACCGCACGTCACATGGCGTCGATGTGCAGCTATCTCTGGCTATGGTCTGTTCTCTCGATTGCAGGCAATCGATTGTCACGTGATTGATGCAACGTCGACCGCCATATCTTATCCAATTTTAATCCTTCTTCTTTACGATTAAAATTGTATTGATGTTTGTGGATTTCAATTGCCTCTCTATACATACGTGTATAATAGTGCGACGTCCTCGCTAGCACGCTTGTTTCACCAAATTTTATGTCGTGATCTCCATCCTTAAAAACATGTTCCGCTACTGCCGATTTGTCGATATGTCCCAAGCGACAGTTTCTTTTGTGCTCCGTCAACCGTGTATTGATGCTTCTTTTGGTAGTTCCTATGTAAACCCTGCCGCAACTACACGGAATTTTATATACCCCTGGGGTGGCTAGGGGGTGACGAGCATCTTTTGTTGATCTTAGGCATTCACTAATTTTCTTAGTAGGTCTAAAAATGGTCTCTACCTGAAACTTGGCTAGTACTTTTCCAATGCGATCCGTGATATTATGGATGAACGGAAGAAATACTTTTCCAGCTGATGGTTGTTGCTGTCTCCTATTTTTAGGCATTTTTCTATTTGGGTGAAGTGCTCGATTAATCTCGTTTTTTGTATAACCATTTTTCGCAAAGGCCATTCGTAAATGATTTAGTTCTTCTTGTAAGTAGCCTGGTTCACAAATATTATTGGCCCTATCCACTAGTGTTTTTATGACCCCCCTCTTTTGCCTAGGGTGGTGGTTTGAGTTCTTATGGAGGTAGCGATCGGTATGTGTACCTTTCCTGTAGACCTTATGGCCTAAGGTCCCATCCGCCCGTTTGATAACTGATACATCCAAGAAGTTAAGTTGTCCATTCTTCTCCTTCTCCATAGTAAATTTAATCTTTGGGTTGATGCTATTTAAGTGTACCAGAAAATCATTCAAGTCTTCTTCCTCATGATTCCATATTACAAAGGTATCATCCACATACCGATACCACTTCGAGGGTTTTTTTTTGGCCGACTGCAATGCTTGATGTTCAAAATATTCCATGAATAAATTCGCAATTGCGGGACTTAGGGGACTTCCCATGGCTACCCCATCGATCTGTTCATAAAATTCACCATTATACTGAAAATAGGTTGAGGATAGACAGTGTTGCAACAAGGCTACTATATCAGTAGGGAACATATTGGCTATATGGGAGAGAGCTTCATCAACTGGAACCATCGTGAACAAAGACACTATATCAAAACTGACAAGTATGTCATTAGGACCGATAGTAATTTCCCTCAATTTCTCAATGAAGTGTAGAGAGTTTTTAATATGACTCTCAGTTTTGCCTATGTGAGGTTGTAACAAAGAGGCAAGGTGTCTGGCTAGTTCTTGGGTAGGAGCTCCAATTGCGCTGACTATTGGTCTCAAAGGAACATCAGGTTTATGTATCTTTGGTAATCCATATAATCTCGGAGGATAAGCCTCCGTTTCACAAAGATACTTTTTAACTTCTGTAGGAATTGAAGACTGTTTTATCAGACGCTTGGTGGCATTCAGCACATTCGTTGTGGGATCCTTTTTCAACTTCTTGTATGTGCTGGGTTCCAGGAGATCACTGATCTTCTTGTGATAATCCTCAGTATTCATTAAAACAGTAACATTTCCCTTGTCAGCGGCGACTATAATAACATTCTTGTCTGCATTGATCTCCCGCAATGCCTTCCTTTCCCCTTGAGACAGATTGCTGCTGGGTGGCTTAGCTTTGCGTAATATCCTGGAGGTTTCCATTCTAATTTCATCAGCAGAATATGATGGTAACTGACGAATTCCTGCCTCTATATTAGCAATAATGTCCTCCACAGGAATCTTGGATGGAGTTATTGCAAAATTCCCTCCTTTAGACAGAACAGAAAGTTCTTCCTTAGACAATTCTTTTTCCGATAAATTAATAACCGTTTGGGAATTGTTTGGAATCGCTGTTTCCTGTCGACCCTCTTGTAGACGATCAAACTTGTCCTTCTGCCTATTGGAAGACACTTCTGCACTAATCTCCATAGATCTAAATGTTAAACTGTCCACTTTGTTCCAATGACAAAACTGCATAGTATTGCTAATAAGTAAATGAAGATTTAGCAGTTGGCCATCACATACCGCCAGTCCTCGTCGTGTCTGATGTATCCGCTCACGTAGTAATGCCAGTTCCATACGAGAATAAATACGGTTAGCTTGTGGCGAATGAAACATTCTTCTCACTTTTAAAAACTTGGGAACTATACCGGTATCACGACAGCGTAGCAGAAAAGTGAGTGAGCAAAGTTGTTGACCTTTCTTCTTGCGTAGGTTCTCCAGTCGTCGTACCCTAGTTGACATTTCCTCCCCGTAGAGGCGTCGAATCATTCCATGTAGGCTTTCACGGCCGGCGTCTTTATCAGTAAACTCTTCCGGGCTAAGTTGCCGTGGTCGATCTGTAGAACTTCTTCTCCCTGACGTTTCGTTCTCAACTACGGAGAACATCTTCCGAGGTGAGTCGACGACTGGCTGCTGTGGTGGCGCCCCCTACGATCTCTATATAAGCGGCGGCCCCAGCTCCTAGCAGCCAGTCGTCGACTCACCTCGGAAGATGTTCTCCGTAGTTGAGAACGAAACGTCAGGGAGAAGAAGTTCTACAGATCGACCACGGCAACTTAGCCCGGAAGAGTTTACTGATAAAGACGCCGGCCGTGAAAGCCTACATGGAATGATTCGACGCCTCTACGGGGAGGAAATGTCAACTAGGGTACGACGACTGGAGAACCTACGCAAGAAGAAAGGTCAACAACTTTGCTCACTCACTTTTCTGCTACGCTGTCGTGATACCGGTATAGTTCCCAAGTTTTTAAAAGTGAGAAGAATGTTTCATTCGCCACAAGCTAACCGTATTTATTCTCGTATGGAACTGGCATTACTACGTGAGCGGATACATCAGACACGACGAGGACTGGCGGTATGTGATGGCCAACTGCTAAATCTTCATTTACTTATTAGCAATACTATGCAGTTTTGTCATTGGAACAAAGTGGACAGTTTAACATTTAGATCTATGGAGATTAGTGCAGAAGTGTCTTCCAATAGGCAGAAGGACAAGTTTGATCGTCTACAAGAGGGTCGACAGGAAACAGCGATTCCAAACAATTCCCAAACGGTTATTAATTTATCGGAAAAAGAATTGTCTAAGGAAGAACTTTCTGTTCTGTCTAAAGGAGGGAATTTTGCAATAACTCCATCCAAGATTCCTGTGGAGGACATTATTGCTAATATAGAGGCAGGAATTCGTCAGTTACCATCATATTCTGCTGATGAAATTAGAATGGAAACCTCCAGGATATTACGCAAAGCTAAGCCACCCAGCAGCAATCTGTCTCAAGGGGAAAGGAAGGCATTGCGGGAGATCAATGCTGACAAGAATGTTATTATAGTCGCCGCTGACAAGGGAAATGTTACTGTTTTAATGAATACTGAGGATTATCACAAGAAGATCAGTGATCTCCTGGAACCCAGCACATACAAGAAGTTGAAAAAGGATCCCACAACGAATGTGCTGAATGCCACCAAGCGTCTGATAAAACAGTCTTCAATTCCTACAGAAGTTAAAAAGTATCTTTGTGAAACGGAGGCTTATCCTCCGAGATTATATGGATTACCAAAGATACATAAACCTGATGTTCCTTTGAGACCAATAGTCAGCGCAATTGGAGCTCCTACCCAAGAACTAGCCAGACACCTTGCCTCTTTGTTACAACCTCACATAGGCAAAACTGAGAGTCATATTAAAAACTCTCTACACTTCATTGAGAAATTGAGGGAAATTACTGTCGGTCCTAATGACATACTTGTCAGTTTTGATATAGTGTCTTTGTTCACGATGGTTCCAGTTGATGAAGCTCTCTCCCATATAGCCAATATGTTCCCTACTGATATAGTAGCCTTGTTCCAACACTGTCTATCCTCAACCTATTTTCAGTATAATGGTGAATTTTATGAACAGATCGATGGGGTAGCCATGGGAAGTCCCCTAAGTCTCGCAATTGCGAATTTATTCATGGAATATTTTGAACATCAAGCATTGCAGTCGGCCAAAAAAAGCCCCTCGAAGTGGTATCGGTATGTGGATGATACCTTTGTAATATGGAATCATGAGGAAGAAGACTTGAATGATTTTCTGGTACACTTAAATAGCATCAACCCAAAGATTAAATTTACTATGGAGAAGGAGAAGAATGGACAACTTAACTTCTTGGATGTATCAGTTATCAAACGGGCGGATGGGACCTTAGGCCATAAGGTCTACAGGAAAGGTACACATACCGATCGCTACCTCCATAAGAACTCAAACCACCACCCTAGGCAAAAGAGGGGGGTCATAAAAACACTAGTGGATAGGGCCAATAATATTTGTGAACCAGGCTACTTACAAGAAGAACTAAATCATTTACGAATGGCCTTTGCGAAAAATGGTTATACAAAAAACGAGATTAATCGAGCACTTCACCCAAATAGAAAAATGCCTAAAAATAGGAGACAGCAACAACCATCAGCTGGAAAAGTATTTCTTCCGTTCATCCATAATATCACGGATCGCATTGGAAAAGTACTAGCCAAGTTTCAGGTAGAGACCATTTTTAGACCTACTAAGAAAATTAGTGAATGCCTAAGATCAACAAAAGATGCTCGTCACCCCCTAGCCACCCCAGGGGTATATAAAATTCCGTGTAGTTGCGGCAGGGTTTACATAGGAACTACCAAAAGAAGCATCAATACACGGTTGACGGAGCACAAAAGAAACTGTCGCTTGGGACATATCGACAAATCGGCAGTAGCGGAACATGTTTTTAAGGATGGAGATCACGACATAAAATTTGGTGAAACAAGCGTGCTAGCGAGGACGTCGCACTATTATACACGTATGTATAGAGAGGCAATTGAAATCCACAAACATCAATACAATTTTAATCGTAAAGAAGAAGGATTAAAATTGGATAAGATATGGCGGTCGACGTTGCATCAATCACGTGACAATCGATTGCCTGCAATCGAGAGAACAGACGATAGCCAGAGATAGCTGCACATCGACGCCATATGACGTGTGGTGGCGCCCCCTACGATCTCTATATAAGCGGCGGCCCCAGCTCCTAGCAGCCAGTCGTCGACTCACCTCGGAAGATGTTCTCCGTAGTTGAGAACGAAACGTCAGGGAGAAGAAGTTCTACAGATCGACCACGGCAACTTAGCCCGGAAGAGTTTACTGATAATAGTGGTCTAGTAACTAAGGAACTGAAGAGAAGTAAGGTCAATAGCTTATGAAAAAGTTCACCCTCGGTACAAAAATAAATATTTAATAACTCATGTTGTTCCAAAACCTATACCATTTCTCATTTCACCAGCTATCGATGGTATAAGAGGCATTCAAAAAGAAATGACCCAGAGGCATACTAACAGAAATCGGTACCTGTATGTTAGAAGTATTGACCCTGGCTGTTGCAACACTTGTCCCACTGTGGCACAAGGCAGTGAATGGCTGTCTCATCAGATTCCCGGGGCTGCGATGTTAACCAGTTCCGCACGTACAGCTGGACGTCGTCGTCCGAGGTGAATCGTTTGCCCCTATGCTGACGTTCTTCTTTGACCAAGATGGCCCCCTTCTGATTCCCTTCCTGCAGCACGGGACAACAGTGAAAGCCCAGCGTTACCGGCTGAACTTGACCACCCTTCGCCAAGCGATCAAATCAAAACGACCAGGCAATCTCACCCTTGGGGTCATTCTGCTCCACGACAATCCAAAGCGTCATACGGCCAACACAGTCGCGGCACTCCTGCAGAAATTCAAATGGGAGGTTCTCGGCCACCCTCCGTACAGTCCAAAACTCTCTTCCTGTGATTACGCCATTCTTGGTCCCATTAAAACGGCTCCGAGGAGCAAACGATTCACCTCGGACGATGACGTCCAGCCGTACGTGCGGAACTGGTTAACATCGCGGCCCGGGAATTGTATGAGACAGCCATTCACCGCCTTGTGTCACAGTGGGGCAAGTGTCTCAACAGCCAGGGTCAATAGTTGCTTTTTAACGCCCCTTATACATAAAAATTACATTCTTTCACCGAAAAATTATGTAGGTAGGGGTATAACACGATAGGTAATGAAGTTTTGCATAATAAACATACGGCAAAATACTCTCCTCTTTGTGCGCCGTCATTTTCCAACATCTTATTTCGGTATCTCATACCGCTTATGTAATATAAGGAATGTTGTGGATATTTCACCATAGCTTTATCGCTGCTGCGCGCGATCGCAAATGAATGCACCATGTCAGACCAATTTTCTCGAGACTGGTCACAGCTAGAGATGTCAATCCAAGTCTAAGGAAAAATTCAGTGTGTTAGCTAACTTTCATATGCAGCAACGTATAACGTAATGTGCACCAAACGCAAAATCATAGCAACCTCTATTTTTCATTGCAAACTTTTTCGAATTTCGCTCAGTGTCTTATTTACATGCAAATATCACAATAACTGTAAACATTAAGGAAATGACGGGCACATCATCACGAAGCTGACATGTGAAGCTATAAGTAACGCAAAAATGAATGTTTTTTATTGAATACTTTACGTAAAGTCGTTTGAGAGAGACTGCTGGATGTGCGCCTCGATCCTGCCACCGCCGACCGTCGGGAAGGAGAACAGTGCTGACGGGCCTCCCCTTCCAAACAAAAGAGTGAGCCCGCCAAGCGCATCGGACGAAGAACTGGTGGCTGCGCGCCGCCCACTGTATCCTGTGCGGATTGGAGTCTACCGACGGAAGCAGGTGTGCCCTGCAGAGACCCACCCCTGGCTCCCCTGTCCTAAACCAGTGGTTAACATCTCCTGCAGCTGGCAAAACTTGGCAAAGCAGTGCCGAAGGCAAGGGAGGAGTATCGATTGTTTCAGGGCCTTTGGCTCCCGGTGTTGGGACTGTGCAGTGTCCTGCCACCTAAAACCGAAATGGACGCCCTTGTTACTGGTCTACGGCGATAGAGGCAACTTTCCCACCCTTAATTTGCAACAGTTCCGTTTACTCAAATAAAATGCACCTTCGATGTCGCGCTTCATGCAATGATAGTAGAAATGGGGGTGGGGGGGGGGATAGTTTACTGAGGTGACCTGCTACTCTACGAACTTACAATTAATATATGTAACTATCAATTAATTTTGATACTTAAGCTATACTTCTTCGAAGAGAGGATGGTGTGGTAACCACAACCAACATCGGGAACGCCTTGGGCTGCGGATCGGAGCCGCCAGGCGGGGAAGCCGCCCGGTGTGAAGCACGCACCACCGGGTAAACACAGGACGAGTCGGACGACGGGCCAACGACAACTGACAACAACCGACCACGACCGACTATGAGCGACATAACAAGGAAGAGATAAACAACGGAGGCTTGTGGAAACCACAACACCAAACGTAAATCCACTGTGGACCAGAGCCAGGCAAGTGTCAACAACGAGCAACGACCAGAACGCAGTACCGCCGAGATAGAAACGAAATCCAGAGCGAGTACCAGACTGCCTGGACTAGGGTTTTTTTTCTTTATTGTGATTTTGATCACCTTACACAAGGCGGGCTGTGGACTAGGGCAGAGCGGGTCCCTATATACGAAACCGGAGGGAGCGACTATTGGCTGCTGTCTGCACGTGGCGTAGCGGTGGCGCCCACGCTGCGCGAGAGCCGCTGCGCGGAATAGCCGCCGCGGAGGCGGAGCCCTCTATGGGCTGGCCACGTCCATTTGTTCTACCGCGTGTTCGACTTCCGCGGCGGAAGGTACTAGAGATGGTAGCTGCTCTTTCACGTAAGTTTTAAAAACGAAGTGCTACAGATCTTATCAGCCGGGCTGCACGTTCGCCCGATTTGTCGCCAATGGACTTTCTTCTCTGGGGTAAACTCAAAGATAAAATCGGTGCATAGGTTCCGTTACAACATGTGCAATGATGTCGAAGGAATCTCTTGAGTCTGAACAGTAGTCCTCCACCAGCGACTTTAGATGTGTATTGCAGAAGACAGTGGACATTTCGAAACTTGATAATAAAATGGAATTTTAAGGAAGTGTTTATCATCACACCAGCTTTTTGTTGTTGGTGGTGACGTAATTGTGATATGTAAGTGTCTATCTTGACGTTAAACTCGTGACGCAAGCTATTATTTAACATTCATTATACCTTAGTTACCTATTTTACGAATGCATTCGATTTTGGACGTGCACCTTTCTTCCGAGGCTCTGATAGAAACAAGAGGACAACTTACCACAGTAACTGGTGATTCATCTTTAGATGGCACGTCCTTTCCTTCCAAATGGTATGTAGATCCAACCACATTGTAGCCAAGTTTGGTTACCACCAGTTTGAAATTCAGGTTTTCTCCTCTATCTTGCACTTGTCAGTAGATCATCTTAGCTACGTGATTCTAGAGCGCGCCCATTAGCCTGACACAACAGTTACGTATCACAACACTAACTTTGTTCATTAGACTGTAATCGTTTCCATTTCAAAACAAATGAATCTCAAGTTCTAAATATTATAATTTCACCGAAACTACGTACCCGATTTTGACTAGTGAAACGCCGTTCCATTAGTCTCTTTAGAACTACGATACTAGCAGCAGAAATTACTATAGTTCTGTTTGAAAAAGCGATGTTGATAGTTCTGTTTGAAAAAGCGATGTTGATACCGATACCTCTGTAATTAACATGCCTCTGAAGAGCGATTGTACGTCATTAGTAAGGAGTTTTTCCACAATTTGGGTGAAGACAGAATCACACTATCTTAAACTGTTCAGGAAAGATCTGACACAAACCGTTCAACTAAATCACCCTTTAAACTGACTTTTAAGTAGTATCTGATATGTTCCATGTACACATTTCCTCGGACAATTATTTAAAATGTTTCCATGACTTTTTTTCTATTCTTTCTGTCTTCAGCTTGCAGAGATTTCGCGATTCAACCTTTCTCAAGAATATTCCCATTATATTATCACTGTAAGGATCTTACTGCTATTAGTACACTGGTGTCCAAAACTGAAGGAGGAAAGTAACTTTCGCATGACGTGTTACTGCCAAGTAATATACTTCGATGAAAAGTGGACCACACATAGAAAGATCTGGTAGAGAATAGTACAGAAGGTAGCTGAAATAAGTACGTAATGAGATGAACAGAAATGACACTTTTATTCAAAGAAGGTAGTTATGCTGAAGTCACCGCGATTGATTACGCCCCCCTGGGTATCAAAAAGGGCGAAATGTTCTTAATAGTGTGTGTGACCACCACAGATGGCAGTGCGTGCTCTGAACGTTCTCCCATGCTGGCAGAGTTGGTAAGGAGTCCTTCTGGTAGGCCGTTCCATTTCTCCACTCCACCAGCGCTGTTGACAACTGCTGGAGGAAACTTTCTGGCAGGTTGAAACTGTGTGCGAGAGCGAGACTCGAACTTCGGACCTACTGGCAGAAGTGAAGCCACGAGGACGGCGCGTGGCTCATGCTTGGGTAGCTCAGATTGTAGAGCACTTGCCCGGGAAAGTCGAAGGTCCCGAGTTCGAGTCTCGGTCGGGCACACAGTTTTAATCTGCCAGGAAGTTTCATATCAGCGCACACTCCGCTGCAGAGTGAAAATCTCATTCTGGAAACCGCTGGAAGGTTTTTGGAGCATGTGCACGTGCTGCAGTACGTCCCCCCCAACGGACCCCATACGAGCTCGTCGGGATTTGAGCAGGGAGCGTCGCGGCCTTTCCAGTGCATTCGCCGAGTATCCTCTCGTTCCCAGAGCTGCTCCACCTGCGCTGTTCGATACGGTCACACATTGTCGTCCGCAGCAATGAAGTCAGGGCACACCTGAAAACATGCGCACGGGGAAGGTGTACTATGTCACAGTAAAGTTGACCAGTGAGCTACTGTGTTGCAAGATGTGGAGGTCAGTTCGCCCATGCAACTTATGTCTCAGCATGCCATAACACCTGGACCACCGAAACGATCAAATTCGACAATGTTCCTGGGTGCATTATATACCCTCATATGGCGAGAGCTGGGTACACTTAATGCACCCAGGAACAGTGTCGAACATCAGCGTTTTGTTGGTCAAGGCGTTATGATGTGGGAAAGCATAAGGTTGCGAGGGTATGCTGACCTCCAGATCTTTGTGCACGGTACTCACCGCTCTGTGTTATTGTGACACAGTACTCCTTCCTCATGTGCGTTTTTTCAGGATGACAATGCGCGACCACATCGAACACCGCAGGGGAGGAGCTCTCGAAACGAGAGGATTCTCGGCGAATGGAGGGTCTGACCATTCCTCGTGCAGCAAATACCATGCAACTGTTGTTAAAAACGCCGGTGGAGGGATGGAGCGCGGCGCCCCTCCACAAGAAGTCCTTACCGACCTTGCGACCGGCATGTGAGCACTGCCGTTCGTGATGACCGCACACCCTATTAAGAACCGTGTACCGCCTTTTGTAATGTCCAGAGGACCGTTACGAATCGTGGTGATCTGAGTGTATTATTGCCTTTGAATAAAATTGTCATTTCTGTTCTTCTTATTACGTACTTCTCTCAGTTACCTTCTGTACTAAACTACAGCAGTTCTTTCTGTGTACGGTCCAAGTTCCATCGAGCTATGTTTCTTGGCAGTAGCACATAATGCGGAAGTTACTATCGTCCTTATGTTTTGCACACCAGTGTGTATTCCAGTTATTTGGATGAACAGTTCCTCATCACCTCAAATGGTTCAAATGGCTCTGAGCACTATGGGACTTAACTGCTGAGGTCATCAGTCCCCTAGAACTTAGAACTACACTCCTGGAAATGGAAAAAAGAACACATTGACACCGGTGTGTCAGACCCACCATACTTGCTCCGGACACTGCGAGAGGGCTTACAAGCAATGATCACACGCACGGCACAGCGGACACACCAGGAACCGCGGTGTTGGTCGTCGAATGGCGCTAGCTGCGCAGCATTTGTGCACCGCCGCCGTCAGTGTCAGCCAGTTTGCCGTGGCATACGGAGATCCATCGCAGTCTTTAACACTGGTAGCATGCCGCGACAGCGTGGACGTGAACCGTATGTGCAGTTGACGGACTTTGAGCGAGGGCGTATAGTGGGCATGCGGGAGGCCGGGTGGACGTACCGCCGAATTGCTCAACACGTGGGGCGTGAGGTCTCCACAGTACATCAATGTTGTCGCCAGTGGTCGGCGGAAGGTGCACGTGCCCGTCGACCTGGGACCGGACCGCAGCGACGCACGGATGCACGTCAAGACCGTAGGATCCTACGCAGTGCCGTAGGGGACCGCACCGCCACTTCCCAGCAAATTAGGGACACTGTTGCTCCTGGGGTATCGGCGAGGACCATTCGCAACCGCCTCCATGAAGCTGGGCTACGGTCCCGCACACCGTTAGGCCGTCTTCCGCTCACGCCCCAACATCGTGCAGCCCGCCACCAGTGGTGTCGCGACAGGCGTGAATGGAGGGACGAATGGAGACGTGTCGTCTTCAGCGATGAGAGTCGCTTCTGCCTTGGTGCCAATGATGGTCGTATGCGTGTTTGGCGCCGTGCAGGTGAGCGCCACAATCAGGACTGCATACGACCGAGGCACACAGGGCCAACACCCGGCATCATGGTGTGGGGAGCGATCTCCTACACTGGCCGTACACCACTGGTGATCGTCGAGGGGACACTGAATAGTGCACGGTACATCCAAACCGTCATCGAACCCATCGTTCTACCATTCCTAGACCGGCAAGGGAACTTGCTGTTCCAACAGGACAATGCACGTCCGCATGTATCCCGTGCCACCCAACGTGCTCTAGAAGGTGTAAGTCAACTACCCTGGCCAGCAAGATCTCCGGATCTGTCCCCCATTGAGCATGTTTGGGACTGGATGAAGCGTCGTCTCACGCGGTCTGCACGTCCAGCACGAACGCTGGTCCAACTGAGGCGCCAGGTGGAAATGGCATGGCAAGCCGTTCCACAGGACTACATCCAGCATCTCTACGATCGTCTCCATGGGAGAATAGCAGCCTGCATTGCTGCGAAAGGTGGATATACACTGTACTAGTGCCGACATTGTGCATGCTCTGTTGCCTGTGTCTATGTGCCTGTGGTTCTGTCAGCGTGATCATGTGCTGTATCTGACCCCAGGAATGTGTCATTAAAGTTTCCCCTTCCTGGGACAATGAATTCACGGTGTTCTTATTTCAATTTCCAGGAGTGTACTTAACTTAACTAACCTAATGACATCAAACACATCCATGCCCGAGGCAGGATTCGAACCTGCGACCGTAGCGGTCGCGCGGTTCCAGACTGTAGCGCCTAGAACCGCTCGGCCACCCCGGCCTGCTCATCACCTTATTTTCATCATTCAGGTGCGAAAGTGCGCAGCAGCGAGCACTCAGAGCAGATGCAGTTTTGGCGCAAATGTGTAAACGAAAACTGCCAGTCGTTAGGCGTAAGTCTCAGTACGGGAATCGTACATCGTGAGCGTTGCAGTAGACTCACTTATCACGAATAGTCGACTGAGGCAATAGAAGTCTCTTCTGTTACAGTGGTGTCAGCTGCAGAATACGCGGGGCGCAGCGGCTGCTGCAACTGAGCATCTGCAACAAAAAAAGCAGCACTATAGCAAACACTGTAGGAGTACGAATCGGCCACGATGTTACTGAAGGAATCACCTGATGCGATTTAGTGCAACGACGGGAAAATCAGATTTGTATAACCGGACGGGATTTGAAGATCAGTGCCGTAGCCACAGCGCTACCAGAGTCTCGACCCATTTAAAGTGGAATATGCTTGAGGGTGGGGCAGTCCGCGTTTGCCGGTGTAAACGTGTAGCAGCGATTGTTGTGTCGTATCTGACGGAAAGCTGTGAGTAATTCCACATTGCACACAATCGTTTATCAGCGTATCGGCAAGTTTTGGGCGACAGGTCGATTAAATCCCTGCGCGTCACTTGGGTAGCTTGAGACTTTACCATTCTCGTACGAGTGCTCCGGCCAAGTTAATCGAGGATGAGGGTTTTTGGTGTCTGGGTGACTCACTAAGTAGAGAGATATCCCAAGACAGCAGCTTACACGTGATTCATCCCTGGTAACAGCTACAACACTCATGTGATGAGTCAACTGACCTCACAAAGGAAGCAGGCAGATATCTTTGACGAGCGCGTGCCGTCCACTGCCTGCAGCAGGAAACCGCGAAACGACCGACACCGTCGTAGAGGCGAGCTGGTCTGCATACGGAGTATAGCAGAGCAAATTGTAGCCAAGTCAGAAACAAAAAGGTCGACACACTTTGGAAGGTAATAGAGTATGGTACGATAAAAAAAAGAAAGAAAGAAAGAAAAAAGTTGCAGCAAACGAGTTGAAACAAATATTATCCAGTGTTACTCGATATATTCAAGCGCTTCCTACGTCAAACCATACAAAGCCACGAAGAAGTGTTGTAGGACAGTTTATGTTAACAATTAACCTAAAGTAGTCGTCAAACAAATTATAGGAACAGATTGCTTGTTCGACGACAATGCCACCAAAGTCGCGTGCAAATTGTGAAGAGATGCAGAGAGATACAGAGAAGTTCATGGAACAGAATAAGAGTTTATCGAGCACTAGACTAGCTTTGTGACTGAATTCAGGACTTGGTAGCAGACAGAACTCAACACGTGGTTCTTAAGCGGACAAAATCGACAGATGTAAAGATAAATGGAGTGTGCTAGGGCCGTTATTTACAATTTATAGAGACGAGATAGCGGATAGCGTGGGAAGTGGGAAGCGCTGTGAAGGTGTTGGAGACAGTGCAGTTGTCTACAGAAAACTTACAGTGCAAGATGGCTGTAGCGGCACGTAGAGAATCAACGAGTGACGCAGGGTGTGATGTCGCAAGCATATCCGACGAGTAATTGTACATATCTCTACTGATCTGGCACCTTATGACTTACTATGTTACTGACTGTGAATAATGTCATTCACATAATTATTCATCGTGGTTTGACTTGGGCTTTCCAAGCACAGTTACAAATAGTTAATAGTCAAATAACATATGAAATTCACTACAAAGTCATGAAAATGCACTTGTGTTTTATCAGTATGTTACCTCTCAAATGTCTCATAAATTAAATAATGTGACCAGGGATGAAAAAAATATAGATTAAAAAGTAAGTGGTCAGGTTCGAACTGTTGCCTTGTCCACAACCCACTTTCTATTAAAGGAAGCTAAGCGCTTGACCACAGTAACTTCTTGCAACTGGCGCCTTCGCACGATACGTCACTTACATAATAGACGCGTGAAACTTCTCTTGCGATTTTCTCGGAGCTGCCAGAGTAGTGCACCTTACTACTTGCACGTGATGTTGTTTTGACGGCCCTCTAGAGGTGTCCAAAGTCTGAAGCAAACCAGTGGTCCCAGCGTCTTGCCCTCCCCTTGTCAGGTCTTTGATTAACCTGCAGATGCCTTGTCACTCTGATAACCCTCTGTTATTATCTGTTTTTGTACGACGTACCTGCTACGACACAGTTCCTACGCGTTGGCTAACTAGAACAGTGGTTATTTAAAAAACGTTAGGAGGTTGAAAACTATAGCTTTTCACGGTCGGTGCGGGAAAGGTAATCCTGGAAACATCGTCCGCCGTCACCGCTTAAACGCAACGGAGAACCGAAGCCCGCGCGGCAGTGGTGGCTCGGCAGTGACGTCAGGGGGCTCTGATCGGTGGCCGCGCATTAGCCAGCACTGGCCTGCGCATTACTTTTCTGAGCATTTTGCCGTCGTAGACACTGCTTGTCCTTCCAACAGACAGTTTGAGGCCAGCGACGCAAAGCGCCAGGTACGTCGATAAAGCAGGTTACCGTGTTACGTTACTGTAAGAGGCGATCTAAAAGTTTCCGCCTAAAGGCTCCAAGTCCAGAATCGATGTGCCTATAAGCCAGAACCGCGGTGAGCACTGAGGCAATTTTCCCAATGACGCACCAGGTCGAAAACACCCGTTTGGTAAAACACCGTTCGCTGCTGCGTGAAGAAGTCCGCAGCTGCCTGCTGCACGTCTCGTCGACCCGTCAGGGCCTTCTCTAAGGGCCGGAGGTGTGGTGGGTGATCACACGGGCAGAGATCAGGACTGCAGGGCGGCTGCTCGGCGTCTCCCACTTCAACTGGAGTAATTTTTGCGTTACAAAATTTGTGACATGGGGACCTGCGTTATCCTGTAGCAGCAGCACTATTCCACAACGGAGGTTCTCGACAGACATGCTCCCCATTAATATTCTCCATTCTCCGATGGACGTCCACAGGTGTTTGTCCTTCGGCAACCGAGAAAAGAATAACTACACGTCGGTTCTGTTTGGATGCATTTAGTGATAACGTCGCCATAGTTCACGTTTCCTCATTTACCGCACGCACGTCAGGAACACGCGGATGCCGCACCAGTCCCTCGCCTACACATCACACTGGCGCTTATATTCCCGCAATAGAGTCGCACTGCGTGCGTATGAGCTGCAGCAAAGTCCTCAACTGGAAACTTTTTGGTGCATTGTGACGTCCCTGTATGTCGACTTTATGTTTTTGTTAATTCGGCATTTGATTACGATGACAAAATAAACAAAACAGAGTGAAAGAAGACTAGAGTTTAAGGTCCTGTCGACAGAACGATCATTAGAGATGTGGTACAAGCTTGGATTAGGTAATTATGGGGAAGGAAACTGGTGTGTCCTGATCAAAGTATCCAACCCGGCATTTGCCTGGCGCTATTTAAGGAAATCACGAAAAACCTAAATGTGGATGGGTGGACCGGGATTTGAACCGTCGTCCTCCCGAATGCGAGTCCACTGCACCACTCCGCTCGGTATAAGGCAAACCAGTGGTATGCTTTTGCATTGCTCACTCCTCTAGACGTTTATGGAGGGACCTACAATTCAACGTGGACTCAGAACCAAAGAAGAAATTAGCACTTCTCACATACACAGAGTGAACCAGAAATCCGTCGAAAAACTTTCAGACGTGATATTCTCAAACAAAACAAGAAAAAGTGTCTAGTAAACACGGCCTTCAAACTGCATACCTTAAGAGTTACGATCACTTGTTCATCTTCGCTACTGTAAAACATGTCTCTTCTATTGGACGAGTGCTCATAGCTTCTGAGGTATGCATTTTAGAGCTCATGTTTACTGGCGTGCTTTTCTCGTTTTGGTCCATCAGTGGAACCAGTCGGTGGAGTTCTGGTTCACCGTGTATAAATTATTATCGGAGACGAAAGAAGTGGCAGAAGAAATCCTGTGGCGCCAGAAGATTATAACTTTGCAATAATTTGTAATATCCCTCGTTCCCCTTTACCGTTTAGGAACTTCACTTACGTTGTGCGCATAGGTTTGGTAGACCTATGTGTAAGTAACCTACACTTAATGGCATACAGGGTATTCCGTAACAGACAGTCTTATTTTAACTCTCGCAATACCGTGGTGGGAGGGGGGGAGGGGGGGGGGAGGAGAAGGTTGGGGAAGGGGGACTCTCTTTGTGTTGTGTACACCTTTTGAAAATATTGTAATCTAATCAGATACTTTATATTTTAAAATTTGAAAAAATATTCATTATTTTTAGTGAAGTCTTCTGTCACATAACACGAATGTTTCAAATTTTTCAGTTGAACTTAATTCACAAATTTACGTTGTAGTAGTAGATGCAACTTTTCACAATGAATGTCAATATTTTTAGTTTCAGGACCCTGCTTACACATAAATATCTCTTTAAAAAAGTATTCCTATGAATAAAAGTCAACAATAATTAACGAAATTTGTGTTTTAAATGTTTTTTGTAGCAGTCACAAACTACCTCCTCTCCCTACTCATGGATACCTCTTTAAAAAAATCTGTCGTTAATGTAAGTCAACAACAACTAACAAATTTTTTAAAATTTATCTTATGGTGGGCATAAAATCACACCTGCTGGTAATATATGTCACTGAAAAGACGTTGGTATTGCGAGGGTTAAGCACCATTCGTTATTTACCCGCTAAATTTAATTTTTAAATACATTCCACTGATGCGATGATAATAACCCTCTAGACCAGAAACTTAAAAACTCATTTTGGATCGAATTCACTGTAAATAGGGACTTATTCTGTCATAATCCTTCTCAAAGTCAACAAAAGCTGTCACTAGTTTTGCTTGACAGAGCGAAGTTTAAAGTATCTTACCTTTGTATTCACATGAAATATGGGACATTTTACTGACCATTGCGCTACCCAATCGACATCGTCGTATTGCTTTGTTAAGTATCTGTTTGGCTCTGTTTGCTTGCCTTGCCAAGATTTAGTCGGTGTTTGTTGACGTGACAGGCTTGTAGTCCTGCAGCGCTTCGGCCGCCTTGCCCTTTGGAATTAACACACAAAACCCTTCCGCAAGGGACTCCAGTCAACTCTCCTGGCGTATTAAGTCATTATACTTCTTTGTGAGTTCATTTGCGATTATATTCTAAAATTGTAAGAAGAATTCAAATGGCTAGCCATCCAATTCTGCTGCCCTACTTCGAGATGATTTTTAAGTGCTCCGCATTCTTCCTCATTGCTACCTTTTGCAAGGTTAAAATTTCCCCCTGCTTCCCCAGGGCCCAGATATGTTCGCATTTGCTTGTATGCTGATGCCCGACGACTGGTTTCATGCAGCTCTCTACGCTACTCCAATCTGTGGATGGCTCTTTATCTCTGATAACCACTGCGACCTAAATCCATTTGAACCAGTTTACGGTATTCTTCTCGTGGTCTCCCTCTACAACTTTTATCCCTCGCCCCCCTCCAGTATTACTGTAGATTCCTTGATGTCTCTGAATGTTTCCGGTCAACTGATATCTTCTTTTAGTCATGATTTGCCACAAACTTCTTTTCCCCCCAACTCTGTTCAGTACTTCCTCATTACAGGGTGTAAAATTGGAAATTCGTGATAAGGACTATGGGACCAAACTGCGGAGGTCATCGGTCCCTAGGCTTACTCACTACTTAACCTAACTTAAACTAACTTACGCTAAGGTCAACACACACATCCATGCCCGAGGGTGGACTCGAAACTCCGACGGGGGGAGCCGCGCCAACCGTGACAAGAAGCCTTGGACCGCGCGGCTAGCCCGTGCGGCATTACAGGGTGTCCACAAAGTCTAGGTACACAGGGAATTCTAATAAATATTCTATAAATATTAATAACTGTTAATGATTAAATGAGTAATAACAAAATAAATTATAATAATTCTAATAATTTTTTTCCAGGTTGAATGATGGCTCTGTCTAAAGAAGAACAAGTGGAGATGGTACTGTTAAGTGTACAAGAAAAATGGACGGATCGCAAAACTGAGGAAGGATTTCACCTTAGACACCCGCACTGTCAAACTACTTGTTTTACTGCCGTCGGGAAATAAATCACCAAGTTTAAGGAAACAGGCAGTGTGCCGGACGACCAAAGGCTTCAGGCGAAACGAAAGAGGCTGTCTTGGCCAACGCTTATGCTAGCTCAAAGAAATCACTTCGTCGGACATCCACGGAGTTGGGTGTTCCCAGATTAAACATCAATAAAATCCTGGCAGAGCAGAGGTTTCATCCATACAAGTTGCAGATATTGCATCACTTAAACGAAGATGATTCCAATAGACACATGCAGATGTGTGAATAGTTTGCAGATAAATTGGATAAAAATATCAATTTTACTAAAAACTGTGAGTTGCTCAGCCGGCCGGTGTGGCCGTGCGGTTAAAGGCGCTTCAGTCTGGAACTGCGTGACCGCTACGGTCGCAGGTTCGAAACCTGTCTCGGGCATGGAAGTGTGTGATGTCCTTAGGTTAGTTAGGTTTAATTAGTTCTAAGTTCTAGGTGACTGATGACCTCAGAAGTTAAGTCGCATAGTGCTCAGAGCCATTTGAACCATTTGTGAGTTGCTCAGTGATGAAGCTGTGTTTTAACTCAATGGTGAAGTGAACAGAGACAATCTTCGACGCTGGTCTCGAGTCAAGCCACACTGAATGAGTCCATCCAATCAGCAGTGCTGCCAAAAGGTGATGGTGTGACGTGTGGTTTGTGGAAAGTTCATGTGTTAGGACCTTCCTTCTTCTTTGATCATGTAACCGGCGAGCTTCATCAGAACATGCTGAGAGACAAATTGATGCCTCAAACTGAGCGTTTTAATGAGGGACTTCCATACTGGTTCCAGCATGATGGGGCCCATCCCATTTCGCTGCAGCTGTTAGAGATTGGTTGAATAACAAATTGCCTTACTGGATTTGGAGAAGAGGTCATGTGGAGTGGTCTCCTCGCTCGCCACGTGTTTCTCCGTTTGATTTCTTGTCCTGGGGCATGCTGAAAGAGAAAGTTTACTCGATGAAGACTACAAATTTAAACCATCTGACAAAACGCATTATCAGTCAGTGTGCTAAAATCGACGGCATTTCAGACCTATTCCATCGAGTTCACCTTAATCCAGTAAAGCGCATCAAATTATGCACTGAAAAGCATGGAGATCATGTTTAAAGGCTTCTAATCTCTTCTTGTCTGAATTGCTAATCGTCCACGTTTTACTTCTGTGCAACGCTACACTCCAGACAAATGCCTTCAGAAAAGACTTTCTAAGACTTAAATTTATATTCTATGTTACGATCTCTCTGTTCTTCAGAAATGTTTAACTGAGTGAATAAGTCGGTATTTATTTTATTAATCCTGGTTTGCACCTCGTTGTGTTCACCGTTCTCATCGGTTAGCTCTAATATTTTCTATTTGCTGTGCTCTTTCTCTCTCTCTTTCTCTCTTTTTATTAGATGGAATAATTATGTTTACTCATCTTCAAGACACACTTTATTATGGGCCCTAATTTGCTTTGCTATCAAGTTCTGTTTTGTTATACTTGTTATTTTTGCTGTCACTTATTTCACTTTTTGAATTTCTTCTGTAAGTTAAAGCGACTGCGCTGTGTCCCGTAGGCATATAAAATGATATCCAGACGTCGTTTTACTATCTCCTGGTTTTTGCTTCGCATATTGTACTTATTGTGGCACATCCCAACTACTAATCTAATTGATCACGGCAACGCACTATGTTCCGAAAGTAAAATTGCCGGATTTCGTAATCGGATCTAAACTAAGTAGAACGCATGATATTTGCTTGTCATTGTCTTTTTCACCCGAAGGTCTTCTGGGCGCTAATGGGGGACGCTGCAGCGAGAAATTTTCTGGTCGTAATTTTGCACCCGTCACATAGATAATAAATACTTATAATTACTTAAGAGCATACTGAACTGGCTCCCGCTTCATTCTTTCAAAAGCGTACGCTCCATTATTTGTTCACAATACTTGTAACGCTGTCCACCCTAGTCTGTCCTGCACAATCCTCTTTATCTTAGCATAAACCACTGGAACCTCCAGCCACCTGAATCTGATTACTGCAGTCAAGGCTTGGTCTCCCTCTCCAACCCCTCCCCCCGATACGCACACACACACACACACACACACGAGTGCATCCCTCCATAGTCAAGTGGCAAAAAGCCTATTCCTTGATACCTCCTGATGTGTTCAATCAACCGATCCCTTCATTTAGTCAAGTGGCCAGCCGCTGTGACCGAGCGGTTCTAGGCGCTTCAATCTGGAACCGCGCGACCGCTACGGTCGCAGGTTCGAATCCTGCCTCGGGCAAGGATGTGTGTGATGTCCTTAGGTTAGTTACGTTTAAGTAGTTCTCAGGTCTAGGGGACTGATGACCTCAGATGTTAAGTCCCATAGTGCTCAGAGCCAATTGAACCATTTTAGTCAAGTGTTTAATTAATTTTCAGCCTAATGTCTTCCTTAGTAGCATCCCATCCAAACACCTAATTATCAGAATTCTTCTGTAGGACCACATTTCAAAATCATATATTCCGATCTTGTTCTAGTCCAAGTTCCACTTCTGCACAAGGTTAGACTCTAGGCAATACTTTCATGAAAGGCTTTTAAGCACTCAAATTTTTGTTTGATGTCAACTAGTTTTTCTCCTCCAGAAATACATTAAGTGCTGTTACCAGCCCTCATTTTATATCGTCCTCACTCCGTCATGATCAGTTATTTTGCTGCACATATAGGAAAACTCGTCTCCTACTTTTAGTGTCATTTCCTTATCTGATTCCCTCAGCATCGCCCGACATTATTCGAGTACATTTCATTATCCTTGCTTTATTTTTATTCACGTTCATCTTATAACCTCTTTTCCAGATCCAATCCACTGCATTCAACTGCTGTTGGAAGACCTTTGAATTTTCTGACAGAATTACATGTCATCACCGAACCTCATAGTATTATTTCTCCCCCCTTAGCATCATGCGGAGCGATGCAGTCTAAGCCAATGGTGACTACAAGAAGGAGACCATTTACGGTACAAGATGAAGCAGCCAGTCACCATCCACGGACTTTGCCACCTACAGCTGCAAGCTCCCTCTGGGCTGGACCTGCGTGTGACCGACTTAGTGCCTACAGTCTGTTGGGTCACCCTCTGGATGACTATTTTCTGCCAAAGGTCGCCTCTCTGGTAGGCTGTGATTTTAGGTCTGGGCCAGTTGCCCAGATGTGCTGATGCTGCTCTGCAGCCTGTGCAGGTCTGCACTGTTGCTGACCATCACCCAGGGTGGGCGCCCATTATCGTCTCTGATCGTGCCGGGCGTCCCGGTTTAAATATCGCCCACCCCCGTGTGTTGTCGGTGCAGACACAAAGTGGTCGAGCTCTGAAGTGGCTGCCTCTGTCATACATCGCTGACGGTACGCCAGAAGCTGCCACCCACAAACATTGACTGCCTGGTGGGCAAGCTGCTGACGCTGCCGTGCCGTGCGCCCATGGCTACCGGCACCAGAGAGGACAAATGGTTCAAATGGCACTGAGCACTACGGGACTTAACATCTGAAGTCATCAGTCCCCTGCACTTAGAACTACTTAAACCTAACTAACCTAAGAACATCACACACATCGATGCCCGAGGCAGGATTTGAACCTACGACCATAGCAACAGCGCGGTTCCGGACTGAAGCGCCAAGAACCGCTTGGTCACAGCGGCCGGCCAGAGAGGACAACAACTTTCTCTCCAGCCGCAACTCCGTACTTGGAGGACAATTTAACCAGACATGTTTTACAGACAGTTCACCACACAATTCCAGTCGCCATCATCTCCGAAGCCCACCTCCAGACGAGCAATGGCGCTTCAGTCTGATTTGCCAGCAGCAAAATCAACTGCCGCCGTATGGATCACATCCCGATCTTTACACTTCTAAGACAAGTCGTAGGGTCAGTATAGCCCCAAGTGTTCCTACATTACTCCAGAACCAAAACTGATCTTCCGCCAGTTTAGCATCTGCAAGCTTTTGTAAATTATTCGTGACAGTTTTTTTCAGCTATTACTTACTGAACTAATGGTTGTTTTATCTTCGCGCGTCTGCACCTGCCTTCTTTAGTGTTGGGATTACTAAATTCATCTTCAAGTTTGAGAAAATTTCATCTGTTTCGTGTATTCCGCATACCAGATGGAGCAATTCTGCAGTTGTTCTCCCAAGAATCTCAATGATTCTGCGGGAATGTCGTCAGCCCCAGGTACCTTGCATTAGGACATATCTTTCAGTAGTGTGAAAAATCCTTCTCTTAGTATCACATCCGCCAGCCCATCTTCATACATTTCCACTCTCCTTTCCATCATGTTATCTTGAAGTTTATCTCCTTCATATAGCCCCATTGTATAATCCATTCGCATTTCAGCCTTCTCTTTTTTGCTTAGTTGTGACAGTTTGAGCTGTTGATGTTCATATAGTTGCTTTCCTTATCTCGTGAGGTTCCTCTAATTTTCCTATAGGTGATTTTTCTACAGCTTTGCGCTTCGTCTCCAGCTATTCGTACTTCACAATTTTGACTTTTTGTCGATCTCATTGTTTAGACGTTTTGATCGCTTATGAATTATTCATTGTTCATTCATTCACACTTCATGTTCTGCAAATTCCATCATGATTGAGAGCCTTCGGCCGGCTGCGGTGGCCATGCGGTTCTAGGCGCTCCAGTCCGGAGCCGCGCTGCTGCTACGGTCGCAGGTTCGAATCCTGCCTCGGGCATGGGTGTGTGTGACGTCCTTAGGTTAGTTAGGTTTAAGTAGTTCTAAGTTCTAGGGGACTAATGACCACAGTAGTTGAGTCCCATAGTGCTCAGAGCCATTGAGAGCCTTCAGGCATCGGGATTGAGTCAAGCTATTCATAAACAGGCACAAGCAGCCATTGCAGGCTATTTCTAGAAACTATACTAACAGCCGAGACTGTCTAGTGCTGATCCATCGTCAATGATTATTATTACACTAATTTTTAAAATATTTTGTATACAATGATGTGCCAAACCATTATAACCACCACCTATTGTCAGATGAAGACCCAAAAATGACGTTTCGAATTTCTTGCCTAGCTTTCACAGGTGATCTGGTAATACTAACAGACGGCGAGGCGACACCAATTAAACAAACGGAGACTCTGAAGGAATGTGCTGAAAGAGTTACTTCCAAATAACCCTCCAAAAAAACCAAGTGCATCTGCTAAAAACATCCTGCTCAAAAACTAATCACAAAACACGGATAAATCTAGAGAGTTCCATACTTCCAGTATTTAGGCAGAATCATTGAACCAATGGGTGGAGAGAAAATGGTACAAAAAATTATGAAGCCAAAACGTAAGATAGCTTACAGTAAAATCTACAACAAAAAATTATGCCAAAACACTCGAGAATCATGCACTATAACACAGTTATTAACCGTGAAGTCTTATACGCTAGTGAAACACGTACACTTCACAGAAAAGGGGATCTGGTACACAGCCAAGATTCTGTTAAAGATACTCGGCCCCAAAAGAACAGAAACTAGATACCGACTACAGTCCCGAAAAATAACCTAAACACTATCCAAGTCAGCGGAAATATGAAAAAGAAGACTCAGATTTTATGGGCATATACACAGTTTTCTAACAACAAGAGTTACAAAATTATGACTCATATACAACGACTCAAAACCACATCCTGGATTCCGCAGGTCATAGAAGATTTAGGAAAGGCTGATGTAGGTCCATCAGACATTTTCAACAGAGATTTACACGAACAAAAAATTAGCAAATGAGAAGTGCCGCCAGAGAATGAAGTCACCACCATACAGGGGACAAAGAGGACTGAAGAAAGAAAAACAGTCCACAGAGAAAGCATGAGAGCTGTTTGGAAACTTCCGAGATTGAAACACCGTGACAAATGCACGCTTAAACATAAATGCAGATGTTAAGAAAGTCTGCAGATTGCACTGTTCTATTTGATCACGAACGGCACTTGCGTAATTTCCTCAATATGTTGCAAGTGTCATTCGCGGTCGGAACGGTGTTCCGTCCAGTTGTGACCGCATTATTTATTTTTATTTATTTATTTAACCTGGTCTGACTAGCTACACCAGGTCCTCTGTTACATCGGGGCGGGCTCTCACGTATACAGTACCCTTTTAGATCATAGTTAGCCAAGAAGTAACCATTTTAATATCACAAATACTATTGAAATGATCTGAGCATCTACAGAGATAATATCAGTAAATGATACTGACTATGAACTAATAAAGTTAATACTGCCACTACTTCTACTACTGCTGCCGCTGGCACCAATAGTGATAATAATAATAACAATAATGATAATAATAACAATAATGATAGTGGCAGATATAAAAATAATTTATAGGTGTGCAAAATAGATGTTTTCTGATGCAGCAGGTTCTGGGGAAAGGAAATTTAAGGAGACTGAACCATCTAAAAATCTGGCTGGAAAGAAGGATCAAGGGTAACGAGTGCGTACAGAGACAATGGTAGTCGTTATCGTTGCTTTAGTAGATATGTTATTAACTGCCCTACCAAGCTGGATATGTTAACCTGTTCTATAGCATAATGTGGGATGTTATTCCAGAGACGGGTTCCTGCTACTGAGAAGTACTTCGAGAAAGTCGGGGAACGATGGAGTAGGACAGAAAGGATTTTGCTCTGAGGGGAACAGGTATTTCTGGCACGTTGTTCAGACAAGAACTTCACGATCGAGGAAAGATATGGGATAGAACGTACTTTGATAAGATAGTAGAATAGACAGTGGGTATGGAAATCACTGCGCTTGTCTACACGCGGCCAGGACATGGAGGAGTTCAGTGTAAACGTGGGTACGTTGTAGGAGCTCGTATGGTGGGTGCTTCCGTAACCGAGGCAGCCAAAGTGTTTGGTAGTTCGAGAGGCACCGTATCGAAGATTTATACCGCATAAAGGGAACGCTGAGACACAACGCGGACGAGAGTCGTGTTGAGCGGTTCTGGCGGACGGTCACTGAAGAGGATTGTGCCGAGAACTAAGAAGACGAAAAACTGCCGGCGCCAAAACGACAAGAAGGGAGCTCCATACGCAGGGATTTGCGAGACGATGCAAATGCCCGTAACAGGAAAATGTGGTGTCGAAGCTATAAAACATGGACAGTGGAGGAATGGGAGAATGTCATTTGGTCGGATGAGCCTCGTTTCACACTGTTTATAATTTCTGCCCGAGTCTGCGGTCCAAGAGAGAAAAATGGTGCTGCTTCGGTGATGATTTGGGAAGCCATATTGTGGTATTCCACGGGTTCCGTCGTTCCTCTGCAAGGATCCGTTACTGCCAAGGATTATGTGACGATTTTAGCTGATCAGGTCCGTGCCATTGAACAATGTTTGTTCCCCAATGGTGATGCTGTGTTCTAAGACGACAAGGTCCCTGTTCTCACTAATCCACCGTCCACGACTTGCTTTGTGAGCGGGAGGATGAACTGCCGTCTCCCCTGCCCACCAGGTTCACCACACCTCAGTATCACTGAGCCTCTGTCGTCTACTCTGGAGGGAAGGGAGCGTGGCCGCTACCCGTCCCGGTCATCGCTGCCTGAACTTCCCGCTGTTTCGTAGGAAGACTGATGTGCGGTTCCCTGGAAAACCACACAGGACACGTATCTATCCATTCTGAGACGACTGGAAGCTGTTTTCAACGGCAACAGTGTTCTTACACCGTATTAGGTATTGTAATGTTTTGTGTCTTTGGCGTTTCCATATTTTCGTCCACCGCTTATAGATAAGCCAATCAATAATATTAGACTCTGACACCTACTTCCTCACCAACGTGTATCCTATAGCTTCCAGACTTTATGGCTTCCATAAATTTCATAAAGATAATATACCAATCCGTCCAGTGGTGTCTTCATTCTCAGGTCCATGCAACAAATTAGCCAGAGTGTTAAATGACCTGTTCAACATCAAAACCAAATTCAGACCTAGTCATGGTACCATTAATTCAGCTGACTTAGTGACAAGTTAAGAGACATGACATGCAAATTTCCCCTAGTGCCAAACTAGTTTATTTTTATGTTAGCAATTTACTCACTAATATACCTATTCGGGAGTGCCTGAATATTCTCACAAACTTAGTACATAAATCAAGAGATAACATGGTTATCATAGATGACATAAGGTAAGCTACAGAAATTTGTCTAACACAAAATTATTTCCAATTCAATGGCGGGATATACAAACAGTTGCACGGTCTAGCTATGGGATCCTCCCTCAGTCCAGTCCTTGCTGAAATCTTCATGGACTATTTTGAAACACAGTTTTTGGAACACAATCCACTCTCTTCCAGGGTTGGACGCTGGTTCAGTACGTTGATAATGTGTTGGGATTATGGACAGGTACTACCAGACAACATCAATAATTCCTCAAGCAACTAAATTCCAATGGCAACAGTAGAAAATTCACAACAGAGGTTGCGGGTTAACTGTATAAATTATTTAGTTTTCACCACAGACGTCAGAGACCGTATACATACTTTCAAGATTGATGGAAACCTACCATCACAGATACGGTAATAGCGGCCAATTCTAAACACGCAGCGACCCAAAACATGCTGCCCCTCATTCAATAATACATCGCATAATATCCACCCCCATGAGTGAAGACAACATCCAAATGGAATTAAACGCAACCAAACAAACAGCATCAAACAATGTCTATCCTCCGACCTTCGTGGCCTCCATAGTGCATAAAAAGCAGAAACAGTGCGTGTACCCTCTTCTTTACCCTGTCCTTGACCCATCACCTCAAGAACGCAACAAATAGCGCACAATTCCATACTTAGGACTCACAGGATGTAGCCAGAAAGCTTAAACCCAGGAACGTAAAACGTTTTATGTGCACAACGCTGTTGGACACTTTTTATCCAATGGTAAAGACAGTACTCCAGATTTGGAAAAGAGTGGAATATATAAAATTAGTTCTAATTGTGGCAAATTCTATATAGGTCAGGTATAGTATCCGCCTGAAGGAAGAAAACAGAAGCTGGAAACTTAGAAAAGGAGACTCTGCTTTTGCATATCACCTGTTTAAAGAAGGCCATAGTTACAAGGTGAAACGTGAAGTATTGCATCACGTCCATAAAAGATGAAAGATTATCTGTCTTGAAATAACGGAAATTAATACGTACATGTCGATCAACTCAAGCTTAGTACTGAATGATCAGACAGAGTTCCCTTACTCGCCTCTTCTAATTGCAGATGCTTCTCATAATCCCATCCACACCATGTTGTAAATTACCTCTCTCACTCAGGTGCGCCATTTTCCTCTGCTTCGGTTACTATAATTTCTTTCATTGTGTTGGAAAAATTACTTTGTATAGCCACAGTTGCATTACTCACCAGCTTAATATCACTATTAATATTATCTGTTTGTAATTTAGGACCAGTTATTTGGAACATGTCGCCAAAGTTTGATGAAAATAATTGAAGAACGTTCAATTATTTTCATCTATGTACAACTGTCGTAATTTGTCTACAGTTCATTAGTTAATGTGTCATATATTTTACCTTAGTTAAATAATCTTACATCACATTTACACTCTGAAATAATCCCTCATATTCTAACATTAAAGTTTTCATCTCTGGAAATGGAGATACTGATACCGATGATGGCGTAACAGCCGAAAACCGATTCTTCTAACAGATAATAAATATAGTAAAATATTACATCAATGTTGTGTGTTTCATCCGTAATGTATAAAATATTCTATTAAGAACCGACGGAACAATCAATCATTGCAGCACATGAGAATACATTGTAGGCTGAAGTGAGCGATTGTGAATGCAGAAACAGTTGTCTCGGTGTGAACAGCGAGACACTACGTCTCTGTCGTAACAGACGCAACAGCACGTGTCACGAGAACGTACGTGGGGGATTCCTGGTGGCCCCAGATAGGCGGCTGCGAAGGTATGCGCCAGCCGTCGATAGTGCCTGCAGGCCGCCGCGCCGGGAAGAACCTTGACGCACGCGCTCGGTGTCGAAACGACGCGACCGCTGACTAGGCTGCGGCTGCTAGGCTCGTCTTAACTGTGTGTACCGCTCTGAAGTCTGCAGTAGGCTGGCGCTGCAGCAGTCGGTCGCCGCACTGCGAGACACAGGTCGTCTGCAGCTGCCCCGCACCGTTTCTGGACAAGCAGTCCCATTCTCTTGGTCTTGTATCAAAGAATGCCATGTCTCACCGTCCAAGTCTGTAGGAGGTAGCCTGAGACACAACACTGCTTTAGAGTCGGTAAACACAGGAGAACGGAAGCATTCAAGTGCACCATCGCCAGCACCGACATGGGTACGCCGCACACGTCGAGCAAGTCTGCGCTTTTACTTTGCACACACGTAAACAAACACACCTAGTCTTACACTAGGGTTTCTTATTTTGTTGTATGGAGACATTTTATCCCAGAATACAAATAAAAATGATTCCCATCCCCAGGGTCTGGCCAATTTGTTCGGGAGGTTTTGCTTGACTGTAAGGCAAAAGCCGAACGTCGCAAATATTCCCAGTCGGTACTCCCAATCAACTCGCCTGGTTCTTGGCAAAGAGCGAGGTGGCACATCAAACACTGGGCTCGCTTTTGGGAGGAAGGCGGATTAAATTCGTGCCTGCAGTTCAGATTTAGCTAATGACGTCTGTATAACTAACCGAAAGTAGCCTTACAGAGCACATAACTAGCCATAGAACTTAATGGTTGTTACGAGGCTCCTCAAACTTGGAATAAATCATGTTATTTTGTTAGATTTGCTTTTTTATGTTTTTAAAACTTCTGGTGGCATTGCAGGACGCTAGTTAAGGGTTAAACGATGTATGTTTATGTTTCATTTTTTAATCACCCAATGACTTTTCGTGCTTGCCCATGATGATTTCGTCTGGGAGATTTCTAGTTTTCATGTCTATTTGGTCGTTATGATTTTACAAAGGTCGCCCACTGAATATTTTTCCAATTAAAAGGAAGAGTTGGTGAGCAGTCATATCTGCAATCAGGTAAATGTGTTCAAGAGCTACCCTGAATGCGTTATTAAACGCGTACAGTTGTGTACAAGCTTTGTGATCGTTTTGGGACATCTTGAACGCTTCAAGCGTTATTTTGCAAACTGCCACATAACGTAGCAGTCTGTTATAGCAGATGCTCCTCACGAATTCTTATATATTGTGATGGCCTAGATAAGTCGTTAATAGCAAACCGTCAGCCAAGAAAGTACGAAAAAAATTGGGCTGGTGCGAGTAGCACTCACACACTGAGGTAGCCGGCCGCTGCGGCCGAGAGGTTCTGGGCGCTTCAGTCCGGAACCACGCAGCTGCTACTGTCGCAGGTTCGAATCCTGCCTCGGGCATGGATGTGTGTGATGTACTTAGGCTAGTTAGGTTTAAGTAGTTCTAAGTCTAGGGGACTGATGACCTCAGATGTTAAGTCCCATAATGCTTAGAGATATTTGAACACACACACTGAGGGTTCCGTACAAACTTCATTCATACAGACAGTTTATCCATTCCGGGAATCGAGAATATTGAGGATTTTTGCCTGTGATCGGTGTAGATATGGGTCCCAACTACTTCAACACATTCGAGCACGTTTTAATATCAAGTTGGAAGTCGGACAATAAATGATAAAAGCAATATTTTTTCGTGTGCTATAATCACAAATTAACAATTTCAGACTTTCCTGTTTACTTGTACTGTGAAAGCTTGCTCCTTGCCAAATTTCAAGACTCTATGCCAACGGGAAGTACTCTATAGGTACTGGTGAGTGAGTTTTCGGGTATCAAAATATGTGACATAAATTGCCGTATCTTTAGACTAAATTGACTTAAAGCTTAAAATATTTACATCACCCTTAATATGTGACATAAATTTGAACCTGATACGACTACTGGGAAATAGAGTTAATAACAGTCAGACAGACAGACGGCCAACAAAGCGATTCTAAAAGGGTTCATTTTTTACAGCTTGAGGCAAGGAATCCTAAGAACTGCACTCGCTGCGAGGCGTTGCTTTACAGTTTCCATCTCTCACTTCGATACGCGCATTGCAGACTGAACAGCTTATTCATAATATGATTTTCCCTTTTATGAACAAAGCATCCGCAATTTTTTTCTGCAATCATTGTGGGTCAGTTTTCAAGTGCGTCTATAGCAACAGGTGTGAAACCGTCGTTGTCCTTTCGTTAAAAAATTGCGTGTCATGCATGTCTGCTTACAGCACGGTCGTCCACGCTCATCTTGTAATGTTTACTACAAATCACACTACATGCACTTGTTCATATGACTGTCACATGTGCATCAACGATGTGTCCACATTTACTATTACAGATGCACTTGAAATTGGAACGTGTCTAAAAATAGTAGTGCAAATAAAGTAATTTAAAACACAGCCTGGTGGAATCATGCCATTTTTCAAAGTTACTTTTCGTTCGTCTGATTATTGTAGACTGAATGACAGTTTTACTTCAGAGTCAAATATTAAAGACTGTAATGTTAGCGTACTGTGTCCCTTTTTACACTCCCTGTTTTAGTATCGTTTTCGATAATGACTCATTGTTTTTTGCGCTGCTCAATTCAGTGATTTGAAGATTTATATTACTTGTTGCTTACGGAGTTCCTCTGTGGATGTCCACGCTTTGCATCCTGTGCTCTGTTGTTATTTTTTCATTTGCGTTCCTCTGTTTCTGGAGTACTGCCAATGAGCAGTGTTCTCAAGAAATACGTTTTTTTAAGTCTATAAAGATCAGGAGATATGTTACGTAAGAATACTGCTTGTGCTACAACCACCGAGACACTCCACAAAAATGAATCACGTCTGGTGAATGAGCTTTTCAGTTTTTAGTAGGCTTTAGAAAGAAGACCAATAATAACTGTGACACCTATTGATTTATGATTTGCACCTTACAGTCGGCGCATCTGAATGTTGCTAGTATCTGCGCTCTAGCCCCCAAGCCTAGTTACAGAAACGAGAGCAAAAGCCGTTGACAGCTATCTTTGATATTTCGGTCCTGGGTCATCTCGGCGATACTTCTCGTACTACAGGTAACTCTAAAATATTTTTGTTTGCTGATGACACTAACTTGGTAGTAAAGGATGTTGTGTGCAACATTGGCTCTATTTCAAATAGTTCAGTTCAGGACATAAGTTCATTGCTTGTAGAAAATAAACTAAAGCTAAATTACAGTAAGACTCAGTTTTTACAGTTATTAGCACGCAATTCAACAACACCGGACGTTATAATTTCACAGACTGGGCATATGATTAGTGAAGACCACATTCAGGATCTTGTTCAAAGACTTAATGCTGCCATTTTTACTATTCGAACGGTATCGTAGGTGAGTGATTGTTCGACACAAAAATTAGCATACTTTGCTTATTTTCATTCGCTTATGTCGTATCGTATTATACTTCGGGGTAACACTTCCCATTCCTAAAGGACATTTTTGGCTCAGAAACGGGCGGTTCGGGCAATAAGTGGTGAAGTTTGCGAACCTCTTGTCGATCCCTGTTTACTAGTCTGGTTATTTTTACATTGGCCTCTCTCTCTATATATTCTTTACCGTCGTTTCTTGTTAACAATATCAGCTTATTCCCAAGAATAAGCAGCTTTCACTCAGTTAATACTCGGCAGAAATCCAACTGTATTTGGGTAGGACTTCCTTAACTCTGGTGCAGAAAGGTGTGGAGTATACTGCTGCAACCATTTTCACTAAGAATTAAAAAATCTTAGCAGTAATCCACGTGCTTTCAAATCGAAACTGAAGAGTTTCGTCATGGGTCACTCCTTCTATTCTGTTGAGGAGTTCCTTGAAAAATTAAGCCGGCCGTGGTGGCCGAGCGGTTCTAGGCGCTACAGTCTGGAACTGCGCGACCGCTACGGCCGCAGGTTCGAATCCTGCCTCGGGTATGGATGTGTGTGATGTCCTTAGGTTAGTTAGGTTTAAGTAGTTCTAAGTTCTAGGGGACTGATGACCTCAGAAGTTAAGTCCCATAGTGTTCAGAGCCATTTTTTTGAAAAATTAAGCTGATTTTATGTTATATTGTTTAAGCTGATTCTTATGTTATATTGTTTATTGCGTTTACATAAACTTATGGCTTGGCTTTTTTTGGATTCATAAACATCTTATTTTTATCTGTTATTGCTTTTATGCTGTAATTTCATGTGCTGACACGTTCCATGACCTTGGATATTTGCTCCTCAATTTGGTCCTACGAACTTGACGTGTACATAAATAAATAAATAAATCTCTGAGACGCGAGCTACGCCCCTCACTCCCAAGCCCGCTCAGGGAAACCATCGGCTGTGCTATAGTCCAATCCACGAACGATGTCGGTTCGCGCAAGTCGAGGCACGGACGGGGATTGCATTGTTGACGATCCCATGCAACAGTTGCGGTACGCGCATGCGCGTGCTTTCAGTTTCAAGCAAGCGTATATCCTGCAAACTATGTCTCTCGCTTGCTTATGCAGAATTTATTACTTACCCCATAACCAGCGATGACAGCTCGCAACAAACGGAACCGAAATTCACTAAACAACTCGCTACGATCACGTTTAATGCTCGCATTAGCTACGGCATTTACAGCACAGGGCTCAGAGCACTGCTGAACGCTCTTTGGCTGCCGGGGAATACGTGACGTAGTTGACGCTCAACACGCCTATACTCGTCCGCCATCGTTCGTGATTCCAGCTATAGTACAGGGTGATTCAAAAAGAAAGATTTAAATTGTTTATTTGGAGAACTATGAAAGATAGAAACATATTGCGCATGTCTCTGTATGGAGGAAGGTTCAAAGTCTTACGTTCGCACAGATACTAAGAGATACATTCGAAATGAGCGCCATGCGTTGCTCGAGAAACATCGAAACAATAGTCCTTTCATTCCACACACAAATCAACAGACTCCTCTCTACTAAATCTACACCTTCAGCAATTCAGTTTTTCAGCTCTTGTAGAGTAGCAGCTATTGGTGGGACAAAAACTCTGTTAAATGTTCCTCCACGGAAAAAAAAATCGCAAGGTATGAGTCATGGTGACCTGGGAGGCCAAAACCAATGAACAAGATGTTGTCCACCTCTTCCAGTTCAGCTTTATGGGATGGATGGTGTTGAGTAATGCCGCACCTCAAGGTGAAAGTGAGGCGGGGCGCCGTCGTGCATAAAAACAAAACCGCTGGAAGCTTCGTGAAGTTGAGGACACAACCAGTTTTGCAGCATGTCCAAGTACGACATTCCTGTCACAGTTTCCTCTGCAAAACTTTGTGAGCAGAAACGACACAAAACACATTCGGTTACGGTTTGTCTCTTTCATGTCCGACGACGACGCCAGGATTTTGTATTCCCCAAATTCTTACGTTATACGCAACACCGATTCATTCGAAAATATGAATCGCTCGGAAAAAGTGTCCTCTGCCATATTCTGGAGCACTGAAATGCAAAATTCGTACCTTCTATTATGGTCGTCAATTGTAAGGCTTCATATGCAGTTGTCGTGTTTACTGCGTGATACTTTGAACTAATGTCATCTGTTGTTATATGATATGTAAATGTGTGGTGCTAATGTTTCCAGAACTGCTGTAATAAAACAACGAGTTTCGCCACTGTTGTTCCTTTCTCTATTGTCTTTATTCAACGATCCCTGGACACAACATGATCGCAGTCTATGTATATTAGCCATCATTATGGCAATGACAGAGCAACGAACACGGCAGTGGCTCGCTAGAACAGTGGTAATGTGACTGCCGTCTGATGTGATTGATGTACTGTGTATTAGCTGCGGGTTCCAAGCTGTTTGCAAGACAGTGTATTGCATCTGCGTTTTTCCTCCTCTTTAAACTGCGAGACCGGAAATGGACAATGAAATCTTAAGAAAAACTCTGCATGCAAGATCCGTCATAAACCCGATTCAGTGCATTTTGGATCCGAAGGCAAAAAACTTACGAAATACCTGAATTGCACACTTGTTAATACCAGCATTTTTCTGCTTCAGCCAACTAAATTCCAATTTTGTTGTGAATACGTAATTAGATGGAATACTGAATGGTATTGAATAATTTGTTAAGTAGGTAGACAGCTTAATGTCGTCTGTAGCAGTCTGAGATCTTGTCGTCGAAGCGATAAACAATGGTTCCAGAAGGTCAGCCCTACTTGAAGCCCAAGCCTGTGGATGGAATATAAATTAGGTTTCTGGACATAATCTAACGCTGTGTTGCGTGTTACTTTCTGTTTAAGCTAAACCCTCTGATGAAGAGATGAAGCTGAGAACCTTAGCGGTGGATAAACGAAATCGTTTGACCAGCTGAACAGTGATCCAATACTGTCAAATGTTCTTTTATTCCAGTCTCTGATCATAATATAAATTCCTTCGACGATGACCGGTTTCAGTCAGTAATTACGGCTTTATCACATTAGGACATGGTGTAGAACAGGGTTGAAGATGGCCATTACTGACTGAAACCGGCCATCGTCAAAGGAATTTATATTGTGATCAAAGACTGTTTAAAGTTCTTATTTTTATTCTCTGTATTATTTAATGAGCGTTTTATTAATGTGATTGAGTATTATTATTAATTGATTTTTATGTATGATTTGGTTTACCGGTTCCTTTTTACTGCTTGCTCCTTTTATTTGAGTCCTTTTAATTACGTTTGCCGTGGTTATGAAGTCCACATAGCTCACTGTTCTCCATAAGTTAAAGAATACGGAAATACCATATGCGTTTCGCAGCAGCTGATCTCGTTGAGTCTCCTTGCTGGAACTTCTCCAGCTGAAATCGATAAAGATATCGATTGGTACGGCCAAGTGCTATACTGTGTCATGTGTATGGAATGTGGCGTCCAACTTCAGTCCGTGAAATTATTTAGGTCTTCGGAGAAATATTCTCGACGAATCCCAATACCGTGTAAAACTGCAGGCTCGCATCATCAAACCACACAACACTTCCGAACGACTTGCGTCTTTATAATCACTGAATGTTTCTTTTGAAATGATTAAGGGTTATGAACTCTACACACCTGATACTCCTTTTATGCTTTTATATGTATTTATTTTCTTCAATACCAAAAACATAGATTACTGCCTTAATGGCGGCTTACAACAACAATCTCCTCTCCATTCAACATAGAACATCTCTCTTCCAACGTCCAACATGGAATAATTATCTCTTTGCGCTAGCTTAATACAGTCTGTATATCTTTGTTATCAAGTTCGCACGGAGATGCTTAAATTCCACAGAGTATTTATCTCTCGCGCAGGTATTTTACATTTATCGTCGTATTAATAGTCCGTCGCACTTTGTTTATGGGTTTTTGCATCAAAAAACACTAAAACTGTAATACATAACATTTAAAATCGTTTGATTTCCTGCCGTAAAGCGTTCGGCATAGCCTAGTCAAATCCATTGGAGGCAATTGTAAAGTTAGAGAATACTGTATTGGAGATGGGTTCTGGGAACATCAACCTGTTTCCTCAGCTCTTGCTTAACTGAAAAATTGTGGGGCGCATAAATATGTAACATAAGCGAATGACAAATACTGTTCATATCGAGACTAGCAATGGAAGGTCTTAATAAAGTCATTAAGAAGGTGAAAAATGCTAAAGCAAAGGTTTTTGACAATGTGAGAATGAGACATATTAAACATTCAGTCACCGAAGGAAGTTCATCTATTAGCTGAATTGTCCGTAAGTGATGAAAAAACAGCTAATACACGTAATAAACGTTTTTTTACTTTCGCAGTTCGTGGTTACTGTGATAATCGTCAACACAGTTCCGTTGCGATAAGGTGTGCAATCTCAGTACTTGAGGCAGTTACGTTATTTCGAGAAAAATTTATCAGCGTACCCGCATCAAATTCCAACGCTTGCGTGTTACCGACAAGGGTTACCAACCTCGCCTTGACTCACAAGACAAGGACAAAAATGTTGCCACCTGTACATTTCTATCAGCTCTGTAACAAAGTTATAACATTACGTTAAGTTACAAATTCCTACCACTGAACAGAAATCATACAACACTAGCGGTCTCCACTTAAGTGTCCCCGCCTTACAACCAGCTAGGACACCTCAATATCATTAGTAATGTGACCAAAGAAAAATTCTCAAGACAAATGTTCAAAGCAAGAAAGAGCCAAAGAGTCACAGGAAACCTAGCACATCAGATCTCATGGAAACGACACAGTTCATTCTCCTTTTAAAGAAAATTCGACCGCTAGTTATTTTCAAGAAGAGCTGCCTTTGATTAACAACGGCAGCTTCTTCTACGTACCCACTTTCCACGTCCCTACGTAGAACTACAAAACTCCCGACCAGCCATCACTACTGGCTGCTAACGACATAATGTACTCGCACCTCTGTACTGAAACACAGCACGACTTCAGAAGTTGGAAACTGGTGATGAACATGCATTCCAGGCACAGGGAAATAACATGTAGTTGCTTCAGTCCCCCTGTACTCGAAATGTAGCTTGTCCAATCCCAGACAGATGGAGAAAGACACAGAGAAGAGTAGGAGGGAGGGAGCATGGAATAGGGAGGAGAGAAGAAGTGCAAAATAAAAGGCTGAAAAGCACGAAAAGTAGATCTTATAGAAATATATGTCACAGTTATTTTAACTTAGGGAAGAGAGAAAACGGATAAGGCAAGGATGGTTTCAGAACGAAGGATGGGTAATGAAACAGGGGATTTAAAGGAAAACTCTTCGATAGGTTTTGGGCGGAATTAGAGAGGAGGGAAGTAATGAAGGAATGTGACAGAGGGAGACACAACAAGAAAAAGTATAATTACAAAGAAAACTGCTTGATATATTTATTAACTTTGAGAGGATGGAGTGACAGGCTAGTCAGATGAGAATGTAAGAGAAAGAGAGAGGTGGAAAGAGAAGTAGGAGAGGTAATTAAAGGTGAATAAATGTTAGAAGAAATCTTTAACATTTTTTGGGAAGATTCAAGGGGTAGCAATAAAGCAGAAGAGAGACCTAAATTTGAAATAACAAAAATAGCTTTAAAAGGACCACTTAATTACTTACTTTCCAGGTATGTAGGGAAAGAGCAATTAAAAGAGAAATGTTATATCTAAAAAAATTGTTTTAAAAGAAACATATTTCAATTAAAAATGTAACTGAAAGGAAAATTAACTCATATTCTACTATCTCTGTTTCGGTACTTTTCTATTGCCAAATGATTTTCCACTAGCTCTCGCTGAAGGAAAGTTAAGAAAAATGAACAAATAAATAAAATAGAATGTTTTCAATGCTCTTACGCCTTGTCCAGAATCCCCCATTATATCTAACTGGTTTCATGCGTGTTGGCATGAAATCAATGAAGCGTCGGACGTAACTGCCAGTCGTCATAGGCTTCAACAATGTAGTCCCAGAAAGCTGTATCCGTCCGTTATCGTGGCCAGATATCAGAAAGTGACTGTGCTTCCTCTGTCCACACGTTCTCCACTGGATTAATATCAGCAGCCTCTGGTGGCTAGTCCACGACGTTAATGCGTATGTGTGGACAAATGCCGCTGAATTAATGTGGACTTACGCACAAGAGAATGATCTTCCTCTACCGTGAAGTCTCCTTCACTATCATTACATTCAAGACAGCATCACTTAATTCGTTGTACAGGCATGTTGCCTCCTATCAAGAGTTCCTTCAATTGTGTGTTCTCCTTGTCCTCTCACAGAAATCTATGGTTCAAATGGCTCTGAGCACTATGGGACTTAACATCTATGGTCATCAGTCCCCTAGACCTTAGAACTACTTAAACCTAACTAACCTAAGGACATCACACAACACCCAGTCATCACGAGGCAGGGAAAATCCCTGACCCCGCCGGGAATCGAACCCGGGAACCCTGGCGCGGGAAGCGAGAACGCTACCGCACGACCACGAGCTGCGGACACAGAAATCTATCCTCAACAGGAAACCGATACCCGCCCACTTCTTTTCATCGCTATTTATTCACGATGTCTTGTCCTTCTCGGTCTGTAAACCACTGCTGGCTGCTGTGGCCGAGTGGTTCTAGGCGCTTCAGTCCGGAACCCCGCTGCTGCTACGATCGCAGGTTCGAATCCTGCCTCGGACATGGATGTGCGTGATGTACTTAGATTAGTTAGGTCTGAGCCTAGGTGACTGATGACCTCAGATATTAAGTCCCATAGTGCTCAGAGCCATTTGAACCATTTGTAAACCACTTTTGGACTATAGTTGCTTGAGGAAAACTCCTTCTTCTCAGCAAAAATTACTCCTTCCCACGCCGCATTCAGATAGAGCTCTGCAAATCCCTGCCGGTGTATATCATTTTCTTCGCTGAGTTCTTGTTTCACAACGAATCCTCGTACGTGCAGTCCAGCTTCCCTCAGTCTTCAGAGAAGTGTGTCGCTGGTGCTGAGGAAGTAGGGCTCTCGTCGAAACTGCTTCGCCTGCCGGAAGAGAACAGTCGGGCCTTACAAACTCTGTGCACTCGTGGTGTGTGCTCAGACTCTTCCCGTCTGGTAGTGCCCCTTTCAGCAGTATTCCCCATCCTCTCTTTGCAGTAGTAGGTGGCACGCCACCTCCTGCCTGCATCTCGTATAACTGAAAACCCGCCTTTCTCAGTGCGAGCGATGATTATGTCTCGAACTGAATACTCCCAGTGAGCCACTGCAAGAGGCTTCCTGCGATGTGATTTCTGCTTGCCGTTCTTATTTGCATGCCTGGGGAGGAAGCAAACATATGTTCCTTCAAAAGGAGCAGCAATGGTGACAACCAGAAGGAAGAGCTATTCAAAACTTCTTGCCGTTTTTAAGTCTGCCCATAAGCGTGTGTGGCTCCGGACTGAGGAGACGCTTCTTCGGAGGACGTGGATTCTAATCCTCCTCATAATGCGAATGATTTTGTCCTCATATGTGTTCGTCTACGTGTCTCTGTGTGCGATCCTGAATACACATTTCTGAAGTACCTCGTACGTAAATTGCTTGAATTTGAACAAACAATTGATAGTTGTACTTTAAAGTTGCTAAATGCCAGTAGTTACCTTGTATAGCAGGTACGTGCTTCTTTAAAATATATACATCTAAACAGAGAGAAAATGTCTGTTTCACTGTACTCCTGTTGCAGGTGGAAATAAGACGGTAAGATAGAGATCGCCAGTTCGCATTTAGTTGTCGTTTTTGTACTCAGTAAACAATTATGATGAATAATAATGATGACGATAAAACATAGTGATTGACTGTTTGGGTTAATTGTCAAACGCCAATTTCGAGAATAAGAAAAGGAAAGGGAAGCAAAAATCACTTGTACTGGAAGTGCATATTGCAGACATATATAATATATGTCAGACTGTTGTTAATTGGCTCTAGATACCATGTATTTATTGGGTCCAGAGCTCGAATCTAGAAATACTGCGACTTAATCGCTGTCGTGTGGATGCAGGATAATCAAACACTCATAAATGTGCCAGATATGTGACACGTGTGGATAGCCAGTCGCTTTATCCGCACACTGTAGGTGTTAGCTGAAACCTGTGACACCTTCGACGTCATCAGCTTGACAAGAAAGGTAAATCAATAGTACAATAATATGCTGTGTCTGACATAAGCCATAAACCACGTTGATATCACCTCAGTTACACTCATCCTTCCACAATCAGAACCGTGAGTATATTACAGTTAACCGGAGGACAAGGTCTGAGTTTATCCAGGACATGAGCAATGACATCCAATGGTGTGGACGTTTGTTTGTCTACATTTATTTGTTACGTTTGTTACTAGCGTTTAGTGTCCCATTATCATTCATTTGTTCCACACCTCTGTCTCCTGTACTATTGTTGCCATAGTGGTCCACCACATTACTGCAGCTCATGTTGCCATCTTCTTCCTCATTTTACACTTTTGGTTTTTCCTTTTAGCGATGGTTAGGCTGTTGTCACAGGATATCTACTGTGTTCAGAATTCGAGCCAAAAACATAAACCATGTGTGACGAAAACCCGAATAATACATACATCAAAAATGTTTTCCATCACCCCAGTTCCCAGAACTCGTGAAGATAGACGTTGACTGTGGATAGTGTATCACAGACACAGTCCCTGTCACTGTTCAAAGATGTCAATAAACCCGCCCAAAGATGTAAACAACCATGCATGAGCAGCGCCTACTAGATAGAGGGTGTCCGACAGCCGATCAGTTCCAGTCACTCCACCAGGAAGGAGGTACACGGCTTGTGTGCAAACATGTAACTCTTTTGTGTCGGTTGCGAATAAATAGTTGCCACTATTTAAGTTCCAACCCTCGCATATTATAACAGTAAGTGTACAATGTGCGTGCCACTGAAACTTAGGAACGAGTCCTGGGAGTCAAGAGAGTTATATGATGTGGTAGCCCTCAATCCCCAGTCCGTGAAGAAGGTTCCCGTTTTTACCTGAAGGGCGTTTTTGAAGATATAAGGGCTGGGAAGTTTGGCCCTCTAGAAATTTCTAGAACATTCTAGATCATTCGAGAGCGCTCTAGAACATTCGAGAGCATTCCTCAATATTCCAGAATGTTCCGGGATATGTAATGTTCGTGAATAGTCTGGAACATTCGGGAAGATTCCAGATCATTGTGGAACATTCCCGAACAGTCCCATGTTAAAGAATGTTCTGGAACATAGTGGACCATTCGAAGCCTTTTTGGTATTTCTGGTATTTTTGGTATGATCCGGAATTCGCCACTGGTGGGGCTACCCATTGGTAGGGGTATATATGAAGCAAGACACGTCGTGGGTTCGAACGTTAGTTTCTTATCAGTGACGAAGGGGGGAACCGAAAAGTAGTGCAGTGAGTGAATAAAAACAAACAGTCAAGTGTGAGCAGTCAAATATTTTATATAATAGGACTATGTATTTCCTTGCGAGACTATCTAAAACCAACCCAGTTTTTTGCTGTCAGTTTTGGCTTAGACATAGCCATTCGAGCACAGACAGAAGCCAAGCGAGACTTCCGTAACGATTTCCGATACGGGTAAGCCAGATTTGAATCGACGAAAAGCTCTGAAAAGAAAGAGCTTTTCCGAGGCTAAATCTTCGTGCTGAAAGTTGGTATTGTGTCCTGGAGTTTCGACGCAGAGCAGCAGCCTTGAAAACAAGTGTGCTATATGCCAAGTGACTCTGAAAAGCTCACGTGATCAGAAGGAGGCTGACACAACGAAAATTTCGCAGATGAGACGTAGAGTATTGAAGGGGAGCTAGATGGGCCGATGATTCATTTATCGCATGTCTCCGATACACTCAAATGGTTCAAATGGCTCTGAGCACAATGGGACTTAACATCTGAGGTCATCAGTCCCCTAGACTTAGAACTACTTAAACCTAACTAACCTAAGGACATCACACACATCCATGCCCGAGGCAGGATTCGAACCTGCGACCGTAGCAGCAGCACGGTTCCGGACTTATGCGCATAGAACCGCTCGGTCACAGCGGCCGGCTCTGATACACTGTACAAAACTGAACACTCCGGCATGTTTATCGTTAGTAGATACCGTATAAGGTCACAGCACTGCTGAAGACTGCCAAGACACGAAGTGGAGCTCAGTATCTTCCCAGGAGTACTAGGGCATACTGCGCGAAATGACGCGAATTGCGCCCTCACGCTCTTTAAGTGACTACAGAAAAAGTGGAATCTCCTGACATGGAAAATGCCACTTACAGAGGGAACAACTTCAACAATGACGCTGCGGTATACCGGCGCTCGTGATCAACGCCCCAGTAACTTCTACATTGTCTTTCATTACAGACAACTGATTGTTTTTTGAAAAAGTGAAATTTTCGGCATCAGGTTGCAGTTAGCAACAAGAGAATACTTGTGCAGCTATAACTGTGCATGGCAGAGGCTCTTTTCGTTTAAGTGGGAAGAGAGGAGTGTCTCTACCTTGCCCTCTTTCGTGGGAGACTTAATTATTTACATGCATGTCTAAAAGAACAGGCACTGTTGACGATCCACAGCCGTATGAAATATCTTCGAAATTAATTCGCTGACTGCGAATTTCTTAACATCAACTATACTGGGTATAGATCTTCTACTCATTCGTGCCATGTGAAAAGCTATGCCGTACTGAGACTCAAACCCGAATTTCCCACTTATCGCGAGTACTCGTCTGAACCACTTCGGCTACCCAAGCATGCTCCATGAGCCGACCCAGACTTCTGTATGTCAGATGACGAAATCTGTGGACTACGATATCAGGATGCAGGCAGTGTGCTGTACGGGAGTTTGGTTCGATTCACGGAGCGCGCGCAGACAGCCGAAGTGGTTAAGGCGACTGCTCGCAGTAAGCGGGAAATTCAGGCTCGAGCCCCGTTCTGTCTCATTCTTTTAATGTTCTGCCATTACCTGTAAGTACATTTTAAACGAGGGAGCATCCTTAGCTTGTACACTACTATAAACAAAATATGGAAAGGAGAATATTGAATTCCTTTTAGAAAGAAGAGAAAAATGCAGACCGTTGGAACTATTAAGACCTCTGCTAGAATAATACAGTTCCTTAAAAATTAAAAAATGTTGGGTTTAGCAGTCAAAATAATAGAGAATATTTTACTTCCACACAATCCCAACAGGATCCTCAAATTCAACATTTTCGAAACAGTTCATCACCCACACTTACACTGAAGTAGTCACATTAATGAGAAAAAGTTTGCCCGTATTTTACGTAAGATCCATTTCTCTCGGTGCATAAAACAAGCCATTCCAATATCATCCGTATCATTCTTCGTCAGAGTATCGTTACCTTTTATTGCGTAGTCCAAGTTAGAACTACTTAAACCTAACTAACCTAAGAACATCATACACAACCATGCCCGAGGTAGGTTTCGAACCTGCGACCGTACCAACAGCGCGGTTCCCGACTGAAGTGCCTAGAACCGCTCGGCCACAGCGGCCGGCAATTGTAAATTTAGATATTGAGAGAGGCTGCGGAACACATTGCATGGCATATGTTAAGAACGATCTGAATAAAGACTATAAACTTCAGTACATATCTGTGTGGATGCTTGTGCATTATGTTCCTCAAGACATATGTGCAGAGGAAGAGTTACACATACAGGGTGATTAACGAGGATTTGCAACTATTTTAATGTTATTCTGCAACTTAAACAAAAGAAAAAAGTTCATATAAACGTAGGTCCGCAAATGTTTAGTTACGGATTTACGACTAATAAAAGATTTTGCCTGAAATTTAGCAACTTCGCTAATAGGAAGCCATCGCAAAACTGTACAAGTTTAAAATAAAGAACGATTTCCATTTATTCTGTTTTTATTGATCTGGTCAATCTAATAAAACACGTCCCAGACGTGTATCTGGTGTAGTTTTCCAGAATATCCAGAGAAGCAAAGAAGTAATTTCGTAAAATTTTTAATTTATTAACTACAGGGCTCAATTTGTGTTTTAAATTCCAGACAGTTGCACAAAGTTTACAACAGAAGTTGTAGAGAATTTAATTTTGGAAAAATGATGGTAATAATGTTAACTAAAACTGTATGAATGTGTCAGATAATCTACTTTTATTAATACCATAGCACACGTGAATTCATGTTAAACCGAAAAATACAAAGCTCAGTGTTAAGGAAGTTGTACAGTGTACATACAATTTCACAATACATTCACAATAAATGTTCAAAAATGTCTCCACAGAGTTCATTGCAATTAGCTGCACGTGTAAGAACAGATTTTGTTGCTCGTTTCAGTTTCTCAGGGTTATTTTTAATTTCGACTACTGTATTCATAATGCGAGCAAGTAATGCCTCATGTGTATTGACTTTGTCCTCATAAACTATGTTTTTCATCCATCCCCATACACAAAAATCCTATGGTGTTAAACTGGGCGATCTGGGTGGCCACAGAAGTGTAGCACCATGACCAATCCATTTCTGGGGAAAATCTTCATTTAAATGTGTAGTAACGGCGTTGGTGAAACGTGGAAGCTCGCCGTCATGTCGAAAATACATTTGCAATCGCGCAAGAAGTGGAACATCTTCGAGTAAGGGGGGGGGGGGGGGGTGGAGGGGGGGGCATTTATTACTGAAGGAACTGTAAGTAAGTCTAGCCAGTTTGAAGTCCTGGGAAAATGAATGGCCGAATAACGTGTGTGTTGATTATGCTATACCACACGTTTATGCTAAATCGCTGTTGGAAATTGCGTTTCACTGTTGTATGTGGGTTTGCTTCAGACCATACAGGGTCGTTATGTACTCGACAGGTTATCCGAGAGTGCTAACGCACTGCTTTCAGGACTCAGGTAGGCGCGCCGGCCCCAGATCGAATCCGCCCTGTGGATTACTGACGTCGGGCGGTGAGCCGGCCAGCCTGGATTTGGTTTTTAGGCGGTTTTCAACACCTTGCTAGGTAAATGCTGGGCTGGTCCTCACGTTCCGCCTCAGGTACACGACTCGCAAATACCTGAACATGTTCGCTCTATTCCATGGATTACACCAGAGGCAGACAGCTGGGGCCAACTACTTCCGTCCCGAGGGGTACGGGGTGGCGGCGGGAAGGGCGCCAGCCACCCCTTAAGAACTAACTTTGCCAGATCCGATCCTAACCGTGCTGACGCTGCGAAACTGCGGGACAAGGCACCAGCCAAAGAAGAAGAATACTTGCTCATTATGTAAATTGTTTATACCATCGCGAGTAAACTGCGCCTCATCAGTAAAGAAAACGTATTTGTGTAACTGCCGATTAGTATTTAACCACTTGCAGAACTCCAAGTGAAGGGCAGGATCTCCCAGATGTAAATTATGCACTTTTTGTTTATGGTAAGGATACAGATTACTGTACTTCATTGTACGCCATAGATTGTGAAATGCCTAATTGTTGAGAGATACATCGTGTAGGTGTGCTGGTATCCGGGCTACATTGAACAGCACCCATAATATCCTCATCGTCATGTTCACATATCGAGTGCTCGTATTGATTATGAACGCTGGTCAGAGAATCTGTCTCCCGTAACATTCGAAATTCTCCACTACTGTTTCATACATTCGGAATCCTACGTGTTGAATAACGAACGCGGTATTCATTAACTGCAGCCATAGCATAACCATCCCATTTGCCACAAATAAACACCATATCGGCGTATTCCTCTGTCGTAAATTTGAAAGGCATCCCTCTTTCATAAATAATCTACAAACTACAAAAGTTACTATGTGGTTTCACATAAATACACTGTAGTTATTGTGTTCTTTCACTGAACAGTACAGAAATCCAACTCGTTTCAGTGTTAGGGAATGACTGAAAAAATTCGCTAACAGTTGCCAACAATGACATAAACGTTTCTACATTCGTAATGAAAAGTAAACAAATTTACTTGTATAATAATCTTTGTTTCTCTGGGTCTTCTGGAAAACTACTGCAGATACACGACCGGGACATTTTTTATTAGTCACCAGACCAGTAACAACAAAATAAATGGAAATCGTGCTTTACTTTTACCTCGTACAGTTCTGCGATGGCTTCATATTTGCGAAGTTGCTAAATTTCAGGCAAAATCTTTTATTAGCTGTAATTCCGTAACAAAACATTTACGGACCTCGTTTTATATGAACTTTTTTTTAGTTTTACTTGTAGAATAACACATTAAAATATTTGCATATCTTCGTGATTCACCCTGTATGAACAGCATGTACTGCACATTAGACCAAATGTGGACAGAGTGGAATGGCATTCAATTTGACACTAAAAGGAACAACTTCGATTCTAAATGCAAATTATTTTCCACCATTAGCTTAAGCAAAGGATGTTGGGCTGCTGCGTAGACAGGGTTGGAGACATGTAGTGTAGTTCCGAGTATAGCACTGTCAAACTGTAAACTACATCTAACAGGCGGTAAAGGTGTACATATTCGTTATTGTGGATACGATATTGATGATGAGAAGACACATTTAAATGGTATGTAAAAGAGTGTGAGTTGCATGCAAATGTCAGAACGCTTAAAGCGGAGATATCAGCCACAGCTCATGCCTGCCTGATACCACCAACATCATTACAGTCTGGCTTTTCATCAACACAGACAGCAGCTGCGCCTTAACTATCATCTCACGTAAGTATCAATCCATGTGTTACGTCAGTTGTGAACCTCGTTATGTTTAATATCGTACATATGTGCAAGTGCTTATTGCTTGTTCTAGCTCACGGCTATTTGACACCACGGCCCATGAATTCACAACTTATTCAGTGGGTAACAGCTCCCCAGCGCATGCATGCTCCGCAACTCCTGGCGGCACGGTCCTCACCTGGCGTTTCATCTCTGCAGCCTGGCTGCTCACAGGGATGAATGCTGCATTCTCCTCCAGTGCTCGGTGTTTCATACATCTGTTCACAGTTGTTGCGGGTCTGCTGTTCGTGGTAGGCACCACTGACACAGCCTACATGCATCATTGCGCCAACACCAGGCCCTCATCACAGGTCGGCTTGTCACTGCAATCCAGCTGCTTGTGGTGGCATATGCCTCAACCATCGTTAAGCAGTTCCACTGGCGGAAGATATAGTTGTAACAATAGTAATAATAATAATAATGCCAATAGTAGCCCCTCTGTCCATTCTGCTAATTAAATGCCTGAGATAAGCCAAATCAGAGATTTACAATATTCAGCTATTGAAGCTGCACTTAGGAATGGGATATCACATGCCCAAATCGACAGTCTGGTTGGGTTTCATGACCCAATCATGTTCGTGAATGCATGCAAATCCATTTGGGAACATGGAGTTGTCAGGATCATAGACAACACTTAATATCCCGCCATTAAATGCAAAGTGTTGTTATGCTTTGAGTTCACAGTTCCTAACTGAGACATAAGTTTTACATATGTGAAGCAAAACTGACGTGACATGGCAGGGCACCTCACTCGCTGAATGGTGTGAGTAACACATCTATAGCTACTTATGGACCATATCCTTGGCATTCGAAGAAAGAGATTCTAGTAATGCACTAAATAGTGTCAGCTACCTGGACATCTACACATGTAATGGTAGTCCTCATATGTTCGCCTTCCGAGGTATATTACTTGATGATGAAGATTGCTTCGAATGGTTCATTCTCCCATGTGGGAAAAATTTTGAGCAAAATTCTGAGCACGCTGGCAAATATGACATGTATGATGTTTCCACATATGATGGAACAGAATTCTCCATAAAACTTGAGAGGCAGAATCCACACATATCTAATCACATATAAGGCCAGGGTGAATACAAGAGTAGCGATAATAAGACTGCGTATAAAACTGTCAGTATCCTCCACTTTTCCATTTCGCGAATCAGTGTCACAAGCATGCAGATTTGTTGCTCACCTCTGATAATGACAAGCAATGTTACTGCTCGATAAAGAACATGTCGCACCTAGTTTCATCCCAGTTAAATGCATATAAGCGTTTGTGGCATATTTGTCCTAGGTGCCTAAATACATTTTATGCGAGTAACAATTTAACAGAGCATCAGCACGATTGCTCTAAACAAGCCCCACTATATCTACAGAGGCGAATAAATACTTAAAATTTAAGAAATTTCTCTGCAGCAAGCGAGTATCATTCGCTGTATATGCCGACTTCGAGTGCCTTCTTGCACCTGTGGAGTGCTATGACAGTGACCCCACTACTACATATATTAACTCACAGGATGATGTATACCATTTGCTGCTGCATATCAAGTTGTGTGTGTGTACAATTCTACTAGCAACTGGGGAAGACCCTGCAAGATGGCTGCTCTGTGAGCTTGAAGATCTTGCTAATAAAGTTGAACTAATTTATTGCATCAACGTTCCTATGACTAACATGTGAGAGGATAAATCATTGTATGAGAAAGCAGTTTACTGCTATATTTCTCAAAATTAATATTTAAAATTTTTTGTGATTGTCTCGATCGTGTACGTTGTAAAACATTAAAATGTGATGACTAATTTCAGTTGGCTAAGCAACCATCTTCAGATCAAAGAAGAAGCAAAGAACGAAAAATAGCCTTATGTTAGATTTTATGAACTAAACCTCAGACTTATATAAAAGTTTGAAAGTGAGGATATAAATAAAAGTAATACACTACTGGCCATTAAAATTGCTACACCAAGAAGAAATGCAGATGATAAACGGGTATTCATTGGACAAATATATTATACTAGAACTGACATGTGATTACGTTTCACGCAATTTGGGTGCATAGATCCTGAGAAATCAGTACCCAGAACAAGCACCTCTGGCCGTAATAACGGCCTTGATACGCCTGGGCATTGAGTCAAACAGAGCTTGGATGGCGTGTACAGGTACAGCTGCCCATGCAACATGATACCACAGTTCATCAAGGGTAGTGACTGGCGTATTGTGACGAGCCAGTTGCTCGGCCACCATTGACCAGACGTTTTCAATTGGTGAGAGATCTGGAGAATGTGCTGGCCAGGACAGCAGTCGGACGGTTTCTGTATCCAGAAAGGCCCGTACAGGACCTGCAACATGCGGTCATGCATTATCCTGCTGAAATGTAGGGTTTCGCAGGGATCGAATGAAGGGTAGAGCCACGGGTCGCAACACATCTGAAATGTAACGTCCACTGTTCAAAGTGCCGTCAGTGCGAACAAGAGGTGACCGAGACGTGTAACCAATGGCACCCCTACCATCACGCCGGATGATACGCCAGTATGGCGATGACGAATACGCGCTTCCAATGTACGTTCACCGCGATGTCGCCAAACACGGATGCGACCATCATGATGCTGTAAACAGAACCTGGATTCATCCGAAAAAATGACGTTTTGCCATTCGTGCACCCAGGTTCGTCGTTGAGTACACTATCGCAGGCGCTCCTGTCTGTGGTGCAGCGTCAAGGATAACCGCAGCCATCGTCTCCGAGCTGCTGGTCCATGCTGCTGCAAAGGTCGTCGAACTGTTTGTGCAGATGGTTGTTGTTTTGCAAACGTCCCCGTCGGTTGACTCAGGGATAGAGACGTGGCTGCACGATCCGTGACAGCCATGCGGATAAGATGCCTGTCATCTCGACTGCTAGTGACACGAGACCGTTGGGATCCAGCACGGCGTTCCGTATTACCCTCTTGTACCCACCGATTCCATATTCTGCTAACAGTCATTGGATCTCGACCAAAGCGAGCAGCAATGTCGCGATACGATAAACCGCAATCGCGATAGGCTGCAATCCATCCTTTATCAAAGTCGGAAACGTGATGGTACGCATTTCTCCTCCTTACACGAGGCATCACAACAACGTTTCACCAGGCAACACCGGTCAACTGCTGTTTGTGTATGAGAAATCGGTTGGAAGCTTTCCTCATGTCAGCAAGTTGTAGGTGTCGCCACCGGCGCCAACCTTGTGTGAATGCTCTGAAAAGCTAATCATTTGCATATCACTGCATCTTCTTCCTGTCGGTTAAATTTCGCATCCGTAGCACGTCACCTTCGTGGTGTAGCAATTTTAATGGCCAGTAGTGTAACATATCACTCATGGTAAAATAAAATTTATGTATATAGGCTGAAGTGAGAAGGAAAATTTGTACCAAGGCCGGGAATCGAACCTGGGTCTACAGCTCACTGGGCATGTGCATTAGCCACGAAGGCACCGTGGCACAGCGGTTCACACCCCTGCACGGATTACCCTGGTTCACGTCTCTCCCCGATCTAAATTCTCACTGCTGCCCCAGTCTGCTTTAAATTCTCGCCAACACACGAACAGAATTGCCGATGCAGGAAACCAAGGTTCGATTCTCGTCCTTGGGACAAATTTTCACTCGCTGCTTCAGTCTATATACATAAAACCATGACTGTATGAGACCAGTAAATAGTGTCATTTCATTTGCATAGGTAAAATAAATTTCAGCATATATACTGCTGAAAACATTGCACCTTCTATATAGCTGAGATCTATTTAAAAATGGTTCAAATGGCTCTGAGCACTATGGGACTTAATATCTATGGTCATCAGTCCCCTAGAACTTAGATCTACTTAAACCTAACTAACCTAAGGACGTCACACAACACCCAGTCATCACGAGGCAGAGAAAATCCCTGACCCCGCCGGGAATCGAACCCGGGAAGCCGGGCGTGGGAAGCGAGAACGCTACCGCACGACCACGAGCTGCGGACGAGATCTATTTAAGAGAATGGACATGGCCACCAGATAAGTGTAGATTATGTATAAAATAACAATACTATATCAAACACGGTCATGTGTAAAACATAGCATGTCCGAATGAGTAACACTTCAAATAAATAGCTGAGTAAATCAGCAATATTAAACCAACTAGTTCAGAACAATATAAATACGTTAAAATATATGATTAAACAGCCAACCAGTTGCGCATAAACATTAGGTGCATTGAGCTAGGTTTCGACACATACTGGTTCTCCATCATTATGAAAAGTCGCTAAATCGTACAACTGTTGTTGTGGTCTTCAGTCCTGAGACTGGTTTGATGCAGCTCTCCATGCACTCTATCCTGTGCAAGCTTCTTCATCTCCCAGTACCTACTGCAACCTACATCCTTCTGAGTCTGCTTAGTGTATTCATCTCTTGGTCTCCCTTTACGATTTTTACCCTCCACGCTGCCCTCCAATGCTAAATTTGTGATCCCTTGATGCCTCAAAACATGTCCTACCAACCGGTCCCTTCTTTTTGTCAAATTGTGCCACAATCTCCTCTTCTCCCCAATTCAATTCAATACCTCCTCGTTAGTTATGTGATCTACCCATCTAATCTTCAGCATTCTTCTGTAGCACCACATTTCGAAAGCTTCTATTCTCTTCTTGTCCAAACTATTTATCGTCCATGTTTCACTTCCATACATAGCTACACTCCATACAAATACTTTCAGAAACGACTTCCTGACACTATATTGGTAAAAAGCAATAGTCAGAATTCTGAGCAGCTATGTTCAAGTCAAAAGTAGAACAAAACGTTGTAGCTTTTTTGACTTGAGTATAGCTGCTCAAAATTCTGACTATTGCTTTTTAGCAATGTAATTTTACGATTTAGCAACGAATATGTTAAAAAGTGAAAATTATTACAAAGATATAACCATCAAAAATATACAAAAAGAAATATACCATGATTAATGAGATTGCGGTCAATTATGAAACATATATACAACATCGTTAAGTTGAATAACTTTTCAAAGCTGAGAAATGTTTATGTGACCTGTAGATCTGATTTGAATGTGACCTACTCATAGTCGGAGCAAGAGTAACTGCTGTTTGTACTTACGAATGCTAGAGGCTTTCGGCTAGGCTTTTTGATTTAAAAGCTTCCCCGGCACATACCCGTTTCCTTCCACAATTTCTGTGGGTATGATGCACATTTCCTCGTTGAGCTCTTGACTGGATTCAGTTTGTGCAATGACCAGGTTTGTGTCACTGCGGAGAGCGCCAAAAAATACATTTCTATTTCAAAGACGATGAGGAAGCGTATTACACTGTGCTTCCTGGACTCATTAAGAAACATGCAGGCATGACTGCAGAATCTGGAACCATACGTCGCATTGTCAGGAGGTGTTTTTTATTGTTGATCCTAATTATTTTCATGTCATCTTCTCTAGTGGTTGGTTTGTGGCCATTTTCTCTTAGGTGTTCTGCAAATGTGGAGTGGTTTGTCCCATATTTGCGCTGTTGAAAGAAGTGTACTGCGGAATAGTTGTATCGAGCGACAAAAGAACAATAGTCCACCACAAAAAAGAGTGAGAAACACGGTGAACAGTGTGTGGAAGGCGAGAACACAAAGATGTGACTATATGGCAGTGATAAAAGTGGTAGTGCGACCTCCAGACCAGATGTGAGGAAACGCAGATCAGCAAATCGCAAGTAAATATTTTTTTTACAAAAAATCGCGAAGTGAACTGTTTGATACTCTATAACTAACAAAACTGTATCGTTATAGATCTCACTGATGATGCCTTAGAACAGGAGAAGGCGAAACGCGTATGGGATAAATAAAGTAATTAGCAGCAGGAAAATGCAGTTTTAATTACAAAACGAGTACGAAAAAGCTTGGTAAAAGGAAGAATCACATTGTTGAAACTACACAATAACTTTGGCTCTCTCTTTTTATTTCTGTCATCGTTAGTAGTCATTATCAGTTATTTAAATCCACCTCAAGGTAATGACCTTCTCTAAACTTCTCATGGGATCTGAAAATGTAATGCATGTAATATTAACGTTGTATTTAAGAGGTGTTACTTACATCGCTAAAATGTAGCTTTGTGTCACTCGTGCGCTTTATCTTTGTGTCCTGTTCACATATCTGGGAGCCTCATCAAGTTGGAAAGAGTGGGGATAGTGCAAATTCAGAGGACAACTGCGTGAATTGTGAATTAATTTGGTTGGTATGAGAGGGCTGTAGGAAACATTAAAAGTCGGAAATTACTAGGAGGGTTAAGGGCTACACGCTAAGGGCTTCTTTTATCCTGACAATCTGTTCTCATGTAAGAGTCTGAGGAAGTTCCACTTTCCGTACACACATATCGCGTATGGTGAAACCGGGCGTATTAGTGCAAGTAAAGAAGATGAAATGCGCTATTCGCTCCTGCACGACCTGCGAACGAGGCAGGAGACGAAACTCGCTCATAATGGAGGTGTTTGATCCGTAGATAGTTACCGAGTAACACAAACGAGGGCCCAGAATATCTCGTGCTGTTATTACGAGCTACTGTGTTCTGACGTCAGAGTCGCAGGCAACTTGTGTGAGCTACTACGTAACGTGGAGCATAAACAAATTTGTTCTGTCACTTTTAAGTCCTTCACCTTATCAGCGCTGACGTTGTTCGTAGATTATACGTCTGCGTTCGCGGGTGTTTTGGGACACGGAAAGAAGGGAACAGCAGGTGCACGATTTCACTCTTTAGCGAAGCGCACGACTTGTTGAAGATTTCACAGAACGTTAAAGATGTAGTCCGGAAAGTATTCTCCTACACTGAGGCGAAAAAGTCGTGACATCGTGTCGGACCTCCTTTTGCGCGTCGCACTGCAGGAAGTAGACATGTCACGGGCTCAGTGAGTTGTTGGAAGTCCCCTGCAGAAATACTGAGCCATACTGCGTGTATAGCTGCCCATAACTGCTAAAGTGTTGCCGGTGCAGGATTTTGTGCACGAACCGAATACAACCATTTGCTGTCAGTGATACGTTTTCGTATAAACACAGCCCACATCGTTATGTAGCCATCACCAGCTTGCACAGTGCCTCGTTGACAGTCTGGGCCTATGGCTTCGTGAGGTCTGCGCCACACTCGAATCCCACCATCAACTCTTACTAACTGAAATCAGGACTCGTCAGACCAGTCGCCAAATGGTAAGGTCAAGAGCCCAGGAAAGGCGCTGCGGGGGACGTCGTGCTGTTGGCAAAAGCACTCGAGTCGGTCGTCTATTGCTATAGTCCATTTAGACCAAATTTCGCCTGACTGTCCTAGCGGGTAAGTTCATCGTGCGTCCCACATTGATTTCTGCAGTTATTTCACTCAGTGTCGCTTGCCTGTTGGCACTGACAACTCTACGCAGACGCCGCTGCTCTCGGTGGTTAAGTGATGGCCGTCGGTCACTACGTTGTCCGTGGTGACACTGTTGACACTGTGGAACACGGAATATTGATTTCCTTAACAATTTCCGGAATGGAATACCGCATGCATCTAGCTCCAACTAGCACTCCGCTTTCAGAGACTGGTAATTCCCGTCGTGCGACCATAATCACTTCGGAAACCTTTTCACACGAATCACCTTATCACAAATTACAGCTCCGCCAGTGAGCTGCCCTGTCAGAGATTGTGTCCACGACGCTATCCCCCATGAATTTTGCCACCTGAGTGTATAAACACAGTTTTATGTTCTTCACACGCCGCCTAAAAGCTGTAATCTGAAGTTCATCCCTCTTCGAATCTTTCAGAGTCGACTGAGCATTTGCAACCATACTGTTGGAGTAATGCCCCTGGACAAAGTGAAGAGATCAGAGTTTGAGTTAACGGAAATGATAACCGCTCATAAATCAGTGTTTACGTAGAAAACACCGCACATGAGAAACACAGCTCGTACTTTTCACGCACAGTACCCTGCAAACCGTGGGTCCAGGTGCAGACAGATTCTATATCCCTAGATCGCCGCAAACCGTGCAACACTGTACACTGTTAGCAAACCTCTGAGAATATTGAATAGATTCTCAGAAATGTGACTGAACAGAATACTTTTTGACTGTTAAAATCCAATATTTTGTCGAACTAGGGTACTTCATTAATTAAATAGACAAACAGCTGTACAGCAACTATTGTTTTTTTAACCAATACAATTCTTGTCTATCTTTTCACGTAGTCATTGCCAATGTTTACCCTCTTGTCTCATCTTCTTCCGATTCGTCTTACCGCTTCAGTGAATAATTCTTTACCTTGATCTAGATGCCATTTTTATACTGTTTCCTTTAGTTCTTCGTTGAAATGGTACTTGATGCCACGAGAGTTTCTTTAGATCGGACCAATCTGAAGGGGAACGTCAGGGTTTGCAAGGAGGCTGAGGTAGGAGTTCTCAGTCTACTTTTCCAACGGTTTCCACTGTTGTGATGTATGAGATCCAGCGTTGCCTTGAAGAAGAAGCACGCCTTATCTGTCCCATCCCTGATATTTCTCTTTGAAACGTCCCCTTTGAAAAATTATACAGGACTGTGCTTAACCTGACACAATATTTTTAGCGCAACGCAATCTGACTTTCAGAAATCCCTACAAAAGAATGGCCCTGACTAACATTAACCTATGCATTTCACAAATCGCTTACCTCACAAAAATCTTGGTTACTCGAACTACTGCAATACAGCGAGCGCCACTACTCCCAGCTAAATAAAAGATTCAAACTATGGAAGGCACTAACAACTGATAGGCATAGTTAGCAAATGAAAGATTTTAATAGAGAACAAACAATGTATTTACTTTAATAGTCATAATATATATAGCAGTTCATGACAAATTACAAAACTCCGCCATTTCTCTCCCCACATCCACCATTGCTGGCGGCTCACCTCGAACTGCGCAACGCTACGCGCTGTTCACATCCAGCTGCCACTGCCCAACAATACAATGGCAGACAACAATGCAAACTACCCACAGACTGCACACAGCACAGCCAGTAATTTTTCATATAGAGCGCTACGTGGCGTTACCAATAAGAAAACATAAACAGCCTACTTACATAGCCCCCACGCTCCCCACAAAAAATTTTACAAATTGTTTTGGGCAGTGGCCAATAATGATTTGATAAAATTTTTCATAATTACAATAACAAAGATATCAAATGCACACACTTATTGATACAATGTTGGTCAAAAGCTAAAATTTTCTCACAGTCCATAAAGGCAGTCCTCATCATTCGTCACAGTAAAATTGCAGTGTTTTTCTCAAAGTCTGAGCAGTAAAAGAAAATGCAGACAGAAGTAGTGGATTTCCATGCAGTCTTGAAGAAGTAGTGTTGACCTTCCAACGGAAAGACAGTGCTGACTCTCGACATGCAGACAGGTAATGCGCCACAACAGAGCAAACCCACAGCAGAGTCAGTCAAAGTTCAAGAATATTGGTAGGTAGGTCATCACAGCGTAGAGCCACTGTAGTCCTGGTAGAGAGTATGGTATTGGTGCGCCACCAGAGGTGCAGACCCACTACAGTCCTTGTAGAAATAATGGTACTGGTGAGTCAGCAAAGGTGTAGACCCACTGTAGTCCTTGTAGAAATAATGGTATTGGCGGGTCATCAAAGATGTAGACCCACTGTAGTCCTTGTAGAGATGGCCAGCAGCCATCTGTTGTGACTGTGCAGGTGCACACTCACCATTGAAGAGTCTTGCGGATAATATAGCAAGTCCATAAACACCACTTGTGCACTCACAAAGTTTTTGGAATTGTCCTTAGAACCAGCAATGCTGTTGTCCAGTCCCTTGCTGAATTATTAACACATGTGCAAACACTATCAGTCCCTACTTCTCGCATATTGTCCATATACTATGACCAACAGAAACGTGTGCGGTGAAATGTAACTTACAAGGTACTTAATTTGATGAACTGGTGTCAATTACAATTTTATAACATAAGAATACAATTACAAAGTTACAAAATACATCATTAAAGAACATAACAATACAGATAACATTTGTAGTACAGGCTTTACAACAGAATAGAAATAAACATATACATCAATGTTACAGGGATTATGAGATAAGTAGATACATAAAAGATCAGAATAACTTTTGAAACATCAACTTTACACATGAGCATTAAAACAAAACAGAATAAATAATGTCTAAGCATATTTACAAGGTAAATAACATATTATTAATACAAATTATATTTTAGGATAACAGTATTCCTCATCATAGTGAATGTAGCTTAGTATTAGAAAAATTCTACAACATAAGTCTTATCAGATAAACATATAAATACAGGAAAAACATAAATACCCAAGGGTACACAAACATATAGCGGAATAATACAAGGAAAGGACAGGGTTTGTTTTACTGCAGTATTTTGCAAACAAAACTTTCTTTACTTCTCGGAGATCTCCCTTCGTTCTTCATTATTTCCAAAAGTCCTATCTATACCTGCTTTCCGTACTTTTCTCGTATAGCCTCTCAGTGCATTTCTTCAAATTCATCGCAACTCATTCTCTTATAGGCTACCCCCTCTTAAGCTAACTTAAATCTACTGAGCTCAGATGCTAAACTAAGGGACGAGGCAATGCAGCAGCACAAAACAATTAACACAAACATCAATGACAAAAAATTTTAATAGGCAAAGCAATTGCAATATTACAACTAATATAAGGACAAGAAAAATAAATCAGTAGTAAAACTAGTTTAACAGAGTAATACAAAGTGAAATTTAGTAGCACTATGCATGGCAAACAGCAGCAGCAAATGCTATAACTAATACCTAAGCATGGCAAAGATCAAGCTGAAAAAATATTACACTAAAGACAACAATGCAGACAAGGGAAATGTCTATTCACATCTTAATGTCTATGTAATTAAAGTGGTGCACCACAACAACGTATTGTAAAAAAAATATTACCATGTACTTGAAAAGAAATTTATGTGTGCAGTTACTGTTACTAGTCCCTTCTTATTGTTCTTTCCTTTCCAAGTGCTCCTTTTTTTAAGAATGTGGATTACCAAATTATTATTTAATAGATCTGTTGACAGAAAGTGTTCACATTAGCAAATGCATTTTATTTTATAAAAGCAATGCTGCAACACAGCTGGAAACTAGATATCAAATGAAATAAGCAACTATGAAAAGCAAAGCAAAAAAATATCATTCAATAGTCATGTGACATACCATAAGTTAGTAGAAATTCTCTCAACTCTCGTAGAAAGACGCTTGTCATAATCAGGTGTGCAGATGTATCTTTCCAAGTAATGAGCGTGTCGTATTTGCGATGCTTTCTCTAAAGGAATGTCAATGGCGAGGATAATGGCCTCTTTTTTTCTCCACCTAATGGCTTTTTTTTGTCAGACGACTACCTCTCAGCTGGGCGCCAAAAACGCATTACGTCAAGGTCACTTACCTTTCTTAACGAAATATTTACGACAGCAGTTTTCGCTACAGTAGCAGTCTCATATAAAAAATTTCACAGGTCAAGAATTTGCGTTAAAAATGTGTAGAAACAAAATTTTATTGATATAACAGTATCCAAAAAAATTTTCGTCGGCATTGTGATACATTCATGCATTTACACACATTTCATAACTCTTAAAGTACGATTCTTGGTTTCCAACATCCTTTTAAACAAATCAGTCCCTAACCACTACTCATTATTCATATATGTATTCATCGACACTTCTTCAATATTTCATCATAATAAATATGTAGCATAATCAAATTCCTCATATACGGTAGCATCATCTTATTGATCATAAACATACCTCAACGGCATACTACACATCGTCGTCATAAAAATAACATCATAACACCTCAGTCAAATCTCAAAAACGTCATAGCTTTCTGCAATAATGTCAAAACCTAAAAAAAATTCTCTGCTCATGTCAAAAGTATCAGCTGCCTCAAACGTACTTTAAAAATCATAATCCCATACCAAATACATCATTCAAAGCTCTCATAGTATCACAATTGTTCCGAAAAAATATGAACAGTTCACAAAGTACAGACAAAGTACAATTTCGTAAGGGTGAAGTAATCCAACTCTGTAATTGCGTAAACATGTGTCACTGACGTAGTAAAAAAAAATGTTTATCTCTCAGTTAAATGATCAGATAGCTATGTAATTTGTGTGTTAGAGAAATATGGTACCGATGTGTAAAGTTGTATAAGCAAATACCATATTAGCTAGGGCTCCTTGTGCTTGCCAAACACATGGTACACAAAGTAGGCGTGTACCCCCCTGAGGATTAATGTAATTATACCCCCAGGTGTTACAGATTATTGCAATGGAATGAAATGTATCACGGAGAAACTTTGTATCATTGTACTTCAAATATTTTTAAAAATAAATGTTTTAAGTATAAAATTAATCACTCAAGTACGTGTACTGTAGCGCTAAACTGTGCGTCTTGTTGTAAGATAATCTCTATGGAAGTGTCGTAGTTATCGTCCTCCGAAAGCTAAGTTCTGCAGAAGTCAATGTACTTACCTAATGATAAACAAAAGTGAAATACTTTGAGTATAGGTATCTTAGTTATTACGCTTATTGTTGTGATGAAGAAATTACTGTGCTGTAACGTATTGTTGTGCTATGGAAAAGGCTGTCTCATTGTAGCTATACCACAAAAGTTACTACTAAAACATGTTTTACTTTCCAGAATAATACAGAAAAACTGTGCAGATATAAAAAAGATACACCGCAAAAGCAACATTGTAAATTGTCACTCATTAGTAGCGTCGTGATAAAACCGTGTGGCTGTCACATAAACTAACCACTGTCTCATCTGGTATCTCATAGAAAGTACCTTAAATCCAGAACGTATTTTCAAGTAAACCAAAATGTTGCATTAGAATCTCATTAGCAGTACCAGTATATGTTCTAAGTATGTGAGCCTTATAGTCGTTACGTAATCGTGCAACTAACAAGCAAGAATGTACACACACAATAACACTGTGACATCTGTTCACTATAACAATGCATTCGTAATTTCTGTCTAAAAATGTTCCCTAGGTTCTAGACTGGATATTTAACTTCAAACATTGTTGCATGTTAACAGTTTCTTAAGTCTGACAAAGCATACTAGAAATGTGAAGTGAAAAGTTTTATGGCAAAGACAAAGTTAAAAAGCAGATTATCTTTCAATAAACGGTTTTACATGTGAAATGTGGTGTAAACCTTTAGTCTTCCTAGTGCACAGAGTTTCAACTTCAAAGCAATTATCATGTTGTATACATCGGTAAAGAATGCTAAAATTTTTCTCAAGGCTAGCGTCTTATGTTATTTTTCTCTGAGCCAGCCAGCGCAGGTGACTGCCTGCGGTGCGAGTCATTGTCTGTTTCTTTGTTGGTGCGCGTCGTTACTGGGATTAGGAGACCCAACTTCTACAAATTCATCTTGCCCAGAGGGCCCAGCCCTGTTTAAATCCCGCCAGTTCTGATGAAATTCAGGTCTGTCGTTATGTCGGTAGTTGACATAGTTTCTTGTTTGTCGGTCATGTGGTGGAGAATTTCTCCCAGAATCGTAACTGCGTGCTGGACCGTTGCGTCTAAAGTTATTCTGTCTCCCTTGATGATAATTATTTTGGTTCCCAAATTGTCTGTTTCTCTGATTGTCTCTGTGATAGTCATTACCGCGGAGAGGTGATCTTTCCCTGTAATTATTACTACTCTGCCAACGGTTGTCATACGGGTGGTGTCTGTTTCGGTCACGATTTACGTTGAAAGAATAGCCTTGTCGTATATTATTTCTGTCATCACGGAATTGTGACGGATGTGACCTGTAATTGTTGTGTTCCTGTTTTCGCGTTCCGCGATTTCCGCGATTGTCAGTGTCAATTTCCAGTTCTTGTAACAGCCCCTGAAAAGCTTCAATGTCGTCTTTGCAACGTCCTGCCAAAATAATGTGTTGTAAATGTTCAGGTAATTTGATTAAGCAAATGCGGATGAGTTCTGAGGGGCTGTATGGGTTTGACAGGTACTGATTCTTGTGCAACATGTCTTCAAATTATTTGGCAAGACTGGAAAATTCAGATTGTTCAAAGTGTTTCATCATCATGATGCTATGTTTTACTTGGTCTTGTGTAGCTTGAGACCAATATGCTGAGAGGAAGGCATGGTAAAATTCCCCTTCACTGTGACAATCGTGAATGACCGATCACATTCTTACAGCTGGTTCATTCTCTATATAGCCACACATAAATTCTAATCTGTGTTCTAACGTCCAGTTGGGAGGAAAACAATGAGAGAATTGATGGAGCCATGCTTGTGGATGAGTGTCGTTGTCAGAATTCTTAAATGTTTTAAATTTACGTGTAGTAATGAACAGCTGATAGTCAAAATCATCATGTCGGCGAGTCGCATAGCGGTCATTGTTACGTCGTTTCGGCGGTTCCATTTCAAAATTCGGTGCACCTTGCCAATTTCTGTCATAATTTCTGAAATGCGCTGTGTTATGATTTTGCGGCTTTTCCGTATTTCTAAGTCCCTCTTCCCATGTTGGAGCGCGAGTGTCCTCTGAAATTTGTAATTTTTGTATTACTTGTGCCAACTGATCTTGTACTTCCCGGATTTCTCTTTTGTATTGCGTATTAATTTGATTCAGATTTTGTTTCAGTTTCCTAATTTGTTCGCACTCTTCTGTCTCATTAAAGACTACCGGTTTTGTGTCATTCAGATTATCATCTACCTTCGTAGATAAATTATTTAGCTGATCCGAAAGTTCAACTACTTTCTCTGATAATGAACTAATTTCCTCCATGTGTCTTTCTGAACCAATTTTCGGAGTATCTACTGTGTCCTTTAAGTTTTCTTGAATTTTTGCAAGTTGCGTAACCGAATCGGTAGATGCAACTGAGTCAATTTTAGCTTGCAGGATCTCATGATTTTGATGAACAATAGTTTGTAGTTCTTTTATGGCTGCTTCGTGATTCTGTAATGCATTTTCATGCCGCGAAAAAATAGGTTGGAAATGCTCACAAATTTGTGTTTTTACGTCATTACAGACTTTTTGACATTTCGATTCGATGTTATGTAAGTCAGTAGTTAAATCTTCACGTGTTTGTTCAAGCGTGGTGTCTAACTTTTGAAGATTTTGTTCCATTGTGTCTAACTTTTGAAGCTTTTGCTGTGTTTGTCTCTGATTTTGTTCCATTGTGTCTAACTGTTGCTGTGTTTGTCTCTGATTTTGTTCCATTGTGTCTAACTTTTGAAGATTTTGTTTCATTGTGTCTAACTTTTGAAGCTTTTGTCCCATTTGTTGCATTAATTGTAATAACAATGCACTGGTGTCTGAAACATGTTCCTCAGTGCTATTCGGCAATGCATTTGAACCGGCAATATTCGCAGTTTGAAAAGCAGAAAATGTGTCTTGACTTATTTGAGAAAAGGGTGAGGACGCAAAACCTGAATCTACAGTATTTGCAAGATTGTGTCCTGTCATTTCGGATTACTGAGGCAAGCTGTTGCCGACCGATCGATCGATAATGCTTCCCTGTTCACTAATTGTTTCACTGTCTACACCATTGTTTGCAGCCCGCTCCATTTCCCTATGTACAATTACCAAATTACTACTTTGAACATTAGTTAATTCATTACTCGGTGGCCCTAACACACTGCTTTCGTCTTCACTGTCATTTCTCAGTTTACTTTGGAGCCTAGTATTACGTTTTTCACACGCCATTATTGTCACAATATTTCACACGATAACACAGAAAAACACAATTTGAAAAGCAACAATAAGATAACTCATTAACATAGCACTGAAAATAATATCTCGTTAATTGCAAGCGCAGCTGCGAAATACTTGGTGCAAATCTACATGCATGCCACAACTGTTTTACTGTACAACAATGAAAGACTGCAACTACAAAGGAGATTCTCTCTACAATTACGCACTAGCAATAAACAATAGCTACACTAATTACACAAACTACAAGAAAAAATCAGAAGATTCCAGTGAGGTATCCTCAGCTAAGGGTCGACATATGAAACATCCCCTTTGAAAAATTATACAGGACTGTGCTTAATCTGACACACAATATTTTTAGCGCAACGCAATCTGACTTTCAGAAATCCCTACAAAAGAATGGCCCTGACTAACATTAACCTATGCATTTCACAAATCGCTTACCTCACAAAAATCTTGGTTACTCGAACTACTGCAATACAGCGAGCGCCACTACTCCCAGCTAAATAAAAGATTCAAACTACGGAAGGCACTAACTACTGATAGGCATAGTTAGCAAATGAAAGATTTTAATAGAGAACAAACAATGTATTTACCTTAATAGTCATAATATATATAGCAGTTCATGACAAATTACAAAACTCCGCCATTTCTCTCCCCACATCCACCACTGCTGGCGGCTCACCTCGAACTGCACAACGCTACGCGCTGTTCACATCCAGCTGCCGCTGCCCAACAATACAATGGCAGACAACAATGCAAACTACCCACAGACTGCACACAGCACAGCCAGTAATTTTTCATATAGAGTGCTACGTGGCGTTACCAATAAGAAAACATAAACAGCCTACTTACATCTTCAACGCGGGCTTCACTTCGTTCTCGACCAAGCCGTCAGTAGCATAGGCTGTTGACCGTTGCTCCTCAAAAAATCACAGAAAGTCTGACCATGGACACTACGAATGACGCTAAACACGACCCTCCAGATGACGTTTGCTTTTTGATTACTCACGGAAAGGTGATTCATTACTGGTTTCAAATGGTTCAAATGGCTCTGAGCACTATGGGACTTAACATCTGTGCTCATCAGTCCCCTAGAACTTAGAACTACTTAAACCTAACTAACCTAAGGACATCATACACATCCATGCCCGAGGCAGGATTCGAACCTGCCACCGTAGCAGCCGCGCGGTTCCGGACTGCGCGCCTAGAACCGCAAGACCACCGCGGCCAGCATTACTGGTTTCACTGCATGCTTTGACGCTTCTACTCTGGCTCAAAATGATGTATCCCAATTTCGTAAGACGTTAACATGCAGTCCAAAATTTGCAAAACCTTAGCTATGGAGATTATTTTTCAGCCCAGTGCAGATCTGAAATATTTGTTCTTTGTGATGATCGGGAAGCTCCCTGGGAACATACCTTGCATAAATCTTACGGTACTTCAGTTTGTTGTGACTGACGGAATTCGACGTGTCAACACTTACTCGACATTTTTGACAAGTTGCGCAACTGTGGGCCATCGGTCTTATTGGATAAATAATTACGAGGGCGTGCTGAAAAGTAACGCATCAGAATTTTTAATGTGAAAACCGTTAAAGCTTATTAAATGAAACAAACTTTATTAACATTCTGCGTCTCTATTCTTCACGTTTACATATTTGGTTCTCAACACGGACATCTTCGCGACGAACACATTTCTGCAAAGGAAAGACCAGTTTGTTGCTGCCATCACTGTAGAATATTTGATATTTTTGACAGATCCACGACCTCACCTCTGCTTGCACTGCTTCATCACCGCCAAAGTGAAGTCCTCGGAGGTGCTCTTTAAGTTCTGGAAACAGATGAAAACTAGATGGGGCCGAGTCGGAAGTGTATGGAGGATGACCGACCACGGTGAGCCCGAGGCGCCGGACTGCTGGAGACGCCGCAGTCCTCCAGTGTGGTCTGGCTGGCACTGCCGCGCTGGACGAGGGGGTGCTCCGACGCGTGGACGGACTCTCCGACTTCTAAACTCGATTACGGCACACGCTGCTCCTCACACACCGACACAGCTGCGTCACGCACTGCCACTCCACACGCTGGAATTCCTAGGCCTCCAGCGGCAGAGGGCTACAAATACACTGATGTCCAAAATTAAAGCAAAAAATGGAAATTTTGCAAGGTTGCGTTTAATTCCCTACAAAGCGATATAACAGGTGATAATAAACTAAAAACAATTTAAAGAATACAAAACGTAAACAACTGCAACGTGCACAACGGAAGACAAAAATTTTCGTCGTTTTTTCGAACTTAGTGGATTTGCACACAGCTGGTTAATATGCTCAGTGTGGGGTCTGACTTCCTCTGACAGCAATATAGACCCGACAGCAATAAGGTATGCCGTGAATGATGTTGTCATCAATCTCTTGTTGAGGCAATAAAGCCCATTCTTCCCGCAGAGCTGCTCGCAAGTCTTGGAGAGTGGTTGGTGGACGGCGACGTAGTACAACCCGTCTCCCAAGTACACCCCAGATGTGCTCTACGAGATTCTAATTGGGAGAGTGAAAGGTAGCTACACTGAGCCACTGCGCCAGAGATTGCGCCAAAGAGTATTATTCTGCTGCCTCCTCAGTGCTTGTCGAGAGCTCGTAGTAGTCAGTGCCTGTCGAGGACTTGGGGTAGTCTGTGCTGAGATGTTGTAGTGAGGAGTGTTTGTTGAGATGTGCTAGTGGGCTGTGCTTGCTGAGATGTGATACTGAAGAGTCTTGTTGAGATGTGGTAGTAGAGAGGCGGTGTGGAGATATATTGTAAGGATTAGAGTGATTTTCATCAATATAAATGAGGTAACAAACTCCGTTTCTTTTCTTTCATTATTTCCGTATCCTAAATAATGCGTCATTACAGGTTCAGTCAACAAAGCATCTGGCGTGTGTTCTTGTATTAGAGTGTAATTCTGCTTTCCTTGAGCAATTATAGTATTTCTAATTTTCTTTTATCACGTCAGTATAATTGGTATTTAAAAATTCTTGTCTTGTTGGAGAAGAACCGTGCCAGATGTGTACGTTGAGTCACACTCCCACACGCAGAACAATTACACTTGTGCTTTGGTTTAGTAGGTTTTATAGTTGCTGGGGACTTAATTAATTAATTGTGTCAACGAAAATTTTCTTTCATTTTTTGTTGTTATTCTATGCAGTCAGATTGCGTACAAAAACTAGTCAGGGCCAACCGTTTACGACACAGCGTAATCGGACTTACAGCTACCAAAAATACGAGGGGCGTTCAGAAAGTAAGTTCCGATCGGTCGCGAAATGGAAACGACTATGAAAATCCGATAAAGCTTTGCACAGATGTGTTGGGTAGTGTCTCTAGTATAACCCCAGTTAGCATCACGTCGCTCTTCTCATTTCTGAGCTCGCAGTGAGTGCGTAAAGATGTCTAGAAAATAGTGTCTGCCGCCAAGTACTAGGGCCTGGTGAGAAATTTCGCCTGAAGCTATGCAGCTAACATTACATAACTGTCGTGCTGTTTCGTCTTCACGACAATTCTCAGCCGCATTCTGCAGGGGCAATGAAGATGCTCCTGCATCGTTTTCAAATGGAAATGTTATATTACCCACAATACAGTCCGCAATTGTCTCCCCCTGAGTTTCATCTCTAGTCACATGAACCGCTGTCTTTGAAGACAACATTTTGACACAGACAACGAGGTGTAGGCCAGCGTGGAGAATTGGCGGAAAGCACTGGCGGCTGCCTTCTATGATGAGGCTATTGAAAAGTTGGTACAACGCTATGACAAAAGTCTAAGTCAGAACGGCGACTACGTAGAGAAGTAGCTGAAAGGTGTAGCTAATTGTTACAAGTAAAACATTTCTGATGTTCACTGTGTTTTCAATTTGGCAATCAATCAGAGCTTACTTTCTGAACAGGCCTCGTATTTGCATTTTATATAATTAAGCCCCCATGCACATGGCGACCGCTGCTTCGGATCGTCCCTTGGGATTCTTCTGATTGTGAAAATAGTAGACGGTAGTATTGTTGAAGTAATTTGTAGTTTAGTAATTGTAGTCTATTTTGCATGTGTAGATTTGGTAACTGGCATTCTTCTAATGGTAGTTTTCAAAATTTAATTTTTATTGCCTTGTATACGCGTTTGACAAATTTGTGCATTTATTTCAATTGTTCGTTAATCGCGTTTGAGGGAAATATTTTGTGTGAATGGTATTGTTGCAGATAAAGTGTCATTGTGTGCAATTTTCATATAGTGACGAGTTTTGTATATTTTGTAAATGATTACGGGATCAATGAAAAAGGCAAAAATGATGAATAGTGAGAATGACGAAATTGTTAACATGGCGAACTCGCCAACACAGGAGAACAGTGTGATGAATAATGAAGTGGAAGACAATGTAATAAGTCGGGAAAATAGTCCGGAACCATTTCAAAATTTTTCTCAATCAGAAAATTCACAGAATACGAGATTAACGATAAAAGATTCTGAAATAGTATCGAACACAGATAGCTTTATGGCTATGCAGAAGGAAGTTAGTTTTGCGGGAAATGTTAGGGGCGAAAAGAATTTCGAACCGGCTAACATGGAGCAGTTGATGGATGCTATATTACATTTGGGATCACAGATGGGAACTTTGCGATCTGAATTAAAAACAGAGATAGGGACAATTAAAACAGAAATGGGAACAATGGAAACACAGTTAGACTCACAAATAGGAACAATTAGAACTGAGATGGGAACAATGGAAACACGGTTAGACTCACGAATAGGGACATGTTTCAAAAACATGAAAGATGAATTAAAGAAAGAAATCAGAGAAGAAGTACAACCGATTTTGAATGCTCACAATAATAGATTAATTGCAGTAGAGCTTAGACAAAGGGAACAGGATAGAGAACAGGAGGAAAGAGATTGCGTGATAGTACAGAAATTTTCAGAGTTAAAAATACAACGTGCAAAAGATAAGGAAGAAATAGTTGAGAGAATCGAGGAATCCGTACCAAATGACAGATTAAATAACCTAACACAACAGTATGAACAGTTAACTACTAAATGTGTTAATACCGAAACCCGAGTAGCGACACTTACGGAAGACGTAAATAAACAGAAAGAACAAATAGGTGATTTATCGCAAAGAGTTGAGGAGATTTCAGATAAATTGACAAGTCTTAGTTTAAATGGGGACAGAGATTCAGATGATACAGCACCATTGCCATTTGCAGAAACCGAAGAGTACCAGAACATAAATAAGCATGTTGAAAATCAGGGAAAATTTAATGAACGCGTTAAAAGGGAAGTTGAGGAATTACGAAAGCAAATCAAACAGATCGAAGGCGAAATTGTAGGAAAAGGCAGCAAAAGAAATTTGGAACCACAGATAGCAGAGGGGTTTGAAGAAAATAATTTGTTTCATTTACGGGATGCGACAAGAGAGCGCCAGGCGCGCGAACTTGACAATAATCGTCATTGGGACTGGGACAGACGCGGTAGGTCTTTGTCGCCACGAGGCGAAAACTTTGACTATAAACACTTTTTGACTGTTCGGAAATTTAAGATCTTCCGCAACTCTAAGAATGACATACATCCATGTTCATGGTTAGATCAATTTATGTACGCACTTCCACCAAATTGGCCACTAAGTCACAAATTGGAATTTATGTGTGGATATTTAGAAAACGAACCGGCGACGCGGATGCGCGCACTCATTAGAGATTGTAATAATCTGAATGATTTTTATCATGCATTTCTATCGGCATATTGGTCCGAAAACACGCAAGACAGAGTCAAGCATAGTCTGATTATGCAGCGTAATTTTAAACAGTCTGAGTTCCGCACGCCGGCAGAATACTTTGAAGACATGATTCGAAAGAATCAGTTCCTTTCCAACCCTTACAGCCCGACTGAATTAATTCGCATTTGTTTAACTAAGCTGCCACAATCCATAAGACAAATTGCTTTAGCCGGAAGATGTAAAGACGACATTGAGACTTTTAAGACTTTGCTACAAGAACTCGAGTATGACAATGACGACGGGACTTCCTGTAATTTTTTCAGTAACACTAATTACAATAGATTTTCAGAGAAAAGGGATAGTGATCGGAACGGGCGTTATGTGGGTAATTTTGAGAATGACAGACGTAACAGACAGGACAATAGATACCAGCCTTATGACAATAACAGACGTTCTAACAGAAATTACACAGATAATTATAATAGCGGTAATTCGTACCGGAATGATCAATCATACGGAAACAGTAATCGGTATCATCAAGACAGAAATTATTCATACAGTAATAGAAATTCTTACTACAGAAATAATCAGTGTAGTAGATACAACAATAATTTCAGAAGTGACAGTCCAAATTATACAAGAAGTAGTTATGCAGACAGACAGGAAAATAGAAATTTTAATAACAGACACAACCCAGAATTAGCATCTAACAGACAGGAGGGACCTAATTGCCATCCTCCACCTGACAGAACTTCAGAGAGACAAGTGCAAATAGTAGAAATTGATCCGCGAAATGACGCGAATAATCAAAGACGTGACGCAAACAATCGACAATGACTTGCAGCTTCGGCTTCTGGCAGCAATATAGACGGTTCAGAAAGTAATGACACTACGACTTTACACTACGTACGCCTGGAAGACATGAGAGACATTTTGCTAGACGAAAAGGAAAATAATGTAGACGCATTTTTACACCCTGTTATTGAAGTATGTGTGGGTAAGAATAAGTTCACTGCAGTTTTAGATTCTGGGAGCCCATTGAATGTCATTAGTGAATCAGTATTTCGTATATGTGAAAGAACTATTGCCTGTCCTGTGTTACCTATTTCTAAAACCACAATTCGAGGTGCTATTTCTGGAAAAAGTGTGGAAGTCAAACAACAGACCAACTTAAATTTCATTTGTCAAGGATACAAATTTTCTGCTAATTTTATTATTGTTCCATTACTCAGTACACAAATTATATTAGGTATGAAGTTTCTTAACACACATAAGGCAATTTTGAACTTTAAAGAAGGAAGTGTGAATTTGACTGTTGCCGGAATGCCGAAATGTTTGAAATTTTTCGAGTGTTTAACAAGATCTGAGTCAGATACAGAATGTTTAAGGTTTCTTACTTCTGATGTTTTCGTTGAGCATTATGACGACAGTGTGTTTATTCATGACAATGACAATAGATACAGCGACGCGATGGATGATATAATTAATAGCGAAGAATTAATTATTGAAAAGGTTAAGAAAGCTGAAGTGCCAGATGACGTTGCAAGAGAAGAGCTGCACCACATTTTGACTTCACATGCTACAGTATTTAGTCATCATACAGGAACTATACAAGGTCTACAATATTTATTTAAAGTAAAAGAACACACACCATTTCGGGGGAAAACGTACGCTATTCCTTTGGCTTACAGAGACAAGGTTAAGAATGAACTTCAGTACATGTTAGATCAGGGCATTATTGAGCCTGCAGTCAGTCCTTATACCAGTCCATTACACGTTGTTCTTAAAAAGGATGGGTCAATTCGTTTGGTTCTGGATTCCAGACAGATAAATAGTATCATCTTTCCTGAAACTGACCGCCCACAAAATTTAGATGATCTTCTTCAACATTTCCATGGAATTAAAGTTTTATCCACGATTGATATGCGCGCAAGTTTTTGGCAAATAGAACTCCACCCTGATTGTAGAAAATACACTGCCTTTTTAGCCTTTGGTAACTGTTACCAGTTTCGGAAATTACCGTTTGGACTTACTGTATCTTCAGCAGCATTCATTCGCAGCTTAAATGAAATTTTACCTGTTTATCTTCGTGACAATATTACTTCATATGTTGACGACATTCTTATTGCTAAACATTCTTGGAGTGAACACAACAAAATTTTGGATTCATTATTAAGTATTTTTGCAAGAGTTGGCATTACAGTAAACTTGGAAAAATCTGAATTTGGTCGTTCTCAGGTGAAATTTCTCGGTCACATTATTTCTACAGAAGGTATTCTTCCTGATCCAGAGAAATTAGACGCTATTCGTAATTATGCTGTTCCTACCACAAAACGTGATGTTCGTAGTTTCCTTGGTGTCTGTAATTTTCTTAGACGCTTTGTTAGATTGGACAATTTGGCCACACCTCGTTTATGTGAACTATCTGGAAAGAAATCTAATTGGTGTTGGGATGAGGAAGCTCAGTCAGAATTTGAACAACTTCGTGATGCTTTACTTGCTGCTCCACTTCTTTCACATCCGGATTTATCTAAAGATTTTTGTTTAGCGACGGACTCATCATCCAAAGGCCTAGGTGCACATTTATTTCAAGAGATAGAAGAAGACGGCGTTGTAGTACAGAAAACTATAGCATTTGGAAGTCGTGTTCTTTCTAAATCAGAAAAGAATTATTCGATTACGGAACTTGAAGCTTTGGCTGTTGTTTGGGCTTTCACAAAATTTTGCACATTTTTGTTTGGCAGACATACTAAGGTTTACACCGATCACCGAGCTCTGGAATTTCTTATGTCAACAAAATTAACTCACGGCAGATTGTCACGTTGGGCGTTGTACCTACAGGAGTTTGATTTTAGTATTGTTTACATACAGGTTCTTCAAATATTGTTGCTGATGCTTTATCACGTGCACCAATGGGTTTGAAACAAAGTGCTGAAGAGGACTGCATAGAAAACAATTATTGTTTGATGTATATTCAAGGTGTGGCCTTTGAGAACTTTATTTCGTCTTCGCTCCAGGACATCGCTAAGGAGCAAAATAAGGATCCAATCTGGAAGGACATTAAGGAGAAGTGGAGGAGAAAGGAAAGCGTAGCAATTAGACAGCATTATTTAGTTCACAATGACATTCTTTTTAAACGAAAATCGGTCGACAACTCTGTTTGGTTAGTTTGTATTCCTGATGAGTGGGTTAATAAGCTGATTTGGTATACGCATTTTAGTTATGCACACTTTGGTCCCAGAAAATGCTTTCATAAATTACGAGAAAATTGCTACTTCAGTAATATGGAAAAACGTATTCGATCTGTTCTGGCCAAATGCAAATTATGTCAAAAGGCTAAGCCGCCAACAGTTTCTCACAGAGCACCGTTGTTTCCTATCATTCCAGCGAAATTAAAGGAGATGGCTGCAGTTGATTTGTTCGGTCCAGTGGTTCGTTCTACTAATGGTTTTGCGTACATTTTCGTAGCAGTGGAGTTGACGTCAAAATATGTGTGTTTTACACCTTTACGCAAAGCAACAGCTCGTTCAGTATCTAACGCTTTCATCAAACATTTTCTTAAAGAAGTGGGTCATGTTGATAAGGTTATATCAGATAATGGATCACAGTTTCGTTCTAAAATTTGGCTTCGTACTCTACGGCGTCGTAACATTAAACCAATCTTCATTTCACTTTTTCACCCTCAATCTAACGCTTCAGAGAGATGGATGAAGGAAATCAATAAATTGTGTCATCTTTATTGTCATCAGAATCACAGAACTTGGGATCAGTATCTTCATATTTTTCAAAACATTCTGAATGAACTCCCTAATGATTCAACTTCTTTACCGCCTATATTGACATTAAAAAATAAAGCACCGACAAATCGCATTTCTGAAATAGTTCCTTTTCCGCCTTCACGGAAACTGCGGCATTCTGAAGTTGTCAACCTGGCTCTGCAAAATATTGCATCTGCGGCTGCTAGAAGAGAGAAATCAGTTAAGCGTCCTGGTCGTTTAAAAATCTTGTCAGTTGGTCAAAAGGTATTAATTAAGTCTCATCGTTTGTCTCACAAAGGAAAGGGCTTGTGTCGCAAATTTTTTCTGCTTTATAACGGTCCATATAGAATTCGCAAAATTATTCATGATAACACTGTCGAAGTAGAAACTCTTAAATCTCGGCGCTCTAAAGGAATACATCACATATCAAACGTTAAAATTTTTGTGGAATGATATACTTTTGAAAAATTTTTGTGGAATGACATGCTTGTGAGAAACTAACAGCTACATGTAAACACGCAGAGAGTACAAGGGTACCGCGCTGTGTTTTGGCGGCGGCATACACTCAAAGCAACAGTCAAGTCTGCGCGCCGCACAAGGCAGTCGTTGACCGCAAACAATTGCTTCCTACGTCACGCGCCTACAGCTGATCGAGCGCTCAGTGCGAATGCACTGACAGCCGTAAACAAATACACAGTTTAATTTCTCCGATTAAATTCAGTATAAAGCTATAGTGACTTGATGAATTATGTTATTAACGTTCAGTATTTTTCAGGATACGGTTCTATAAAATATTTAAGAACTTCAGGTAAATTCTGTGCGTGTCCGACGTTAAGACGACTTGCTATCGAGAAAATCTCAGGAAGAATGTAATTTCGAAGAAGAAACTAATAAACTAAAAAAGGTAACTATTAATTGAGTTTATTTTTCAGGTAACATATTTCCACTTAGGTACGTACTTTAGACGTAATTTGCTGCTCGCGATTACGTGATTCATACTTTGTGCTAATTTCATGTTCTATGAATTTACGTCCGAAGCGACGTGCTTGCGTATATTTGCTGTTTTTTGTCAATGTTTTATTAATGAACAGGATTGTTATTTGTATATATTATGCATCGCTTGGCTGCACTGCTTTTTCACTGATGTCATATTTTTTAATTATGTGCCTGCTGTGCTTATTTATTTAAATTATAATTGTCACCTGAATTATTGTGCTGTTGTGGTTAGGTATGTAAGTTATACTTTGTGATTTATCTGCTTGCGCCTTCATGTTTACTTATTAAGATTACATATGAACATTTATTTGCTTATGCTGATATGATGCTAATGACCTGTTTGCTGCTATGCGTATGAATTGCATATTTATACATTTCTGTTTGTTGTCGTAACTACTCTTTAATTTGGTGTATAGAAATGCTGATATACTGTGTACAAACATAGAGTTTAGGTCACACTATGGTATTAATTATAGATTGTTCGCTTGGCAGAGCCTCGTTGTAAGGATTGTGCTGCATCCACTTGTTGACATTCTGTTCTCTACTGGTATATTTACTCGCTATTGCATGTTTTGCTTACGCTCAGTGCCTTATATTTTAAGATAAGAAAATGAACTGCTATAATTCGACATAAACGACATTAGTACAAGAAACTTCATAGAAGTCACATGAGCTGGAGGTTTTATGGAAGCTGTATAAATTTATGCTAATAGGAAGGAAGCTAACGACATGACATACCAAAACTAGGTTTAGACCATTGACAGTTATTACACTGCATTTTTCGTGAGCAATTGAAATAGGAAGTGACACTTGACACAAGAAATACTCCACATGTTTGCTTCTGTTTGCCATAATTCTTGAAGTGGTGTACACACTGTGAAATATTATGATCATTCACACTCTGTAATCGTACTTAATTACTGAGAGTTATTCGAACTAAGTCTGTTAGAGGTCATGTATGCATTTCTTTTGTTTATAATTTATAATGAGTAGAAGATTTGGGTCAGATGGATTACACAGAGGTTGTGTGTTGACAGTGTGTCTTCGGATTGTATAGGATGATGAGGTTTGCATAAGGATTTTATCTGTACTTGTTCGAGGAGACTGACTAGAGGAAAGAGTTGTTATGGAAGTGAAATGATATTGGTAATAAGGTTTATATGTATCGACGTATTGAAGAGGTATTATTGAGGTATTATTGAGATTATATGAAGTTGATGATTATTGGAGTTTTTGTGGACAAGAGGTAAGGTAAATGATATTGATGATAAGATTTATATGTATCGATGTAAGAGGTATTATTGAAGTATTGAGATTATGTGATGCTGATGATTATTGGAGTTTTGGTGTATAAGAGGTAAAGTAAGTGAGGAGCATATTTTTTTTTTTTTTTTTTGTTGGTCTATATGGAACAAGGAGGATGAAGATAGCAGACTAGAACACTCAAGTAGAAGGAAGATAGTCTATACACACACTTTGTTAAATCACTAAGCAGTATATACTTTTTTTTGGAGAGAGGAAGTATTTGCATATCTTGGCTCACTGACAGTTGTTCAGCAACAGTAGATTTTGATCTGGCTTGGCAAACATCGGTCTTGACGTGATGACTAAGACGTTGACTTAACTATTATTGACTGTTATACATTGCTGCCACTACTACTTGATACACATGATGAACATCAAATTTTGACAGAATTGCATTTACACAGTTAACACTATTCAATTACACAGTAGTACTTAATGTGGATGAAAGATGAGTGAGTGTGTTTTGTGTGTTTTCCTTTCCTAATCCTACCCACCTATCTCCTAAATATTATTTTATTTGTTTGTTGTGGCTTGCACTGACACCAATAAATATTATAGGTTTACTGGTATTTGTGTATTTGTAATAGTTAATATGACAATTATCTGATATCATTTGTGTGTTTATTAGAATTTATATGTCTAGTGTGTAAAAGCATTTGTATGTGTATTCAAACTATTGTTCATGCCTGAACTGACTGATTAGTGATAGTGAATATTATGGACTGTTACCTGCACCTCTTCAACATAATAGGTGCCACTTAGAAACGTTTAATTTCTGCTGATGAACTGTGTGATCAGTGATAGTGAATATTATGGACTGTTACTTGTACTTTTTCTACATGATTGGTGCCACTAGGACATGTTTAATTTCTGCTTATAAACTTTGATGAACAGTGTGATCAGTGATAGTGAATATTATGGACTGCTCTCTGGACCTATTCAACATTGCTGAGTGCTACTAATGGAACTGATTCTATTGAAATAATGTCACTTGTTGGTGTCTGCACCTACTCAACATTACTGGGTGCACAGATGGAGCTACTTCTGCTGAAATGATGTCACTTGTTGGTGTCTGCACCTGCTCAACATTACTGGGTGCACAGATGGAGCTACTTCTATGGAAATGATGTCACTTGTTGCTGTCTGCACCTACTCAACATTGTTGGGTGCCACTAATGGAACTGCTTCTACTAAAATGAAGTCACTTGTTGGTGTCTGCACCTGCTCAACATTACTGGGTGCACAGATGAAGCTACTTCTATGGAAATGATGTCACTTGCCGGTGTCTGCACCTACTCAACATTGCTGGGTGCCACTGTTAGAACTGTTTCTACTGAAATGATGTTACTTCTTGCTGTCTGCACCTACTCAACATTGCTGGGTGCCACTGATGGATTGCTTCTACTGAACTAATGTGACATGTTGCTGTGTGTACCTCTCCCACATTGCTGGGTGCCACTAATGGAACTGCTTCTGCTGAGAAATGTGACTTGTTGCTGGGTGTACCTGCTCAACTTTACTGGGTGCCACTGATGGACTACTTCTACTGAAAAGATGTCACCTGTTGGTGTCTTTCTTTTTTGTATAAACTAATCATTGAAAGCATTTTATGTGAACATTTGTATAAACTGATTTTTTGTGTATTGTGTTAACTCTTATGTAAAGTCACATGTATGAAAAGAAGTTGTATTGCTTACTGTATTTCATATATTAGGTTATTGAAAGGTCAGTGCAAAGCCAAAATTTTAACTAATTATGTGATATTTAGGTATTAATATTATCTTTTATTTTTTTCTGTATTTTGTGGACGAATTTGGTTGTATTTTCACCACCAATGCTGGCAAAAATACCATCAAATTCTGGCCTGTGGAGGAGGGGCATATGAAAGGTGGCTACACTGAGCCACTGCGCCAGAGATTGCGCCAAAGAGTATTATTCTGCCGCCTCCTCAGTGCTTGTCGAGAGCTCGTAGTAGTCAGTGCCTATCGAGGACTTGGGGTAGTCTGTGCTGAGATGTTGTAGTGAGGAGTGTTTGTTGAGATGTGCTAGTGGGCTGTGCTTGCTTAGATGTGATACTGAAGAGTCTTGTTGAGATGTGGTAGTAGAGAGGCGGTGTGGAGATATATTGTAAGGATTAGAGTGATTTTCATCAATATAAATGAGGTAACAAACTCCGTTTCTTTTCTTTCATTATTTCCGTGTCCTAAATAATGCGTCATTACAGGTTCAGTCAACAAAGCATCTGGCGTGTGTTCTTGTATTAGAGTGTAATTCTGCTTTCCTTGAGCAATTATAGTATTTCTAATTTTCTTTTATCACGTCAGTATAATTGGTATTTAAAAATTCTTGTCTTGTTGGAGAAGAACCGTGCCAGATGTGTACGTTGAGTCACACTCCCACACACAGAACAATTACACTTGTGCTTTGGTTTAGTAGGTTTTATAGTTGCTGGGGACTTAATTAATTAATTGTGTCAACGAAAATTTTCTTTCATTTTTTGTTGTTATTCTATGTAGTCAGATTGCGTACAAAAACTAGTCAGGGCCAACTGTTTACGACACAGCGTAATCGGACTTACAGCTACCAAAAATATTTGCATTTTATATAATTAAGCCCCCATGCAAGAGCGAGCAGGTCACGCCATGTGCGCAGTATCTTTCTTTTCCAAGGAAAAGTCATCCGCCCGAGCTCTATGAGATCGAGCATTATCGTTCAGTAATACGATTTCTGGGCCGACAGCACCTCGCAGTAGCCGCACATGAGGTCCCAATATCTCCTCACAATCCAGAATGATATTTTCGCTCTGCAGCGGAGTGTGCGCTGATATGAAACTTCCTGGCAGATTAAAACTGTGTGCTCAACCGAGACTCGAACTCGGGACCTGTGCCTTTCGCGGGCAAGTGCTCTACCATCTGAGCTACCGAAGCACGACTCACGCCCGGTACTCACAGCTTTACTTCTGCCAGTATCTCGTCTCCTACCTTCCAAAATTAACAGAAGCTCTTCTGCGAACCTTGGCTCCGCTGCAGACTGAAAATCTCATTCTGGAAACATCCCTCGGGCTGTGGCTAAGCCATGTCTCCGCAGTATCCTTTCTTTCAGGAGTGCTAGTTCCGCAAGGTTCGCAGAAGAGTTTCTGTAAAGTTCGGAAGGTAGGAGACGAGATACTGGCAGAAGTAGTGCTGTGAGTACCGGGCGTGAGTCGTGCTTCGATAGCTCAGATGGTAGAGCACTTGCCGCGAAAGGCAAAGGTCCCGAGTTCGAGTCTCGGTCGGGCACACAGTTTTAATCTGCCAGGAAGTTTCATCTCCTCACGATGTCTGACAGCAATTAAAACTTGCCGATTCGTCTGTACAGTTTCACGACAATATGTTCGAGTGGTCAACATAATCCCTGCTCACACCATTAGCGATGTTCCTCGATATCGGTCTCTTTACACAATGTTTGGTTCCCGAAGTCGTGTTCCACGTTCCCTCCAGATGCGTATCCGCCGAGAATCAATCTCCAGACCAAATCGGGACTCACCTGTGAAGGGAACATTGCCCAACTGTTCGATCGTCCAGGTGGCATGTGAACGACTCAACTCTAGACGTTCCTTTCTGTAAAGACGTGTCAGAGTACACATACAGCAACAGCACGTCTCCGACAATAAAGGCCACTCTACCGAAGCCTTCTGTACACCATTTACCTTGATACAACAGGTCAGATGCCAGCTGCAGTGCATTACTAAGGCGGTACCGTCGTGCCCTCACAGCCAAATAACGGTCCTCTCTTTCTGATGTCATACGTGGTCGGCCCCGCCCTAGTCTTCGGAATGAAGTTTCGGTCTCAATATACTGTCACCACATCCGAGAAACAACAGAACGATTCACATAAGGCAATCGGGTCACATCAATTTGCGACTGTCCTCCTTCCATTCTTCTTATGGCAATCCATCGCAGAGAGCCTGGTAGGCTCTCCCCTGTGCTAAATTGCACCGTCTGTGACTGTGTACACAGCGACTATGGATGTGGGACTACGCGGCAAGCACTAACCCGTTTGATAGGTCCCCTGGTGCGGTTGTCCGTTGACCGAAATGCCATCTTCCGCGCAGAACACGGTCGCACGGACATCTGATTGACAGTTTGTATGATTATATCGTGAATTAGACACAGGACGGGGAAATAGCGGTTTCTTGCTTCAATTTTGGACACGAGTGTATGTAATCATAAGGACGCCCTCATAGTACCCTCCAACGCCGAGGTCATTGCTGCTACCAGACGCCACGAGCGGCGCTCCTCTGTCACGGTTTTGCGGCCAATTTTAAACTGTTCCGTTCACGCGTAACAGCTGCCACGGTTCATACAACTACTGCCGTAATGTTTCTTCATCCGAGAAAATACATCTGACTGTTGTACACCTTCCGAAAGCAGTATCTGGTTACAGAATTTTGTTCTTCAAAAGCACTTTCTTCGAACAGACACACCATCGTTACTGTGACCTTAGATGTTATGTGTACGTAAATGTTGATCGAATAAACGACTAACACTTTTCGAAAGGTAAAAAACCAACACTTAAAAATATCTCTGTTCCCTACAATAGACGTTGGCTTCACTAGACGTTTGCCTTTTTGAAAATCTCCTACTTGTTTTCGAACTGAACTGAGTATACGAGAATATGTGACTTCAGCAAAAATGCACAGAATATGTGTCCCCTTTATATAAAATTTTGACCCAAGCAGAAGTGTAAACGCCATCTGACCCTGATTTAATAATCATATTCAGGAGTAGGAGGTGCTTTTATTGGGTAATGGAAAGAAACAGTGGCATGCATGAATATTTGAATGAACTTAAGATCTCGATTATTTTTAGTAGTTTCTTAACAAGATTCGTGAGTGTATATGTGATCTCCCTTGTAGGCAGATCACGTGTGATGGGGCTGTATACCTCACATTGAAAGCCTAATATCTGTCCACACAAGAACATCGAATATAATAGTCACGTCGAACAATATGGAAACAGCACGCAGTGTCGAAGTCTCGCCCGCACTAACTTATCTTAGGATCTGTAAACGCATACAATTCAAGTGCTTCCGCTGAAGGCAGTTTGGCTTCCTCGACGGTTCGACCTTTCTGACGGTTTTTTCTACTGGAGTTGACTGGTGTCACTGGATGGCTGTTAACACTGCCGAAAGATAGTGTTGCGCTCACTTATAAAACATTTCTATTTCGTTCTTTTCCGGGAAAATGGCGTTACTAGTCAAAATTCTTTAGACGCATGGGCTGCCGTTGTCATTGGGTAAATACTGAAAGCATATACTGATAGAGAGAGGGGATCCAAAATATTATTCAAACTTTTTCCCGGCGGCAGTCAACAGCAGAAGCATATTTTGAGAAATACACAGCACAGTGGCTGTATTGTATTTCTTATTTATTAGAACCGGTTTTGGTGCCCGACCACCATCCAGGTAATTGTATCTACGTAAAGTAAAGAAACCACAATGAAGAAATCAAGAGTAGCCATACCACATTCAACCAACTACTCACTTTGTGTTACTTACCAAAGAAACCAATAAAGGCTTCACATGTCATACGTAATTCCACACAAGAGGAACTTTCTGAGAACAATCAAGCTTATAATGTAGATTCAGAAGAACAAAACTTTCAAAAGTAAATCACTATGGCCTATTCAATTGAGGAGAGTCCTGGATGCTACAGTTCCATGCGCGGCCCAAACAGATGTAAGATATACCTAACGATAGAAATTACATATCAAAGATACAAACATGGGTGTTAACACAGCGAAATAAGCAGGGTCGAATAATAAAACAATTATAACGTAATACATAGTCATGAGCGAAATTATTGTTACTGTTGTGCCGTCTCGGTTGTTTCCCGCCTTTCGGCAGTGACCAGGCGTTCCAGGACACCAGTGGATTCACGAAGAAGATCCCAGCAGAGGGATAGAAACTTGAGCATTGAAGAAATTTGAAGAGAAACATGAGGCAGCATTAACGACTCGGAAAACTTGAATAACAATGACCCGCGAAATCCTGCAGACTTTCTTTCTGGACGGGAGCGAAATACACTGAATGCCATGTTCCCACAGGAGTCAACCGATCTTTTCAGGTATCGAAGCAGCATGAAGTAGGTAAGCGACTATTGGCATATCTCTGTTGATCCATTGTGGACATGGGACAGCGTCTGGTCAAGTATTTAACTAGTCCAAGACCGCAGGTGTACTCAGTTGCAATCAAGTCTTAGAATTCACGACATCCAGGAACATATGGTCCCAGTATGCCAGTATCGTTTATTTTTGAAAGATGCTTATGGGGCCTGAAGATGGCATAATGGAATGCCGAAACTAGTAGTCAAAATAAAATAACATCTCAATTGGGCAGCTGTTGGCGAAATTCATTGTTAAATAATTGGCATCTCTTTCTTCGTTTCAGTTTCAACCTCGTTCCCTGGACTTCTTGATTGTGACAGCAAACTCCCGGTCAGTTTGACAATCTGAGTAATAATTCCTTCGGAACACTAGTCGTAGGTGCTGCAATTATTCAGCGAGACTGTCCTAGACCGTAAGTGTTTGAGCTCTGTGAACCAGAGTCGTTAGCACCGTATTCCTTCGTGACGGATTATGATGGCTCGAAATATTGAGACAGGGGGTCAACGTGCGTGGGTCAGTATACACTATGATCCACTGATCCGTCCGGTCTTTTCTTAACGAACACGTTGAGGAAAGGCAGATGGCTCTGCTTTTCAAATACAGCCATTGTGAGTTAAATATTAGGCTGGATAGAGTTTTAAATATTCTAAGAACTCTTCAAGTTTTTTCTTTCCATGTGGCTGTATCACAAAATCGTTGTCCACGTATCGATAAAACACGCTAATTTGAATTTGGCAGGTTCTAGTGCCTTTGCTTCAATGTGATAGGTGATAACGAATTACGCATCGCCACGCTATCGGTTTTTCATAATTTTTTCCATCACACAGAAAATAAGTTGCTGTGACAGTGTATCTAAAAAGTTCAGTGAAACACTTGTCGAATTTTTCGAACTTTCCAGCGAATAGTCCAAGGCTTTGAAAAGTGTGACTCACGTAAATAGAGAGACTACGCCTGCAATGACCGTAAAATCCTTATCCCTGAGTCAAAATTTACTTAGGCGGTGGACAACGTAACGGTGCTGCAAATGTGGTGTTTGCACATACCCACATATATGCTGAGAGTGCGTTTCAGGTATTTTGCCAAGCGGTGTGAAGATGCGTCAATATGACTATGGGCCTCAGAGGAATTCATTCCTCGTGTGTCTTAGGAAGGCCACATTGGCGCGCGGCCCAAGTACTCGAGCTCTACAGCCTTTTATGATGTTGCATGGCAGGCCTGACTCGTTGAGAAGAGTAATCATTCTCCTCTCAGTTTTATTCGGGTGATCAACATCCCATCAACCTGTAGACAACGTTACTCCAAAAATACTTGTTGCAGGACCATCGTAACATGCGTTGTGTCGTTACCCTTGTCAGCCCTCAGAATTACGGTATCCTTGTCTGCCCGCATATTTCTATGTGCTACGGTTTCTTTCTTGGAGATGCTGGGGCTAAGCGTTGGCGCGTTAAGTGCTCTACAGGTTTCGTGACGACCCTTTTCTGCTGCTTCCAGTGGAAACGAAACTGCAACATGCACCACGGAGATCTGCTGTTGGTAGCATTTTTGTTGTGGGCACGAAAATTAGCTATTTGGCAAGCACAACAACTGTATCCTCGCCCATATGTTTGTCAATGAGATTCATTAGAGTAAAGCTCCCTGTATCATGCCTTGATTTTTCTTGCAAGAGACTGAATTCTGCCATCTGACGAGCAGATGTTTTCAACTGCATTGGTTCTGGTTGTGACCATGTCGCATTGTCAGCCCATTCCCAAGAACCTGCAGTGGATGTAGCCGACATGTAAACATGGAGATTAAGACGCACTTTTGAAGTGATACACAGCATTGTAAGAGCATAATGTCTTTGACACTTGCATTCTTTGACGCAGCATGCGCTGGCCGGCAAGCTTTGCTTCCAGTATCTTAATTTGGTATGCGGCTTTTCTGACGCCTAGGGCATCGTAGTGTCCCACCGACAACGTTTGTGGTAGTGAGCTGGGTGAGTCAGTAGTGGTTTTGAGTTGGCTAAGTCAATATCTGGGGAACGAGTCGTGTGGAAAACAGACACGTGAAAGTTAAAATGGGAAGTATTTAAACCGTTATATCAAGAGTATATTGTTTGATACATAAAGATTAATGACTGTTATGGCGTCCTTGCACGCTATGTGGCTCTGAGTGGATACAGGGGCCAGGAATAGATGCTGTTCATGAACAGAGGATTCAGATGTTAATTTATCTACATCTAATATCACACAGTAAAAATGATACATAACTTTGTTGCTGTAGTTGCAGCGTCAGTTGCTAACAGTACATCTGAATTTAGAAATACTCTGAAGAGCCAAAGAAACTGGTACCCCTGCCTAATATCGTGTAGGGCCCCGCGAGCATGCAGAAGTGCCGCAACACGACGTGACAAGGACTCAACTAAAGTCTGAAGTAGTGTTGGAGGGAATTGACACCATGAATCCTGCAGGGCTGTCCATACATCCGTAAGGGTACGAGGGGGTGAGATCTCTTCTGAACAGCTCGTTGCAAGGTATCCCAGATATGGTCAATAATGTTATTGTCTGGAGAGTCTGGTGGCCAGCGGAAGTGTTTAAACTGAGACGAGTGTTCCTGTAGCCACTCTGTAGCAATTCTGGATGTATGGGGTGTCGCACTGTCCTGCTGGAATTGACTAAGTCCGTCGGAATCCACAATAGACTTAAACGGATAGAGGTGATCAGACACGATGCTTAGGCACGTGTCACCTGTCAGAGTCGTATCTAGACGTATCAGGGATCCCACATCACTCCAACTGCACATGCATCACACCATTACAGAGCCTCTATCAGCTTGAACAGTCCCCTGCTCACATGCAGGGTCCATGGATTCATGAGGTTGTCTCCATACCAGTACACGTCCATCTGCTCGATACAGTTTGAAACGAGACTCGTACGACCGGCAACATGTTTCCTGTCATCAACAGTCAAATGTCGGTGTTGACGCGCCCAGGCGAGACGTAAAGCTTTGTGTCGTGCAGTCATCAAGGGTACACAAGTGGGCTTTCGGCTCCGAAAACCCATATCGGTGATGTTTCGTTGAATGGTTCGCACGCTGACACTGATGGCGCAGCACTGAAATCTGTAGCAATTTGCGGAAGGGTTACACTTCTGTCACGTTGAACGATTCCCTTCGGTAGTCGTTGGTCCCGTTCTTGCAGGATCTTTTTCTGGCCGCAGCGATGTCGGAGATTTGATGTTTTACCGGTTTCCTGATATTCACAGTACACTCGTCAAATGGTCGTACGGGAAAATTCCCACTTGATCGCTACCTCGGAGGTGCTGTTGCATGGGGGCTTAATTAAATAAATTTGAAAATATTTTTTAGTTTTAGTATGTCTGTCCGATTACGCAGTGTCTCGTAATCGGTTGGCCCTGACTAGTATATTTACGCTATCTGACTGCAAAGAACAATGTAAGAAAATTTCCGTAAACACAGTTAATTAATTAAGACCCCAGCAACTATAAAAATCTACGAAACCAATGAGCACAAGAGTAACTGTTCTGTATGTGGGAGTGTGACTCAACGCCCACATCTGGCACGGTTCTTTTTCCAACAAGACAAGAATTTTGATACCAATTATACTGACGTGACAAAAGAAATTTAGAAAAACTATAATTACGCAAGAAAACCAAAATTCACTCTAATACAAGAACACGAGCCAGATGCTTTGTTGACTGAACCTGTAGTGACACATTATTTCAGATACACAACTAATAAAGGAACATTATAAATTTTACCTTCATATATATTGACGAAATGCACTCATTACAATAATATCTGCTATCTCTCCCATCAAATAACTGCATAAAACATGGAACACTCTTTACTACAACATCTTACTCCAACTTCACGACAACCACGAGCTCTTAACACACACTGTCCTCTACGAGCTCTCTGCTAGCACTGACTGCTATGAACTCTCGACAACCACTGACTGCCACAATCTCTTAACACGCACTGTGGAGGCGGCTTAATAGTACTCTTTGGCGCAATCTCTGGCGCAGTGGCACAGTGTAGCCACCTTTCATATGCCCCTCCTCCACAGGCCAGAATTTGATGGTATTTTTGCCAGCATTGGTGGTGAAAATACCACCAAATTCGTCCAGAAAAATACAGACAAAAATAAAAGATAATATTAATACCTAAACATCACATAATTAGTTAAAAATTTTGGCTTTGCACTGACCTTTTACTAACCTAATATATAAAATACAGTAAGCAATACAACTTCTTTTCATACATGTGACCTTACATAATAGTTTATACAATATACAAAAAATCAGTTTATACAAATGTTCACATAAAATGCTCTCAATGATTAATTATACAAAAAAAAGATACTAACAGGTGACATCTTTTCAGTAGAAGCAGTCCATCAGTTGCACCCAGTAAAGTTTAGCAGGTACACCCAGCAACAAGTAACATTAGTTCAGTAGAAGCAATCCATCAGAGGTACCCAGCAATGTTAAGCAGGTGCAGACACCAATAAGTGATATCATTTCAGTAGAAGCAGTCCATTAGTTGCACCCAGCAATGTTGAGAGCAGGTGCAGACAGCAACAAGTGACTTCATTTCAGTAGGAGTAGTCCATCAGTTGCACCCAGTAAAGTTTAGTAGGTGCAGACAGCAAAAAGTAACATCATTTCAGTAGAAACAGTTCTAACAGTGGCACTCAGTAAAGTTCAAGAGGTACACACAGCAACAAGTCACATTAGTTCAGTAGAAGCAGTCCATCAGTGGCACCCAGTAAAGTTGAGTAGGTGCAGACACCAACAAGTGACATCATTTCAGTAGAAGCAGTCCATCAGAGGCACCCAGCAATGTTGAGTAGGTGCAGACAGCAACAAGTGACTTCATTTCAGTAAAAACAGTTCAGTTCATCAGTTGCACCCAGCAATGTTGAGTAGGTGCAAACACCAACAAGTGACATCATTTCAGTAGAAGCAGTCCATCAGTTTCACCCAGTAATGTTGAGTTGGTGCAGACAGCAACAAGTGACATTATTTCAGTAGAAGCAGTCCATCAGAGGCACCCAGCAATGTTGAGTAGGTGCAGACAGCAACAAGTGACTTCATTTCAGTAAAAACAGTTCATCAGTTGCACCCAGCAATGTTGAGAGCAGGTGCAGACACCAACAAGTGACTTCATTTCAGTAGAAGCAGTCCATCAGTTGCACCCAGCAATGTTGAGTAGGTGCAGACACCAACAAGTGACATCATTTCAGTAAAAACAGTTCATCAGTTGCACCCAGCAATGTTGAGCAGGTGCAAACAGCAACAAGTGACTTCATTTCAGTAGAAACAGTTCATCAGTTGCACCCAGCAATATTGAGAGCAGGTGCAGACACCAACAAGTGACACCATTTCAGTAGAAGCAGTCCATTAGTGGCATCAGCAATGTTGAGTAGGTGCAGACAGCAACAGGGGACATCTTTTCAGTAGAAGCAGTCCATCAGTTGCACCCCGCAATGTTGAGCAGGTGCAGACAGCAACAAGTGACTTCATTTCAGTAAAAACAGTTCATCAGTTGCACCCAGCAATATTGAGAGCAGGTGCAGACACCAACAAGTGACACCATTTCAGTAGAAGCAGTCCATTAGTGGCATCAGCAATGTTGAGTAGGTGCAGACAGCAAGAAGTAACATCATTTCAGTAGAAACAGTTCATCAGTTGCACCCAGTAATGTTGAGTAGGTGCAGACAGCAAAAAGTAACATTATTTCAGTAGAAGCAGTTCCATCTGTGGCACCCAGTAATGTTGAGCAGGTGCAGACACCAACAAGTGACACCATTTCAGTAGGAGTAGTCCATCAGTTACACCCAGCAATGTTGAGCAGGTCCAGACACCAACAAGTGACATCTCTCAGCCGAAGCAGTTCCACAAAATTCACAAGCACTGATCACACAGTTCATCAGCAGAAATTAAACACGACCAAATGTCACACATCATGTTGAAAAGTGCAGGTAACAGTTCAGAATATTTATCTTCACTAATCAGACAGTTCAGGCATGAACAATAGTTTGAATGCACATACAAATGCTTTTACAGTAACATACAAATCATAACAAACACACAAATGATGTCAGATAATTTTCATATTAACTATTACAATACACAAATACCAGTAAACCTATAATATTTATGGGTGTCAGTGCAAGCCACTACCAACAAATAAAATAATACTTAGGAGATAGGTGGGTAGGATTAGTAAAGGAAAACACACAGAACACACTCACTCATCCTTCATCCACATTAAGTACTACTGTGTAATTGAATAGTGTTAATTGTGTAAATGAAATTCTGTCTAAATCTGATGTTCATCATGTGTATCAAGTAGTACTGGCAGCAATGTATAATAGTCAATAATAGTTAGTCAACGTCATAGTCATCATGTCAAGACGAATGTTTGCCAAGCCAGATCAAATGTACTGTTGTTGAACAACTGTCAGTGAGCCACGATATGCAATTACTTCCTCTCTTCAAAAAAAAAGTATATACTGCTTAGTGATTTAACCAAGTGTGTGTATGGACTATCTTCCTTCTATTTTAGTGTTCTAGTCTGCTATCTTCATGCTCCTTGTTCCATAAGACCAACCAAAAAAAAAATATGCTCCTCACTTACTTTACCTCTTATACACCAAAACTCCAATAATCATCTGCATCACATAATCTCAATAATACCTCAATAATACGTCGATAAATGTAAACCTCAGCACCAATATCACCTTACCTCTTGTCCACAAACAACTTCATATACTCTCAATACCTATAATAATACATCGATAAATATAAACCTCAGCACCAATATCATTTCACTTCAATAACAACTCTTTCCTCTAGTCAGTCTCCTCGAACAAGAACAGATAAAATCCTAATGCAACTTCAATTCAGCATCCCATACAATCCGAAGACACAGTGTCCACACACAACCTCTGTGTAATCCATCTGACCCAAATTTTCTACTCATTATAAATTATAAACAAAGAAATGCATACATGACCTCTAACAGACTTAGTTCGAATAACTCTCAGTAATTAAGTACGATTACGGAGTGTGAATGATCATAATATTTCACAGTGTGTACACCACTTCAAGAATTATGGCAAACAGAAGCAAACATGTGGAGTATTTCTTGTGTCAAGTGTCCCTTCCTATTTCAATTGCTTACGAAAAATGCAGTCTAATAATTGTTAATGGTCTAAACCTCGTAATGGTATGTCATGTCGTTAGCTTCCTTCCTATTAGCATAAATTTATACAGCTTCCATAAAACCTCAGCTCATGTGACTTCAATGACTTTCTTGTACTAATGTCGTTCGTCGAATTATAGCAGTTCATTTTCTTATCTTAAAATGTAAGGCACTGAGCGTAAGCAAAACAAGCAATAGCGAGTAAATATACCAGTAGAGAACAAAATGTCAACAAGTGTATGCAGCACAATTCTTACAACGAGGCTCTGCCAAGCAAACAATCTATAATTAACACAGTAATGTGACCTAAACTCTATGTTCATACACAGTATATCAGCATTTCTATATACCAAATTAAAGAGCAGTTATGGCAACAAAACAGAAATGTATAAATATGCAATACATACGCATAGCAGTAAACATATATCTTACGTAATAAACAGGTCATTAGCTTCATATCAGCCTAAGCAAATAAATGTTCATATGTCATCTTAATAAGTAAACATGAAGGCGCAAGCAGATAAATCACAAAGTATAACTTACATACATAATCACAGTCAGCACAATTAATCAGGTTACAATTATAATTTAAATAAATAAGCACAGCAGGCACATAATTAAAAAATATGACATCAGTGAAAAAGCATAGCACCCAAGCGATGCATAATCTATACAAGTCACAACCCAGTTCATTAATCAATAATTGTCAAAATCAGTCAGTGAAAAAGCATAGCAGCCAAGCGATGCATAATATACACAAGTTACAACCCAGTTCATTAATCAATAATTGTCAAAATCAGTAAATGTACACAAGCACGTCGCTTCACAAGTAAATCCATAGAACATAAAATTAGCACAAAGTATGAATCACGTAATCGCGAGCAGCAAATTACGTCTAAAGTACGTACCTATGTGGAAATATGTTACCTGAAAAATAAACTCAATTAATAGTTACCCTTTTTTAGTTAATTAGTTTCTTCTTGGAAATTACATTCTTCCTGAAAATTTCTCGATAGCAGGTCGTCTTAACGTCGGAGACACACAGAGTTTACCTGAAGTTCTTAAATATTTTATAGAACCGTATCCTGCAAAATACTGAATGTTAATAACAGAATTCATCAAGTCACTATAGCTTTATACTGAATTTAGTCGGAGAAATTAAACTGTGTGTTTGTTTACGGCTGTCAGTGCATTCGCACTGAGCGCTCGATCAGCTGTGGGCGCGTGACGTATTTTATACAACCGTATCCTGCAAAATACTGAATGATAATAACACAATTCAACAAATCCTTATAGCTTTATACAGAATTTAGTCGGAGAAATTAGACTGTGTATTTGTTTACGTCTGTCAGTGCATTCGCACTGAGCGCTCGATCAGCTGTGGGCGCGTGACGTAGGAAGCTATTGTTCGCGGTCAACGACTGCCTTGTGCGGCGCGCAGACTTGACTGTTGCTTTGAGTATGTGCCGCCGCCAAAACACAGCGCGGTATCCTTGTACTCTCCGCATGTTTACATGTAGCTGTTAGTTTCTCACAAGTATGTCATTCCACAAAAATTTTTACGTTTGATATATGATGTATTCCTTTAGAGCGTCGAGATTTAAGAGTTTCTACTTCAACAGTGTTATCATGAATAATTTTACGAATTCTATATGGACCGTTATAAAGCAGAAAAAATTTGCGACACAAGCCTTTTCCTTTATGAGACAAACGGTGAGACTTAACTAACACCTTTTGACCAACTGACAAGATTTTTGAACGACCAGGACGTCTAGCTGATTTCTCTCTTCTAGCAGCCGCAGATGCAATATTTCGTAGAGCCAGGTTGACAACTTCAGAATGCCGCAGTTTCCGTGAAGGCGGAAAAGGAACGATTTCAGAAATGCGATTTGTTGGTACTTTATTTTTTAATATCAATAGAGGCGGTAAAGAAGTTGAGTCATTAGGAAGTTCATTCAGAATGTTTTGAAAAATATGAAGATACTGATCCCAAGTTCTGTGATTCTGATGACAATAAAGACGACACAATTTATTGATTTCCTTCATCCATCTTTCTGAAGCGTTAGATTGAGGGTGAAAAAGTGAAATGAAAATTGGTTTAATTTTACGACGCTGTAGAGTACGAAGCCACATTTTAGAGCGAAACTGTGATCCATTATCTGATATAACCTTTTCAACATGACCAACTTCTTTAAGAAAATGTTTGATGAAAGCGTTAGATACTGAACGAGCTGTTGCTTTGCGTAAAGGTGTAAAACACACATATTTTGATGTCAGTTCCACTGCTACGAAAATGTACGCAAAACCATTAGTAGAACGAACCACTGGACCAAACAAATCGACTGCAGCCATCTCCTTTAATTTCGCTGGAATGATGGGAAACAACGGTGTTCTGTGAGAAGTCGTTGGAGGCTTAGCCATTTGACATAATTTGCATTTGGCAAGAACAGATCGAATACGTTTTTCCATATTACTGAAGTAGCAATTTTCTCGTAATTTATGAAAGCATTTTCTGGGACCAAAGTGCGCATAACTGAAATGTGTGTACCAAACCAATTTATTGACCCACTCATCAGGAATACAAACTAATCAAACAGAGTTGTCGACCGATTTTCGTTTAAAAAGAACTTTCCAGATAGATCGCAAAAACGAGGTGTGGCCAAATCGTCCAAACTAACAAAGCGTCGAAGAAAATTACAGAGACCAAGAAAACTACGAACATCATGTTTTGTGGTAGGAACAGCATAGTTACGAATAGCGTCTAATTTTTCTGGATCAGGAAGAATACCTTCTGTAGAAATAATGTGACCGGGAAATTTCATCTGAGAACGACCAAATTCAGATTTTTCCAAGTTCACTGTCATGCCAACTCGTGCAAAAATACGTAACAATGAATCCAAAATTTTGTTGTGCTCACTCCAAGAATGTTTAGCAAGAAGAATATCGTCAACATATGAAGTAATGTTGTCACGAAGATAAACAGGTAAAATTTCATTTAAGCTACAATGAATGCTGCTGAAGATACAGTAACTCCACATGGTAATTTCCAAAGTCACTTTGGGGTAAAACAGTCATATCCGGTTATTGTTCACTTATTCACTAGATAGATTGATAGTCGAAGAGTTGTTTTGACAGATGCAAAGAATAGTAAAAGAGTAGGCAGCGGTACAGAAAACTAAAAGAGAAATAACACCACTACAGCTCGGGGCCCTATGCTCGCTACGGCACATATTCACTTAGAGTAGTGAATCCCCTGAGGACTTTAATAGCCGCACATAATTTCTAGTTTGTGACTTAGTGGCACATCTGGCGGAAGTGCGTACGTAAATTGATCTAGCCATGAACATGGATGTATGTCATCCTTAGAATTACGGAAGATCTTAAATTTTCGAACAGTCAAAAAGTGTTTATAATCAAAGTTTTCGCCTCGTGGCGACAAAGACCTACCGCGTCTGTCCCGGTCCGAATGTCGATTATTGTAAAGTTCGCGCGCCTGGCGCTCTCTTGTTGCATCCCGTAAATGAAACAAATTATTTTCTTCAAACCCCTCTGCTACCTGTGATTCTAAATTTCTTCTGCTATCTTTTCCTACAATTTCGCCTTCGATCTGCTTGACTTGCTTCCGTAATGCATCAAATTCCTTTTTCACGCGTTCATTAAATTTTCCCTGATTCTCAACATGCTTATTTATGTTCTGATACTCTTCGGTTTCTGTGGTCTGCGTCCCGGTGTACCGACTTCGGTGGAGGAGGGAAGAATAAAGAGAGCGGTGCCGGCATTCCCTCCTGAACGAGAAGACCTAGGACGCAGCGCCCAGATGGCGGGAGAACGGACGCTGTACCTGGACCGTACCGACTCACAGGAAGCGCCTGAGGGAGGAGCGGGAGGGGGATTGTCCTATATATACCTGGCGCCGGCCCACCGCCGGTGAGTACATCAGCACACCTGATGATGGCAACGTGGCCGATTGCCGAAATATTGTGTCCTATGCACATTCATAGCAGGCTGTTCAGCCCAGATTTATTTCGTCATAAAATACGTCTGGATAAATTGAAGAATCACATAGGTATACTTTGTTCACCTGGACACCTTAATAGGTCGGCATAATGAGAAGTCGTTCTTTGTTATATAACGTGTTTACGTTGTGGAAAATATCCTCGCCCATAAAACCTGAGCGATCACATATATTTTAATGTTGTGGAACGTTTCGCGTCAGTTTCACTTTTCGTAAAAACTCTTTTCGCGTCAGTTTCACTTTTCGTAAAAACTCTTTTCTATTATTTGCTTTATCATTGCTCGCGTAATAACGCATATACGAAAAGCGCCGCGAAATACCTTTTAGTAATGCTGTGCCATGAATTTCTTTATAATCATTAATTTTCAGCAAAACAGAATATATTGGATTCTTATTGTTCTGTATCTGGCTTTCTATTAAAGGAACATTTTCCGTTACTGTAACTCACTATAAAAGTCAACATATCTTCCCTACTTTATCGTTATTGAAAATGAAAATTACTTTGTTATGAAATACTGATGTTACAGTTCACGAAGATTGTTCAACATCAAAATTTTGCAGTGGATTTTTGTTAAGAGTAAAACACCAATAATTACCACGACCAGCACAAGAACATGAGACTATTGTCGGAGAAAAATACGTTTTTACTATAAGGTTTGCCAGACCAGAACTAAGCACAGCAAAATTCCTATTGTGTTACGAAGGTAACTTATCTTTTTTGTACTGTTAGCAATATATTATCAGCAGCCCGCGTCAACCTGCAAAACACATCATAAAATCTGCTGCGCTGCTCTGCAAGTCCGGAAGCTGAAAAAGATGATTTTATTTCACTATTACCTTCCCGCTTCTTTGCGGTATGATCGATTTCTTTTAATGCAGTTTGAATGCGCCGCGGCAGCGGCTCGTTCGTTCGTAGCGCAGCTCTGCACCACGGATAATATTTAAATAACTGAAAATTTCTTAAAAGGATGGGATAATATACCAAGCAAGCTACTAGAAATAATAATGCAAGGTTTCATTAAATAACTCTATTCAAAACATTCAAATATGTTAACTAATACACACCTTTTACAATGATTACGTAATGGCGTACATCTGTTGACCATGACAAAAGAAGACTACATTAGCATTTACTGCAACGTCATAGGCTATCTTACTCGTACAACTCCAAGAAGAAGACAGAGAAATTAATGTTCGTTCTGTATTATTTATACTAGTGGTATTTTTTCATCTTTGTATGATATTTATCGTCTGTGCGGTTTCAGTACTCGCCGACACAGATATCATCTAAACTAAATAATAATAATAAAAAAATACATAATTCCATACAATAACAAAACATGATACACAATATTTTCTCTTTACTACAAAATATGTCTTTTGCTAATAGACGTTACAATGCCCCCTGGCAGCAATTGACTAACGTTAAGAATGTTCGGCAATATGCTGCCACTAACGTCCGTTTTGTCATTGTCTATCACCTTGTTTGAAATATTCACTGTTCACTTCTTTACTCTTTTGCATTATAGTTTTAATTACACTTTTTATAGTTTTTTCACACTTTGCGAGGTGACCGTAAACCTAGTCCCAGGGTCATTACAGCTTTCTGGCTCCCCCATTTGGGCTACGTGCGGTCAGAAAACCTGGGAAAACTGCGCCAGAGCCACGGTCATCTCACCTGGTTTGTCTTAACACGCGGTTTGATTATTCATCAAAAAAGGTTGGACTTTATCCAATGTTCACAGATAACAAAGGTTATTTATTACCCAATGTTAAACTTTTAGTCTCTCTGTTAAAAATGTACCTTCTACACTCTGTCACATTTGTGTTCTGTGTCACAATGAAAGTCAATCATTAAACAGTTTTATAGCAAGGTAATGGATTGTCTCTACACTTACTCACGACAAATGTTCTACCATTGTATGGCATTCGTGTCAGTTTGCTTCACTAATATGACGAAAACATATCACATACATCATCGAACAAGTGAATGTTTTGAGTTTATACACAGTAAATTAAAAAAGTAAAAATGTTTGTCACGTAATTTCGTGTCCAATAAATCATTTTCATATTAGTACATTAACAACGTAGTTGGTAATGTTCGATTGAATGTCAACAATGTCGTCCGGAGCGGGCGGCGCGAAGCAATTGTTGCGTAGCGTCGTCTGGAACGCGGCGTGTCAACGACCGCTGAGGTCGACGACCTGCTCGCAGTAACAGCGACGGCGTGCTAAGGTGGCGCCCGAGCAGTCGCGAACCGCGCCGAACCATTCACCAATGTCGGCGTGTTGCAGTGGTTTCCCGCGACCGGCTGGCTGGCGGCACGGCACCCGTCTCTGCTTCTCCGCATGGCTCCCCGTCGTAACGCATGAAACAAATATTCCACAACGGTGTACTGTCTTTAAGGATACAAATTATTAGCTGTGGAAGAAAATGCACTTTGGTTAAAAGCGTTTATTGTTCATTACGCCGTCGCTTCGCTGGTATGCACAGGCTGTTTTGGCGTGATAACAGGTTTCTTGCGACACTGGTATTTAGGGTTCGTCACACACACATTGTACTACACACTTTCATTTGTTCTCACGGTCGATTCGCTGCCAAAGCGTCTCTCAACACGTGAAATGTTTCGGTTCACACACACACTAAATGTTTCCGTCGAGCTATGTTAGTTTGTACCGACTCCGAACGGATCACTAACTACCGTTTTCACTCACAGTGTCTTGTTCGTTGAGCACTGCACTATGACAGTTAGTCACTCAACACTTAACTTATACTGACGTATATATTGGTGCAGATACAACAGTCATTTTCTGTCCCTACTACACACAATATTCCGTCCTTTCCTAGATTGTTTATGCACACAGTTTATTTTTAATGCATAACAACTGTTCTTAGCATAATCACTCTCATCTCCATTGAGTCCATTGTGTTTACCTTGTCATTAGACACTTTTAATACTATTACTAGGCATATATGGCTTTTTTTTGTAATTATTTAAAGGTGTGTGATTTTTGTTACATAGCTTTCTTTTCCTTTTTTAGTGTAGCTTGCCAGGTTATCACCCATCTAGCAAACAGATTTTACCATGTGCATGACAGCTTGACTTGGGCATATTGTTCAATAAATACTTTATTTAGTACTAGTATTATTTTTAACGGTTTGTCCTACAGGGCTACAGTGTAGTTTCCGCGTAACTTGATTCGCGTACCGCGTAATTAATATTCAAGGGCGTGTACCAAGTACACAGGCTTCAATTGAAGCATCGATACATACAAAGCGTAGGTCACACGGAACGGTTTTGTTTTGATTGAATTCTGCTCCAGTGTCGTTCTCAGATCACTATTGGCAGTAATTGCATCACATAATTATTTCGTACTACAAAGTTCATTTTTGGCTAGTAGAGACTCTCTCTCAGGGTTCCTTAATTCTAACACAATTACATCTGTTACATAATTATATGAGATTGCATCATTAATTGTACTTACTTACTACAAATGAAAAATGATTCAAGAAATTAATCATTATTTTGTCAACAAAAAGATTATTCATTGCTTGAAGAGCATATCGTATTTTAATGACACTAACTGTCTGTAAACAAAGTCTTCAATCTGCCTGTTATTGCTCAGTTTACTGACTCTACTTCCTCAAAGTTTTAACTATACACACATTCTTTCTTAAAACTAACATACTTGTACTCTAAAACACAATTGAAATCTTCTTACTACTACTATTTACATCAGACATGTCACTGAATAAATAATTTTACATCTTTACGTGGATACAGTCCTTTTATTTTCCCCGTCTGGGGATGTGCTAACAAAGAGCTACATTCGTGTGGCAACATCTTCCGAATCTCTTTAGCCACTACTTCCCTCCTCGACCAAGGGATGGAGTAAGATGCGCGACAGTATGTTTTATGGGGCATCACCCCTATGTGATAGTGGTACCCTTTGACTATTCCTGGTCGGTCGGTAAATACCATGTTATATTCTGATAACAGCTGCGTCAACTGTTGCTTTTGTATGTTGCTTGAACTTTCAGATTCCTGTACTTTGGTTTGAAATTCATCAACATTTCGTTCAAAATTTCTATCTTCTATATTCGGATAATAGAGATCCGTCACAGGTGAATAATCATTGAAGTGTAGTACCCAGGGGTTCCTACATTTGATATTAATTCGATTACAACATGGCACAAGTACCTCCTTCGATTTCATCATAGACAACTCAACCCTCCTACCTTTGTTAACTATGCTTAGTTTTCCCGAGGAGAGGTCGATCACTGCGTCCCTCTCACGGAGAAAATCTACTCCCAGAATGCAGGCCACCTTTAACCCTTTAACAATGAGGAACGAGCTCACTATGGCTTCGCCCTCCTTACAAATCTCCACCTGCACCTGGTACTTAACTAACTGGCTCTGTGCACTTATAGCTCCAGACACCTTGCAATTATTAACCGGGAAAGTCGGTATGCTACGTCCCTTCCCTAGCACTTTAAACAACTCTGTACTCATTACACTCACTGAGGCACCTGTGTCAATGATTATATTCACTGCAACATCATTGATTTTCGCTTCTATTATGGCTTGCACATTTTCGTTGCTATCTATCTTACATTCATGCGGTTCGGTCAGTAGATCTTTATCCATACTGATACCGTCGTTGTATCGCAGCATATGTATTCCAGGGATATTATTGTCATTCGTGTTGCTCTCACTCCACCCCTCGGCCAGTGATGGAGAGCATATCGAGGCCGATTCTAGTTTGTTGGATGGCTTGCTTGAGAGGTACTTGGACGGCTATTGTCCGCGACCTCTACAATGTTTACGTTTTGGTTTGTGGGCCGCCACGCCTGCGCAATAGGCGCGTTTTGCAGTGGTGGTCTGTTGTTATCGTACCGGTCATTACCCTGCCGTTCTGGGCTTGGTCGCTGATTCTGATTCCAATTACGATTACCGTCATGGTAATTGCTATGCCACTGACCTCGCGCATTTTTCCAGCGGTTGGTCCCTGGCAGTCCGGAATCATACCGGTCGTCAAACCGACGCTTTTTATTATGAGACGGCTGACCATACCCGTTTTGATTTCTACCATTATTACAATTTTGCGAATGCTCTTGCCGCTTGTTACCACTCCCACCATTTCCATGGTTGTGGTTTTGTGCACTATTATTTCTGTCATGTTTACACCCTGATCCATTATTCCGCGAGTGATCACACGCTGCTTTTGCGTCTTCCTGGATTAAGTCTATTGAATCTAGAACAGACAGGAAATGTTCCATGTCGCTTTCTGGTACGTGTATTAATTTCTCTTTGATATGAATGGGTAAATGTGATTTTAGGAGTCTTATTATGTCTCTTGGTGAGATAGGCTCGTCCCAGTAGCGCGTTTTGTTTATGTACTTCTCAAAATACCGTCTCAGATTCCCAAGACGGGGTGAGTACGGTTCCGGATTGTATACTTCTTTTCTTAGCCGCTCTTGTATACAAGGCGACCAGTATTTCGACAAAAACGCCCTCTCGAATTGTTCATATGTCATGCAGCTGTCTGCTACTTCCGTAGCCCACAACGCTGCATCACCCTGAATGTATGACATTACGTATTGAATTTTCTGTGCTTCATTCCACACACTAGGCAAGATATTTTTAAAGCTTTTTATGAATACTACTGGGTGTACTGACTTCCGTTCAGTAGTAAACGTTTGAAATTGCCTATTTTTTATCAAACTTTCTTCAACTAATATTTTTGGACTATACTGGTTTGCTCCTGGGACGTATGCTGTGTGCTCCGAACCGAAGCTACAGCTCTTCGCATTATCGCCTAAAGATTCACCGTTGTTGCGTCGCATATAAGTTTGTGCGTTGCCAAACACATTGGCTGTTGGCGACATAGTTTCATGTTCAAGATGTTTGCTACTTTGTGCTAAACCCTTTTCCAAGTCGGATATCCGTTTGTTAATATTCACTTGCCACTGCGGAATATCCTCACTGAGTATTTGTTTGATGGTTTGCACGTCGTTCTGTACCTGACTATTTATTGCGGTACTGAACGAGTCGGAATCTCTATCTGCCATAGCTGCTTGTACCTTAGAATTAATATTTTTGTCGATCTCACTCTCCTTCACTTCTAGCCATGGGTTGAATTCAGTTTCAATTTTAGTTGCTTGTTCGTTCCACTTCTGCTCTACAAGCTGTGTGGAATCTACTTCTAGCTTTTCTAATCGGTTGGCTAAGACACCTATTTCATCTACCATGTTAGTGTTTGCTACTTGCAGGTTGTTGACCTGTTCAGTCAACTCCTGCACGGCCTTAGGTATCGACTCATAATTCTGTTTCATACAGGCAATCTCTTTTTTCATATGTTCTAACGATTGCACAAGTTGCTGGTCCCGCTCAGCTTGCTGGCGATCTCGCTCCGCTTGCTGGCGATCCCTCACAGCCTGCTGGGCAAGTAAATTTTCTGCTAACTGGCGATCTCGCTCAGCTTGCTGGCGATCTCGCTCGGCTTGCTGTTGCGCAAATTTTGCCTGGTAATCCAGCACGCGCTCTAATATCGCCTGAAGTGAATTCCCACCAGGCAGATTACCACTCTCTGGTTCCTGCTTTTCTGGAGGTGGTGTAATTTCTTTATCTACCTCTCCTTGAGCACTGGTGGGCGGTGGCGTCACTTCCTGTGCCCCTGCCCCCACATTTTCGCATGGTATATCCTCAAAGAGAGTACTTGTACTGCTTAATGCACCCGCTTCTACATTTCCTGCACTAACTAATGGCTGTTCCTCAGTATCCATATTGCTCGGACGTTGACTACGCAATTTAACCATATTCATAAATTACCTACTCGAACACAAGATCTAACAGTTTCCACTTGCACACAAAATATGTTAATTTATCTACCATACACTGCACACTAAAAATTACTATCTACAATCAACTATGTCCTGTCATAAACACTAACATCAAACTACACACCACTAGCGATATGAGATCACTTCACTGGAGTTAAGCGTCTACAAACAGGACAACTACACTGTAGTCTTACCTTTTATTTATCTGATCTCGGGGTTCGGCTGCCCCCGGATTATGTAGTCGTTACAGTTTCTCAGTACTATCAGGATCGTTTCCTCTGACTTGCTTGCAGTGGTGCGGTTTTTCATGAAAAATTTTTGTACATTCATTAATACATGGCATTAATAATGATACACATACATACATTTATCACTAAATACATACATACATATATAACAATAGACACTGAAATGAAATTACATAAACACTTATTTTCGTGGCCACTGCAAATTCGGGCCCCGCGTTTTTGGGCGACAGTTTCGCGTCAGTTTAACTTTTCGTAAAAACTCTTTTCTATTATTTGCTTTATCATTGCTCGCGTAATAACGCATATACGAAAAGAGCCGCGAAATACCTTTTAGTAATGCTGTGCCATGAATTTCTTTATAATCATTAATTTTCAACAAAACAGAATATATTGGATTCTTATTGTTCTGTATCTGTCTTTCTATTAAAGGAACATTTTCCGTTACTGTAACTCACTATAAAAGTCAACATATCTTCCCTACTTTATCGTTATTGAAAATGAAAATTACTTTGTTATGAAATACTGATGTTACAGTTCACGAAGATTGTTCAACATCAAAATTTTGCAGTGGATTTTTGTTAAGAGTAAAACACCAATAATTACCACGACCAGCACAAGAACATGAGACTATTGTCGGAGAAAAATACGTTTTTACTATAAGGTTTGCCAGACCAGAACTAAGCACAGCAAAATTCCTATTGTGTTACGAAGGTAATTTATCTTTTTTGTACTGTTAGCAATATATTATCAGCAGCCCGCGTCAACCTGCAAAACACATCATAAAATCTGCTGCGCTGCTCTGCAAGTCCGGAAGCTGAAAAAGATGATTTTATTTCACTATTACCTTCCCGCTTCTTTGCGGTATGATCGATTTCTTTTAATGCAGTTTGAATGCGCCGCGGCAGCGGCTCGTTCGTTCGTAGCGCAGCTCTGCACCACGGATAATATTTAAATAACTGAAAATTTCTTAAAAGGATGGGATAATATACCAAGCAAGCTACTAGAAATAATAATGCAAGGTTTCATTAAATAACTCTATTCAAAACATTCAAATATGTTAACTAATACACACCTTTTACAATGATTACGTAATGGCGTACATCTGTTGACCATGACAAAAGAAGACTACATTAGCATTTACTGCAACGTCATAGGCTATCTTACTCGTACAACTCCAAGAAGAAGACAGAGAAATTAATGTTCGTTCTGTATTATTTATACTAGTGGTATTTTTTCATCTTTGTATGATATTTATCGTCTGTGCGGTTTCAGTACTCGCCGACACAGATATCATCTAAACTAAATAATAATAATAAAAAAATACATAATTCCATACAATAACAAAACATGATACACAATATTTTCTCTTTACTACAAAATATGTCTTTTGCTAATAGACGTTACAAACGTTTAAGCATCTGCAAGTTCGTCTCAATACTACCCACCATTGTGGCATCCGTTTGGCCACTGGCGCCTTTTACACTAGCCCCATTGAGAGTCTGTATGCAGACGCTGCCGAACTACTGCTGTCCTTTCTCCTCAGCAGGTAAGCGTGCCGTTTGTCGGCCGTGTGTGGCCACCCCTCCTACGCCTCCTTCTTCGATGACTCCTTTGATCGCTAGTTTGGGGTGTGTCCCTCTTCCCTGTCACCTTCTGGAGTTCGCTTTCGGCTCTCGCTCCGGCAGCTTAGTTTCACGCTACCGGCCGCTTTCACAACAGGCGTGAACCCTTCATTACCTTGGCTTCGTGCGGCGGCCTGTGTTCACCTGGCCTTCATTCGCTTCCTAAGGACACTACTCCAGCCTCGCTCTATAGCCTTCAGCTTCACGACCTTCGCACAGAACTTCGCTATAGTACGTTTGTGTTCATTGATGGCTCTCGGACTGACCGTGGTGTCGGGTGTGCCTTTGTCATTGGCTGTGACGCTTTGCGGTATCGGCTTCCGGAACATGGCTCAATATTTACAGTAAAGCTCTTCGCCTTGTATCAGGCCACGGAGTACATCCGGCGACAAAGGATCAATGCCCTTCAAAGCCTCTGTGTAATGTACACCGCCCATCCCTTAGTGCAATGGGTCCAGAAAAGCTGTCTCGTGCTCACTCTTGAAGGAGCCACTAGGATGTTTACGCGGGTTCCTGGTCACGTCGGTCTGACAGGAAACGAGGCTGCTGACGCTGCTGCCAAGGCTGCAGTCCTCGTACCTCAGCCTGCTAGTCCGTACATTCCCTTCGATGATCTCTGTGTTGTCGCCTGTCTGCAGGTGGTATCACTTTGGCATCATCACTGGTCCTCCCTTCATGGGGGCAAGCTCTTAGTTACTAAGCCTCTCCCAGCGGCTTGTAAAACATGCCCTCGGCCTTCTCGCCGCGAGGAGATTGTTTTATCTAGGTTGCGTATCGGGCGCTGTCTCTTTAGCCACTGCCATTTGTTGAAGAGGGACTCCCCCAGCACTTTGTGCTCATTGCGCTCAGTCTTTGACGGTGCGCCATTTCCTGGCGGAAAGACCTTTTTGCTAACCACTTTTCTCGTTTGTGTTTGCCGTCTGAGTGATCGGCCGTTTTAGCGAGTGATGCGCGGGCTGTGGACAGTGTTTTACTTTTTATCTGTTGTAGCAATATGGCGAAGGACATTTAATTGTTAGTTCAGGATCTCCGTTTCTCTATGGCGTATTTTACAGACATTTCTCCACGTCCTTGTTTTTAGCTATCTTTTCTTTCGCCGATTGGTATTAACGTGTAGTAATTTTTAACTCATCTCTTTTTCTTCGTGTCCTACAGTTCTGACATAGACGCGTATGTCCCTAGTTGTTTTTGCGCCCTAAAACAAACGCCATAAAATGGAACGAGCACGTAAGTTTAATTGTAGAGAAGGTGAATGGCGACTACAGTATATTAGGAAAGTTCTGGGAAAGCACATTGCACTTATAAAGAAGACTACGCACATAGGATATCTGCGACCCATTCTTGAGAACTGCAGTATTTGAGAGTCTTTACGAGATCGGATTCAAAGAAGGTATCGAAAAAATTCTGACGTGTGCTGCTAGACTAGTTACCGTTGTTGAAATCAGTACAAAGGTGTTGCGGAAATGCTTGGATGGGACTTTCTGAAACAGAAGAGAAAAAATGATCTTTTCATGAACTACTGTTGAGGAAATTTAGAGAAACTTCCCACGATGATCTTCCGTAACGACTGTAAGGACAAAAGAAGCGAGATTAAGGACTGCACCGAGGCGTGGAGAAATATTTTTGCCACGCTACATTTGCGAGTCGAACAGAAAAGAGAACGACTAGCATTGATACAAAGTACCTTCCATCGTGCTCTGTACAGCGTATGTGGATGTAAATGTGCTTTATTGGTGTAGAGGATGATCAGACTCCCAACTGACCTTGTTTACTACATAGACAACAATCATCTTCTAAATATCTCAGAACTACTCTAATATGTTTCCTACTGCAACTGCGTTGGCATGTTGCATTTATTTTATGTGACGTGTTGTATACTACAAATACCTCTCAGTCAGCTCCACTAGAAAATTTTTTAAGTACCAATACTGTTATAACTTCACGTATGGAAACTAGTTTAAAAGTTCTACGTCTGTTAGAAATAATGTGAATTTCATTTTTTTGTAAGAGAATTACTTTTTCGCCTACATCAGTGTCATCTACTTCTAAACTGTCCCCATTAGATATTATACTCTTATGCCAGCGCTTTTTCCGAAATCCTGAAGCCAGACGTTGTGGCCTAGCGGTTCTAGGCGCTTCAGTCTGGAACCGCGCGACCGCTGCCGTTGCAGGTTCGAATCCTGCCTCGGCCATGGATGTGTGTGATGTCCTTAGGTTAGTCAGGTTTAAGTAGTTCTGAGTTCAAGGGGACTGATGACCTCGGATGTTAAGTCCCATAGTGCTCAGAGCCATTTGAAAATCCTGAAACAGTTATGGAACTCGATCTTTGGCATAGCTCAACAATACGCAACAACGCTCTCATCTGTGTTTGTGAAATGACGATCTTTTAAAATTTTATTTAATTTTAGCATCAGAAAAAGACACATGGGGCCATGTATAACGGATTTGGAGGCCGGGGCATCATTATAGTATTTTTGGCCAGAATTCACTGACAAGCAACGAAGTGTGAGCAGCAGCAAAAGCACGAATTGCTTCACCACAAATCTGGGCGATTTTTTAATTATTTTATTTTTTTATTACTTCACGCAAACGGCGTTTAACTTGTAAGTAGTAGTCCTTATGCATGGTCTGACCTTTTGACGAGAACTCATGGTGCACCATGCTGTTAACATCGGAGAACACAGCGGTCATAGCCTTTACACTGGATCGCACTTGTCGAGCTTCCTTCGGTTTTGGCTATCCAAAGCACTTCCACTGAGACGACTGAGTGCTGGGTTCGACGTCATATCCATAAACCAATATTTCACCATCTGTTGTGACATTTTTTAATAGTTCTGTATCATTTCTGACCTCATGTAGCGACTCCTGAACGAATTACATATGCAGTTATTTCTGTTCGATATTCAAACATTTTGGAACACGTTTCATACCCAAAATATCCGGCAGAATATCATGGAATGGGCCAGTTGGCAAATCAACATAAGCGTCTTCTATGTTTGAGATTCGGCTCTCGTTCATAATCATTTCTTTCACTTTTTCTAAGAGTTAATTGGTTGACGATGTGCTAAGGCGTCCAGGGCGCACGTCATCTTCAACGTCTTGAGGTTCTTAATTAATTAAATTATTAAATGAAGAACACAAGTTACGTGATCCATTTTTACACAAAACCAGTTATGTCACGAGAACAAATGACATGTAACCTTTTCGGCCACTGACAATAGCCCGGATACCCGATATGGTTAACACTGCACGAGTACACTGAGGTGACGAAACTCCAGGCGGAGTGATGTCCACACGTACAGACTCCACTACCAAAGGCATTGGCGGAGCTCTCATTTGTACTCACGTGACCCAAGTGAAAAGGTTTCAGACGTGATAATGGCCGCACGACGGGAATTAACAGACTTTTAACACGGAATGGTAGCAGAAGGTAGAGGCATCAGACATTACATTTCGGAAATCGTTAGGGTATTCAAAATTCCGCGATCCACAGCTTCAGTGGTGTCCCAAGAATACCAAATTTCACGCACTGCCTCTCTCCACGGACAATGCAGTGATTGACGGCCTTCGCTTAACCACCGAGAGCAGTGGCGTTTGCGTAGAGTTTTCAGTGGTAACAGACAAGCAACGTTGAGAGAAATAACGGCAGAAATCGATGCTGGACGTACGACGAACGTGTCTGTTAGGACAGTGCGGCAAAATTGGGCATTAATGGGCTATGGAAACGAACGACTCGAGGGCATTTCCTTAATAGTAGGACATCGTTGCAGCACCTGTTCTGGGCTCGTGACATTATCGGTTAGACCTTAGACGACTGGAAAGCTGTGGTCTGGTCAGGCGAGTTCCGCTTTCAGTTGCTGAGACTTGATGGTAGGGTCCGAGTGTGGCGCAGATCACAAGAAGCCATGGACCCAAGTTGTGTCACCGAGGCACTGTGCGAGATGGTGGTGACTCCGTAACGGCGTGGGCTCTGTTAACGTGGAATTAACTGCGTCCTCTGGTCTGCCTGAACCGATCGCAGGCTGGAAATGGTTGTTTTCGGCTGTTTGGAGACCATTTGCTGCCATTCGTGTACTCATGTTCCCAAATAACGATGGGATTTTTTCGGATGATAATGCGCTATGTCACTGGGCTTCAGTTGTTCGCGATAGGTTTGAAGAACATTCTGGACAATTCGAGCGAACGATCTGGCTACCTATATCGCCCGACATGAATCCCATCGAACATTTATAGGACATAACCGAGAGGTCGTTTTGTGCGCAAAATCCTGCACCGGCTACACTTTCCCAATTATGGGCGGATATAGAGGCAGCATGGCTCAGTATTTCTTCAGGGGACTTCCAACGACTTGTTGAGTCCCTGCCATGTGGAGTTACTGCACTGCGGCGGGGAAAAGGAGGTCCGACACGACATTACGAGGCATCCCATGACCTTTTGTCACCTCGGTGTAGTTTTTAGGCGTTGTTACCAATACGACAACGAAAAAATCGCTCGAATCGGACTAATACAACACTCGAAATAACAAAATTCTCGTTACTTTTTGAACACAACTTGTATATTAGCTCTTTTCAAGCCAGACAAATATTATTCAGAAATACGCATTCGCATCATCGTCATTCACTTGCATCAGAAAACTGTCTTCTCGACTGAGCGCCGCTTCTGATTTTCCCACGGTCTTCCTTTAAGTGCCTATTTCTCCTTGACTTAACTCTGTTATCGCGTAGTGCCAGAAGTGCTTCACTGTTCCCTTGACTTTCGTCATTCTCGTTTGCGCTGTTATCTTTGCATTTACATTTTTCACGGTCACGGAATGCCCTTGCTGCCAGGTGCAACAGTGGCTGTGAGTTGCGTAACAATAGCTAGAGTCACGTCTCTTCTGTATTCCTGCCCTATGGAAGGCATTCTGCATTGACGTCCCTTCATATGAGGTGGTGCAATGCGAAGGGAAGCAACACAAGGATTAGAGATTGCAAACAGTGCAGCTTGTTCGTGACGTCTTGCACTTACCAGTAACGATACGTCATGTGGGTTTAATGTTATTGTTCTCTTTAATGATAGTTTATATATCAACAATTTCGTCTTGTATGTCATCTTTAGGGTGGTTTCTGGATCATTATGAAAATATTTATCAACCACTAGGAACTAAAATATTATGTGTTGCAACATCAGCATAGTCTTTCCACAATCCTCTCGTTTGCTCCTACTACATATTCGAACTATAAATAAGAATTTTATCACATTTCATGCTTTATCAGTGTCAGAGATGGCGTACCACCTTCAGACACGGCAGCACCGATAATGAAGAACTGTAATGTTACGTACACTGATAGCTAAAAAAAAAAAAAAGCTGTGTGCCGCAAACGTTCCAGCGCTCCCCTTTGCAAGGCATACTTGTTTACAAATGGTAAGTGATCTACTGAAGTGTGAGATCTACAAAACATTTGAACAACAAAATGGGTAATAATGACCGGAGGAAAAACTGGATGATGATGATTATGACACAAATTTCATAATACACAGATGTTAAACTACTTCTCAGCGTTTTCCACAGTACATAAGCAAAAACACGCTAGTGATGTCTCATTAGGGACAACAACATTTCTCTCAGCTAGGCAGAAATGTTTGCGTTTTACGCAAATCTGATGCCAACATATAACGGTTTATTATCTACATCTACATCTACATGACTACTCTGCAATTCACATTTAAGTGCTTGGCAGAGGGTTCATCGAACCACAATCATACTATATCTCTACCATTCCACTCCCGAACAGCGCGCGGGAAAAACGAACACCTAAACCTTTCTGTTCGAGCTCTGATTTCTCTTATTTTATTTTGATGATCATTCCTACCTATGTAGGTTGGGCTCAACGAAATATTTTCGCATTAGAAAGAGAAAGTTGATGACTGAAATTTCGTAAATAGATCTCGCCGCAATGAAAAACGTCTTTGCTTTAATGAGTTCCATCCCAATTCGCGTATCATATCTGCCACACTCTCTCCCCTATTACGTGATAATACAAAACGAGCTGCCCTTTTTTGCACCCTTTCGATGTCCTCCGTCAATCCCACCTGGTAAGGATCCCACACCGCGCACCAATATTCTAACAGAGGGCGAACGAGTGTAGTGTAAGCTGTCTCTTTAGTGGACTTGTTGCATCTTCTAAGTGTCCTGCCAATGAAACGCAACCTTTGGCTCGCCTTCCCCACAATATTATCTATGTGGTCTTTCCAACTGAAGTTGTTCGTAATTTTTACACCCAGGTACTTAGTTGAATTGACAGCCTTGAGAATTGTACTATTTATCGAGTAATCGAATTCCAACGGATTTCTTTTGGAACTCATGTGAATCACCTCACACTTTTCGTTATTTAGCTTCAACTGCCACCTGCCACACCATACAGCAATCTTTTCTAAATCGCTTTGCAACTGATACTGGTCTTCGGATGACCTTACTAGACGGTAAATTACAGCATCATCTGCGAACAACCTAAGAGAACTGCTCAGATTGTCACCCAGGTCATTTATATAGATCAGGAACAGCAGAGGTCCCAGGACGCTTCCCTGGGGAACACCTGATATCACTTCAGTTTTACTCGATGATTTGCCGTCTATTACTACGAACTGCGACCTTCCTGACAGGAAATCACGAATCCAGTCGCACAACTGAGACGATACCCCATAGGCCCGCAGCTTGATTAGAAGTCGCTTGTGAGGAACGGTGTCAAAAGCTTTCCGGTAATCTAGAAATACGGAATCAACTTGAGGTCCTCTGTCGATAGCGGCCATTACTTTGTGCGAATAAAGAGCTAGCTGCGTTGCACATGAACGATGTTTTCTGAAACCATGCTGATTACGTATCAATAGATCGTTCCCTTCGAGGTGATTCATAATGTTTGAATACAGTATATGCTCCAAAACCCTACTGCAAACCGACGTCAACGATATAGATCTGTAGTTCGATGGATTACTCCTACTACCCTTCTTAAACACTGGTGCGACCTGCGCAATTTTCCAATCTGTAGGTACAGATCTATCGGTGAGCGAGCGGTTGTATATGATTGCTAAGTAGGGAGCTATTGTATCAGCGTAATCTGAAAGGAACCTAATTGGTATACAATCTGGACCTGAAGACTTGCCCGTATCAAGCGATTTGAGTTGCTTCGCAACCCCTAAGGTATCTACTTCTAAGAAACTCATGGTGGCAGCTGTTCGTGTTTCAAATTCTGGAATATTTCATTCGTCTTCCCTGGTGAAGGAATTTCGGGAAACTGCGTTTAATAACTGCGCTTTAGCGGCACAGTCGTCGGTAACAGTACCATCGGCACTGCGCAGCGAAGGTATTGACTGCGACTTGCCGCTTGTGTACTTTACATACGACCAGAATTTCTTCGGATTTTCTACCAAATTTCGAGACAACGTTTCGTTGTGGAACCTATTAAAGGCATCTCGCATTGAAGTCCGTGCCAAATTTCACGCGTCTGTAAATTTTAGCCAATCTTCGGGATTTCGGGTTCTTCTGAACTTCGCATGCTTTCTCCGTTGCCTCTGCAACAGCGTTCGGACCTGTTTTGTGTACCACGGGGGATCAGTTCCATCTCTTACCAATTTATGAGGTATGAATCTCTCAATTGCTGTTGGTACTATATCTTTGAGTTTGTGCCACATCTCGTCTACATTTGCATAGTCAGTTCGGAAGGAATGGAGATTGTCTCTTAGGAAGGCTTCTAGTGACACTTTATCCGCTTTTTTAAATAAAATTATTTTGCGTTTGTTTCTGGTGGATTTGGAAGAAACAGTATTGAGCCTAGCTACAACGACCTTGTGATCACTAATCCCTGTATCAGTCATGATGCTCTCTGTCAGCGCTGGATTGTTTGTGGCTAAGAGGTCAAGTGGGTTTTCGCAACCATTTACAATTCGCGTGGGTTCGTGGACTAACTGCTCGAAATAATTTTCGGAGAAAGCATTTACGACAATCTCGGAAGATGTTTTCTGCCTACCACCGGTTTTGAACAAGTATTTAGGGAAGGTTGAAGTCCCCACCAACTATAACCGTATGAGTGGGGTATTTATTTGTTACGAGACTCAAATTTTCTCTGAACTGTTCAGCAACTATATCATCGGAGTCTGGGGGTCGGTAGATGGAGCCAATTATTAACTTAGTCTTTCCTGAAGACCGTCTGAGACTTCGTAAAAATTTCTGCAGAACTTATTTCAGGCTTTAGCCAGCTTTCTGTACCTATAACGATTTCAGCTTCTGTGCTTTCTATTAGCGCTTGAAACTCAGGGACTTTCCCAGCTCAACTACAACAATTTACAATTTCGACTGTTGCTTGTCCAAGCACGTCCTGTATTTGCCATGCACCCTTTGAGATTGCAGCCCACCCCGTACTTTCCAGAGGCCTTCTAACCTAAAAAATCGCCCAGTCCACGCCACACAGCCTCCGCTACCCGTGTAGCCGCCAGCTGAGTGTAGTGAACTCCTGACCTATTCAGCGGAACCCGAAACCCCACCACCCTATGGCGCAAGTTAAGGAATCTGCAGCCAACACGGTCGCAAAACCGTCTGAGCCTCTGATTCAGACCTCCACCCGGCTCTGCACCAAAGGTCCGCAGTCGGTTCTGTCAACGATGCTGCAGATGGTGAGCTCTGCCTTCATCTCGTAAGCAAGACCGGCAGCCTTCACCAAATTAGATAGCCGCTGGAATCCAGAGAGAATTTCCTCAGATCCAAAGCGACACACGTCATTAGTGCCGACATGTGCCACCACCTGCAGCTGGCTACACCGTGTGCTCTTCATGGCATCCGGAAGGACCCTTTCCACATCAGGAATGGCTCCACCCGGAATGCACACGGAGTGCGCACTGGATTTCTTCCCCTCCTTAGCCGTCATATCCCTAAGGGGCCCCACTACGCGCCTACCATTGGAGCTCCCAACTACCAATACGCCCACCCTCTGTGATTGTCCGGACCTTGAAGGCTGAGAATCATCCTCTGAAACAGGGCAGGCAGCTGCATCTGGCTCAGCCAGAGACAGTGCCTGAAACCTGTTTGTCAGATGCTCCGGGGAGGCTTTGTGATCAGCCTCCGGGGACATCTTTCGCTGCCTGCCACGCCTTGGAACGACCTCCCAATCAACCACAGGCGAGGGCTCAGCCCCACTGCGGGCAGCAACCGGGGCAACCACAGCGGCAGACCGATCTGGGGACAGACGGTAAGAGGTTGACATCCCCGTGATACCCAAGTCCGGCTCCCCACAGTGGTGCCCATTGGCAACAGCCTCAAGCTGCGCGACCGAAGTCAGTGCCACTTGCAGCTGTGAGCGAAGGGATGCCAACTCAGCCCTCATCCGAACACAGCAATCACAGTCCCTGTCCATTCTAATCGATGTTGAACAACAGTTACTGAAACACGAGTCCGTGCCCTAGATAACGCAAGGGAAACACGCAAAGAATGTATTAACTAACCTGTACAAATGCCTAACGACTGCGCTACAATCTGCCTGAATGTACGAATATAGTAACTAAAACTCGAAATTACACCTCCTATACGAAACTCACACGCAATTTAAATAAGAATCTACTATTCAGGTACCAAGGCGCGGTGCTACAACTCTCAAATACTATAATACGCCCGAAACTTATGAATTAAACAATGCAAGTACCCAAAAACACGCAAAGAAATTAAGAATTAAACTATGCAACAAATAAGTAAGCTAGGGGTATACGACTTTTGATGATAATTTAAATCGCTACTCTGGTTTCAAATTTGTGCCCGTCATTAGCTGGAGTTAAACTCCGTCCAAACCGGTCTACTTCTACATCTACATCTACGTGATTACTCTGCTATTCACAATAAAGTGCCTGGCAGAGGGTTCAATGAACCACCTTCGAGCTGACTCTACAGTTCCATTCTCGAACGGCACGCGGGAAAAACGGGCACTTAAATTTTTCTGTGCGAGTCCTGATTTCTCTTATTTTATCGTGCTGATCATTTCTCCCTACGTAGGTGGGTGCCAACAGAATACTTTCGCAATCGGAGGAGAAAACTGGTGATTGAAATTTCATGAGAAGATCCCGTCGCAACGAAAAACGCCTTTGTTTTAATGATTGCCACTCTAGTTCACGTATCATGTCTGTGGCACTACCTCCCCTACTTCGCGATAATACAAAACGAGCCGCTCTTCTTTGTACTTTTTCGATGCCATCCGCCAGTCCCACCTGATACGGATCCCATAGCGCATAGCAATGCACCAGAATAGGGCGGACAAGCGTTGTGTAAGCAGTCTCTTTAGTAGACCTGTTGCACCTTCTAAGTGTTCTGCCAATGAATCGCAGTCTTTGGTTTGCTCTACCCACAACATTATCTACGTGATAGTTCCAATTTAGATTATTTCTAACTGTAATCCCTAAGTATTTAGTTGAATTTACAGCCTTCAGATTTGTGTGACGTATCGCGTAATCGAAATTTAGTGGATTTCTTTTAGTACTCATGTGAATAACTTCACACTTTTCTTTATTCAGGGTCAATTGCCACTTTTCGCACCATACAGATATCTTATCTAAATCATTTTGCAAGTAGTTTTGATCATCTGATGACTTTACAAGACTGTAAATGGCAGCATCATCTGCGAACAGTCTAAGACGCTACTAAGACTGTCTCCTATATCGTTAATATAGATCGGGAACGATAGAGGGCCTACAACACTTCCTTGCGGACCGCCGGATATTACTTCTGTTTTACTCGATGACTTTCCGTCTATTACTACGAACTGTGACCTTCCTGACTGGAAATCACGAATCCAGTCGCACAACTGAGGCAATATTCCACAGGCACGCAGTTTGATTAGAAGACGCTTGTGAGGAACGGTGTCGAAAGCGTTCTGGAAATCTAAAAATACGGAATCAGTTTCACATCCCCTGTCGATAGCACTCATTACTTCATGAGCAGAAACAACTAGTTGTGTTTCGCAAGAACGATATTTTCTTAATCCGTGCTGTGTGTCAATAAATCGTTTCCTCAGTGCCGTCTGCAGTTCAACGCGCCGCGTCGCATCAGTATTCCTGGTACGCCGCGCCGGCGACGCCATATGTCGTGCAGAAGGAACTAAGTTAAGTGAAAAGCTGTAAAAATTTTACTAACCTGCACTAAAAGACTGTCGGCGATGGAACCGCCAGAAGAAACTGAAGTTAAACTTAAATCAGAACCTATGTCGATTGAGGGAACTGTAAATCCAGACAACGGTTCAAGTGTAAATATGCATGAAAATAGTAATGTTAAAGTGAAATATGAAGTATTGTCTCCTGACAGTAGTGTGAAAAGGGGCAATGATTCAATAATAGAGACCCCTGTAGTAAAGCAGTAATCAGAAATTGTTAATTTATTGGATGATAGTTTATCTGATGAGTTAAAAACGAAACAGTCATCAGAGGTGGTAGAGTTTAAACAGGAGAAGTTAGATATGACTGATCAATCAGAAGTTTCATTTAGTTTTGATGATTCTGGTGTTGGAGCTAGTTTTTCGTCACCTGAGTGTGATAAAAAGCCAGCTAGTGAGCAACCCAAAGATACTGGGGCTACTGATTTAAATGTAATATTACAAGCAATAGCTGCCAGTAATGCAAAAATGTCAGCCAGTAATGCTAGAATGACAGCTGAGTTAAAATCTGATGTAATTGAGGTACATAACAGGATTGTGACCAGCCAAACCAATTTTAATAAACGGTTTGAGGCAATGGACAATAAATTAGAATCCAATAAAGCTGAATTAGAAACTTCCTTCCAGACTGGCTGCAATGAGTTGAAAGAGGATCTGGACAGTTTAAATTATAAAATTGATTACAACCATGAGGACATTAAGAAAAAGGTTGCTCAACAATTTTCTGAAATGTATAAAACAGTAAAATCCGAAGGTGCTGAGATTCACAGAGACTTCCAAATGGAAGATGCGAAGCTGGAGCACAAGTTAACAGAAAAGATCGAGGCGGAATCTGAACTGTGCTCAGATAGGTTTAAAGATGTTAACATAAAAGTAAACATATGTCAAGCAGAAGTAGACGCAATCAAAACTGATACTACTCATATTGTGCAAAGAGTAGATAATGTTGAAATGAGAGTAGCAAATATTAGTACTAACATTGCTAACATTGAGAGTAACTTCTGGTAATGGTAGTAGGCAACAAATTGTAGCTGCAAACGCCGCTTTTATCGGGTGTCGGCAGTTCTTGCGGTTCGATCCAGATAAAAATATCCACCCGCTAGATTTCTGGAACGATTTTGAAGATGTGATTCCATCAACTTGGTCTGAACGAGAGAAAATCTCATTTATTAGAAGCCATTTAGCAGGTGACGCCATGCGTTGGTCAGCTGATGTTATGTTGAAGTGTAAAACATTAGCGGAATTTAAAACAGCTTTCATTAATGAGTATTGGTCTAGTAATAAGCAACATGAAGTGTTGAGAGAATTTTGGAGTGGAAAACGCTTCAATGTAGGCAAGGAATCTATTAAAGAGTTTGCTAGGTCATGGATCTCACGTTTGTCATATCTGGCTGAAAAGCTAAAACCTGAAATGATAATACTAGGTCTTGAAGCCAAACTGCCATGGTATTGGCAAACTAGAATTATATCTGCCCCTAGAGACAATCTGGATCGTTTCATTGAATATTTGGAGCGTGTAGAGCACGTGGCTGCCAATGAGGAGCAAGCACGTAATAACAGAAATGCTAATAACACTAGCAGTAATTTTAAGAACGAGCAGAATGGCAATGTAAACATCAGAACAGTAGGTGTTCGCCATCCTAAGAAAGGTAGGAATTGGAGAAATAATTATCAGAACCAACAATGGCATCCAAATGATAGTAATTTTGTTCCAAACAAAATTATGCAGGCAAACAACAGTGCGGAAAGCAATGCTGTGCCAGTTAACTATAATGGAAATAAAGGAAACAGTAGTAGACCGCGGCAGGAAAACTAGTTCCCGTCTATGAGGACACTGGCGCTCACCAGGCGGTTACTTTTCCTAAGCCAGTAATTACAGTAATTGGTAAGACAGATCAGAACACTCAGACTAAACATGTAGATGAGGGGTCGGTAGCATCTAAGGATACAGCAGAAATATATCACTCACAGTATTTGATAGATACCGTATTAGAGACGCTTTCTAAGTGGGAAGAGAAAGAGAAGGTGCAGCAGTGTAACGGTAGGGAAGAGCTACAAAATATTGAATTGTCAGGTGAAGAAGCAGAAGAAATTCATGCTTACATTTACGATGAGGATGATGTGCTCTTATCTAAAGTGCCTGTGCAGGATGTTGACACTGTACTAATAGATTTAGGACAGGAGGTAAGTGAGAATGTATGGGATAGCATGTTGGGGGTCGATGAACCCAGTAGCTGTGACCAGTTGTCACTGGAGAAGGAACCCGACGATAATAGTGAAAGTGGTTTAGCTGTAACTAGTGTTATGCCCGGTCTGGAGGCGAAGAATCGCTCAGACTACAGTAATTTGGGTCATGTTCAGCAAACTAAATGTAATGAAGTCGTGCGGTGTTTCGATTTGAAATTAATAGACCGACTGGAAAAAGCGGCTGAAAATGTAATTCAGGAAACCCCTACACACTTTGACCTAAATGTAATGAAGACAGATGTCGATCACTTTAGTTGGAGACAAATCCAACCACTTGTACAACCTAGAATAAGCCACCCTATAATAATAGTGAATATGTTGGGTATCAATGTACGTTGTCTCTTAGACAGTGGAAGTGAGGTGAGTGCGATATCTCAGTCCTTCTTTGATGCATTACCTGGTAAAGACAAGCTTACAGTAATGAGGGTATCAGGACTATGTATAATTGGTGCTACTGGCAAGGTGTCAAAAACGGTAAAACAAGAAGCTTTGCTGCCCTTTAACATTAATGGTAATTTAATTGATCATCCATGCTTAATTGTAAATAATCTCAGTATTGAGGTTTTAATTGGCATAGATTTTTTGTCAAAATATCAGAATGTTGTTGACTATAAAAAGAAGCCAGTTAAAAATAGTCTTACTGATAACCGGAGTAATTACGGTACCTTTTATTGATGAACATGTAGTAACTAATGATGAAACTTGGGAGCTGCCTATAGGAGCTCTGAAAAATATGAGATATTGGGACGAAGGTGTTAATCTTAGTAAAAGTAAGCTAAACACATTGGAAAGGAAGAAGCGTCATGATGCAAAAGCTGTACCCACCAATTTTGAAATAGGTCAGTTGGTCCCTGTCAAAACCAAGGAAAAATCAAAGAAAATAAATGCAGAAACAAAGAAATTCATGTTTGTATACCAAGGACCTTTCAGGATCATAGGAAAACCACATGCCAATGCATATAGGCTAGAGTACCCTAAAAGTAAAAAGCTATTAGATCTCACGAACGTGATCGACCTAAAGAAGTTCATGGGTAGTGAATGAATTCTGTAGGGAGGAGGTTGTTCTGTAACCTCTACACAGTGAGGCAGCTGTGCAGTCCCAGCTGTGTGAGAACTTCTTTCCTTTCAGGTCTCACTCATTCTTCATCTTTCCTATCTACAAAAATTTCGACCCCTTCTTCCAATACGAAAATTTTCTGAAACCAGTGAATTCTGTAGGGAGGAGGTTGTTCTGTAACCTCTACACAGTGTGGCAGCTGTGCAGTCCCAGCTGTGTGAGATCTTCTTTCCTTTTCAGGTCTCACTCACTCTTCATCTTTTCTATACACTTAAAATTTCGACCTCTTCTTTCCAACACAATAAATTTTCCGTTATGGTTATCAAGCCAATAATAAGCTAATGAATTCTGTAGGGAAGAGGTTGTTCTGTAACCTCTACACAGTGTGGCAGCTGTGCAGTCCCAGCTGTGTGAGATCTTCTTTCCTTTTCAGGTCTCACTCATTCTTCATCTTTCCTATCCACTAAAATTTCGGCTCTTACTCTCAAATACTAAAATCTTCCTGTATGACTATCAAGCCAATAATAAACTAATGAATTCTGTAGGGAGGCGGTTGTTCTGTAACCTCTACACAGTGTGGCAGCTGTACAGTCCCAGCTGTGTGAGATCTTCTTTCCTTTTCAGGTCTCACTCATTCTTCATCTTTTCTATCTACCAAAGTTTCGACTCCTTTTTGCAATACAAAAATTTTCCGTCATGGCTATCAATCCATGAGTTCTGTAACCATTCTATCCACCGATTAGTGAAGAAAATACCTAATGTGACAAACCTAACAGCGACGTAAACAACAGAGAAGTATGATGTAATTGAGATACAAAGGTATTTGTGTAACAAGTATGTATAGAACCCTGGTAATATTATAAGTACAAAGTTGTTGTTTTATTAGAAATGGTCCACCAACAATATTTAAAAAAGATATACAAATTCGTGTACAAGCAGGATCTGAAGTGGCAGTGAAACCTATTGTATGCTGTAGAGCTAACTAATTAATAGTAAAAGAGATTGCTTAGTGTTATGAAAAATATGCAGATAAGTTGTAAGAATGAACTCACCTTGTGTAGCAAGGAATGGCAGTGTAATAGAATTGAACAGTGTTTGTGGTTGAGACGTGATGGACACGTCCTTGAAATATTTATAAGGTTGGAGCTGGCCGTTATTTGGTGTAGTGTGTGACAGAACACACCTACACGTATTGAGATTATGAGTTGGAGGCGTGAATGCGGCCATAGGTACCCTTATGTTAGATGAGACAGAGCAGCTCATGGTGTCCTATAGGTTTAAGGAATTTAGCATTACGCTCGTCCATAATTACTTAATGCACTTTAGTGGTAGGTCGAGAGAAACTACCTGTGGTTTCAGCGTCTGATCGAGTGGAAATGGATTGCCACGTGAGCAAACTGATCAGCTGCAATACACTATAGATATGAAATAAATGTGCTATCCTATTCTTTAAATGTTAATAGAGTGAGTGTTAAATAAGTACATACACTAGCAACATAATTGAGTAACATAATGGCATATGTGAAACATTATTTATAGCTCAGCATAAATACACTTCGATGAATTAAGTACATAATTGCAGATGTGGAACTGACACAGCAGCAGAGGACCCAATAAGTGGATTTAGTAGTCAACTAAACGTAGTGTGTTTTGAACACTCAGAACTGTACTATTACCACAAGTTACTCACATGTACAAAGAAGCTGAGAAGACAACTACTAATCAAATATACTCATACTATCTCTAAGAATAAGGTAATCGAAGATGAGTCGGTTAAGTAAATAAAATACAGATTTGTCAGGAATGTACCGAGCATTGGTTCAGTGTTCCGGCCCAGAAATAATATACTGAGATTAAATAGAATTTATGATTGTATGCCTTGAGCATAAATTTTATCTAGTACGTGACTAACGGCGTTTTGAGCCATTTGTTTACTGATTTTATGACAGTTAAGTAACCGCGAGAGTAAAATTGAAAAAGTTCTGTTAACTTTGTTCCAGTAACATATTGAAAGATAAAATGTATATATCCCCATTTCATTGTGACCCACCCTTAGATATTAAGTGAACAGAGTCTGAGGCACTCTTTTTGTTTGTTCTACAGGACAAACCAGATAATGGCAGCCTGGTAGCTGCGTGAAAGCGTGGAGTGACTTGGACACAGTTCACAGTGACCCCCTCCCCTTTCCCAATGTAATTTAGAGTGAACGTGAAGGACGCACACCATAGCAACTTCCCCACCTCTACCCTTGTGAATGGAAGTGTAGAACGCCAGCCAAAACGGCTACAACCACGTGTGTAAAAATGAAATTGTCACGATTTGTGAAATTTTCTTTCAGGTATAGAAAAGACTGCTAAGATATAATTATCTGTTTATGTATCATGAATAACTGTGTTATTTTCTTTGAATTTGTATATGTAAAAATGTATTTGATGGATTTAAGATTTTCATAATTTTACATATTTTATGTGTTTGTCTGTCTAAGGCAATATGTATGCCAAAGTGTTTCATTGATTTTGCTTAAATTTTGAGTGATAATGTTGCTTAAGAGGCAGTGAACATGCCAGCAATTTAAATAACTGAAGTAGGTAATCAGTTTTCTTTTAATATTTCTATATGTTTACATTTAAATTTTAATTTTTCTTAGGGAGTTAAGCTGTACTTTTGCTTCCCTTTTTGTAATCAATTTTTTTTCCATTTACATTAAAAAAAATAAGTAGAGGGTGATGTAGGGAAGCAGCCTACTCACGCCTTATAAAATTCACATCAGTCTTTCCATTGTGTCCCAGCCTAGTCCGCTGTAACTAGCTCTGACGTCATAAATGTTGCACAATACTTTAAAAATCAAGTAAATAACCTGAAACGTTTCTGGCATGTCAGGAGTAATACTAAATCAATATGTGTTGAATATCAGTTCAATAACTTTAACCATTTTTTAAATTTGGACATTTTTCTGTAAAAATCATTGGCGCAACAGAAAAGAGCTAGAAACTTAAAAATTTATATTTAGATTCCTTTTTCATAATAATTTAGTAGAAACAGTATTCTGGATCTCACAAATTAAAATTTTAGTTGAAATTCATGATTTTCTGGTTTTTGTCTTAGAAATTAAGGAAGCAAGATAGATTAAGTAGGCGAATAAATAAAGCTAGGATGTTTAAATTTAAGTAGAAGGGAGATCCGCTATGATCATAAAGATGTGAGAATTTTCAACTGAATAACTATAAAACTATAGCGATAGCGTATCTCCAAAGGGCAAGTTCAGAGCTCGTCTACTGTGTGTAGTGTAATTAAATTAATTCTCTCGCCCAAAATATTTGACTTACCCACGTCAAACTTTTATTATGATTACTTACCTGTGTGCTGATTGCACATTTAAATTGAGAGCTTCATCGGCCATCAGCAAAGGAAGCAATGATTTATTTGATAACTTAAAGTGGTGCATTACTAGCCCAGCGGCTAGTCGGGAGAGCGGATTTGATCAGGCGTTCCCTTAGCCGTCCGCACCGCGGCTTTATATATAAGAACGCTGCGTGAAAGAAAACGGCCCCAGTTCTCTCCAGTCGCTGATTAGCGCACCACCTGTGCCGGGAGTCGCGTCGCGTCGGTATCATTGCTATAAACAGCCTCGGATGCCGTAATAAGTTACTCGGGATACGAGTAACCATGAAATCGTTTTCGAGTGAAGTGTTAATTCTGGGATGACTTTAATGATCTATCTTCAGTTTGCGTATGTCGTATTTTCACGTGCCGCCGCGGGACAGACATTCTACCATTATTTAGCGTGGCGTTTGATGAGCATTATCATCAAATTATGGCGATCATTCACTTAAACATTTAATTTGAACAGTTATAGTTGCATCAGCGCATTAGACTCTGAACTGCTCTGGTAGTTGGATTGTGTGGATTCTTTTTGGTCTGTGACTTTCAGAATATAGTGAACATTTTAGAGAAAATGGTTTTTGATTATGAATCCCAGACAATCTCCTAATTCCTCAGAGCTATAAGCTGTAGCTATAAATGTATTTCTCAGATGAAGTGGGCACTAGGAATTCTAATTACAGGCTTCACATTTTGCTAATCACTTTCTGGTTGCCAATATTGTACTTAGAGAGCCAGTGTTGAGAACGGGAAACAACGGCATTAAATAAATAATAGGAACACATTTTTACTAACAATTGATTCCACCTGCCGCCCCACATATGGTGCATCGGCCGAGAAATAATAGGAACATTTATAACAAATTATTCCACCCGCCACCCCACAAACCGATTTCCCAATATCACTTCTGGGTGCTCACGTAAACATCTCAAAATCTATTCTGGAAATCCACTTCTAGTTGCCGGTTTTCCAATGCCACAATCATTTTCGCTCCCATGTAAATGCAACCGGTTGTGAAACGTGTTTGGACTGTCAGGTTTCGTCTTGTTTTTAAAAATTTTCGACTAATATGGAATCGTTTTCTGTACAGTGAATGATAAGTTTAAATATTAGATTGAAGCTATTTACACCTCGTCTAAATGAATAGAAGTAGCGATTGTACTGACTAAATCAGGAACTGTTACAGCTGTTTTCAGGCGCCATATTTAACTGGGCTACAAATTCGGCTTCAGACCTTAACATGTAAACACGACAGCGGAAAACGATTTTCGAATTTAGGTTTTTGTCTTTCGGAGGATGGGTGGTATGTAAACGTTGTGAACGTTGTGAATCAGATGTGCACTCTTAGAAATTACGAGGGCGTACTGAAAAGTAATGTCTCTGAATTTTTTATTCTGTTCTCAGTATAGGTTGAGGTATTACATGTCGTGCATGTTACTCGGTCAAGTTTCCCGCTTCGCTTACTCAAGTTGCAGCCCTCTGCCGCTAGAGGGCTCCGAATTGTAGCTCTTACATGACAGTGTGTAACGTAACTATGTCGGTGCGTGAGAAACAGCGTGCTATAATTGAGTTTCTAACGGAAAACGTGTCTCAGACTGAAATCCATAGAAGAATGAAAGCTTTGAACGGTGATGATTATATCGACATCAGTAATGTGCGATGCTGGATTGTTCGTGCTCGTAGTGTAGAAAACGGTGACACTAACATCAAAGTGTGTGACAAAGCTCGGAAAGGACGACCACCTACGGCAACCGACGAGACTTGTCGGAATCGGTTTGATGAACTCATTGAAGAAACTAGTCGGATAACAAAGACAGAGCTCTCGGTTATTCGGTAAGCGCGGTATATCACGAGAGTGTGTATAGGTCATCATTGTGGAACTAGAAAACTATATGTACGGTGGGAACCTCGAATGTTCACACCTGTCATGAAACCACGGAGACTGTCAACAATTTCTTTTCCGTTTTCAGTGTGAGGGTGCTGAGTTCCTTAACAACATAGTTGCATGTGATGAATGCTGGGTTCACCATTTTCATCCCAGAAATAAGACAGCATCAATGGAGTTCCACCACAAAGGATCACCGACGCCAAAAAAGTTCAAGACCATACCATCAGCAGCCATAGTCCTGTTCACAGTGTTCTGGGACGTTGCAGGTGTCGTGCATTTGGAATTCATGCCCAAAGGCACCACCGTAGACTCTGCAAGGTGCTGTGATACCTTCAGAAAACTGAAAGCCCAAATTCGAAGAGTTCGACCACACACGAGGCACCGCCTCCTTCAGCACGACAACGCCGGACCACACACGAGCGCTGCGACGTCTGCAACAGTCCGACGCCTTAGTCTCACTGTCATCGATCGCCGTCCATATAGTTCCCATCTGTTTCCAAAACTTAAAGAATACCTTCGAGGTGAGGTTGCGACTCCTTCAACAAAACACGTTGCGGGATCGACAAACTGCTATCTGGTTCGGAGAAATGTGTTCGTCGCCAGGGTGACTATGTTGAGAAATAAACATGCAGACATGAAGAGCAAAGATGTAGAATGTTAATAACGTTTGTTTTATTTAGAAAGCTTTAAGAGTTTTCACATAAAAAATTAGGTGACATTACATTTCACCACACCCTCGTAAATATTATAAGTACATAGCTTCTTGCTGAGTCTAATATTTCTACTTCTCAGCCGGCCGCTGTGGTCGAGCGGTCCTAGGCGCTTCAGTCCGGAACCACGCGGCTGCTACGGTCGTAGGTTCGAATCCTGCCTCGGGCATGGATGTGTGTGATGTCTTTAGGTTAATTAGGTTTAAGCAGTTCTAAGTTCTAGGAGACTGATGACCTCAAATGTTAAGTCCCATAGTGCTTACAGCCATTCGAACCATTTTCTACTCCTCCTTCACCGCACAGCAAGTTACTCTGTCCAGATTAGTCGAAAATTTTTAGAAAGACTACGAAACCTAAAAAGCCATGTACGTTTCAAAAACGTCTGAACGTTTACATGGGAGCGGAAATGGATTGTGAAAGTGCAAATCTGGCAGCCAGAACCGCATATCCAGAATCAATGTTGGAGTGTTTACATGACCAACCAGAAGCGGTATTGGGAAGCCGGTTTACGTCGGTTTTGGGAGCCCCATCTAAACGCAGTGAATGTTATCCACAGATTCGCAGGTCGCAAACCGATCCTCATGAGAATATTCTCACGTAAACAGTTGTTTACTGTATCAAACATAGCTTGTGAGTTCTAGAATTCCTTGCCTTTTGAATCTTAGTTTTTCAAACCACTCTGTTCTTTGAAAGTTAGCAGTGAAATTTGGAAACTGATGTAATCCGCGTGACTCCCCCTCCCCCCTTGGATCTGGTCCTATGCAAAACCTGTAAACCAGTTAAGAAGTTCTCCACCAGAACCCAAAAACCATTTGTTTATTATTGGCAATTATATATTTATATACGATATATATATTGTATAGTATTAGTGTATATTCCATTTCATTGACTTTGATTACCAGTAATAAATGTTTTCCCTACACCCAACATAATTTATTAGTCGGTGTGCAAGTAATGATCTGATCTAAATCGATTAAAATATTTGCGCTACTTCCTCGAGATAACATTCTAGCCTAGCACTTCGTATTTTGTAAAGTGTGTCATCTGCGTGCGTCATATTGTTTACTCGGTTGCTGTCCTCGAGCAATCGCAATCTTTGACTTCAGCAATCGCAACTTTGAAAAACGTGTCATCTGTCCACGTGAAATGGTCGACGCATATTTATATTGGTTACGAAACACAGCTCCACCATTTACTATTTGCAGCGAGAATTTTTCTGAATATACACTGAATATTTATTGACAACAGTTTTTCGACATCCAGCATTGCTTTAACAGTTGCTTAGATGTTACAGTAGGGAATACCACATCTCTGAACAGTGTTTCCATAAAGTCCCGTTGCAAAAAATCATAACGTGGAAACTATCAGAGATAGAGAGTCGAGGTTTGTTGTAAAACGATTTTTCCTTTGTTCTCTGTTGCAAATTTGACTTGGAGGCATCAGAACACCGACAGACGAGAAGAAGGCGCAATGTGCCGTCTTCTATGCAGAATACAAGTACGTGACAAAGGTATTGCAGAATTATCGATGTCGTTGCGGGGAGCACATTTGGCAAAAACAAGTATAATACAATGACCTAGAGCAGCGGCGTTTGTGTAGAGTTGTCAGTGCTAACAGGCAAGCGACACTGCGTGAAGCAACCGCAGAAATCACTGTGGGACGTACCACGAGCGTATCCGTTAGAACAGTGCGGCGAAATCTGGCATTAGTAGGCTATGACAGCAGACGACCGACGTGAGTGGATTTGTTAACAGGACGACATTGTCTGCAGCGCCTCTGCTGGGCTTGTGAGCAAATCGGTTGGACTGTAGACGACTGGAAAAGCGCGGTTTGGTCAAACGAGTCTCGATTTGAGTTGTTAAGAGTTGATAGTAGGGTTCGAGTGTGGCGCAGACCCCACGAAACCGTGGACCCAAGTTGTGAATAAGGCACTGTGCAAGCTGGTGGTGGCTCCGTAATGCTGTGAACTGTGTACACATGGAATGGACTGGGTCCTCTGGTCCAGCTGAACCGATCATTGACTGGAAATTGCTATATTCGGCTACTTTGAGACAATTTGCACTCATTCATGGACTTCACGTTCCCAAACAACGATGGAATTGTCTTTAGGGCTCAAACTTTCGGGATTGGTTTGAAGAACATACTGGACAGTTCGAGCGAATGATTCGGCCACCCAGATTGCCCCACATGAATCCCATCGCAAATTTGTGCGACGTAATCGAGAGATCAGTTTGTGCAAAAAATTCTGCACCTGCAAAACACTTTGACGATTATGGTCGGCTATAGAGGCAGCAGCATGGCTCAGTATGTTTCCAGGAGACTTCCAACGACGTGTCACATCGAGTTGCCGAGCAAAAGTAGGTCCGACACGATATTAGGAGGTATCCCATCACTTTGATCACACAGTGTAAGGTGGTCCAAAAAATTTAAAGAGAGAGATAGTGTCAATGACCTTCCTGGAATTGGGCTCCCACTGTGTCTCAGGCATGTGTCGACAGAGCGCAAGGTATATTTCAGTGCAGCCCTCAGAGGTCACTTCGACCACTTTCCAGAGATGCTCACGGCAGTAGCACCCGAAAAGCCGACCAGCTGAGCCGTTTCCGAAACGCTCGTTGCCAGCTGCCTGGCCATAACGATCTGCTGTTAGTGGAAGTTGTCTGTGTCGGTAGATTTCCTCATTTGCGGCTCGTATCGTCGCTAAAATGATCCCTCATTCGTCTGAGTTCCACTTGATTCACGTAGTGACTTCAGAAAGTAAGTTACACACCTTGTTCCACGCTAAGACGATTGAGAGTGGTGCCCTGTCGGAAGAGAGTACGGAAACCGACCTGGTGCAGCAAGGCACGTCATTCATCCCTCCAGGCGACGCGTTTCCACTGATCCACAGTCGCATCTTCGCGATCCCACGCCCACTCCAAAAGCTGTTGAGGATGTCGTTGGGTCGACAAGGGGCCGTGAACAAGTTGTCTGTTGTGAAGCCTCACGTTCAACGTCGCATGGTACGCTCTGCGCCTGCACCAGAATTGAGTCGTATGAATAAGAAACAGAACATTCTCCGGAGAAGATTCTCAGAACAAAAGAACATTCTCTGAGGAAGTTTTAAATTTTGTGTGAATAAAAAATTCCAAGCATATTCTATCTCACTATCTCGCCTCTCCTTCCTGAGAAAGTTCTCCGTGTGCGTCGCGTGCTGCTGCCGGTAACAGAACAGACACGTAATCTCACATGTCATTCAGCTCTTTCAAACAGGCAAACTATCCAGTGTATAAATATGGAATTGATAATGTATTCTGGAAGAGTTATACTACGTTTCAATTTTACTTTTATGTGCGGCAACCAATTATTAAGAACGTTAGGGACAGTTTACGTAAATGCATTTTCCGAAGCGCGGCTCCCCCCGTCGAAGGTTCGAATCCTCCTTCGGGCATGGGTGTGAGTGTCGTTCTTAGCGTAAGTTAGTTTAAGTTAGATTAAGTAGTGTGTAATTAGGGACCGATGACCCCAGCAGGTTGGTCCCATAAGACCTTACCACAAATTTCCAAATTTCCGTTTTCCGACGTAGTTACCGAATTTTCGACATGCAGGAATTGATGTTATTGATGTTATGTGAACAAATCTTAAGGGTACATCACATTTTCATCTCCTCCAAATCGGAACTCTGTCAGAGTTTTCTAACGCGAAATAATTTTGGTTGAATATGATTCATAATGATCCACCCTTGCGTCAAGTACTTTAAGCGGTCGGCCGTGAGATTTCCTTACGAGAAACTGATCGCTAGGTTTGTAATAAACCAGCTATCAATTTTTATGATCAGCCTATTGATTTCTGGTATAACAAAATATAAAATTTATGCTGTGAGAAAAAATGATGGTGAACATCTGAAAATATCAGTGACACAGATGTCTAGTAAATACCTAAGTCTTCTTATACACCACCCTGAAAACGAGTCTGCTAACCAGCACAAGAATGTGGTCATTTTAGCTTTGTTTGAAAGGTCGCCCCTTCTTTGATAATTTTCGGGAAGGAAGTTCGCCTACCAAATTTTTTTTCATAGACCTGTACAAACTTCTACAGTTTCTCTCTTGAGCATTTCTTGGGGCTGCGTATATATTTTTTGTCGAGCAACATAAATTCTGCAATTTTTACAACAAAAAAAACTCCTGTAAAACTTGATCTCAACAGAACTAACTCAGTTCGACGTATGCTATAGAGCTCATTTCAAAAAATGGAGAATGTTCTCCGCTTGTGAGAAACTTCTCTAGTTTTGTTAATACGAAATCGGAGAATGTTCTTCGCGTTGAGCAACTTCCCCCACCCTTTTACTCAGTCTGAGAACGTTCTGAGGTGAAGTATATTCTCCGACTCGCTTTATTCATGCGAACCTGAGAATGTTCCCCGAAATTCTGAGGATAAAGTACATTCTCCGTTTTATTTATATGACCCAGTATACTCTGCCGTCAGATCTGCCACAGATCCTTTAGAGTCCAGGCAGCTGAACTCCAGTCCGGATAACAGGCACATCACAGTGTGCGACTGAAATGACACAGCAACTGGAAACGTACTCCAAGAGTTGAGAAGTATGCGGGACAGAGCGGTTCTTGTGAGGTAAACGTCTAAATTGCACGCAATTTCGCCGTGAAATTCTGGCGCACCAAATGCAATTGAAGTGGTCGTTCATTGGTGGAGGCAGGAATTCAAGGTTCAACATCACATGTGGTTGACAACGTCTAGACTTATTTCGTGAAAACTTTAAAATTTACCTTTACAATGAAATGACGCGAAAAGCCATTTAACAGCACACAGAGCGCCAGAAGGGCTTAAAAATTTGCTTTGAAATTTATCGCTTTTTTAAAAAAAATTACAACGAGATCAACATCAATAATCACAGAGCACCAGAAGGCTTAAAATTTACTTTAAAACTCTCTCTTAAAAAAGTTTACAACAAGATCAAAATCAATTATCACCAAACGCCAGAAGGCTCGGAAACTGCCTTAAAATTTTTTAAGTATTACAATGAGGTCAAGATCAATACAGATCCTCAGATGGCTTAGAAACATTTCCTTTTAAAAAAATTAGAAAAGAACACTTTAACACAAACAGATAAAGATGTTTTTCAATTCAAATATTCAAATGTGTGTGAACTCCTAAGGGACCAAACTGCTTAGGTCATCGGTCCCTAGACTTACACACTATTTAATCTAACTTACACAAAGAACAACACACACACCCACATGTTCGATGGAGGACTCGAACCTCCAGCGGGAGCGGCCGCGCAGTCCGTGACATGACGCCCTAAACCGCGCGGCTTATTTTTCAATACTTTCAAAACAATTTAAGAGAGTAAATGCCCCGCTTCAAAACATATAGGCCCGGTATTGGCTACTAGGAATACAACAAATGTGAAAACAGTGACAGCAAGCAGGCATGCAGGAGGTTAAACGTTTGGTGAATTGGCAACAATTTCCTACCCAAACCAGACGTCAGTGTTAGGCAAATTTGTTCCCTTTTTTTTTAAAAAAAAGTGACAATCACTTAAATAAGATTTTAATACTTAAGCACAAGAAATAATATATATACAAGGTGGTCCATTGCTAGAGACCGGGCCAAATATCTCACTAAATAAGCATCAAACGAAAAAACTACAAAGAGCGAAACTCGTCTAGCTTGAAGGAGGAAACCAGATGGTGCTATGGTTGGCCCGCTAGATGGCGCTGACATAGGTCAAACGGATATCAACTGCGATTTTTTTTAAATAGGAGCCCCTATTTTTATTACATATTCGTGTAGTACGTGAAGAAATATGAATTTTTAGTTGGACCACTTTGTTTCGCTTTGTGACAGATGGCGCTGTAATAGTCACAAACGTATAAGTACGTGGTATCACGTAACATTCCTCCAGTGCGGACGTTATTCGCTTCGTGGTACATTACCCATGTTAAATTGGACCGTTTACCAATTGCGGAAAAGGTCGATATCGTGTTGATGTATGGCTATTGTGATCAAAATGCCTAACAGGCGTGTGCTATGTATGCTGCTCGGTATCATGACGACATCACCCAAGTGTCCGGACCGTTCGCCGGATAGTTACGTTATTTAAGAAAACAGGAAGTGTTCAGCCACTTATGAAACGTCAACCACGACCTGCAACAACTGATGATGCCCAAGTAGGTGTTTTAGTTGCTGTCGCGGCAAATCCGCACATCAGTAGCAGACAAATTTCGCGAGAATCAGGAATCTCAAAAAGGTCGGTGTTGAGAATGCTACATCAACATCGACTGCACCCGCACCATATTTCTGTGCACCAGGAATTGCATGGCGACGACTTTGAACATCGTGTACAGTTCTGCCACTGGGCACAAGAGAAATTACGGGACGACGAAGATTTTTTGCACGCGTTCTATTTAGCGACGAAGCGTCATTCACCAACAGTGGTAACGTAAACCGGCATAATATGCACTATTGCGCAACGGAAAATCCACGATGGCTGCGACAAGTGGATTATCAGTGGCCTTGGTAGGTTAATGTATGGTGCGGCATTATGGGAGGAAGGTTAATTGGCCTCCACTTTATGGATGTCAGTCTAAATGGTGCAGTGTATGCTGATTTCCTACGTAATGTTCTACCGATGTTACTACAAGATGTTTCACTGCATGACAAAATGGTGATGTACTTCCAACATGATGGATGTCCGGCACATAGCTCGCGTGCGGTTGAAGCGGTATTGAATAGCATATTTCATGACAGGTGGATTAGTCGTCGAAGCACCATACCATGGCCCGCACGTTCGCCGGATCTGACGTCCCCGGATTTCTTTTTGTGGGGAAAATTGAAGGATATTTGCTATCGTGATCCACCGACAACGCCTGACAACATGCGTCAGCGCATTGTCAATGCATGTGCGAACATTACGGAAGGCGAACTACTCGCTGCTGAGAGGAATGTCGTTACACGTATTGCCAAATGCATTGAGGTTGACGGATCATTGTGAGCATTTATTGCATTAATGTGGTACTTACAGGTAATCACGCTGTAACAGCATGCGTTCTCAGAAATGATAAGTTCACAAAGGTACATGTATCACATTGGAACAACCGAAATAAAATGTTCAAACGTACCTACGTTCTGTATTTTAATTTAAAAAACCTACCTGTTACTATCTGTTCATCTAAAATTGTGAGCCATATGTTTGTGACTATTACAGCGCCATCTATCACAAAGCGAAAAAAGTGGTCCAACTAAAACATTCATATTTCTTTACGTAATACACGAATATGTAATAAAAATGGGGGTTCCTATCTTTAAAAAAACGCAGTTAATATCCTTTTGACCTATGGCACCGCCATCTTTCGGGCCAACCATAGCGCCATCTTGTTTCCCCATTCAAGCTAATTCTTTGTAGTTTTTTCGTTTGACTCTTATTTCGTGAGATATGTGGCCCGGTCACAATCAATGGACCACCCTGTATATATCCAGCTACCGGATTTGCGGAGGCAATTTCTTGTAATTACCTTTATTCACAAACACAAGGTTCAACCAAGGTAATTGCAACAAGTTTCCTCCACAAATCCAGTACTTGGAGAGCGTTAAGACTGACTGCTCATTCAAAAATTTCAATAGATACAAATACAGCACCTTACCAATATATGGTAGTCATCAACAGTACGCAGTGTCCGCTACATAACAGCCATTTACCTGTGCGGGTTAATGGATACCCCATTGGATGGCCAATGTAATTCTAAAACACAATTTAAAATAAAAGGTTTCACAACTCCGCGCAATAAGTTTATCATTATATTTCCTGTATCTGACACTAAAAAAGGAGGGTTCTCAGCTCGTAACTAGTATTTATAGGAAACCAACAACCACGAATTTAATCATTAGTGCCGACCCGAACAACCCATGGTCGCATAAGCGGGCATACTTCCGAGCAATCTTCAGCAGACTTGCTAAATTAAAACTGCATGAATGACGCAGTGGAGAAGGAGATTGATGTCTTTGTGCAGGTGGGAGTGGCAAACGGTTATTTAGAAAACACAATTCGGGCAATTAGAGAAAATTTGTTAAGTAGGGTAGGACAAATGTAGCAGTTTTAGCTAGAAATAACGATATAAAGTTCGTATTGTTGATCAACTTCGCTCCAGTCTCTGAGAAAATAGGCAATTCCTTCAAACAGGCATATGTTAATATTGTTTTATCATACGAATAACAAATAGGGTTCGGTAATTCGTCATGGACACGAAGCGAAGAAAAGTAAATTTTAAAAAATCAAGTGTCTATAAAACCACATGTGGGTCTTGTGATTGTGCTTACATACGCCAGACAGGGAGGGACTTTGAAATCCGATTAAGGGAACGTATTTGCAAAGATGGTAGTCTCTTGGGTTCCGGCCAAAAATTGAGAACTATGTCATATCTGATCTCAGAAGAGTTAAAAATTTTCACGTAGAACCGAAGGGCTGTTGCCTTGATATTCTGGAGGTACTTGAAATCCATGTTCATCGATCTAAGGACCCTGAAAAAGCAGTAAACGAACAGGTGAGAGCAACTCGGCAGTGGTTCTATAAAATTATCGATGAAGTAATGAATACGTACTGTGGATGAGTTTCAGTTGGAACTTTTTTTAAATGGTACATACTTTTCTCATCGTTTTGAATGGATGACTTTTTTTCTTAAAAAACAGATACCTATGTATGACGTGTTCACCCAAACCATGATTAATCTGATGATGAAGCATACCCTCCCGCCGGAGGTTCGAGTTCTCCCTCGGGCATGGGGGCGTGTGTTGTTCTTAGCATAAGTAGTGTGTCAGTCTAGGGACCGATGACCTCAGCAGTTTGGTCCCTTAGGAATTCACTAACATTTGAACATTTGACGATGATGTACAGATCGAAATTCGTAACTAAAGAAAGTAGTCACCACACAACCTGTGACTTCCAGGTACTTTTTATAGCGTTCATTATAGCACTGATACAACCTTCAAATTACGTAAAAATGGGCGCATGCCTCTTACGTGACTTCACGTGATATCTGTCACTAGTGGTGGCAACAGTTTGACCAAGGCTGCACAGACGTTGGCGATAAGGACCAGGAAGTTAAAATCTTGCACCATGCGACTTCTATTTTTTCGGCAAGCTGAAAGAACATTTGGAGGAAACGAGGTTTTACAACGAGGAGGACTTTATACAGCGGTCCTTGAATGGTTCCATGACGAGGAGCGAATTCCCACCATCGAGGAACAGAGTGATCGGTGGAACGTTACGACCGTTGTTTACAGTGACTTGGTGACTATGTTGAAAAGAAGTGTCTCGATATGTGTCACTTTGAAGTGTGGTGCAGCCTTCAGTGAAAGCTGCTTGGCCTCCCATAATCAAATGTAACTTGACTTTTGCAGTCACCTCTCACTTTCCTTGCTGTATCACGCGCCTGCATCGCTCCCCCCTCCCCCTCCCCCCCCCCCCCCCCTCGGCTGCAGCCATCCATCACTTCCCACAGATGAGATGCTCGTGAGAACAGAACGCAAACAGCTGCTCAACTTCTCCGTTCCCTAAATGCTCATTCCCTGGCACCATAACCGTCTGCCCTTTGCTGACGCTGGTGCAGTGTTTAAGTAGACCAAAGTGCTGACGTCATCAGTCTACTATTCACCCTCTAGGACAGAAGGAGTGTACCCATTCTGTCTGCACGTAGAGCAAATTCTGTGCACAGGTGTGAGGAAGTGTTTTTAAGCGTTTGAGAAGCTGGCATCTGAAGCTGAACATGGGAACCAGCCCGGTGTTCACCTGATGGGACGTGGGAAACCGCCTAAAAACCACATCCAGGCTGGTCAGCACAACGACCCGTCTCGTTAATCCGCCGCACATCGTGAAACCTCGCTTCAAAACCTGGACGTAATAGAAAAATTGTTACAAAGTGCTACAAAACTGTGTTCCTTTTTAGCTCTTTGGGTAGCTGACTAGGAATCCGATGTCGCAATTACAAAATTAAAAATGGCCGATCGAGTTTGGCAGATTAAAAATTATAAATTTAGCGAATTCGAGTAAAACTTCGGGTAGAAAGCGTTGTGTGATCGCTGATAACAAATAAGAAATCGAAATTACCACACTGAAATGTTTTATTCGATATTTTAATTTTTCATTGGAAATCATAGTCACATTCGTCGTTTGTCCCATTATTGCTTTCATAAGGGCCACTGTCGGAGTGTCTACTGGAAGGTGGTTCGAAAAGCAGATGGTATATAGCTAAGGTGGCATCTGTTTGTCTTCTTCAGTTATCATTTTCTGGACTCTCGAGGTGGACAGATCAGAAGATGCCAGAAGACGATGGAATACGACATGCATCATTATCTCACTGGAATATTTGTGTGTAAAATCTTCTCGGTAACGCCGGATATCCTTATTCCGACCTTAATGCGCATCTTGAGATAGCCGACCAATCGGCAACGGAACATCTTCGATTATGGCATAACCGTGCATCAACATTATGTGGACATGGGCATTATTGCAGAATATTGTGAGTCCGGTGAAGCTGGCACCCAACTTTCGAAAAATGTACATTTTTTTCAGAGCTCTTGATAGATATGTTTTAGTCCTAGTGTTCTCTGTACAAAATCTGAATAATTCTGCAGTATTTCGCGAAAAAAAAGTATTACTCTGGGGAATTTTAATCTTGCAAAAATATTTCCGGTTTTCGAAGAAAAAAAAAAAACATGGTCCCAGCTCCGAATACCTCCCCAAGAGTTCTACAGAAAACTCAAATGATATTTTTTGTGCAGATAACAGTTTACGATATAACTGCAATAATGCGGGACCATCTTTTTACTTTGTGGCACTGCCGCACGGTAGAGAAAAGATCGTCCATAAAAAAACAACGGGCAAGTATTTGCTCGTAAAAACATTTGAGCTAGTTGATTGTACTATTAAGGTGGTAGGAGAGTCATTTATAAAAGTGGAGCCAAGCAGAGCAAATTTTGTAGCCAACGATTTCAAAAAAATGGTTCAAATGGCTATGAGCACTATGGGACTTAACATCTGTGGTCATCAGTCCCCTAGAACTTATAACTACTTAAACCTAACCAACCTAAGGACATCACACACATCCATGCCCCAGGCAGGATTCGAACATGCGACTGTAGCGGTCACGCGGTTCCAGACTGAAGCGCCTAGAACCGCACGGCCACACCGGCCGGCCAACGATTTCGATAATACAGATAGCAATTTCGTTTTAAGCCGATATACGAGGAGTGACGAATCACGGTACACAATGTGGCGATCCGATGGCAGGGAGTGGGTATGGCGAATTCCCGGTGAACGTCATCTGCCAGAGTGAGTAGTTCCAACATCAAAATTCGGAGGCGGTGGTGTTATGGTGTGGTCGTGTTTCTCATGGATGGGCTTGCAACACTTGCTGTTTTGCATGGCACTATCACAGCACAGGCCTCCACTGATGTTTTAAGCGCCTTCTTCTCGCTTCCCACTGTCGAAGAGCAATTCGGGGATGGCGATTGCATCTTTCAACACGATCGAGCACCTGTTCATAATGCACGGCCTTTGGCGGAGTGGTTGTACGGCAATAACATCCCTGTAATGGGCTGGCTTGCACAGAGTCCTGACCTGATTCCTATAGACCACCTTTGGAATGTCTTGGAACTCCAACTTCGTGCCAGGCCTCACCGACGTACATCGGTACCTCTCCTCAGTGCAGCACACTGTGAAGAATGGGCTGCCATTCCCCAAGAAACCTTTCAGCATCTGATTGAACGTATGCCTGTGAGAGTGGACGCTATCATCAAGCCCAAGGGTGGGCCAACACTATACTGGATTCTAACATTACCGATGGAGGACTCCACGAAATTGTACGTCATTTTCTGCCAGGTGTCGGACACTTTTGATCACATAGTGTATCTTCGGGAATGCTACCCATCTTATTTTATCCTGACACATAGGGAGAATCGCTGTCATATATTAGACATAGATGTATGTCAGCAATAGCTGAAAACTATATTGTTGTCCGATTCATCGCTTACCGTCAACTGTTGCGGCACCTATGACATCGACCGCAGCATTGGGCAGGTATGCACAAGATGTCAGAACACACAGTTTTTTTCCTGTTCGGTCGACGTTTTGGAGCCAGTTGGTAACTGCGCACCGGGCGGATACGATCCGAGGGCCAGCGCACTCCCCGTCCAGTAAGCGGTCTCATTAACACACGCGGCTACCAGAGCGGGTATGCCCTTTGTCTAAGTCGTTTATGTCAAACTGTTTCTCCACTTGCAGCCGGCATGGCCGTTAGATTGATTCTGCTCCGCTTATACTTGTACTTTCCTTACCGCATCACATGCTCACATCGTCAATCATCTCTGTGACACTCTGCCATGGTTCAGACGAACCTGTGACCATTCGTGCTGCCATTCTCTGTAAACTTTCAGTATTCCCCGTTATTCCTACTTGGTACGGTCCCACACATTTGAGCAATATTCTAGGATGAGTCTTGCGGCTGATTCGTAAGGAATCTCCTTTATAGCTGATTGCGTTCCGCCAGCATTGTACGAGGGCATTCAATAAGTAAAACGCATTAATTTTCTCGCCCAGTTTCGGCTGACAAAATGAGGAATTTGCTGTGCGAAATCGTGGAACATTCCTGCTTCAGTTTCTACAGTTTCATGAAGTTCCGATAGCTGGCGGCGCTAGACGTTGCCGTGACAAGTGGCCTTTGTACCAGAGGTACGCTCCAGGCAGAGAGCTGTCATTCAGTTTCTTTTGGCGGAAAACCAGAGCATCGCAGATATTAGTGAGCGCTCGCAGAATGTCTGCGGAGACTTGGCAGTGAACAAAAGCACGGTGCTTCGTTGGGTGAGGCGCCTGTCATCACTGCAACAAGGTCGTGCAAGCCTGACCGATCTCCCGCGTTCCGGCCAGTCGAAAACACTTGTGACTCCTGCAATGTTGGCACGTGCTGCAGTCTCATTCGAGGTGATCGAGTCCGCAGCTCGTGGTCGTGCGGTAGCGTTCTCGCTTCCCGCGCCTGGGTTCCCGGGTTCGATTCCCGGCGGGGTCAGGGATTTTCTCTGCCTCGTGATGACTGGGTGTTGTGTGATGTCCTTAGGTTAGTTAGGTTTAAGTAGTTCTAAGTTCTAGGGGACTGATGACCATAGATGTTAAGTCCAATAGTGCTCAGAGCCATTTGAACCATTTTTTAGGTGATCGACGGACCACAGTCAGACACCTTGCTGCACAACTGGACGTCTCTGTTGGTAGTGTTGACACACTCGTCCAACAGTTGGGGTACTCAAAGGTGTGTGCGCAGTGGATTTCTCGCCGCCTAACAGAGGAGCACGAAGAGCAACGAAGAACCATCCGTGCGGAGTTGCTAGCACGTTACGAGGCTGATCGCGCCAATTTTTTGTCGAACGTCGTTAAGGCGATTAATCGTGGGTTCAACACTTCGAACTGAAAACAAAACGGCAGTCCACGGTGTGGCGCCACATCATCTCTCCTCCGAAGAAATAGTTCAAAGCCGGACCCTCAGTCTTCAAAGTCGTGGCTACGGTCTTCTGAGGCCCTGAAGGGGATATTCCGTTTGATGTCCTCCCTCGTGGAGCAATCATCAACTCTGAAATGTATTGTGCTATACTCAGGAAATAGAAGAAACGACTTCGACGTGGTCGTCGCCACAGAAATGCAAACGAACTTCTCCTCCTCCCTGACAATGCAAGACCTCATACAGTGGGATGAGGAGTTCCGCCTTATACAAGACACCTTTTTTCTTTTGTTTCACCCATACATGTTTCAGCACTTTTGTGCTATCATCAGTGGGTTCTATTTTTATTTTTAACTTACATTATATTATTGTCCTCTTGTTTTGGTAGCTGTTATGCTACACAATATACAACATGTCGTAGTTTTGAAGTTGTGGTACGTTTTCCTGTTTTGTTGGCGAAGTAAATGGGCTTACTTCTTTGCCTCTGTTCGTGTGGTAACACGATGTCGACCAACAGTGGAACCACGCGGGCATACAGGCACTCATAGCGAGGTGGCGTCAGGCCGTCGCACCGAACAGAGATCATGCTGAAAAGTAGGGTTTTGTAGCCAAAAGAGTGTGTAACCTCCCCTTCACTTATCGACCTTAATGACAGTGAAAAATTAAACCGCATGCACCTAATCGAAATTTGGAAAAGCAATCGTCACCGAAGTTAATTTGTCGGTAAAGAGGGAGGAAAGGGTTACATCTAAATGAAAGGAAAAATGCAAATGAAATTGGTGGAAATTAATTTTGAGAAAAGGGTAAAATTAGTAAAGAAAGTAAATGTGTGGTCGTTTCGTTAACAATTAATTGGCGATAGTTAGATATTTGATATTTGGGGAAAATTACCGTCGCCAGTCCTATGGACAATTACTATAGTAACTGAAAATGAAAGATTAATGCACATATAATTAGCACTAAAAGCGTGGCAACTGAAGGTTGGCACGTGTTGTGTGAAAACTGAATGTTTGTCAGAAGTAATACATTTCGCTACACTCTGACTTAATTTAGCAAAAGAATAAATAAAACCGGAAATTTAGTGAGTGAAATTAATAGTGAGCTTTGTTTCTGAAGCACTACGAAATTCAATAAAATAAGGTTAGTCTTGGGCTACCTCAACAATCATTTAAAAAGCTACTTGACTCTACGCAATTTAGAAATAAGAGGTTTAACTTTCAACCTGAATTAAATGATTCTGAACAATTAACAATAGTAACATTTAGTACGTACCAAGCTGAGCTGCAGTCACAGGTAAGCTAAAATATGCTAACAAAACTCGCACTCTTAATTTGTGCTTGTGTAATCTAAATATTGTAGCCAGCTATGAATACCTTAACTGAACTTTGAAATTAAAGCAGTGAAATGGAATGATATTACTTTAATGCTGGCGTCTGAATTTCAACGACACTCGGGTTCATTTCGGAAAAGGAAGGGACCCTGCTTGGTAATGCAATTGGGACAATGATCAACAAAGCTTCATGCTAAGTTGCTGTAATTTTGTGATGCAACAATTTTAAAAGCTGAGGTCTGCCATACAGTTCTAAAACTTTACGTGCTTCCAGTCTTCCTTGTTGGTTGATTGAAGGTTTGCAGTCGTCGGTCGAGCAGGTGACGACAGTCACTCATTGTCGGCCGTCGGTGTTGCAGAAGCTGGATGTTGGCACGCCTTCTTCTCGACACGGTCACCTGGCGAAACGGGCTCTTGATGTGCGCCAGCTAATGCTTCCCGTCCGCGACACCGTGTCAGAAACTATCATAGCAATTCGAGCGCAATTACATGCTGCCAAACCCCGAAAGCGCGGCAACTCGCGGGAGCGTCACACAACACACCTGCTCAACCGCACTACTCTAGCCAGACTCTCTCTCTGCCCGCGCTCCACGCGGCAGAGTTAACACTACCAAAGATCCTAAACACTTTGGTTCTCCACACGACCTATCGATGTATTCGTTCGACAGCATAGTTTTCCCTAGGCAAGACCCAGCGTAAAATACAAATAATATTAACAAAACAAACCAATTATACATCGACATAGATGCATAAATATATATACAAATAGTAAAACAATTACAATATATAAAGGCACAGAAATGTCATATATTCAGGTAACAAAATAAGGAAAAAATCTATAGTACAATAGATGGAAATAGGAGGATTTGCATTTCCGGCGTTACAAGTGGAGAGTAATATGGTGTGTTGGAATCCCGAATAAAACCAACCTGCTTTCAGAAAAAAACGTGTTGCATTACTTACTGAACGCCCTCATACCACTAAACCAAAGTCTACCATCTGCAAGTCTACAGCAAGGGTCCCAACACACCTCTCTGGGGAACAGTGCAAGTTACTTCTACATCTACTTGTTAAGGAAGGTACAGGTATTTCCAGAGCCATAGCGTTCAACAGGGTGTATTTCCAACACTTCGCTCATTACTGAATACCGTTCAGTTGAGACCTAGATCGTAAGATTTAATTGTGAGTATAATGATAGAAGAAATATGTGAGGTGTTTTCTAGAATGTATTCGTGTATGCAAAGTCTGTGGTGGTATTGATTCGCGTTCCCACGTTAATGGTAGCGGTATTCCGAATGCAGAGGCCTGTTGAAGTGTAGGAATTTATGATAGTTAGCTTTACAGTGTTCTAGAAGAGCGAATAGAGAAATAAGTATGTGCTGGGCTGCTTTCGTGATCAGGTGTAGCTTTAAGAAGATGGTGCGTTTGCGGTGGAGAGTTATTCTCTCCCATGTAAATTGTTAGGACGACTGCTTTTTCACATTTGATGCATTTATTTAGTTGAGGGAGTATGGATTGTCGTGTCTTGGACAGACGTTTGCCTGTTCTCTAGACGTGGGAAAGACCGCAGTTGGTTTGTAAACAACATTCATTATGTGGGATCTGTTAGATCACCGACGTCGGTATTCGAGAGTGCGAATATCAGTTTACTCTACTTGTTTCTGGTTATTCAATGGTTTACAGCACGCTGCGCCTTGCTAAAGTTTGGTGTTTGTGGAGAAATAATTTACAGTCTATATCTTGTGCATTATGTTGCGTTAGCAATCGGGTGGCTAGTGCTGTGTGCTTGATATCCTGAAGTACGGCGAAAATTGTATAATATTATGGCGAAGATACGGTTGTTCTTGTAATCGACTAGTGTGGAGGTGACTGTAGAAATGCGAGCAAGAAAGCAGAATGAGTAGAGCGTTTATGCCAAGGGGAAAGAAGCATGTCTTTAAACGTCAGTTCTGAGAGTGACTTCTGTTCGCTGATGTAAAGGGGGTGATTTGGTACGGTTGGGGATCTGAATTGCATATTTACTAGATCGAGACGGTACTCGGTGATATATTCCCTGGTTGGAGATCCGTTTGACGCTCCAATATTCTTGCTAGTATAGTATGTATTTGATGACTTGTAAACAGATTTCCGATGTTTAGTTGTCGGTGCAAAATGATGATCGGCGAAAAATAGTTTATTACGACTGAGTGTAGCGTCTGTAGAAAGAATGAACAGGTTCCGGGTGTATAGATTGGGCAATCTTTGCAAAATAACCGCTGGAAGTCCGAGAAAGGAAATGTGGATGGTGCTTCATTACCTGCAGCATAAGTTATTCGACTGGTAAATTCGATAAGAGAAAATGAGAATGCTCGATTGATTGTGGTGGGATATAGGAGCGGTGAGAACATTTGCGTATGTTGAGAACAGGAAGGCTATCACGTTATGTCCGGGAGGAAGACTGGATTAGGCCATATTTTGGTAAACAGGTTCTGAGTGTCAACACGCTCTGTGCTGTTCTGCATTCAATGATAAAGAGAAGTAGCGCCCGGAGATGCCTCGAATATGAGACTGGCGTGAGCGCGCATTGGTGTGCTCTGACAGTATAACGGTGACTGTATAGAGGGATGCAGCTTTCAGCGGTGTTCGGTGGCGGCGGCTGGCGGGCGTCCCTGGCCGGTCGCGCCAGGAGCTACGTCTGGGAGGTGAACACGTATCTGGATAGGGATTCCACGGGCGTGGTGTATGAACGCGGCTGTCGCCCACTCATGTTTGCGGAAGCCGAGCAGGGACCCGAGCGCGGTTTGAGGGCTGTCAGGCGTGTGACTTTGCGAGGGAGATGGTGTGGTGGTGGGTGCTTGTGCGCGTCTGTTGCGTTATTTTGCGAGCGGCCCTGTAGGCTGGGTCATGCGTTATTTGGACAGTTTATGAGTACTGAGCGTGTTTGGAGATATGTGTACTGCATTATTTAGGAGCAGTTTGCTATTGTGTACTGAAATTAGGAGTTGTTTGCGTGTCTGCAGACTGTGTATTGTGACAAAATGGTTCAAATGGCTCTGAGCACTACGGGAATCAACTGCTGAGGTCATTAGTCCCCTAGAACTTAGAACTAGTTAAACCTAACTAACCTAAGGACATCACAAACATCCATGCCCGAGGCAGGATTCGAACCTGCGACCGTAGCGGTCTTGCGGTTCCAGACTGCAGCGCCTTTAACCGCACGGCCACTTCGGCCGGCTGTGTATTGTGACGCCAAGCACATTAGGGTGGACGTTTTGTATCAGTGTGATGGATATATTCGATCGCTACAGAAAATGTTTGAAACTAAATAGAGTGAACTCGTGCTTTACTCCCCCCAGCAGCCCAGAGCAGGCTGAGTGGCCTTCCCTCACGATCTCGATTTACGTCACGAGACGGACGACAGTGTCGTAGACCTCCTGGAGAACGCACTGTTTACCGCCATCGTGGATAACTGTACTTCCGTCATCAGCTGGTGTCACTGTGGCGTCCTCTGACGGCAACGAAATGTACTAAGACAGTTGGGATCTGGAGCCCATCATGAACACACCAGGTGGCGCCATCTTAGATTACAGTACTTGCGTATCTACAGCGTCCTCTAGTGGCATCGATATGAACTAAGTCAGTTGGGCTATGGACTCAGTGGCGAATACACTTGGTGGTGGTGTTGCCTCTAATTGTTTAAAATAAAGGCTGGTGTATGATTTCGACAGTTGACGATTAGCAAGCAGAGTCTTTTACATGGATTATTATTTTGACAATTTAGAAGTTGTTTGGCTATATGGACGTAAATGCTGTGCATTGTTTATGAGTGGTTCGCATGTCTGTAGGCTGTGCAATGTGTTATTTTTGACGGTTTGCAATTAGGAAGAGTGTGTGTAGAGGTTTATACATGTGTCATGTAGGAGTGGTTTGCAGGTATGTATGCTGTGGGGCATGTCAGAGTGTGTGTTCTGTGATACATATACTCCATCCCTAAATACATTGCTCGCAAATAAATAAAGTACACTCCTTCCTCCGTCCATCAGCCTAGTGTGGGCTGAGTCCCTTCACCACCCGCCCTCTAGGAAGTGGTGGTGGTGAGCTTCGTTTGCAGCAATTTTATTACGTTGGTAGCGAAAACGCAAGTGAGCTTTGTTTACTGGCAGATTTGACACTTGGCACCTGATCCTAGGAGGAAGTGGCGGTCGGGTGGCTGAGGTTAGTACAAGTGTTCTTTCTTTACGCGCAATTTTCTTAGGTTGGTAGCGAAAGCGCAAGTGACCTTTCTTTACTGACAATTCAAACTCGGCGAGGGTTACTAGGAAGAGGTCCCTGAAAAGTCGTTGAAAGTAGGTAGTTAAATACTTTTTCATACCTATATGAAATTGTAAACTGAATTATTTAATATGATTAAAATTGAAAGGGAATTAAGTACTTAGGTAATTGATAGGTTAGATACACGATGTGGGTGTTAGCATGTTTACAGAAGACTATGTCCGGCGCGCGTATGGAGGTGGTGATCGAGGATGTGTGACATAAGCGGTCGGTAATAACGCATGCGCGAGACAGAGAGAGAGAGAGCAGACCATCTCGAGTCAGTTAACTTAGCGAGAGCGTTCTTTGTCGAGCACGCCACGTTGTGGACCGACGGTTGTGTGACGTCAGGGCAGATTCCACTCTCCAGCAAATAAATTTGGCGCCCAGCGTGTTATTTGTCCGCCACAAAACCACGTGGTGGACTGCTAACCGACCGTTGTGACGTTGGGGAAGATTCCACTCTCAGGCAAACAATTTTGGCGCGAAACGTGTGGGAGGGACGAATACACATGGTGAATGGACAACCTACCGTTGTGACGTCAGAATTGGCAGGTTCAAACGAGCAAAACATGTTTATGCTGCTGGACCCGCGTGGTCCGAGCGGGCGCTGGACCAGTGGCATGCGCGCAGGCTACCACTGATTGGTTGCGCCAGGATGTGAATTACTTTAGCACAAGTGCAGTTTATTATTTGACGCGAATTTGATAGGTTAGCAGTGAGATAAGATACGTGACAGTCGAAGTTCGTAGGATGTGGACTATTTCGTAAGTGTGATCGTTTATGGTGTCTGAATTTGAACTTGTGACAGATTTTTGTTTTGGATGTAACGCAAATGGCTTACTCCCCGCCGAAATTGGACATCTTGAATAAATAATAAATGATAATAATAATAAATTGAAGTACAGTTTTTCTAGTGGAGGTAGGCCAATAGTAATAACAATAATAATAATAATAATAATAAATGATAATGAATGATAATATATGATAATCAATAATAATGAATAATAATAAAGACAAGTACGGTTTTGCAATAATTATCGTGTTGGAATTTGAATTTGGAGCGAATTTTTTTCTAGAGGGTTAGGTTAGTACACATAGCAAAATTGATCTATTTTCCCTGTGCTCTATCCCCCTCATTCATCTCAATGATTGAACACATAGCAATGGTTTGACAACGACAGCTCAGCAAAGACTGAATGTGCAGGAGCATTTAATGTCATAACGGCAGTTGAGTGGATGTGGCCCAACTGGCTTTCTTCCCACCAAAATCCGCCACATTGAATGACGTCACAGTGGCGCTCTCTGGTGGTTGAGATATGAACTAAGCCAGTTGGACTGCGTGCACGCGTGCATGATATAAATAATAATAAATGATTCTAACGGGGTCTTTTGGACGGCCGAGTAAAATGTTATTGCGTCCATTTGCTGTTAGGATGGGATGCGTGGGCGGTAGTTCCGGGTAGTGCAGAATGTGGAACACGGAAAACGTAGTCTTACCATTTATTAATAAAGATGGTGCGACAATGCATTACGTGCGTCTGGTAACCAGTCTTCACTGTGTCGAGAGCGATACATGTTCGCAATTGACCGGTCTCAGACTGCTCTTCGTAGCCGGTGGCTGTGTACACGCCATGGCGCGCGAATCAGATTGCATTATTGCATTTCCCGCCAGCATTCCGCATGATAAGCGCACATCGCGGCGACTCTGGCGCTGTCCGCTACGGCCGTACAATTCTGACATTACAACCACCCTCCCTCATGAAAACGAGCTACCGAAGGTTGTTCGAGACGACCTCCTGGGCGTCATGCGTTTGTCTCGCCAATGGCGGCGTTGGGGGGCACTTCAACATTTATTCTGTTTGCAGACACAGTGACGGTGGGCACTGACGAGCGGGTTTTCAGGACAACAATTTCATACATTACATAGGCTGTACATACAAGAGACATCAATAAAAGCACAAAGAACACAACACTGACAATCAAATATGGACTACCATTATTGTAAGATTCAGTAGACTTAATTTTAGTTGCTACTTCTAAGAAATTTAACTCATTATTTGTATTTATTACACTTTCATGGATATCCGCAATTAAATTGTCATCCTCGGGTAAGCTCGACAGAGAATGATTTGCATAGGTCAGTAAGTATGATTCATTGTAATAAATAGGTAGAATCCTTGTTAAAGGGAATTTTGCATCTGCATGAAAGGTGGTTGGTAATACAGAAGGCATTCCAAACAGATCACACGATAAATCACAGTGCGTAACATTCAGAATTAATCCACTACCAATTAATTTGAAAGTGAAAGGTAGTTCAGGTGTGTCAAACGTTTTACAGGTAAAGGTGATATCGAGAGTTGATATAACGAATATATTATACTTTCAGAATATCTTTTAAGGAATGGTTGATGAAGATGCATTAAAATCCTAGGGCAATCACCGTGAGGCGGATTGTTCATAAACAAATCTTTCTCACAATTGTACACTCTAGTATCTAAGAATACTGCCATCTCTGCCCAAATTAGCTTATGACTACGTTTACACTTACGAACAACATGTTCATTCAGGGATACAAAATATTTTCTATCTTTACTGATTAATAAATAATCCTCTAGCTGATACATTGCGTGAATACCTACTTGGTTCCATTTCACAGGGTAAGTATGAATTTTATACATTTCAAAATTATGCTTGGATCTGGCAATCGGTATAGAAACAACTACAGTTAATTGATCTTCAATCATTAAAGAAAATGTGGTAGTTAATCTGTAATAAGCATATAAATTGTAGGAATTGACAGGGTAAATCATGGTAGATGATGCATCTAGCTAACGTTCAATCAACAGCAACATTTGTAAAAATTGGTCTGGATGCAATAAAACACTATTCAAGCAATCATTTGAACTACTTTCTAAGGCTATTCTTAAATTGAGAGCATCAAATTTAGCGTTTGATAAATTGTCAGTAATTCTTAACAGTAGCGTGTTTAAATCTAAATGTGCACTCACAGCTTGAAGAATTGCATATAATTCACGTATGGTTGCATTCATTTCACCACGAATTGTGTTAAAATGTGTAATGAACTCTTTCACAATTTGTTCAATAAACAATGTGTGGTTAGTAATGGTCTTTTGCGTATTTCTTAACATAATTATTACATTAGAAAGGTTAATTGAATTTGTGTTAGACTGCTGTTCTAGAGCTAGTATTTTACCCTTTATGTCCAATATATCTTGGCTAGTTAAGGTACCAAATACAGTACGAAGAACTCTACCTCCAAAATCAAACCAGGCACATTTGCGCCTAATCAAGCTTTTATGTCGCAAGAGTTTTAAGAAACAGTTAATCTCTTGCTCATAGCTAGCGAAAGTGGATTCTACTTGCATTTTTGCAGCAATCCAGTTGTTATACCAAGAGGTTCCAATTTCCAAGACTGTATCATTATTCTTAATTGAATGGATCAAATCAATTTGTTTTTTAACAGAATCAAATTGTTGGTGAATCTCAGACAAATTATATTTAAGCACAATTGTCGCATTGTGCGTTGAGACTGCCACGTCTGGTTGTGGTTCAAACAGCACACCTGCATTCTGTGATACTACGTCTACAGCATTAATGGAACACACTAACATAACAAAGAATGGAATTACAGCAAACACGGTTAATAAGTTCTACACACTAGAATTAAACAATGAATATGAAGAAATATGCGTCTTCAGCGACCTGTGGAACAGATGTTATTTACACTTGAGCACCTTGTGCAATAGCTGCGATATTATGTTGCACAGCACATTCACATATGCACTCAGCTAAACGCAACACACCTTGCAATCACTCACATTACACACGCTTACGGAGGTTGTAAGTGTACCTTGGGCTGGATCGCTCGGTTGGCGGCGGTGACGCCTCGAGCTCACAGTCTGGACTGTGAACTCGCGGTGCTCAGCTCCTGGATTTTGCAGCAGCTGGTCTGCCCCTCGGTCGGTCCTCGTCGTCGTCCTGCGTTGCTACAGGGAATCTACCCAGGTAGGGCTTTACACGGTTGACATGGACGACAACCGAACGAAAAGGCAGTTGGAGCTTTAGGGTGACAGGTGACATCACCTCCAATATCGGGTATGGTCTCTTCCAAAAATTCTGAAACTTTTTGACCTGCGACTTCTTTAGCACTACGGTGCTCAGGTAGACAAAGTCTCCCACTCAATACTGCGGCGCGACTGCCTGGCAGTCATGTTGCTTGGCTTGCTGAAGGAAGGACTGATGATTCCGCTGTTTCACTCCCCTCCATGCGTCCTTCAGTTTGCGAGCTAACTCCCTTACGTGTTCATTGCTGATTCCAGCTGTCGGTCGTGCAAAGTCCAAAGGTGAACGCATCTTCCGTCCATATACAATTTCATAAGGACTGAGGCCCGTTGATGAGTGCATTCTAGCGTTGTAGGCATTTACAACATATGGAAGACAGACGTCCCAATTATCGTGTTTGCTGCTTACATAGTGGCTAAGCATTTTAATGATGGTTCTGTGTACCCTCTCGACGCGACCATTGCATTCAGGGTGTGCTGGTGTGCTTCTCAACTGCGTTATTTGCATCAGCTTACATGTTTGTTTAAGTAGATCACACATAAAATTCGTCCCTTAGGTTTAACTAGTTCTAAGTTCTAGGGGACTAATGACCTCAGCAGTTGAGTCCCATAGTGCTCAGAGCCATTTGAACCAAGATATCTGGAGTCCGTCCTTCGTCTTTGGCAGGGGACCGCTGACGTCTAACCTAATTCTTTCAAAAGGTTCACTAGTCTCCGGCAGTTCTTGTAATGGTGCCTTAGTTCTTCCCGAATTAGTCCGTCTGTTGCAGGAATCACATTCTGAAACAAACTCAAATACGTCAGCCTTACGACTTGGCCACCAATACTTTGCAGCTACTTTGATATTCGTTGCCTTTTTACCGCAGTGTCCTGATAGTAAGGAATCATGTTGTTCAGTTAGGATTTGCTCTCTCATGCTTCCTGGAATATCTAGGCGATTCCCTTTGTTAGTAACTTTGTACAGCAATCCATCTATTTTAACGAACCGTTAATCATTTTTCCATATTTCGCATTATGGATCTTCTTCTTGGGCTGCTTTTAATTCCTCCTCACGGCTTATTGACACAAACACGAACCTTACGAATCATCGCATCAGCATTCACATGTTGTTTCTCAGGACGATGGATAACTGTGAATTGGTAAGCGCTCAGTTCTAATGCCCATCTTGTTAGTCTCGAACTGGGATCCTTTAAGCTCAACAGCCATGTAAGTGCAGCATGGTCTGTGATTACAGTGAATTCTCTTCCTGTTAAGAAACATCTATTTTGTTTGATACCAAAGACCAGAGCACAAAGTTCCTTTTCAGTGGGAGTGTAGTTACATTCCGCCTTATTTAATTCCCGGGAAGCAAATGATACTGGACGTTCTTGACCATCAAATTTTTGGGACAAAATAGTACCAACTGCAAAATGTGAAGCATCTGTGGAGAGGACGAAGGGCTTACTGAAATCTGGATAGGCCAAAACTGGAGCTGTGGTTAGAGCAGTTTTCAGTTTTTCCATTGCATTTTTGCATTCTGTTGACCAATTGAATTTGGCTCCTTTCTTAAGTAACTGTGTCATTGGCCTTGCGATATCTGCATAATAGGCTATGAAGCCATGATAGAAATTCGATAAACCCAAAAATGATTCTAGTTCTTTGACTGCTTATGGTTCAGGAAAAGTTTTGACAGCTTTGAATAATTTTGGATCAGGGCGGACACCTTCACTGGTTATAACATATCCAAGGTACTTCACTTCACTTTGTGCGAAGTGACATTTATCTATTGATAAAGACAAGTTCGCACTTCTGATACGCTCAAATACTGCTTGAAGTCTCTCAGTGTGTTGCCTCATGTTTTCCCCAAAAATTATCACATCGTCAAGGTACACTGGAGCTTGTTTTGGGGTGAGCCCACGTAAAACAGAATCCATTAAGCGTTGGAAAGTAGCTGGGGCGTTACGTAGTCCAAAGGGCATGCGGAGGTATTTGTACACTCCTGTTGCAGTTACAAATGAAGTTTTTGCTTGATCATCTGGATGCACTGTTAATTGATGATATTCAATAGTTAGATACAGACTGAGAATATAGGACATCTGCCCAAATAGTCCAGGGTTTCTACCAAGTTTGGTAATGGGTAAATGACTGCTGTGGTGATGGCATTTAAAGCTCGGTAATCAACGCAAAATCGGAACTGTGGTTCACCCGAAACAGATTTCTTCTTTACTAGGACCACTGGTGATGACCATGGTGGATCAGCAGGGTCTCTTGGTTTAATAATTCCGACCTCTAGTTGTTCCTTTACCATATCTTCGACCAATTCTCTTCGACTGAATGGAATTCGGTAAGGCTTCTGTGTGATTGGCGCTGCATTTCCAGTTTGTATGTGATGCTGAACTAAGTGAGTAACAGGTAAATTTGAACGTTCTCTGTAAGGATCTCTAACAAAACAGGTGCTAAAATATTCTGATCATCAGCTGACAAATGTTCAATCTTCTTCCAAATTTTGTCCTTAAATGCGATTTCATTTTCAGCTCCTTGTTTCAATGTTTCAATATCACTACAAGAATCTGTTTTCGTGACTGCTACATCTGCTGCTTCGTTTGGAATCCGTATTACATCATCTTTACTTATGCTCGACACTTCAGCAACCTTCGTCCCTCGTGGCAAAACGACATCTGTATTGCTCATATTTGTTGTTGTTATTGGGACTTTCACACGTTCAGCCTCACCATTGTAGCTACGCCTATTCTTCGGGCAACATAACAATGCATTGTGTCCAATAATTCGCAATTTTCCAACTGTTCGGTCAACAACAGAGCTCCTTTTCTGATCAGTGGCGACTTTACTTCAACATGGATTGTCTTTCCTGTTCCCAGAGGAATTTGCTGTCGCTGAGTAATTTGTACTTCGACTGGAAGGGTTCCAACTGGTGCGTCGGTCAGGGTGATCGGTCCCTCGACGTCAGAATTTCGGCTGCTTTGAGTGCGACATGAGGAATGATTTTCCAGGTTGTAATTGTTATGACCTAGTCTGATCCTCCCTTCTGTGACAAATATCTCTGCCCCGTTAGCGGATAAGAAATCAAATCCAAGTACACCATCGTAGCGTGTTTCATTGTTAGAAACCACTTGCACCGTTGCTGTGTATTTGTCCTGGCCTAGGCACAACTCTACGTCAACTTCTCCATAGTTACGTAGTTTCCCACCGTTCAGCCCCCGCACATTAAACATTGGCGGTCTCAGCTTGTCCCTTTCGTCTATAGAACACCACATCAATGAGCTCTGTGCTCCCGTGTCGATCAATAATGTAATATTTTCCGCGATAAACAGCACCTATCACGAAGTCATTATCAAATTGATTTTCAGCTGCACTAACAGGAATCACTGCCTCGGGCAAGGGGCGGACGCTGTGGTGGCACATACCTCCCCGCACTCGTTTAAAGATCTGCCGAGTTGTCTGCTGCTCACATTTGGTTTCTTTTTGTAGCGACAGTTCCTCCCTAAGTGACCCTGTGTCCTAGAGTTGTGGCTGGTCCTGTTCTCCTTACAGTCCTTGTGCTTGTGACCGGGCCTATTGCATCGGTAACATTCCACATTTGAGTTGAAGACGCAACGTTCTTCTTTTCGCATGTCATTTGGGCGTCTCAATGCTTCGACAAAACCAACAGCTGCCTCTACAGCTTCTTGAAATGTTTTACAGCCTGTGAGTCTGACTGCTTTGTTTACTTCGTCCCTATACAACCCATGTATGAATGTGTCAAGTGCTCTCTGATTGGCTTCGAAAAGCTGAATCCGGTTCTCATTTTCGTCCTCTACAAGCTCATAAGTCTGAGCATTTATGTTTCGGATTCTATCAGCGAATTGCTCGATAGATTCGTCACGCCGCATGTGCAAACTATGAAGTTGCTCACGGTAGAATCTGATTGCATTTTTGCGTTTGAACCTCTAAACCATTGCCGTTTTAAAATCATTGTAAACTTCTGTTTTCACGGAAATCGGCTCTGCGCTACTGAAATCTTGTGCAGCTCCTTGGATTCTCAATTTAGCAACTGCTAGCTTCTCTGAATCAGTCAACGAACCTAACAGAGCTGCGCCTTCGAATTTCCGAAAAAATACTCTCACATCTTCCTCAGGTTTTCCACTGAACACTGGTACAAATGGCAATAGTGAAAAATTCTTTATTGGAACAGAAGTGCCGTCATGTGACAGATCGACCGGAAGGCTATGTTCGCTTTTATCTGCTTTTAATTGTTGAATCTCTCTTTGTAGTTCTTCTATAATGGTTTGGAGATCGACCGTGTTACTCACGTTTGTGTCTACCATTTTGAATGCAGTCTATACCGGTCACTCACTACAGAAAAATTTTAAATCCATCACTGCCTTTCGTTTTAAGCCAATCTGAGTAGACTAAGCTGAATTCCAGCGCTGGATGTCCCCGTGTTGTTGGACGATGTCCTTGGCTGCTGCTGCTTGCTGTGTTGTCGTGAATATGCTCCGATGTTTACACATCGCCGCACTTTTCATGACTGTAGGTTTCCGAAAATAATCCCGCTTCGGACACCACTTTTCTAATGGGGTCTTTTAGGCAGCTGAGTAAAATGTTATTACGTCCATTTGCTGTTAGGATGGGATGTGTGGGTGGTAGTTCCGGGTAGTGCAGAATGTGGGACACGGAAAACTTAGTTTTACCATTTATTAATAAAGACGGTGCAACAATGCATTACACGTGTCTGGTACCCCTTCTTCACTGTGTTGAGAGCGATACATGCTCGCAACTGGCCGGTCTCAGACTGCTCTTCGTAGCCGGTGGCTGTGTACACGCCACGGCGCGCGACTCAGATTGCATTTCCCGTCAGCATTCCGCGTGATAAGCACACAGCGCGGCGACTCTGGTGCTGTCCGCTATGGTCGTACAATTCTGCCATTACATGATAATAAATGATAATGAATGTTATGAATGATAATAAATGATAATTTATAATAATGAATAATAGTAAAGACAAGTACAGTTTGGCATACATTATCCTGTTGGAATTTGAATTATGCGCCAAATTTTTCTGGAGGGTCAGGTTATTGGATATAGCCCAATTGACCTATTTTTCCGCCAAAATCCGCCATCTTGAATGACGTTATGCACTGTTGCCAAGTCTACAGGCCGCCAGCTTGGATGACGTCATCGCCGCCACCTTGAATAAATTTGGCAACAATGCAGAGTGAGCCCGTACGAAGGTAGTCCCTCTACTCTGTGTTTAGTTTTATCTGTGGTTGACTTGCTAGTCAGTCAGTTGTGTGTATCTGGGGCATTCTTGTTTGCGGCTTTGTAAAGAGCAGTTTAGTTTTTCGGAAGATGAGATCTGTTTTTCGTGAATCTGGGAGAAGCTATCTGGAATACTTTATAATGGAGACGAAAACTCATTTGGAATAGTTAGTTCCTCACTCTGTATTGATGGAGAAGATTTTGGAGGAATTTTAAAGGCAACGTCGGCATACGCAAACATGAAATGTTTGTTTGTGAGAACTATTAGAAGGAAACAATTGCCCCTCAGATAAATAATAACTTTCATAATTAGTGTTAATTTGATCTCTTTGTTCCGCATTATGTGTCAAATAAATCTATTGATTGAAATGTTTGTATTTTTTTGTAATGACAGGCTTTTGCAATTGTTAGAGTCTTTTCATATTATGCAGTGTTTTTGTCAATAATCAGAGTTTGATTTTTCAAGAACGATTTTTTCTAAAGTAAAACCTACCTCCATGATTCATAGAAAAGTTCTGTGCCGTGTGTGGATTGCACTTTAAGCCACACGAACTAACAGATTGTTTCTGACAAGCAAAAAGAAAGAAATTAGTATTGAGTAATTTATTTTCCTGTAGCTGTTACATCTTGTATTTGCTTTCGAAAGCGTCAGTACGCCAGACACATAAACAGCATGCTGAGCAAGAGGTCAGTCACTTATATTTCAGGACAGATCTCACCTTACATTCTTGAGCAGTGTGTTAGTGAACAGTGTTGGTAATTTCAAACAGCTCTTTTCTTCGGAGTAGAGCAGTAATTTATTTTTGTGGATATTCCAACTCAAACATTGCACTTCATATCACGCAAAATCCATAATGTAGTTTGGTACTGAATTTTAGTCACATAGTTTTAATTGACCACACAATTAGTTTCTTTTGGCTTTTATTTAAACTCATTGTTTTATTTCCAATTTTGCGTTTTATGAAGTTTAAAGTTTTGTTTGACGGCACTGTTCACATGCGCAACGCAAGGCCAACCAAGTCAGTTTAGCTCAGCAGTTGAATACTTTTGTAGTGTTGGCAGAAGAGCCAACACTGTTTTTCTAGAGGAGGCCGAAATGCACGCGTTTAATTACACGCTGACTGGCGTGAGGTCTGGAACAGGACAATATCTTGAGAATTGCAAATAAAGTACGTAGTTGATATAATACTTAACTTTAATCCACAATTGTAGAACATCGCTCTTGATGATACATGCTTCACATAATAAATATCAATTGAATACGGCGCCTTGCTAGGTCGTAGCAACTGTAGCTGAAGGCTATGCTAACTATCGTCTCGGCAAATGAGAGCGTATTTGTCAGTGAACCATTGCTATGAACGTCGGCTGTACAACTGGGGCGAGTGCTAGTACGTCTCTCTAGACCTGCCGTGTGATGGCGCTCGGTCTGCTATCACTGACAGTGGCGACACGCGGGTCCGGCGTATACTAATGGACCGCGGCGGATTTAAAGGCTACCACCTAGCAAGTATGGTGCCTGGCGGTGACACCACAAATACGATATCTAAAGTCCGCCTTACATGAGGAGAAAGTTTATGAAATCGGTATATTCATTTTTTTAGAAAGCTTACATACTTTTCACCGATTGCCCCACATTGTTTCACGTGATTTACCGGTAGTTACAATATTCTTGTAAACAATTCCCTTTTCTTATCGGTGATTTTTATCATCCCACTGCTACATAAAAATGGGGTTTAATTAAGGGAGAACGTAAATATGCGTTTACCTATAGAAAAGTTTTTGTTATTTGTCAGCTAATAAAACAGTGAGGTGACATTGAAGGTTTCTAAAGATACGGTCACCACACATCAAAAAAGCAGTGCAAAACGTATAATACGAAAACACTTGACATGAAAAATCTGTTAACAGGACCAATACTGCGGTCACAAGAAAATAATTTTACATAATTTTCTTCTTTAATAGGAAAAGATTTCCCTTCTCGGATAAACAAGTATGTACATAGTCTTTTACCAGTCTTTTTCGTTTCGTGAACGCTTAACGAATTCCATGTAGCCATTAACTTGACTCCCTCTAGCAGCTCCAGGCTTACCAAAAGCATGCGATGATGAGGGCACTATCATACACGTGTTACTCAATAGGCATCCAGAAGAAAATAAAGTACGCTTGGTCACTGCACATGTTCCTACTGCTACTTCTAGATGGCTTTCGCCTCGTCTTTTAGAGCAGTAGACTTCGTCTAGGTCTGCTAGGACGTGAAAAAAGCAACAGCTGGTAACCTCACATCACATTCTTCCGCCATGTGCAGACGTTCTCACTGAAGTGTTATCACGCCTTATCTTATGTGAGTCAATAAGTTTTCTAAACAATGGAAGTTCATTGGTCTCTCTGTCGTGTCTGACGGTGTTATCAACGACGAGAGCAAAGTAAAGAGATGTTATCTCAGATTAAAGTAGTTGGGCGACGACTCTCTCAGAACAGTCATTTAATTACCACTTGTGTTAACTAGTATCTTATTTGAAGGCAATATGATTGGCTCCGATTAATATGTTAGCTCAATTTAATCTGATAAGTGGTGTCTGTAATTGAAGAACTTGTGTTTTGATATTATGGCTTACTTTTGCACCTTTCTGAAGCTAATTCACGGCCATAAAAGAAGCGTAATAAGAAAGTAGTTTGCATCACTGAAAATTTTAAAAACCGTTCTTATTGTGTGGACTAGAAGTCTCTCTTCCCGGTTTTGAAAGAAAAAAACCACTGCGGCTATTAGTGAAACACTAAATGGCCCAAAACAAAAAAAAATCAGTGAAGAAATTTCGGAACATTTTGTAATTAAAACTGGAGTAAAACAAGATGACGGAACCCTCTCCATTAATTTTCAGCCGCGCCTCAGATAAAATATTCCAAGAGTGGCGAACATTAAAATCGGAACCTAAAATTCAGAACCAATCGAATTATGAAGAAACAGTATTAGGATAGACTGCTTAGCTTTTTCAGAGAGCTTGGTGATTATATGTCAGCCCATCCAAAGAGTACAAAAACAAAGATAAATTCCTTGAAGGAGTAGCAGAAAAAGTAGGTCGCCAAACGCCAAACACTATTTGAAAAAAACAAGTTTCATGTCCAGCAACAATCTGTAACTTAAAATTCTAAAATACGGGAAAACAGAGAGAGTTTCCCAGCTCAAATATTCAATCAAAACCGTTCATGGGACTATCCTCAAAAAGATTGGGTACGAAATTGTCTGTTTATGTAGGCATTACCTGCAACCAGTGCTTTTTTTAAAAATTTGATATAATTTTTTGTACCATTAACTAGTTTTCGAGCCACTGTAGGCTCAACATCAACTGGATGTATTACAAGAACATTATTTTATAGACCATTAGCAACTATACGCTAAGGTCTCGGTGCTGTCGAAAATAACGGAAATTTAGGCATAAGTTAAAACATGTTTACAAAACGAATATATTGTTATGTTTTAGGACACTTATATTGCATCGCATCTTGGTATCCATAGTAGATTTATTTCTATGATGTGTACTTGCTAACACACACGGATAAACGAGCGCGCGGCATTTAGGTGCAGTTCGGCTGTAGGTGGAGAGCTGTTCTCTCGTTACACTTGAGCTTACTTGTTTTGTAATGCTTTCTCTCTTTCCACGTTTTCTTATACACTGAAGCGGCAAAGAAACTGGTGTAGGTACGCGTAATCAAATACGAAGATATGTAAACAGGCAGAATGCGGCGCTGCAGTCGGCAACGCCTATATACGACAAGTGTCACGCAGTTGTTAGATCGGTTACTGCTGCTACAATGTCATCTTATCAAGATTTTAAGTGAGTTTGAACGTGGTGTTATAGTCGGCGCACGAGCGATGGGACACAGCATCTCCGAGGTAGCGATGAAGTGGGGATTTTCCCGCACCACCGTCTCACGAGTGTACCGTGAATATCAGAAATACGGTAAAACATCAAATCCCCGACATCGTTGAGGCCTGAGAAAGATCCTGCAAGAACGGGACCAACGACGACCGAAGAGAATCGTTCAACGTGACAGAAGTGCAACCCTTCCACAAGTTGCTGCAGATTCCAATGCCATCAACAGGTGTCAGCGCGCGAACCAGTCAACGAAACATCATCGATATGGGCTTTCGGAGCCGAAGACCAACTCATGTGCCCTTGATGACTGCACGACACAAAGCTTTACGCCTCGCCTCGGCCCGTCAGAACCGATATTGGAGCACTGATGACTGAAAACATGTTGCCTGGTCGGACGAGTCTCGTTGCAAATTGTATCGAGGGGATGGACGTGTATGGGTATGGAGACAACCTCATGAATCCATGAATCCTGCATGTCAACAGGGGACTGTTCATGAAGGTGGAGGCTCGATGTGGGGCGTGTGCATTTGCGTTGATATGGGACCCCTGATAAGTCTAGAGACGACTCTGACAGGTGATACGTACGTAAGCATCCTGTATGATCACCTGCATCCATTCATGTCCATTGTGCATTCCGACGGACTTTCGTAATTCCAGCAATACAATGCGACAGCTCACACGTCCAAAATTGCTACAGAGTGACTCCAGGAACACTCTTCTGAGTTTAAACACATCCGCTGGCCACCAAACTCCCCAGACATGAACATTATTGAGCACATCTGGGATCCTTGTAACGTGCTGTTCAGAAGATCTCCGCCCCCCTCGTACTCTTATGGGTTGTGGACAGCCCTGCTGGATTCATGGTGTCAGTTCCCTCCAGCACTACTTCAGACATCAGTCGAGTCCACGCCACGTCCTGTTGCGGCACTTCTGCGTGTTCGCGGGGGCCCTACACGATGTTAGGCAGGTGTGCCAATTTCTTTGGCTCTTCAGTGTATAATGAAACTTTTAATTGGTGTTACGCTTCGCTAGTTGCAAGTATGAAGTCCGATTTGCTTAGTACGTTTTTACCAAGTTTTCAGATAAAGAGTTGTTACTAATTACATACTAGGGAATGAAAAAAAACTGTCATCATTTTGTAAAAGTATGTTAAGAAACAAAATTAAATATGTTTAAGAAGAAACTGCAACGGAAACAGTTACACTGCGTTATACTGATGTCAAGTGGAAGTGAGCAACGGCGGCGAACTGATCCTTGTCCTTGATTGACTCCTAAATGGAGGCCCTGTCTTGTTATAACTGCCCTGGCTACGAACTAATTTAATCCATTTACGTACGTGATTAACAGAAGCGTTTACGTAATTTCTATTGCTTTAAACATCACAATTTCTATTGCTTCTTTTTGCTATCGAGTAACAGTTCACTTCAGCACTTATAGTTGCGCTCCCACCTCACCTCTATTTTTGTCACTCAAGACTTGAGAAACATGTGGAACATACAGCTGAGACGGCGTGAGTTGATCCTTCACAGTTGCAGTGGGTTAGCCGCTACAACTTCGACGACTACCTCACCCAATAGCATAGCGCGATTTTGTAAACGTCTCCATCGCAACGCCTCAGTGTCGTCACAGCTCTATAGACGGCTACTATTGTTCGCCTGCAGCTGTTAGTGCTTCACGGTTGACAGCTGATAACAGTGCTGCGAGCTGTCAGAAATCTTCTAACGCCGTTTGGACTATAGCTAAACATTATAAGCGAATTATTATTCGGCAACTCCCAGCGGGGGTTGCGGGGAGCGGGCAGCGAGCACGAGGCTGCTGAAGGAAGGGGAACAAGCTCCGCCTCCGTGTAGTGCAATCGCGCAATGCAGGCGACACAAACGTGTTTCTTAAACTCCGACAAAAGCAGCTATGTATAGGACAGAGTTAATCGTCCGTTAAATACTTCGTGTTATCGAAATTGAGATCACTGCCATATTAAATAAAGACATTCACAGTGATTTTTTTTTTCATCATCGCAGCACTTCACTACATTCATCGTCATTTTACGACAAGCGCTCTTTATAACCGGATTCTTTTTCCGAACTGGAGTCGACGGTAAATCCCGCGATGGGCCAGCAATCGGATCTTCACTCATTTTCTAAACCGTGAAAACGCAGCTACTACACACTAACAGCAACAGCACAGCTAAGCGAGCGACATAGTGGACAACAAAGCAGACGACATATTCAGTCTACGCCGCAAGTTGGCGACATGTACAAATCGCCACGCCACACCACGAAATCTCCCGCCTGCTGCCTATAGTTTCCGATTGGGAACTAGGAGGCTTGCATGCCAAGTTATAGTTCCCATACAGTATTGTACTCCATACCTGATTGAAAACAGACGCCATTTGTCACTAAAGTCTATTCACCGAGAGCTGGGACGAAACATAAACAGTGTCACGTGAGCGACTACGCTCGTTTCCAGAGAGAAAGCGTTCGGTGTTCACGTGGTACGTAGGGGTATGGAAAATCCATGGCGCACGCTTTGCAGCTGGCGGCGTTCGGCTGGCTGCCGAGCTGTCACAGCCGACCGTGAGAAACCTGGGCAACAATGTACTAAGTAAATTTAACAATAATGTTAAACTGACATCATTCTGTCGAAGCAGATTTATTTTCATTCAGGTTGCTAATAAAACGCTCCATTCAAACACAATTAATTGTTAATTTTAATAACAATACCAGTAATAATAATGATAAAGAACGAAACAAGGTTCACTCTGTCGAACCTGAAGTGTTTTCATCGAGGTTTATAACAAACCGCTCCTCTCTCTCCTCTATAATGCAGTCTAATTTCCATATTTGAGTTTCCACTTTTTCTACAACATGGAAGACGCACTTGTTCCAGTCCTCTGCAGTCACTGTTCTTACTGCTTCTTCTAGCAGTACTTCCAGCATATTGTAAGTTTTGTTTTTCGTTGCAACATAGCCATTGATTCTGGCTCACACTAACTCGATGGCGTTTAATCCACAGTGGTACGGAGGAAATCTGAGAACAGTTTTCCTTGCATTCTTCGCCATTTCATCTATTGCGTATTCGTTGTGCGCTGTTCTGTGGTTTTTAACTATATCTAAAAGTTCTTTCTTCAACATAGCGTCTTCGAAATCGATGTTTATAGATTTTAGCCACTCTGATATTTCGTGCTTATTGGAATTCGCATTGTGAGCTTTTTCTTTTCTCCGAGAATGGTACGGCGCGTTATCAAGAACAATAACTGCATTTTCCTGAAGCCGAGGAAGAACATCTTGAAACCACTTCTCGAAGGTTTCAGCGCACATCTCCTGATGATAATATCCACTTTTCTTGGATTCGAAAGTCCACAAACATCCTTCAACGTACCCGACTTTGCTGCCATTGTGTGCGATACTCAGACATTTCCCTTTACCTGATGGGCCCTTGCTTCCGGTGGATAATCCGGACAGAAATGCTTGTTTTGAGGAATTTATAGTGTCATTTACCCAGACGTAACTTCGGGTATGTCCTGCGTTCACCCACGTCTCGTCCAAATAGTAAATGGGTCTGCCTTCATCTCTCAACCGTTTAATGGATCGAAGATAACGCCACCGCCATAAAATGATGCCATCCCTGTCTATTAGCGTGGTATCGCGCCCACGCCGGACATATTTGAAATTCATTTCTCTCAATAACTTATAAAATGGAGTTCTCCGAAAATTGCCCAGATCTGCATCTTCGTTCACGACTGTAAGCACTTTGTCAATTGTTGGCAATTTGTTACGAAAAAAAAATTCGTGTACTTTTCTTCGTATCGCATTTCTATCGAAGTCATCAATACTTTCAGAAAGTAATTGCATCTTTTTTTTTTTTTTTGAAGAAAATTGTAATAGATTTTTAGCATCTGCCTCTTTGCAGGTTTTACAAAAAACTTTTTCGGTAGATGCTTCATATTCTAGCCATGTATATTTGATCAACCAAGACTTCCGAAATGATCTTCTCTTACCGGATTGTCCAGGTTTCGGCTGTGAACGGTTCTCGCCTGAAGACGACAAATCAATTGACGACACAATAAAATCTGTAACACTTATATCGATTAGAACTACGTTTATTTTATGTAACTGTGTATCTGCACTTATGGAGTGTGTATTCTGATTTATGTAAACTGCTTGATATGTGACAAGAAAATTAGAGTTTTGTAATGTGTATATGAAAAAAAGCAAAAGGATATGTTAAAATGATAAATTATTATAATATGTGTATATTCATAAAAAGAAAATGTTTATTGAAAGCTGGTTCATGCTTCTTGCTGTTTGCTGTTGTGGTCTTCAGGCCTAAGACTGGTTTGATACAGCTCTCCATGTTACTCTATCCTGTGCAAGCTTCTACATCAACCAGTACTTGCTGCAACCTACATCCTTCTGAATCTGCTTAGTGTATTCATCTCTTGGTCTCCCTCTACAATTTTTACCCTCCACACTGCCCTCCAATACTAAATTTGTGACCCCTGGTGCCTCAGAAGATGTACTGCCAACCGGTCCCTTCTTCTTGTCAAGTTGTGCCACAAACTCCTCTTCTCCCCAATTCTATTCAATACCTCCTCATTAGTTATGTGATCTATCCATCTAATCTTCAGCATTCTTCTGTAGCACCACATTTCGAAAGCTTCTGTTCTCTTCTTGTCCAAACTATTTATCGTCCATGTTTCACTTCCATACATGGCTACAGTCCATACAAATACTTTCAGAAACGACTCCCTGACACTTAAACCTATACTCGATGTTAACAAATTTTTCTTCTTCAGAAGCGCTTTCCTTGCCATTGCCAGTCTACATTTTATATCCTCTCTACTTCGACCATCATCAGTTATTTTGCCCCCCAAATAGCAAAACTCCTTTACTACTTTAAGCGTCTAATTTCATAATCTAATTCCCTCAGCATTACCCGACTTAATTCGACTAAATTCCATTATCCTCGTTTTGCTTTTGTTGATGTTCATCTTATAGCCTCCTTTCAAGACACTGTCCATTCCGTTAAACTGCTCTTCCAAGTCCTTTGCTGTCTCTGACAGAATTACAATGTCATCGGCAAACCTCAAAGTTTCGAATTTTTCTTTTGTTTCCTTTACAAACTGAATAACATCAGCGAGGGTACAACCCTGTGTCACTCCCTTCCCAACCACTGCTTCCCCTTCCATGCCCCTCGATTCATGTAACTGCCATCTGCTTTCTGTACAAATTGTAAATAGCCTTTCGCTCCCTGTATTTTACCCCTGCCACGTTTAAAATTTGAAAGAGAGTATTCCAGTCAAAACTGTAAAAAGCTTTCTCTAAGTCTACAAATGCTAGAAACGTAGGTTTGCCTTTCCTTAACCTTTCTTCTAAGATAAGTCGTAAGGTCAGTATTGCCTCACATGTTCCAACATTTCTACGGAATCCAAACTGATCTTCCCCGATGTTTGCTTCTACAAGTTTTTCCATTCGTCTGTAAAGAATTCGCGTTAGTATTTTGCAGCTGTGACTTAGTAAATTGATAGTTCGGTAATTTTCACATCTGTCAACACCTGCTTTCTTTGGGATTGGAATTATTATATTCTTCTTGAAGTCTGAGGATATTTCGTCTTTCTCATACATCTTGCTCACCAGATGGTAGTTTTGTCAGGACTGGCTCTCCCAAGGCCGTCAGTAGTTCCAATGGAATGTTGTCTACTCCTCGGGCCTTATTTCGACTCAGGTCTTTCAGTGCTCTGTCAAACTCTTCACGTAGTATCGTATCTCTCATTTCATCTTCATCTACATCCTCTCCCATTTCCATAATATTGTCCTCAAGTACATCACCCTTGTATAGACCCTCTATATACTCCTTCCACCTTTCTGCTTTCCCCCTTTGCTTAGGACTGGTTTTCCATCTGAGCTCTTGATATTGTTACAAGTGGCTCTCTTTTATCCAAAGGTCTCTTTAATTTTCCTGTAGGCAGTATCTATCTTACCTCTAGTGAGATAAGCCTCTACATCTTTACATTTGTCCTCTAGCCATCCCTGCTCAGCCATTTTGCACTGCCTGTCGATCCCATTTTGAGACGTTTGTATTCCCTTTTGCCTGCTTCATTTACTGCATTTTTATATTTTCTCCTTTCATCAATTAAATTCAATATTTCTTCTGTTACCCAAGGATTTCTACTGGCCCTCGTCTTTTTACCTACTTCATCCTCTGTTGCCCTCACTACTTCATCCCTCAGAGTTACCCATTCTTCTTCTACTGTATTTCCTTCCCCCATTCCTGTCAATTGTTCCTTTATGCTCTCCCTGAAACTGGGTACAGCCTCTGGTTCTTTCAGTTTATCCAGGTCCCATCTCCTTAAATTCCCACCTTTTTGCAATTTCTTCAGTTTTAATCTACAGTTCATAAGCAATAGATTGTGGTCAGAGTCCACATTTGCCCCTGGAAATGTATTACAATTTAAAACCTGGCTCCTAAATTTCTGTCTTACCATTATATAATCTATCTGATACCTTCTAGTATTTCCAGGATTCTTCCATGTACACAACCTTCTTTCATGATTCTTGAACCAAGTGTTAGCTATGATTAAGTTATGCTCTGTGCAAAATTCTACCAGACGGCTTCCTCTTTCATTTCTTACCCCCAATACATATTCACCTACTATGTTTCCTTCTCTCCCTTTTCCTACTCTCGAGTTCCAGTCACCCATGATTACTAAATTTTCGTCTCCCTTTACTACCTGAATAATTTCTTTTATCTCATCATACATTTCAACAATATCTTCATCACATGCAGAGCTAGCTTGCATATAAACTTGTACTACTGTAGTAGGCGTGGGGTTCGTGTCTATCTTGGCCACAATAATGCGTAACTAAGCTGTTTGTAGTAGCTTACCCACACTCCTATTTTTTATTCATTATTAAACCTACTCCTGCATTACCCCTATTTGATTTTGTATTTATAACCCTGTATTCACCGGACCAAAAGTTTTGTTCCTCCTGTCACCGAACTTCACTAATTCCCACTATATCTAACTTTAACGTATCCATTTCCCTTTTTAAATTTTCTAACCTACCTGCCCGATTAAGCGATCGGATATTCCACACTCCGATCTGTAGAACGCCAGTTTTCTTTCTCCTGATAATGACGTCCTCCTGAGTAGTCCCCTCCCGGAGATCCGAATGAGGGACTATTTTACCTCCGGAATATTTTACCCAAGAGGACGCCATCATCATTTAACCATACAGTAAAGCTGCATGCCCTCGGGAAAAATTACTGCTGTGGTTTCCCCTAGCTTTCAGCCGTTCGCAGTACCAGCACAGCAAGGCCGTTTTGGTTAGTACTACTTGGCCAGATCAGTCAATCATCCAGACTGGTGCCCCTGCATCTACTGAAAAGGCTGCTGCCCCTCTTCAGGAAACACACGTTTGTCTGGCCTCTCAACAGATACCCCTCCATTGTGGTTGCACCTACGGTACGGCTATCTGTATCGCTGAGGCATGCAAGCTTCTCCACCAACGGCAAGGTCCATGGTTCATGAGAGGAGGGGAGGGTTCATGCTTACGGGCACTGGGCACTTGTATTTGTAACATGTGGAAGCTGTAGGTAAGTCCCCCACAACGGAAGTGGAATGGTGCGATGTAAAAGGTGGTTTTGGCGGTCGAACTGAGCGGCTCCTTCGCGTGAACGGTATGCAGTATGTGGCTAGCCGTAGCACGGTACACTTCGACGGTGCTAAGAGAGACAATTGGAAGCTACTTTACAAAGGATTTGCCTTGGATGTGGATCTGGCTATTATTTGGTATTCTCGGCGTAAAGGAATGGCTCTAATACGTTGAAAATCCGACGCCAAGAAGAGATTTTACAGAGCATTCGAACATCAAGAGCCGTGAGTATAGTTAGCCGCCATGTTGCTGCCACCAGTCATCGCCACTGCTTCACTGACTTCATACTCTCAGTAATATATATGGGCATGGACCAGTTAATTTGTGTGTGGTTTTAATAATAACCACATACATTACAAATCCGTGTCTGGAACCATATTTTCTATCCTGATCACCAACCTATGCAGGGTCCTCACCTCAGTGCTACTAAAACCGAGTATCCTGATTTAAAGAACAATTCTTGCATTCAAGTGTTTAAAAGTGATTTTTTGTCTAATAAAAGGAGTAGTAAAAGTTAAAGCTAAAACCACAAGAGTGAAGTTAGGTAGGCATTTAATGAAGGATCTTTAGTTCATTACAAAATATAGTTATATAGGATTACAGTGCAAGATTGTGTAAATATTATTGTCTAGAATACCTGCTTCACAGGTGACAAAAAGTAAATACGGTAAGCTTATTTTGAAAATAGTGTGGTTTTGATTTCTATCACGAATGGTTTCTGTTTTGAAGTTAATTAAACCCAGTGTTGTACTTTATTGTCTTACAAAGTAAATCATGAACTACTCCAAGTGAAGTGAATGATTAGCTTTTTGAATTGGTCTTTTCTACTGTAATAATCAGAGAGTGATGACTAATGAAACTAAACTAGTTTATGGGTCCCCATCATATTCTCCACCTATTAGAAAGAAAATTGAACTACTACTGATGCTAAGGAAAACTGATGTATATAGAGGAGTTTAAACAGTGTATTTATGATGTTACTCATCTTTTTTTTGAGTTAATTAAGATAAAAGCCCCTCATGTACAAATTTAGTTCTGCACTTCATGCAGTAACATTTCAGTAATTGATGAACTAATTATCTTCAGTGTAGCTGTCATTAGAATGAGCTTGGTGCAAATTTGCTTCCTATAATTCACTGGAAAAGGGGAAGCAGAAAGGTGGAAGGAGTATATAGAGGGTCTATACAAGGGCGATGTACTTGAGGACAATATTATGGAAATGGAAGATGATGTAGATGAAGATGAAATGAGAGATATGATACTGCGTGAAGAGTTTGACAGAGCACTGAAAGACCTGAGTCGAAACAAGGCCCCCGGAGTAGACAACATTCCATTGGAACTACTGACGGCCGTGGGAGAGCCAGTCCTGACAAAACTCTACCATCTGGTGAGCAAGATGTATGAAGCAGGCGAAATACCCTCAGACTTCAAGAAGAATATAATAATTCCAATCCCAAAGAAAGCAGGTGTTGACAGATGTGAAAATTACCGAACTATCAGCTTAATAAGTCACAGCTGCAAAATACTAACACGAATTTTTTACAGACGAATGGAAAAACTAGTAGAAGCCAACCTCGGGGAAGATCAGTTTGGATTCCGTAGAAACACTGGAACACGTGAGGCAATACTGACCTTACGACTTATCTTAGAAGAAAGATTAAGGAAAGGCAAACCTACGTTTCTAGCATTTGTAGACTTAGAGAAAGCTTTTGACAATGTTGACTGGAATACTCTCTTTCAAATTCTAAAGGTGGCAGGGGTAAGATACAGGGAGCGAAAGGCTATTTACAATTTGTACAGAAACCAGATGGCAGTTATAAGAGTCGAGGGACATGAAAGGGAAGCAGTGGTTGGGAAGGGAGTAAGACAGGGTTGTAGCCTCTCCCCGATGTTGTTCAATCTGTATATTGAGCAAGCAGTAAAGGAAACAAAAGAAAAATTCGGAGTAGGTATTAAAATTCATGGAGAAGAAATAAAAACTTTGAGGTTCGCCGATGACATTGTAATTCTGTCAGAGACAGCAAAGGACTTGGAAGAGCAGTTGAATGGGATGGACAGTGTCTTGAAAGGAGGATATAAGATGAACATCAACAAAAGCAAAACAAGGATAATGGAATGTAGTCTAATTAAGTCGGGTGATGCTGAGGGAATTAGATTAGGAAATGAGGCACTTAAAGTAGTAAAGGAGTTTTGCTATTTGGGGAGCAAAATAACTGATGATGGTCGAAGTAGAGAGGATATAAAATGCAGGCTGGCAATGGCAAGGAAAGCGCTTCTGAAGGAGAGAAATTTGTTAACATCCAGTATTGATTTAAGTGTCAGGAAGTCATTTCTGAAAGTATTCGTATGGAGTGTAGCCATGTATGGAAGTGAAACATGGACGATAAATAGTTTGGACAAGAAGAGAATAGAAGCTTTCGAAATGTGGTGCTACAGAAGAATGCTCAAGATTAGATGGGTAGATCACATAACTAATGAGGAAGTATTGAATAGGATTGGGGAGAAGAGAAGTTTGTGGCACAACTTGACCAGAAGAAGGGATCGGTTGGTAGGACATGTTCTGAGGCATCAATGGATCACCAATTTAGTATTGGAGGGCAGCGTGGAGGGTAAAAATCGTAGAGGGAGACCAAGAGATTAATACACTAAGCAGATTCAGAAGGATGTAGGTTGCAGTAGGTACTGGGAGATGAAAAAGCTTGCACAGGATAGAGTAGCATGGAGAGCTGCATCAAACCAGTCTCAGGACTGAAGACCACAACAACAACAATTCACTGGTGTGTGCGTTGTTGGTAACTGCTGCTGCACACAGTTCAGAGTGCACTGCGTTAGTTTGTATCCTGTGTGCTATTCAAAGGGAAATATCAACGAAAGTAACTTCAATAACCAATATTCAATTTTCTTGAACATATATTTCCAAATTAATGTGCCTAATTTGATGCCGACTGTTCATTTTTTTTATTCGCTTTTGATTTTACCACTTTCATTTACTCCGAAAGTTAAAGTCCGTTTAGTTTTTCTGTTAATTCCACCATATTCAAAATTATAGTCCGACATCATTGTCTATTAGACACACGCACGGTCAAAATTCGAAATCCTTTCAGAGGGTAACATTAGCGTGTTTCACGTTGGAGTGATAAACGTTAGTGTTATAAACCATAGACCGTTCTGTCTCATTTCCAAACATTACTCCCTACTTGTATGCGAATCGAAGACTGTCTAATTCTTGGGTGCGAACATAGATAATATATAATATACAAGGTGCGACAATAAAGTAATGAGACTGATGTGGAAAAAAATGTTGCTTACCGTTTTAGTCAAGTTTAGTGTTTTCTCCTTCAAAGTAGTTCCCTTCTTATTGCGCACACATTTTTCCGGCGATTCTGCCATTGATGGTAACATTTATGGAACTCATCTTCTTTAATATCCCCCGAGACCCTCGTCACAGCTTTTTGGACATCTTGTGTTGTTTGAAAATAGTGTCCCTTGACAGCAATTTTGACTCTTGGAAATAGAAAAAAGTCGCACGGAGCGATATCTGGTGAATAGGGTGGCTGTGGTAGTACTGAAATTTGTTTTAAGGTTAGAAACTGCCGTACTGACAGAACTGTATGGGATGGCACATTATCGTGATGCAGAATCCAATTATCAGCAATGTTGGCATGGACATGAAGAACTCTTTTACGAAGCCTTTCTAAAATTTCTTTGTAGTAATTTTGGTTTACTGATTGTCCAGGAGGCACCCACTCTTTATGAACAATTCCCTTGGAATCAAAGAAGTACACAAGCATGCATTTCACTTTTGACTTTGACATGCGAGCTTTTTTTGGTCTGGGTGATGCCTTTGAGCACCATTGCGAACTTTGGCGTTTTGTCTCTGGCTTGTACTGAAAAAACCAACTTTCATCACCAGTGATAGCATGGCTCAACAATTCTGGATTGATTTCCGTTTGCTCTAACAGATTGGCTGCCACGTTTTTCCATGTTTCTCGCTGTTGTGGTGTGAGATTTTTGGGGACCATTTTTGCACAAATCTTTCTCATACCAAGATCTTCAGTTATTATTACACGAACCATTACTCAATTGATGTTCAGTTCTTCTGCAATCATTTTCATGGATAATCGTCAATCAGATCGTACGAGTTCATGCACCCTGGCCAAATTGACATCCGTCCGTGAGGTTGATGGTCATCCACTGCGGTGTTCATCTTCAATATTCGTTCTGCCTTCACTAAACACTTTATGCCAACGAAAAACTTGAGTTCTTGACATAAACTCCTCTCCAAGCTTACCATAAGTTGTCGTCGCGTTTTCACCCAATTTAACGCATAAAGAAATGGCATACCGTTGCGCAATATTATGCGGTTCCATTTCCATGACGAGAGATACAAACATGTGTTAATTTACTACAGCACAACTCACAACTGAGCAGTTGCATCGATGCGCTGCTTGGACCAGAAGCAGCTTATAGACCAAGGTCAAAGATATTGTGCTTACTCAACCCTGCAGGGTTGCCACATCTTGCAAAGAAAATCAGTCTATTACTTTATTGTTGCACCTCATAGACTGCGCATGTCCCTGTCTTTAGCGTGTTAATGCTTGAAACCAACATCTTAAGTCACGCAATCAGGACAGAAAACCGAGTTCGTGTCATTACGCCATTAATTTTGACTATTCAACGAACTATAGTACAACTCTCACACATGTAGTAGTGCAGTTATCCTAATTTCTTCGAAATTCCTGATAAAAAAGCTGTGGTTATCATTCTTAATGTGGTCAAGTTGAAACATTTTGACAGTTCTTTTAACAAGTGATGGAATCACTGTTCTTTAGAGAATACTTTTTTTTTACCCTGTGAATTCTTTTAGTTCACTGCATCCACAGGAGTGGAAGACAAAATAACGATTTCAAACGCAGCACTAGTTTTCTAACGATTCCACAACAATGTGTGTGAAATGCCTTAGTAAGCTTTTGTAAGAAAGGAAATTCGTTTATGGGCGTATTTGCACAAAATAAGCACATACGTTTTCTGACTTTTGCTTAAGCTAGACAGATGCCGAAACGATATCAAGACAGGAAGCGTAATATATTACAAAATGTTGATTACACTGCTGTAGTGAGCTACATATTAACGATATGTCATCTCAGAAGCTTAGTCATTCAGCAAGTCCTACCTCCCAGGACCAACATCCATCCTAACTTTCAGTGTATGGAAATATTTCTGCAAGTATTTTAAAATAATTCATTTACACAACTGAGATTTTCGTAATTTTACCTGATTTTTAGGCTACAAAAACGACTAATCTGAGTATATGTGAAGGTCTTTACTTCTGCATCTAGTAAAAAGCACAACAGCACAACATCTGATCTGTAAAAAAAGGTCATAAATTGTGCACTATAAATGCATAGTGACATACTCGGTTCGTGCCCCGAGTCACGTGACGTAGATGTTGGTTTTAGTAAAATGACGTCATGCACAGTCTATATTAACTATGGTCTAAACGCTTGGCCATTTGGAGGTCCCACTTCCGTCACTTTCACTTCTAACCAACCATATATTTGGACGAAATCGGTGATAACGAGCAATCATGGTCCCGTTGTTAGTACATGAAGGAAAACGCATTGCTGGAAAAAATTCGTACGCTGTTTTAGAGGTTTCCAATTCACTCAAGAGTTTTTATTGTAACAGTGCATACGGAGTACACGAAATGATCACCTTTACAGATATATAGCCAAGCGGTTCTGAGGAACCAGGTACCGACCCATGGTGAAACACCTAATATATGGTGTAGCCTCCATGGGCGGCAATGCAGGCGATGACTCTGGGATACAGTCGATTACAGGCGAATACCGTCCTCGGATACGTTGCGCCACCCCTGCTCGACCTTCTCATGTAGTTCTCATAATGTCCCACATGTGCTCGATTGGAGACAAGTCTTGCAGAGCGCGTTGAGTTTCACTGGCACTGTGCGGGCGGGCATTACCCTGTTGCGACAACGCACCACCTTCCTGTTGCAAGAACGCCTAAACATGGGTCTAACAACATTACGTGTGTACCGACCACTGGTTAGCATTCCTTCCAGAAATACCAAAGCTGAGTGAGAGCTGTGGGTTATTGCACTCCAGACCATGAGGCCTGCGATGGAGTCAGTGTGTCTCAGGCGAATGCACTCTATGAAACAGCACTCACCAGGTCCACACTGTACATGCAGGCAGGATCTGACTTCATCGCTGAAGACCACGGCGCGCCATTACATCTTCCAAGTGACTCTCTGAACGCACGAGTCGGGCTGTGCACATCAATGTTGTGGCGTGAGTGGAAGACGGGTTAGAGGTGTGCGTGCCCGCAGTCCAATTGTTAATGACTGGTTCGCGACTGTTCGTGTTGACACGTTTCATCTCACAAGCCCTCTTATATTTGCTGTGGTAGCTGTACTATCTGCCACTGATGCCTTTACAATATGACGATCCTGGCCGGCGTCAGTGCTGTGTGGACGTCCAGAACCTCGTCTACCGGTGTGACAATGTCCGTGTGACCACTGATACCACCATCGTTGCACAGCTGGTGCAGCATGTCGACCTTGGGTAACAGCTCTCTGAAAGGACCAGTCCACCACTCGGAAGGCCACAATTTGACCCCCGTAAAACTCGCTCATTTGGCTGTAGGAAGCACGAATGCGTCCCCGTGGCATAATAACCTGCTTGTTCCACGCGTCTGCACCACACTGAGCCTTCCGGCTGTGAGCATTCTCCATTAAAGGGTACACACTACGCTGTCTGTTCGCGGACGACGTTGAAACCCATGTTAAGTACATTTACTATCTCCCTGGTGGTATATACTGTCATCGAATCAAAATCAACGTCGTCTTTCCGTGTACATTGATGTTGTTTTCCGGCATTGTATTAGGGGGAGACAAAGACTACAATATACGAAACAAATTATAGTGCACTTTGGATGCAGCAGTTACAAATGAAAATGCAAACTCAAAATCGGAAAAGATTGACAACAGTGTCATACCAATGGAGCGAATCACGACTTTTTTATATAAAAAGAAACCGCTGGTAGTGCAGACTCAATTTCTGTATTAAATGCTATGTGTTCCCAAATTCTGACCGTTTTCTATTGTACTCTTATCAACAGAATCAACCGTTTGTGTCACAACAGTCCCGAAACTGTCAAAGATCGTATGACCTTGTCTTCATCGACTGTACCTATGGCCACACACAACTTTGGGGGGCGGTGAGATGGGATGACACAGTTAACTGTCGCATTTTTCTATGCGCGGAGTATTGGGAGAAGTGACAACCATGGCCAAATGTTACAAGGAAAAATAACGTCTACCACCAACTAGAGACAGAACTTATAAATGTCACAAGTAATTGGATAAGTTCGTACAAAAAGTTATGCGGTACCTTTTTCCACGAAGTTCGCGGGAAAAAGGCGACGATTTGGTAGTTTCATAACAATTTTAAACCTGATAAGTTATGCTTGCCGTCCAAAATCGCTGGTCAACAAATTGTAATGCGCAAGTGTGGCTATGTGTTACCCACAGTAGTCTGATCACTTGCTGTTTGTTCATGTCAACATGACAAATATTGCTATAACTGAAGATGTAACTACGTGTCAGACTGAAACTGTATGCCGGACCCAGTCTCGAGCTAGAGGCCTTTGCCCTTCGCGGGCAAGTGCTCTAGCGCTATTTACTTTTTTTCATTTTTTTAAACGTATGACATAAATTAATCTAAAAGACATCACTGTGTTACTACCACCTCTCTGGACGAAATCAACTGACTCGTCTTCTCCGCCAGCATTGGCATTGTCCTTTCAGGTAACTGACGCCGTTTTGCTCGCCTTAGGGTAAAGGTCATCTTGCGGGGAACAATAGACTGTAACGGGCGATGGTGTGCGGTGACGTACGTTGGAGAAATGCCAAGAGGTTTCTTACCGCTTCCTATATTTCATGCGCCGTTTCCCATAGGAATCGGTGTTCATCAGTATCTTGGACGCAACAGGTTGCACAGAGGAGGAGGGGGGGGGGGACTCTGCCAAATGTATCGCATGCAATTGCGATTCCTAAGGGAGTTTCCCTTTGACCACACAATACGACAAGGCCTTCGCACTCTTTGGCAAATGTGGGTGATCGACATTTTTCCATATAGTGTTCCAAACGACCTCCCAGTACTTATCTCCTGTATTAGCGGTTCCCAACCTCTTTAGCTGAGTGGCTCGCATATCATGTAAAAAAAGCCTAGAGGCCCAATAACTAAATATAAAAGTAAAAAATACACGCAAGCAAGCATCTCTCTCTCTCACTCTCAAATTATTTCTTTATAAAAAGATATAAATATCTTTAAATCCTTCTTATATATTATGTTTTGCTAATTAAGTCTACACACACACACACACACACACACACACACACCCCTCTCCCTCTCTCTCTCTCTCTCTCGCCCTGTATATATATATATATATATATATATATATATATATATATATATATATATATATATATATATATATTTGTGTGTGTGAGTGTGTGTATGCGTGTCAGTAGACTTAATTAGCAAAACATAATATATAAGAAGGATTTAAAGTTATTTATATCATTTTATAAAGAAATGGTTTGTACTATATCACTTAGCTGTCACAACTAGATGAAAATTCAAAATCGAGTGGTCAGTGTTAAAAAGAATGCAATGGGATTTTTGACATTGTTTGTCACCCATGAGAGAAGCGATATCTGGATTAACGAGTGAAAACCCTGGGGCTACCGATAACTTTTATCTTGTCTTCGATTCTCGACCAGCGCTCACGGCCCAGCCCACAAGTGGGCCATGGCCCGTGGGTTGGGGACGTCATTCTTGGCATGCGCTGCGATCAGATATTTGTACACTACTGGACTGTGGCTAGCTGCTACTTGGGTAACCCCGTAGCTGTATGGTTGTATTCAATCAGAAAATATTTGGGATGTTAAAGGGCGTTTGGTATGTGGTGAACCTGGCGCTTTAAGTTTGGCTGGTATTGTTCAATAAAATGGTGGCGATACTATTCGGCGAATGCTTCCACCTTTTGTATGTGGAACTTGTATGCAGAGCCGACGACTTCGTATGTAGGTCGATGAGGCTGTGTCCACCTACTGCAGTTGGAAGAGTCAACGTAGAATATTTGACCTTGGAAATGTAGCCACGGCTGACAAAGCGGCCGAAGGCTACTAGTAATCTGTTTGTTATCGTCGGGGATAGTGGGAGAATTCTTGTCATGTACAGCGTGAGCCAAATAAAAGTGACTTGGAAGAGTGGATACGTTTGGGTTACCATTTGTGGCAGTATTAACGGAGGAGGAAAAGACCTGCAGTTACTTCCAACAGGATGGAGCAACTGCCCGTACAGCCGGCCGAACCTTGGAGCACATTTACACAAACTTCACACCTAACAGAGCTGTTAGCGGAGGTCAGTCTGATCGCTGTCGTAACGGGCCACTAGCGGAGGTCAGTCTGGTCGCGGTCCTAACTGGCCATCTAGATCGCTTGATCTGTCAGCGTGCGGTTACTTTGCGGAGCACTCATGTCTAAGGTATATCGCAACAACCCTCATAGTCTTCAACAATTGCAACAGAACATTTCAGATGAGACTGCAGCAATTCCAGCGAGCGGTCCAACTTCGATATGCCTCCAGCAGTTTTCTAACCAGGGCCCAAAAATGCCGAGAGATGAATGGTGGTCACTTTCAACATCTGCTATAGTCAGATTTGTACTGTATTACCTTTCCTCTGTTGTGTTTCTTCGCAACATGGAATTCTGTTCTCCAGGCCACTTTCATTTGCCCCACCCTGTAGCTTATTTTAGATATGAGACTAAGTTCACCAACAGCACGTGTTGTAGATTGCCTAGGGATCAGAGAGTGTGCTGACATATACAAGCGTATACTTTATTAAGTAAATCTTTGTAATTAACTGCAACTGTTCGTCGAATGTCTCAAGTGAATTTCACTCCCACGCACTTTGTGACTATGATCTCCTTTATATGTTCATGTACGGGAGCCCCCAGTCCAGGACACTACACCTTATCACATTCAGCTTAACTTTCATCGCCTCCTATACTGTTCTAATACGCCCATCGACGTTTGTATCTCAAATGTGGTCCTGACAAGAAGGCCAACGTCATCTGCGTAGCTGTGGCATACCAACTTATGACCCCATGGCATGACTCCCTGGAGTTGTCTGTTCAACGTGTTTAACAGTGGCTCGTTGGCTATAGCAAATAGTGCCACTGACATCAGAAGACGTTTGATGATTCTCATGAAACTTTGTGGTAGCTTCTTAGACTGCGTGGTCCTCAGTAAATACTCGTGGCTTACTTTGTCAAAGGCTTTGTCAAAATCGATCGTAAGCATGGTGTATGGGATGCGATAGACGGCTACTGTCGCGATTATCTCACAATAATCACTCAGGGTATCGTGAGTATGGCGGTCATTACTGACAATGGTTTGTTCTAGGGCTCTGACTGCGTGCGTTACCAGTTTTGGCCTCCCAGCTATAATCATAGTAAATACCTTGTAGTCACTAAAACGCGAACAGGAAATCGGAACAACATAATCGCCCGTTAATGCAGCTGCATTCGTCCGTCCGCCATTCGTAGTTCAGTGATGACCTTCTTGCGGCTACCTATTCGCTGCGTAATCACCTGATATTTGGAAGTTTGTTTGCTTTGGACATAGTGTCGAAGTCGCGCTCTAACTCGGTATCCTTCTAATTTTTTTCCATGTTGCAGTTCCTGGTGATTGCCGACGAGCGACGCGTCTGGTCGGAGTTAAGTCACGGAGGATCTGGAAATAGAAGTTCACCGCGCGTTGTAACATTCCATTCTCTCAACGGAGTTCTCTTGAGGGCCTTCATTATCGCCGGTTTTGAAGAATTTAACCACCACTCTAGCACCGATGTATATTGAGGAGACTCCTTCACAAGCTGCCTATGTAGTGTGAAATATTTCGTGACATTCAGGTTCATCCAGATGCGAGACGTTCAGCTTCCAGAGTCCTCTCCCACTGTACGACCTTTGTCTTTCGTGACATTGTACAAATGCGCGCCACGTCGTCATAAAAAGCTATTGGTCATATCCCACCTGCCGGTGTCACGTAAATGTGGTCAAGTGCCCTTGCAGAGTGGCTCGTGACATTTGTAAACCCTGGCCAATCGCCATTTACGTACTCCCAAGTATCAAACGCAGGCCCCGCACTGTACTTGCCATTTCCGTGAAATCGTTAAAATGCGGCGTCTGGTCTTTCGGGAAATGGATGCAATCCTAGTCACCCCCTCTGATAACATGGTCGTAATTGCCAGCAGTTAATGAGGCCATTTCTTCTTTGAAAAATTATTCCCTCTGACATCTATTGCCAGAGCCTGAAGATGCGTAGACGTCAATGAAGCGTCTGTTCTGTATGGTGAACACAGTACTTCAGGCTGTTACCAGGTACTCCACGCCTTTTGCCAAAATTTTTGCTTCGTAAGTATTGCTGTCCCAAGGTCTTGTACAGTCCTGGATGAGTAAAAGCTGTATATCCACTTATCTTGTGGAGGTCTATGTTCGTCACCTCTTGCAGTAGGACAACATCTAATTCGGCGGCATGCAGCATGTCAAGTGAAGTCTGAAGCTACGGGCTGCTAGTTATACTGTTTGGTGTTGACCGAACGATTTTGTATGTTTATGCTGGAATCACTCACTGAGCAGAGGCAGGGTGTCGCTGTCCTTACCTGAGGCCGCTGTTTAGTTTTTCTTAGATATGCGTGTCATTGTTAGGTCCTTTTGGCAAGTGAAAACCCTAAATGCCCTTTAGTGCTGTATTATCACCATCTCAACTCGACACATGTTGGCCAATGAAGGAACGAGTGAGCGCGAGATGCCTGCCAGGAACCACATGAACCGAGAACTTACAACTGTCACCAGAGTAAACTTCTAGAGTCGATGCATAAGTTAAAATGCATGGCAAATTACTGCCTTCATCCATGTAATAGATACGTTCTTGTGAAATTGGATTAATGTTTTTAGGCGCCCTGTTATTGTTCGTAGCAAATTTTAGCTTGTTGAGGAATAGTAACTCATCTACGACTCTTGTGAATCTCCTGTTTTTTTAATTCTTTATGCTTAATCTTTTATTATACATACAACCCACCACACTATGCAATTAGTGGGTCCTTTAATGGTTACAATGATTTTTGCAGCTAGTGTACAAAGCTCACAAGTGAGCTACAAGTAGTGTTAGTTACTTTAAATGCGAACATTTTTAGGTTAGGCTTTACCGTGACTGTTACTGACATTAAATGAAACAACAATTTCACTGTTACCAGTCACCGTTTTATTTATTTCCACGACGCGTTTCGAAGGTTTAAACCTCCATCATCGGGTGGGTTTACATTAGTAAGTATTACATTTGTGTGTGTGTTGTGTTACGATTTTTGGAGGAACTTGTGGCACTGTCTAGTGGAGAAACGAGACCCTATTTCAGAATATGGTTTAGGATAACTTTTATGAAAAATTAAACTGATATCTATACCATATTCTGAAATAGGGTCTCGTTTCTCCACTAGGCAGTGCCACAAGTTCCTCCAAAAATCGTAACACAACACACACACAAATGTAATACTTACTAATGTAAACCCACCCGATGATGGAGGTTTAAACCTTCGAAACGCGTCGTGGAAATAAATAAAACGGTGACTGGTAACAGTGAAATTGTTGTTTCATTTAATAGTGTTAGTTACAATGGGCAAGATACTTTATTATTGATGTTATTCTACTTACTCCAGTGGTATACTTAAGAACTAAGCCTGTACACTACCTGCGGCGTCACAGGTGTGCCAATCGAATATGTAAACCTACATTGCGCGGCCTTGCCCCCCGAGCTAATCCTGGTGAGCGTGCCCCTGATACTGGCAGGCCCAAGATATCTTGACTTTTTCGCTGTAGGTTCCTATTGTTTATTTCCTTACATCTAAGTCCTACTTACTAGAAAAATCTAACATACGTCAATTCCGGTGCTTTGTCTAATTCGGTGTTATTGTACTCCACTCCCCCTAGAACTGCACGTGACGCATTCGAACTGTAGCGGTAGTCGACCTATCCACGCACAGGCGGTATGGGATTGGGGACTGCGATACGTTTTGTTATTTGTCTTTACTTACCGTTGTCCCTCAGATATTCCAAAAGAACTTTTCGTGATACCTCGTTAGCCAGGTTGTTTAATACTCGAAGTGTATCCTCTTGTCTTAGTGTAAAAGTGTCACAGTTCGGTACTTCTGACGTAGCGCAGCTGCTACATCGTTGTAAAAGGGCATTCGTAAACCACGTGGTAGGGAGTTTCCTCCGGTGCACCATAGTCGCGAGAAAGCGTATCCTTTCTCCCAAACGGACACAGGTATGTCGGATAGGACCCATGGCCGGTGAGAAAATGGAACATTCCCCGTGTTGCCTTGAAGTATCCAGACGTAATTGTTCTTTCACATCTGATAGGAATTGGAAAGTTCTTTAGTCGGTGTCATCGGCTTCCCACGTTTCCTGCCACAGATATTGACCTCTTCCCTGGATCACACCCTTATCCCCAGCCTGAATACCCAGAAATCCCCTGTTTTCCCGATCTCTACCTTCTTCGCCCAGAACCATGCCGCCTGTTCTATTATTTTGATGTCAAGGGGGCAAAGCTCCATTATTACCAACAGCCCCCACACAGAGATGTCTTGTAGGCACCAACTGACCTTATTAACATGTTTCTTTCCACCCTCATCACCCTCACGGCGGGCACCACCCTCGTGAGCCTGTGCTCCCAGACTCCCGAGCCGTAACCCACTATTGATGTTAGTAAGCTGTTATGATATAGCTGTATTAATTCGGGCTGAAGATGGAATCTTGTAGGTCCAATGCGTATGATGTTATTAAGCACTTCTAGGGCTCTTTGGGTTACGGTTTCGATGTATTTTGCAGAGTTCTACCTTTCAACAATGATGACTCCCAGGTAACACACCTCTCGTCCCTGGAGAATTGGTGAACCTTTGATTCTCACTGTTGGGTTCCTATGTAGTTGTCCTTTCAACAAGAAATAGGTTGACTCGTTTGGTGATATTGTCATTTTAGTGTTTTGGCACCATTGCTGTAATATTTCCATAGCCCTTTCAATCTTTGGCCCGATATCCTCGCAGCCACGGCCGCCCATCACCAGGAGGTGATCATCCGCATAGGCTATCACCTGTAGCACATCTTCACTCTGTTGTAAGCTGTCCAATAATGGCTCCATGTGGGTGTCCCAAAACAAGAGGCTTAACACAGAACCATGGGGGCATCCCTTTGTTATCGCTTTCCTAAATCGCCCACTAGGGTATGATAGCCAGATCTCCTGATCCTCGCGATAACCCTCAGACAACTGTATAGCGGCCCTGGACACTCTTTCTCCCGTAAACAGGAGAAGAGCGAAGGCCACCACAGGCGGTCAAAGGCGCCACTGATGTCTACCATGATGCCAACAACGTACTTGTATGGGGCTGTGTTGCAGACCTCGGCCGCCAGGGCGATTGTGTCAGCCGCCGACTGCCCAGGCCTGAAGCTGAACTGCGTGTCACTCACCCCACACAGCACTCGATTTGCAGTCAGGATGTCAGCCAGCAATTTCTCAAATAGCTTTCCGAAAGGGTCTAGTAAACAAATCGGTCTGTGGGACTGGGTCTCAGTTGGGTCTTTTTCAGGTTCTTTCTTTATGATGACCACGTTTGCAGTTTTCCAAATTGTGGGAAATTTTTACAACCTGAGGCACTCGTTATATAGTTGGGTAAGTGGTGTTACCAACTGAGGGGTAGGAACTCCACTACCTCTGCAACAATTCCGTGTGGCCCAAGGGCTTTTCCTCTCTTTAACTATTTTATTTTGGCAGCCACCCCCTCTTCATAAAAGGGGAATACTGCCCGGTCATTTGTATATTTTGCAAGGTCATCAGTTCTCATTTGGCGCTGGCCCTCAGTTTCCTCTTCTGCACTGTCAGACAACAGGGACAGGAGGAGGACCTCAGCAGTTTCCTGCCAGGATTCCGTCATCCTGTCCCCCTGCCTGACCGTGAATATCACCATTGGAGAGCGGATCTTCTCTCTCACCAACTTGTAGGGCACTCCGAATGGGTTGGTAGTTAATTGATTTATGACATACCTTTCCCAACTTCGAACCCTAGCTGCCTGAAGTTCTGGAATGTTTCTTTCAATTCCCTGTACTGTTGCAACCATCGTTGCCTTTCCCACCAGTTGACAATGCGCTGGTAGTGCCTCCTTAGTCTTCTTGTCAGACTGGCGCGTATGCTCCAGTTCAGCTGACCATGGTGACAGAGAGGTCACTATGACCCTCCTCCTGGTTGGTACAGCTGCTTTCACTGCTCTGGTAATCGCACTCACCAGCTGTTTGACATACCTACACACATTTATATCTTGGTATTGGTCACCCTCTGGTAACGCAGGAATGTCACACTACCTTCCTAGGCGTTCCTAGTCTGTTCTATTGTAATTCAATTGCACCTCCCACCCCATGTTCCAGTGGCACTCTCTGTCGCCTATCGTAAATGTGATCAGATTGTGGTAACTTGTGGTGACATTGTCTTCTACTTTCCAGTTTCTCACAATGCTTACAGCATTAGGTGTGGTAAGTGTTACATCGAAGTTTGTGCCCAGTCCCTTTCCTGCTGTATAGGTGGGAGGGTTACCAGGCTTGTTGGCCACCACAAGTTGCAAGGCCATAATTGTTTCTTCTGGCTTCCCTCCGTTTGCGTCTCTTGTGCCACCGAACCCTGGGGGACGGCGGATTTTGCATTTATATCAGCAGTCACAATCATTTTTCGGCCACGCAACGGCGTGATTACCCGAGTGAGATGGTTCAGATGCTGTTCAATGTCATCTCTATACTGAAAGTACTGATTGACGAGAGATAGTACTCCCGGTGGAGATTGTATTTCCATGACGTTGCAGTGACTGTTTGACAGCTGCGAGAAAACTGTTAACCGCAATGATCTGTTTGTTATTATTTTCGCCGCTCTCGGGTCATCCGCACTGCTGACTAGCTGCCATGTTGCGGCTGCGAAAGCTATTCGCCAAGCTTGGGAGTATGGCTCCTGCAGGCAGAGCACATCCAGTCTCTTCTCCTCCACCAGCTTGCACAGCTGCTGCATCACGAGTCTGCTGTTGTGTGTGTTTAGTTATCTAATAGTTATTGTTATCGTTATGGAAAGTATGCCTGTATATGATCATCTGACCAGTTCTTTCGCCAATCGAAAGCAATCCGCCCAAAACCAATTGTGCGTAAATTTCGTCAAGATCAGATTTTTCACCTCTTCTTTCGAACACATTTTTGACCAGATCTCGCAGGGCTCCGAAGTCGATGGAGAGATTCATTGACTTCAGCTGTATTCTGTTAACAGCCTCCATCACCGAGAAGGTGATTTCCCTACCATATTTATGCCCTATCCGAACCACATGTTGCAATGCAGTGGTCAGGGTAGTCGGTTGCTCCAGCCTTGCCAATTGCATAGTGTGTTCAATGTTTGCGTATGCTCTAACAGGGTGGTATTCTAACAGGAGTGGATTCCTGTACAGCTGTGAGCACACTGATGCTTGTTATTGTGGTTTTTTATGAATTGCATACTGTTCCACTCTGCGCGTGTCGCTTTTCTGCATAGCCAGTGGTCGAGCCACTACCACAGGATGCCCTTGCCGCCCTAGAACTTCAGTCGGCCTATATCCCCAGCTTTGAGAGGAGGGAGCTGCAGCCAGCTTGGGCAGCTCCTTTTGTATTCCAATGTCGACCATTTCTGTTTTTTGGGTGCCTGAAAGCAACTTCAAAAATTCTTTAAATTTGCTTGTCCTCATTGCTTCCCTCCTCCTTTTGCTCAGGAGTTTTCTCTTGGGCTCCCTGTTCCAACTTGTATTGTCAGACATAATCGATTCTTGAAATTAATCTCTGTTTAAGCATCCTATATGTAGGGCAGTTTCCACCAGTGACACCGCATGATCTTTTGCTGCTTTTTTGCATGGGATGTGTACCCATACTGCCTTGCAGTCTTTTCTTGTATGGTTTTCCTCACCACATTTGGAGCAAGCCGACCCCCTGGTACAGTGGCTGAGAATGTGGGTCCGCAGCTCGTGGTCGTGCAGTAGCGTTCTCGCTTCCCGCGCCCGGGTTCGATTCCCGGCGGGGTCAGGAATTTTCTCTGCCTCGTGATGACTGGGTGTTGTGTGATGTTCTTAGGTTAGTTAGGTTTAAGTAGTTCTAAGTTCTAGGAGACTGATGACCATAGATGTTAAGTCCCATAGTGTTCAGAGCCATTTGAACCATTTTGACAATGTGGTCCAGGTCCCCACAGTTGTGGTAATGAGGTACCACAAGATAGTCCCTTACACTGACCGCGTGAAAACCTATATACAGCTTCCCCATTCTTATTACTTTCCTCCACATAGCTCCAGTGACCTCAGCAATGTGATGGACAACGTCACGTTCCCGAGGTCCCTATTTGAATCTCAGCTTAAAGCACTTTCTAAACTCCTCGTCCTCCATGTCTTCGAAGTTCTGTTTTTTTATCATTTCATACAGTTCCTCATCTTTCATTATCGAGGGTACATCATATAATATGACAAGGGGATTTCGCTTCTTAGGTAGTTCCTATTTAACCACCTTACATAACTTTTGGTTATTCAGCAATTTTGCTTATCTTCCTCTGTTGCTACATCTACAGTTACTACATTTTTCCCTGGTTTAACCTTATTAATCTTAATTTTGTCTTTTGCACGGTTTACAACTGTTGTAAAGATCTCTTGTTCCTTTTTTGTGTTGTGACCAGGCAGTGGTATGAGGAAGACCACCGTGTCTGGCCGTTTGGTAGCCCCTTGCAATTGTGTCTTTTGTAGTTTGTGGCTCGGGTGGCACTTGCGAGGCCACACCCACCCAGGTCTTTATTGGCTGCTCGGGAAGTCTATCATTTTCCTTCTCGTGCTCTTCAACGTGGCCTTCGAGTTTGGCATTGGCAATGGCCCACGCTGCCAAATCGTTTTACATAGTCGTTAGAGCCACTTGACTTATGTTTCCATTTTTGATATTCTGCTCCAGAATTAGCATAATTCTGACATGCCTACTAAACACGTTTTCATCTGTCGCCTATCTCAGCTCGTCCTGTGAGGAGGGATCAGACATCGTAGATTACCATGAAGGGGCACTCGTATCACTCGTCTCTATGTCAGCTATCATGTAGCTTGATGAGTGAAAAATGGTGGGAGCCCATCTCTTGCCCTGAACAGGCTCCTCTGGCATGGGGGGGGGGGGGCTGCTGCAGCTCGCCCACCGACCTCGCCCCTAGGCCAAGGCCACACCTGAGCTGCCTGGTTCAGCACGCCGTCGCCAAAGTACTGGTCACGCTCGGTGGCCCCGTCACCGACGACTTCACCCGGCGCTCCTCGGCAAGTACACCTCGCACTCCAAAGAAGCGGAGCACCCACTCCTGCTCAGGTGGTGGGCCGGTTACCCAGTCATTCAGCGACCTGGGCCCAGCTAATCTGCCCCAGACGATGTCAGCACCTCCTGGGCTCGGCAGAACACCCCCCGGTTACTCACGGGCACAGCGAGGCATCCTCGCTGACTCGCGCCGAGATCCCGAGCTGACAAACGAGGTCGCCAGCATTCAGAGCACCTGGTCTTCTGTGCTCTGTCAGGGGCGAGGGGAACAGTAGCCACCCAGCACACAGAGTGAGCAACACCCCCCGGCCTAGCAGCCCGCTAAACCCCCCCCCTTCCCCCCCAAGGGACAGTCGACCGTGGAACTGCGAGGTTGCGCCCGCGCTCAACTCATCCGACCTCACGCCTGTTTGTAACTGTCTTTTAGCCAGCGAGGAGATGGGGATGGCTGCTTTCCACAAACAAATCTTTGCAAATTAATTTGCATCCTACCTCGCCAAACGGAGAGACATGTAAGTGCAGTGTAGTTTCAAGAAAGGTTGAACTTGTAATGGATACTGACGAAGAGCCAGTGTACCCATAGTCATGAAATCTCAAAACTGTTTCGTCATTCACCCCGAAACTCACATATATTGTCGCTCCTTTACCAGCTCCAATCTTGGGTATGTTCGTTGTATCACTGAGTTTCAACTTGGTGGCTGTAATCTGTGACCAAGGAAATAGGGCACTGTCAGTGTGTTCTGAAGCAAGAAGCTGTAGAGAGGCTGCGCAACATAATGGAATCCTCCACCCTGGCCCTAGAGGGAGACTAATTACCGCACGTCCCATTGGTGCTGATGGAGCTGGGACACTGTTGACACAGTGTAGTGTCAGATCCAGGCTGTCTCATTGGTGACCCAACTTACATCACAGCTAAGCCTGGCACAATGCGTGTTCTATGAGCTAAGCAATTCAAAATGTTTTCCTCTCACACTATAGGCTGGAACTTGCAATCAAAATAACACCCACCCCAGCCATCTGTCATCATCTGTAACCAGCCCTGAGAAGCATTCCACGACAGTAATCGATCTGATGTATGTATCCAGTCCACTGTTACTTGACACCACCTCCTCTAGCTGCAGGATAGAGTCTGTGCCTAATCCTGATGTTGTCAGAGCTGAACTGGTGTCTTCCAGCTGGGGGCCGTCTGCTAACTGATACCAACCGACTTCAGAGCACCTACCCAGAGGTCCAGACTCTGCACCTGCACCTGATGAGCTGCCTCCTGCATAGCATGCATGTACTCTGCTACCGCAGACTTGCATCCACAGGCTGCTGACACTGTATCCTAAGCTAGTGTCCTCAGTTCATTGCTGCACTCAGGTGCTTCTTACATTGGGTCCACCAGAGGCTGTTAGTTGGTCACAGATCTGCACCAATCAGCATGACCAACTTGGTATGCTGCCATCTGCCTAGGTGTGATACACCTCCTTACTCGCGAGGGTGCTGATGTCGCTCCCTCACTTCTGCCAACCACTTGGCCTGGTCACTCTGTGAGCGGGCCATGTGCTGAGCTAAGCACATACCACCATCCAGAGCCAGCTGGCGCCACTGAGTGCTGACTGCCACAAGACAGCAAGATCGGTGGTTCTCTCAGTAATTGAGAACGTTTGGAGCATTATGGTACAGTTTTTACACTCTGTGGTTCCTTCCAGTACCAGATATTCCCTGATTCCACACACATATCCTACGATAGCGCCCCTTCTTCACTTCAAATTTTTCCACATGTTCCTCCCATGAACTATTCTGATGAAAACGTCCTCATTTCTTACCTTATTAGAAACTAAAACCTAAACACCTCCCAAACAGGCCATGAAGGCCCAACGGTATCGACCGGCCGCTGTGACATCCTCAACCCACTGGTGTCACTGGATGCGGATATGGAGGGGCACGTGGGTAGCACACTGCACTCCTGGCCGTATGTCAGTTTACGAGACCGGAGCCACTACTTCTCAATCAAGTAGCTCCTCAGTTTGCCTCACAAGGGCTGAGTGCACCCCGCTTGCCAACAGCGCTCGGCAGACTGGATGGGCACCCATCCAAGTGCTAGCCCAGCCCGACAGTGCTTAACTTTGGTGATCTGATGGGAACCGGTGTTACCAATGCAGGGAAACCGTTGGCTTCTTACCTTATTAGTCTACTCAGTTCTGAGAATCCCTCTATAACACCACATCTCAAAAGGTTCAATTCTCTTCCTTCTGGGTTTTCGCACAATCCGCAATTCACTACTATAAAAAGCTGCACTCCAGATGTACATCCTCAGAAACTTCATCTTCAGATTAGTGCCTATATTTGGTACTAGTACACTCTGAAGAATTCTCTTTTGCTGTGCTAGTCTGCATCATATATTCTTATTGCTTCACCCTGCATGTGCTATTTTTCTTCAGATGTACCAGAACTCCTTCATTTCGTCTATATAAACTATATGGTCGACAAATTTGATACTAAATTTCGCTAATCTTGTTTTCCTGATCACTTTTTCTTTGGCTTTATCTCAATCCCTATCTTGAACTCAGTGTACTGTTCATTCCAGTCTACAGTTCGTAGTACTTCTTCACTTTCACTAAGGACAGTAGTGTCACGAGCGAATCTTGTCATTGATTTCCTTTCGCCTTGAATTTTAATGCCTCTCCTGAACCTTTATTCATTTCCCTTATTTGTTCCTCAATGTAGAAGATGAACAGTGAATGGGAAGGTTGTGTCCCTGCATTATTCCCCTTTTTAATCAGAGCATTTCTCCCTTGTGGTTCCATTTTCTGTGACAGCATGCATAAAGTATCATATTAATTCTGAGCAAAAGGTAGCATCATTTATTATAGAATAAAGTACACTTGTGTGCAAAACTTAAGGAAGAAAGTAACTTTTGCAAGATGTATCACTGCCGAGAGACATAGCTCGATGAAAACTTGGATAAAATGTAGAACGAACTGATACAACGTAGTAAAGAAAGTAAATGAAAGAAATATGTGGTGTGACGAACGGAAATGACACTTCTATTCAAAGCCAATACTGTAATCACACCGCAGTCACAACGATTTATGATGATCCCCCGGACATTACAAAAAGGGGTGGCACGGTTCTTGGTAGGGTGTACGATCACCACGGATCTGCAATGTGCTCCCATGCTGGCCACAAGCTTGGTAAGGGGTTCTTGTGGTGTGGCATTCCACTCCCCTACCGGTGCGGCTGACAACTTCTGGATGGTCGTCGTGAATGAGGACGTGCTGATGTACGTCTGCCCAATGCGTCCCGTACGTGCTCGGTGGGATTTAGTCTGGGAAACAGGCAGGATAGTCCATTCACAGGATATCCTCTCTTTGCAAGAGTTCCTCCATCTGCGTCGTTCGATGAGCTCATCCACTGTCATCCAAAAAATTGAGTCTTAGCCTAAAGCACCCCTGAAAAGAGGCTCATGAGGAAGGAGTACTGAGTCAGAATAACGTTGACTGGTGAGTATACCGTTTTCAAAGATTTGGTGGCCAGTACGTCCATGCAACGTTACGTCTCCCTACACCTGAACATCTGGACCACCAAAACGACCATGTTCGACAATACTGGACATATATTGTGATATGTGGGAACATGTAATTCACCGAGGAACATTGTCGAACGTGCTCGCTTTCACCATATTCATACGTAAGCAAGCGAGGAAGCGTAAAGCTAAAGAAGGCAGGTTCCTCCATGCCCCCCCCCCCCCTTCCCCGCCTCCCGTCCTCCAGGGGAATGACGCCGTGTATGCAGTCTACAGCTACACAGCAAAATCAGGTGAGGGGGCAACCAAGCAGACACTCTTCGCGTCAGGCACCTCGAGAATCCGTGAAGTCGCCCCCTAGATGACGGTCACATTGCTGTGGTCCATCGTAGTGACGTCAGTCGCTGCAGAGGTCGTTGACAGCTGGAGCTGTTTCTGCTTTCACTACGAGACCGCAGGTGTAAGATTATTCTGCCGATCGTGCGTAAATGGAGACGTGCTGCCACACGCAGCCAGTTCCTGTTGCATTTCGTCCAGCAACAGTTCCAGTCAACAGTTACCATCACCAAAGCAGAGCAACATTTGCTGCCGTAATAGCAAACTGCAATTTACGAGTGACTGACTGACAGTTAAATTCCGAGTGTCTAAGTGAAATTCAGATTCAAAGACTGAACTTAATAACTGTCTCAGCCAGCCAGCCAAACAGAAATCTATAGATTATATACAAAGAAGCACCAAAGAAACTGGTATAAGCATGAGTATTCGAATAAAGACATATATAAACAGGTAGAATAAGGCGCTGCGGTCGGCAACGCCTATAGAAGACAAGTGTCTAGAGCAGTTGTTAGATCGGTTACTGCTGCTACAATGGCAGGGTATCAAGATTTAAGTGAGTTTGAACATGATGTTACAGTGGCGCACGAGCGATGGGACACAGCATCTCCGAGGTAGCGATGAAGTGGGGATTTCCCCGTACGATCATTTCACGAGTGTACCGTGAATATCAGGGATCCGGTAAAACATCAAATCTCCGACATCGCTGCGGCTGGAAAAAAAATCCTGCAATAACGGGAAAAACGACGACTGAAGAGAATCGTTCAACGTGACAAAAATGCAACCCTTCCGGCAAATTGATGCAGATTTCAATGTTGGGTCTTCCTCAACTGTCATCTATATGGGCTTTCGGAGCCGAAGTCCCACTCGTGTAACCTTTTTGACTATGTGACACAAAGCTTTACGCCTCGCCTGGGCCCATCAACACTGAATCCATGGACCATGTACCTCAGCAGGGGACTGTTAAAGCTGGTGGAGGCTCTCTGATGGTGCGTGTGCAGCTGGAGTGATATGGTACTCCTGATATGTCTAGATGAGACTCTGATCGGACACATGTACCTAAGCATCCTGTCTGATCACCTGCATCCATTCATGTCCATTGTGCATTCCGACGGACTTGGGCAATTCTACTAGGACAATGCTACACCCCACACGCCCAGAAATGCTACAGAGTGACCCCAGGAACACTCCCCTGAGTTTAAACACTTCCACTGGCCGCCGAACTCCTTTGCAACGTGATTTTCCGAAGATATCTCCACCCTCTCGTACTCTTAGGGATTTATGGACAGCCTTGCAGGATCCATAGTGTCAATTCATTCCAGCACTACTTCAGACATTAGTCGAGTCCATGCCACGTGTTGCAGCCCTTCTGCGTGCTCGCGGGGGTCCTACACGATATTAGGCAGGTGTACCAGTTTATTTGGCTCTTCTGTGTAGCAGCTTTCAATGTGTTGGATTATCTAAGGTATAGGACTTGGACTACTCTAGTGCAGCACAGCTTGCAGCAATCAAAGCTGAGAATTCTGTATTTTAATGTTTATTACATGTTTCACATTGTGTTCCACATACTGACTGCTTTAGGGATAATACCCTGTGATCACATGAACTACAAGTGTGAAAGTCTGCTACCTCACACTGCAATGTTTATCTGTGGTTCTGGGTTAGCTTCCTGCTACCTTGGATGTTGGGCGCTAGATTTGCTTTAGTGACTGCTACATCACACAAACCTTCGTCATGAATCAGTTTATTTATTAGTGAAAACCATACCAAAATCCCTAAAATAGTGCCTGAGATTAGCCTTGGTACACAAACAAAACACAGTGAGTAACTTTAATTCATTATAATTTGACCAATTTGCACGATATATTACAAATTATGCATACAGACCTTTCTCATTAATCTTCTATTTATCTGTGAAAATTGTATCGAAATCCACAGGAAAACTCGACATTTATTTTAATTCACTGTACGTCAACCAATTTGCTCGAAATATTTATAAGTTATACGCACATACGTTCCTCATGATTCAGTCTGTCTGTTAGTGAAAAGCGTACCAAAATCCCTACAATCATCCCTTAGGCTAGCCTACACTTACATACAGAAAAACGTGACAGGAAACTTCAAATTCTAGTCAATATAACGGAACAGATATCGGAGTGTCTGACTAAAGTCCTAAAGTCCTCCCTTTGGTTACGTACAGTACTGTCATGTACTGTCATACGGGGCGCTCAAACATAATGCGTTATCTCGTAGAGAATTACCTCCTCCATGTCAACGGCTAAGGACTCCGAAAATCTCTGATATGCAAAATCCGACGAGCGTTTTTTCGCATGAGATCTTGGACTTATATATCAGGGCTCATCTTTACTTCTGCAAAGCATTTTACTCCCCCCCCCCCCAACGCTTGATAATGAAGTGCAATCACATGAAGAATCAAAAGAAATTGGTGTCTAGATGGAGGATTTTTTGGTAGCCAGAATGCGGCATATTAATTTAGACAGAGAGTCGTCCACCGATACAGTAGTAACCTAAGGTATGCGCCAGGGAAGTATGTCGCGACACTCGCTGTTCATATTACATATTAATGATCTGGCAGGTAATATTGAAATCTCAGACGTTTCGCTGTTGGTGCGGTTGTCCGGGATGAAATACTGCCTAGAATAAGCTGACCAGATTTTCAAAGTGGTGCAAAGATTGAAAACTTGCTGTAAACGTTCAGAAATGTAAAACTGTGCACTTCAGAAAACGCGAAAAGTAGTTTCATATCACTAGAAAGTCAATGTATAACAGCTTGATTCACTCAAAAAATACACATTCCTGATTGCAGTATTTGTTGGGATGCGAAATGAAATGCTCATATACGCTCAGTCATAGCTAAAAGCGCTGGCACACTTAGATTCATTGATAGGATACTGGGAAAATGCAATCTGTCCACAAGGAGATTGCTTACAGAATCTCTTGCGACCCTTCTAGAATATTCTTCAAGTATTTGTGACTAACAGGGGATACTGAATATGTACGGTAAAGGACAGTGCAAATGCGCACAGATTCGTTTAACCTTTCGGACAGCGTCATGGAGGTGCTGGAGAACCTGAAATTGGAAACTCTGTAAGATAGTTGACAACCACTTCGTGGAAACGTGCTTAAAAGTTTCAAGAATCAGCATAAATGAGGAATCTAGGATTATTATACATTCCTCTATGTGTCGCTCCCTCAGGGACCGCAAAGACAAAATTAGACTAATTACAGCAAGCGCACAGGCACTTAAGCGCTCACTCTTCTCAAACATACGTCAATGGAAGGGGAAGAAGACCTAATAAGTGATGCAACAAGGGTACCCTCCACCAGGCACTCACAGTGGTTTGCACAGTATACACATAGATGCAGAAAAGGATGTGGCAATCATTTGAAAAGACACCTAACGAATTTTGCACTGCGTGTTCGAATATATATCTTTTATAGAGAACCAGGTACATGGAAGTTTATATAGGTTTGTGGATTATTCCTGCAAAAGTTTCTTTATCGGACACTGTTATTACATTACTAATCAGAAGTTATAAATTTTTGGATCTATCAAAATGAATAGCAGATGTGGGGTCAGCTTATAAAGATTGGAAGACGAAAATAAAGTTGTATGTAGCTTGCATGTGTGTGTGTGTGTGTGTGTGTGTGTGTGTGTGTGTGTGTGTGTGTGTGAGTGTGTTTTACAGATCTCAGAAGAAGTAATCTGCTAAAAGTATTTTTAAAAGTATCTTCTCCTGATGCTGTTGTGGCTACTTGGACACACATCACCTGGAATTTTTTTGTTTTTATCAGCAATAAAATGCTTCATCGTGGTAAAAAATACTTAATTGTGTGCTGCCCCTCTGAAGATTTGAGTAAAGTACAGTGTTATCAAAACCCTGTGTAGATCAGGGGTATGCCAAAGTTCATAATGCTTGCAAAATATATAGCGCTCTAGCATTATTAACTTGTATTTTTTTGAGGTCTACAATGAGTTCTGTTTGTGACAAATTATCTGACAATTTACTAACTTTAAGATAAATGGATAAAAAGTAGCATGTTGAACAAGTATACTGGTTCAAGAAAGAGAACCCTTCATTAGATTAAAACAAATTGGTACCTGTGTCTCTGTAATTACAATAACACATTGTTATCTTTTTGTGAGACCAAAGTGACTATTCGTCAAAGAGAAAGTGGATTATCAATATCTGAAGCGCATCAAATAGCAACTAAAATGAAACAGATGCCTCACCGCATATGTGATATTCAAATAAGCTACGCAACATCGAGGCCGCCCTTTTGAAATTACCTCTCTCCCTTTTCAACCAGAGAGAATGGCTGCCCACGCAGAACTGGCGCGAAAGCTCCACCTAGGGGTCACTACAATGCCAGGGATCTAAATTTATAACAGACTCCCATAAAAAAAAAAAAAAAATCCGACCGCACTCAATTATAAATTGAAGATCATCTCATCTCTGGTGGTTGACATAGCCTGAAGGAATAGTTGAAGAGAATCATAGAACACTGTAAATTTAAATTGGGGCAGGGATAAACACAGATTTGTTACATGCTAGCCTGTGTAAGAGTATTTCTGCTGGTCTTTTCTGTTCAATGTTCACTTCGAAACCGACATCCTGAGGTTGGTAGAAGCGTAGACGAAGTGGGGTGTAGAGAAAAGAAAAGGAGGGAAATTAATAATTTGAGAAAAAACTGGGTTTCTGGTACTGCGTGTTAGTGCTAATTCATTTGAAAAATACTGTTTTCAGCTTGTATAATATGAGCCTCTCAGCGTTTTTAGTTCTATAGTATACCTGTAAAACTTTTTGTATTCTTCGTTTGCGTGTCTGCAAGATCGTACGGAATTATTATTAGGCCTATTACCAGTACTTAAAATGAGTTTTCCTGTATCTTTAGTAAATTTCTAAATAATTTGCTTATGCGGTTTAAAAATGTGTAAACATGATGCGTTTAATATGATTATAAACTAGCTAACTTTTAGTTTCCCTAATTTTTTTAAATTTTGCAAGTGTCAGTTGTAATTTTGATAAACGTCTTGGAACATAATCTGTTTAAGTGGAATATGACGGAGTATAATTAAACATGTCAGAGGTACAATAATTAAGTAAAAATAATTCCCATGATAGTATATGTACCGTTAAAGTTTTCATTAGAGAAGACTGTGATTCCCTGGAATATTTATCAACTCAAGAGTGAGGAAGAATATATATCTTTGGTTGCTCTTACGAAAGCATAGTTACTCAGAGTCCAAGATCTGATTTGTCTACGGAATGACGTTTCTGGTGAAACATGCGGGAAGTGCTTTTATGTAGTAAGTGAGATGTGTTGTTAAATTCCGAGTGGGCAGCAGATTTGAGTTTGAGAAACATTGGACGTGCCACCGTTGTTGCGACAGTCTGCGTATTAATTGAAAAAGACAATTCCATTTTACTCAAACGGTAAGTTTTTGTTTATGTTTACGTTTTGTATGTATGTGTGACGGTTAAACGATGTGTCAAGTTCAGGATGACAGCAGAAATGCTATTTGCTTAAACAGTGACCATTATTTTGTGTAAAGTTTTTAATAACCTGTCTTATAGCTTGTGAAGCGCACTAATTAATTAGATGGACACAAAGTTCTTTTAGGACGTAAAATTTTTTTATTAACTGTAGGTGAAAATAACGCACAAATGATGCCTAACATGTTGAACATTTAGGTGACATAATATTGTTTAAAGTCTTTGAAGGCTTGAGTAATAAAGTGTCCTCGCTGCACAATCTACGTGTGCATGGCCATACATGTGCTTGGAGGCGATTGAGCCTTTAGACAGGTAAGAAATGGATTTGTCATTTCATGTGAGCCATTGTTATTCAACACGCTTAGGAAAAGTGCTTCAAATTATATTCAAACTAAGACAAGCTACTATTTTGGTTTTGATCATTTGCTGGCCGTTCGCATACACTGGCATGTTTAACTCCGTTTAAATGAAAGTTGTTAAATAATTCATTAATACATCAATTCCACGCCCTGAGAATGTAAACGAATATCTTATACTGCAAAATTTGCGTCTTCTCGTGTATCGGCCGGCGGTTGCTTCTTGTAATGATGAATGTGTGAAAGGAGGCACTTTCCGTAAATATTCAGTCATAAGTAGATGTAAGAGTATTCATTACCGTACCTTTTCATTGCGTTTAATACAAAAACTGACAGCTATATTTTTTGCATTTTTTAAAATTAACTTAGCCTTCAAATTTAATTAAAAAATTCGTGCCAGATAGAAACTATTAGTGATGACTGGAATTCAAAAAGTGATAAAAATGTTATCAGACAAAATAGGCAGTCAGTAGCATTGTTTAATATTAATGTTCTATGTGGGTAAAGTACCCTGATGAAGGTAAACAGACCGGCAACCAGTTACGTAATCTTTAGTCCTTGGCTTTATCTTATCAGTCTGTAAGCAGCGGTAAGTTTAACTATGCAGGAAGGCTGTCATGGTCAGTCTTTCATTAGTGGTTGTGGAGTGTTGTGCTACAATGACACGAACAGATGCAATATGCTGTCCTATTCTGCAGCTGCTGTGGGACTCATTGGCAAACATGTGCGATGTGTGGCCAAACACGAAAGGGAGGCCAGCTGTTCGTACTGTAGGAGTGCCACCTCCGTCAGCACGCGTTGAGAACACTGAAACCTGGCAGCGCAGCAAGAAATTTACTGTGAGTCTATACTTCCTGTACTTGCTTTAGCGTGTTTATTCATATGAGAGGAGAACCATTGTAAAAGGGAAGCAAATTTTGAGTGACAGATAAGTTTGGAATATAAAATACGATACATATCTTGTGAAATTCAGAATACAGTAATACAATAACTGTAGTTTACTCCAAAGGTCATATTCTTTCATTACAATGTCACCCTTTGTCACCCATATTTGTAGTCAAGCAGTTTGCCTGGCTTTTGCAACACAAGTTTTACTGCGTACTGAAGTTTTTTTTTTTTTTTTTTTTTTTTTTTTTTTTTTTTTTTTTTTTTTGCAAAGGACTCTTCAAAACAATGGTTTTTATTTTCTTCCTCTTCAATGCAATTTTAGTCATGTGTTTCAGTATCTGATGACTTGCTGCTTATGACATTGTAGATGTTGAACTGCTTTTCATTGTAACACTGCATCTCATTCCTTTCATGTAGAAGGAAGCTTGGATTAGTTGTAAAGTTCCAGATTTTTCAAATAACTCAATGTATGCATTAGATAATATGTAATTTCCCATTGAAAAGTTATAGTAAGTGTGTTTCATGAAATATCAAAGATGAAGTAGGGTGACAGGTATCTTGCCACAATATTTCGGCTGACAGTCGTTCAGTCATCTTAAAGAGAGTATGGGATTCTGGATATGGATCGTAATATATGTAATAAACAACTTCAAAGTTTTCAATATACACACACATTTTGCTATAAAGACTGATACACATGAACACTCCATGAAGTACAAAGGCAAACTGAATTAAACATGGCTCATCAGAGCAGTTAATGTTCCAAAGATTGTAATTTGTGTTGTCTATGTGACCTATCGATGCCACAGAGCCCCCCTCCCCACAGTACGGATTACGGCCTACGAGCCCTGAGGGGTGGGGGGGGGGTCACGTGGGTGTCAGCGTTGGTGTGAGAGGTGCAAGGTGGCAGGCGCTAGACCGGAAGGTCCATCTCCGTTCGGTCGGTGTGCGAAGGCGTGGAGTGTGGTCACTGGTCCAACTCGTAATCCGAGGGAGGAGGCGGCGTGTGAGCATGCCTTCCCCGAATGCAGACTGAGCCGTCTGAAGGAATGAAAGCTCGGACGCATGTCGGGTTGCACTCTTGTGGGAGGGACAAGCTGTGCACTATCTTGACGTTGAGTTACTCAGTGAGGGTCAGGTCTGTGCTGTCTGTGAATAGAACAAGCTCACGATTATCTAACACCATAATCGACACGTCGTCGACGCGGTCAGGTGGTATGTTGCAGCACAAAACGAAGGATGGGGCATCCACGTCTCTAGTATCTGAAATGTCTTCAAAACCTGTAAATGGGTATGATGATGACATTCCTGAGGAACCCGCGAACTGCGTTGGTGAATCGTTGGATGGAGAAAATCCAACGCTAGGTTGAACGGACTCATTAGCGGGTTCGTCAAAAGAACATGTGCCCAGGCAGTCTGACTGGGTCGGCAGAGGGGTGTCGGAGTCTATGAAGGCACGCTTGAGCCTGTGTAGAGAAACAGTTTGCGGACGATCTTTTATAATAATGTCGAATGTCATCTCGTCCCTCTGGAGTACTTCGAAGGGGCCGAGGTAAGGGGGTTGTAGGGGTTGTCTGACAGTCGTCCCTGAGCATGACGTGTGAGCAAGAGCTGTGTGCGGGCGGCACGTGAGTTTCGAGTGGGGAATGTCTGACAGGCAGGTGTAGCCAGGTGTTTGTAAAGTATCCATGCATCCTTTCAATAAAGTCTGTGAAGGAGGGGGAATCCCCAGGATCTTGGGGGAGAATTAGTTCCCCAGGTAAAAATGGGTTTCCGCCGAAAACAAATTCGTAAATCGTCCCATGTAAATGTGGTTTAAATGTAGAACGTAGGCCCAGCAACACCCAAGGAAGTGCCTCGGATCAGAGACAGTCATTGCACCTGAGTGCAGTTTTAAGGGTGTGGTGCCATCATTCCACCAACCCGTTGCTTTGCGGGTGGTAGGCTGTCGTATGGATCTTTTTAATACCACAAAGATTACAGGGAATCGTAAAAAGTGCAGATTCGAACTGTCAACTCTGGACGGGCAGCCAAACCTAGTGATCCAAGAAGAAACGAATCCTTTGGCCACAGTTTCTGCTGTGATGTTGGGTAAGGAGATGGCTCTCCACCCAACGAGACATTTGGTCTATTGTGGACAGGATATACCTGTGGCCCTCCAACGGAGGCAGGTTTCCGATAAGGTCAATATGTACATGACGGAAACGTCCCTTGGGGATGTCAAACTTGATGAGTGGCGAAGAGGTGTGACGTCCTATTTTCTTTCGTTGACAGGAAATGCAGCTGCATGCCCATGTTTGACAGTCCCGTTTCACATCTTTCCACACAAAACGCTTGGGGACGAGGGTGGGTGAGATTATGCAAGGCGTCAAAAACCTGTTGACGCAGTGTGCACGGGAGCAAAGGCCGCAGAATGCCCGTAGAAGAGTCGCACCACACTTCGTCCGAAATGCCAGGGAACTTAGCCTTGGTAAACACGAGCGAAGACTGTGGGTCTGTGAGCAGAACCTGAGTGCCCTTGTCAGAAGCCCGTAGAGTGGCGAGGACAGATAAATTTATGATACTTGAAACTGCATTGATCCGTGATGTAGTGTACGTCCGTAGTAAACTGAGAGACCAAGTCGAAGTGGCGGAAACGTCGGGGGGAGGATCCTCTGGCAGGTGTTCAGAAGGCGTCCGCCAGCGGTTTGTGATCAGTAAGAATGAAGAAAGGACGGCCCTCCATGTCGGTGGGGAAATGTTTGATGGCCTCGTACACCACTAGAAGCTCTCTATCAAAAGCGGGATATTTCTTCTGTGCTGTAGACAGTTTTTTGGAGAAGAAGTGAGATGGTGAAACTGTGTCGCCTTTGCTCTGCTGTAATACTGTCCCGACCGCGATGTCATTGGCGTCTGCAGTGATGAACAAATCGGCAGATGGATGAGGGTGGGCGAGTACGACTGTGTGAGCTAAAGCTGTTTTAAGAGCCCTGAAGCCTCTAGCGTGGGTTCGGTCCAGCAGACTGGTTTAATGCCCGAAGTTTGTTTGCCGGAGAGCAAGTCCATCAGCGGTGCCTGTATGGCAACTGCTGAAGGTAGATGACGGTGCTAGTAATTTACAGTACCTAGGAAATGTCTTAGTTCTTTGTACGTAGCTGCGGGTGGCAATGTCTTGATAGCCTGCACACGGGATTTGGGAGGCTGTAATCCGTCTGTGGAGACAGTGTAACCCATAAATCTCACAGAAGACTAACGCGGTTGGAATTTTTCTTTGTTGGCCTCAACACTGTTGGATGCCAACGTTTGGAGGACCTGGGATAAATGATCTTCAGTTGATTTGCTGAAAATGAGTATGTCATCCAGGTATGCGAAGAAGAACTTGAATCGTCGTAAGAGTCAATGAAACATTCCCATGTTTCTGCTGCATTCTTTAAATCGAATGGCATGAAGTTGTACTGGAACAAACCGAGTGGTCTGATGATCGCAGTCTTTGGAATGTCTTCCGGCACTATGGGAATCTGGTGATAAGCATGTTTGCAGTCAATCACACTGAAGATTGTGGCGCTTGATAACATGTGAGTGAAATCGTTTGTGTTTGGCACGGGGTAATTTTCCATGACAGTGCGAGCATTTAAACGTCTGTAATCACCACACATTCGAAAAGAACCATCATTTTTGGTGCCGAGGTGAATTGGTGAAGACCAATTGTTGTCTGATAGCTGTAGGATGCCTGCCTCCAGAAGTTCATTAATTTGCTGCTGGGCTACGCGCCACTTAATGGGGTTGAGGCGTCTAACCTTGTGTCTAATAAGCAGTGGTAATTATCTTGTGTGTCGTTCCGTCAGTGACAGAAGAGACTGAGAACTGCACACGAGGCTGAGTAACGTTCTGACATTGAGTTTTGGGACGAGTGGGGCGTGATGAGGCATAGCCGTTAGCACGAGTGGGAAAAGGCAGCAAGAAAGTCACATGCCTATTACGCAAGTGCGGCATGCACTTGTTTGTAGAGGTCGACTGCACGCACAGCATGGAGCAGAGGGGGGCACGCAGCGACTGTCTGTTGTTAACTTTACCTTGCGTAACCAGCACAGGCGAGAGAGGTGCTGACGTCGCGTCAGGGACAGCGATGGCCGCCGAGTTGCTTGGCTGGCACATGGGAGAGGGGGAATGTTTATTAACAAGTGGCGTGGCTGGCTGCATAGTGGGCTTGGTCGTGCTGCGGGAGCGAGACACTGTTTGAAACATGATGCACTGCACGTAGTTGGCGCTTGGGTGGTGCGGAGGTCACTGAACGCGAATCGTCACACGCAATGAATGTTTTTGAACCAACCTGATGAGTGTTCGAACTGATGCTTGGCGATGAAGTTCAATCCGGTGAAGGAACTGCGGATTGCAGTTTCAACAACGAGATGCAGGCCGCAGCAAGCTCATTGTTAAGTGTGAGCAATGCGTCGTTTCTGCTCGTCATTCTGCCGGCGGAGGTGCACCGCTGAGTCGTATTCTGAAAGTAGGTTAGTGACGCAGGTCACAAGCTTCCCCGCGAGGGCGGAACACTCGCGAACTAAATCCCATATTGCGGCGGAAACGGAATGAGGAGAATGGGTGCCAGAGCACGGTAGCTGGGGTAGAATGGAGTGGAGGTGGCCTGCGGTCCCCCTGCACAAGAATTAATGTTGGGATCGGGCATCACCGGAGCAGAAATGTTACTAGCACACACGTTCGCAACAATGGCTGGTTGTAATGTCTCTGAAGACACAATGCGGCAGGCACGGTCGGTACCATGGGAGTGAACAGGTGAGCGGCGCGTAATGAGGGCCTGTAAACTGGTCTGGAAATTGCAGGACTAGCAGTGACATTGTCCATCTCGGAAATGACGTCGAAGGCCAGCCCGGCAGCAGCAGACGGTACTGCTGAAGGAGTGAGCAGTTGTATGGTGGTCGGAATCGAGGCCTCCTGGGGGGGGGGGGGGGGGGGGTGTTGGCTTGGAGCGTAAAGTGCAACAATGAGAGTTTTCTGCACACAATGGCCTCGCATCCTTCATGGTAGGACCATAAAACACTGGTGAAACCTGTTGGCAGTCATACTGTCGTAGTACAATGTTGCTGGTTGAAGAGGCTACATTGAGTGCACTTGGACCCACGTGGTCGTAAAACTGGGCCGCCGATCCGGTGGTTTGTTCTGGCGAACTGGATGCATAAAAAATGTCTGTTCCTGATTTGTGACGAAGGCGAGGCTAGTGTAGCTTGGTAATAGTTGACAGCGTGTGCATTTTGCAGAAATGGCGGTGTTGCACATGGCACTACTATAACCGACGTCGTGGTGCGTAGAGGATCAAAGCACGTGTGTGAATTTCTGTCCCTTTTAACTTCGTATGAGTGATCGATCGTCACACTATTTAGTAAATCATCCACTTCACTTTTCACTTGTTGTTGTGCATAATCCAGCGAAACAAAGCCTGAGTCCATTGTTTGAGGTAACTGTGTAACACTCGGTCGTTGTAGAGTTGCTAAAGTAGAGGTTATCCTCATCGAAGATCATAGATCATTGTCCGTTAGCTGCGAAGTAACAGACGGCGGAGGGTTGTGTTGGCCTGGTCATAAGAGCTGGGCCTCCAAATCTTCGTAAAGAAAGTTCGGTGATGTAGCCATGGCGTCGAATGTGATACCTGTTGATTCTATACGACCGGCGCAGATGTCATGGAAGACGTAGAACTTTTTGTCCAGGGTCACCAATATGGGATTCTGGATACGGATCGTAATATACGGTTACCAAGTTTTCTATGTACACATATATTTTACCATAAAGACTGATACACATGAACACTTCATGAAGTACAAAGGCAGACTGAATCAAACATGGGGGCTCGTCAGAGCAGTTAATGTTCCAAAGATTGTAATTTGTGTGGTGAATGTGACCTATTGACGCCACAAGAGTTTACCGATGGAGGATGCTGATTTTGTTTTGTCTTATTCTGTCAAACCCATGTTACTTACAGTTAGGTGTGACTTTCCTTGTCATCCTATTGGCTCAAACTCATTCCGTGTGTTTGCAAAATAGGTGAATGTATCTATAACCTAACAATGTAGAATTTATCAATTGTATGACAAATACTATTCTCAAGAATAATTAAGAGTGAACAGCCCAGCTAAATTTTCACTACCTTATTCATCTTGTTGCTGACAATTCAGTGTAGCCGGTGTTGCACATCTTCCTCAGATATCTCGTGAATTCTTTTTTAAATGAACATATGTTGAACTACTGTTTCCAATTTAAATGATGATTACCCTTTCTGATTAAATTCTCAGCAAATACAGTATTCATTTGTATTCTTCACAATACATTTCTGCAGCCATAACCAAATCTTCAAGCTGGGTACTAGCCCTCCTCTATGCTCGTCGAAGAAGACGTGACCATCAAAGATGGTGTGAACACCATAGTTGTAATAAACAGTTACATGTTATTGAACAATGGAAAGCCCAGTTTGGAATATCAAAGAATATTATAAAAAGAATAGATTGCTACTCACTGTAAAGGTGTCATGTGTTGAGTGACAGGCACAATGAGAAGACTGTTACACAGTGAGGTTTCAGCCAAAACCTTCTTCTGAAAGGAAAACACCCCACACATTCCCATCAGCAAGCACATCTCATGGACTCGTGACCGCCATCTCTGTCTGCTCCAGACAGAAAGCAACTCCCCCCTACAGTTCTGGGAATAGGCCCGAGGTATTCATGCCTGTTGTAAGATATGACTAAAAGGTGTCTAACACTTTTTGGCGCGCTCAGGTCCCGTTCTGTGGTTTGACCTGCCACTTTCAAAATTCTACAGAAGTGCGGGTCATATGGGAAAGGATGCCTTATGTGGCGCACGAGTGCCCTTAGATTCATTCTGAATCTCTTGTCATGGCTTTTCATCTCCACCTGCGATTCAACTGTTTGGGCAAAGACACTTTCCGGGCTATGTCATCTTCTTCCGTTGTCTCCTGTCCTCTTTCACCCCCATGACAGTATAGGATTTCTCTGCACCCAATACTCAGCACGGTAGCCAGTCCGTTGTGGTGGGGCCGTCATATACCCATTTCGTGGTAGCCCCCTGACAACACAGGGATCACACTGCTGATGCCTGAGCTGTAAACTCCCCATGTATGTCAAGGAGTAGATGCCTGTCTTCCTGGGGCATCAGGACTCCTGGCAACGGCCATCATGCCAGTTGCCTTTGCTGTAGCTGGGTGGTGCCCGTGGGGAGAGCCCCTGATCAGAGTGTGTGGCATCAGGGCGGATGATCCGCAATGAAGCGGACTAAGTCATATCTTGCTGGTGATTGTACGGCACCAGCAGTCTCTAAAAAGGGCAAGATAGAATACAATGCTGACAGGTATGACCCCAAATCGTTTCCCTCCCTCGCTACACCGTGGGAGGAACATAGATCTACAGAATGGAGAGAGTCATATTCGCCTCGGTTTTTAGTCTGTAGCAAAACCGATGGGGACTCTTTTCCACCTACGAAGCCTCAGTCTTTTGTTGAACACCTTGAGGATAAGTTTGGAGAAGTGACAGCACTGTCGAAGACGCAAAATGGCACAGTCTTGATTCAGACAGCATCCCCAGCCCGATCCTGAGCATTACTCGCCTGTGACAAGCTGGGTGATATTCCTGTTTCCGTCACTCCCCATAAAGGCCTCAACATGGTCCAGGGGATAATTTTCCATCGTGACCTCCTCTTGCAGTCTGACGACGAGCTCCACGCCAGTTTAGAACAACAGGGTGTGCATTTCATCTGGAATGTTTACAGGGGACCCAAAGACAACAGGGTTGCTACCGGTGCCTTCATCTTGGCCTTTGAGGGTGATTCATTGCCTGAAAAGGTCAAGGTGATTGTTTACTGCTGTGACATTAAACCATACGTCCCTCCCCCTATGCGGTGCTTTAAGGGCTGGAAGTATGGGCACGTCTTCCCACTGCACTTCCAGTGTCACATGTCAAGACTGTGGATGTCCACTGCCCCCAAGATACTTTGTGTGCGCCACCTCCCACTTGCATCTCAACCGTGGAGAGCACCACTCCCCCTGCTCACCAGACTGCCCAGTACTCCAAAAGGAGCGGAAAGTCATGGAGTACAAGACCCTGGACTGGTTGACTTACACAGAGGCTAAACGTAAATTTGAAAGATTACAGATTACACCCCATTTGGTTGATGTTGACATACGCTGCAGCTACATCAACATCGCCGTCCCAAGTGCCAGGGGTCCCTCGCTCTGTGCCACGGACAGTGGGCCCTCCAGGCCACCAGAATACATCCACCCCCTTGGTGGTCGGGGGCAAATCTTCCTCCTTTGCTCCCAAAGCACCTACTTTAGGAGCAAGCCCCCCTCCCTCCCCCCAAATGCAGGGGACATTGGTCCCCTCCCCCCTGCTGGAGAAGCAACAGCCTCCTCCGCATCATCTCGTGCGGAAGGTCCCCCTTGGGGCCCTCTCTCCCAAGGTCTCCGCTAATGCCACGGCGGACACATGCCAGTGGTTCAAGGAGCCAAAAGCTGCTGGACGGAGAGCTTCATGGTCTTTCTCCGTGCCTGAAACTGCTTCGGAGAAATCTTCCCAGCAAGCCCCTTAAGAGAAGTAGTAGTCTGCTAAGAAACAGGACCCTCTGGTGGCCCCGTCACCACCACTCCCCATCAATTCTGCATCTGAGGATGCAGTGGAGATGTTAGCATCCCTGTGGACCTGGATCTCACTGATGCCTCATCCACCATAGAAATGGCTACAAATACTCAGTTGGAGGCAGCAGGTGACCCTGAGGCATAACCTGCCTCCTTGCACACTTCATGCCTTCCCAGCCTCATGATAACATCATCCTCCAGTGGAATTGCTGCGCTTTTTTCCACCACCTGGCTGAGCTACGTCAACTGCTAAGCTTTACACCTGTTCTGCATTGCCCTCCAGGAAACCTGGTTCCCCGCAGTGCTGACCCCTGCCGTCTGTGGCTATAAGGGATGTTACAGAAACTGTAGCAACTATAATAGAGTGTCGAGTGGAGTTTGTGTCCATGTCCTGAACTCGGTATGTAGTGAACCTGTGCCCCTTCAAACCCCTCTTGGAGCTGTGGCTGTCAGGATACGAACGATGCAGGAAATATCTGTCTGCAACGTATATCTTCCTCAAGATGGTGCAGTACCCCTGAACGCATTGGCTGCATTGATTGATCAACTCCCAAAACATTTCCTACTTCAGGAGATTTTAACGTTCATAACCCCTTGTGGGGTGGCACAGTTTTTACTGGCTGAGGCAGAGATGTCGAAAATTTACTCTCACAGCTCAACCTCTGCCTCTTACATACTGGGGCCGCCACACATTTCAATGTGGCACATGGCACATATTCTGGCCATTGATCTCTCGGTTTGCAGTCCTGGCCTTCTCCCATATTTCCACTGGAGAGCACATGACAAACTGTGTGGTAGTGACCACCTCCCCATCTTCCTGTCACTGTCCCGGCGTCAGGCCCACAGATTCCTACCCAGATGGGCTTTATACCAGGCAGACTGGGAAGTCTTCACCTTTGCTGTCACTGTTCAATCTCCCCCACACAGTAACATCGATGTGGTGGTTGAGCAGGTAACTACAACGATCGTTTCTGCAGCAGAAAACGCAATCCTTCGTCCTTTATGGTGCTCCCGGCGAAAGACAATCCCTTGGTGGTCGCCACAGGTTGCTGAGGCAATTAAGGAGTGTTGGTGTGCTCTACAGCGGCATATAGCCTTTAAACAGCTCTGTGCCCGTGTTTGCCAGCTTATCAAAAGGTGGAAACAGGAGTGTTGGAAGAGTACGTATCGACCATTGGGTGCCACACGTCACCTTCCCAAGTCTGGACAAAGCTCAAACGAGTTTTCGGGTACGAGACCCCAACAGTGTTCCTGGTGTTAACATAAAAGGTGTGATATCTACCGCCGAAAACGCGATTGCCAGGCACTTTGCTGAGCACTATGCTCGCGCCTCTGCGTCAGAGAATTACCCCCAGCCTTTCGCACTCTCAAACGGCGGATGGTAAGGAAAGTCCTCTCTTTCACTACATGCCACAGTGGACCCTATAACGCTCCATTTACAGAGTGGAAGCTCCTCAGTGCCCTTGTACATTGCCCCGGCACGGCTCCTGGGCCTAGTCGGATCCACAGTCAGATGATTAAACATCTCTCGTCTGACTACAAATGAAATCTCCTCATGATCTTCAGCCGGATCTGGTGAGATGGAGTCTTTCTGTCGCACTGGTGGGAGAGCACCATCATACCAATGCTCAAACCTGGCAAAAACCCGCTTGATGTGGGTAGCTATTGGCCCATCAGCCTCACCAACGTTGTTTGTAAGCTGCTGGAACATATGGTGTGTCGGCAGTTGGGTTGGGTCCTGGAGTCACGTGGCATACTGGCTCCGTCCCAGGGTGGCTTCTGCAAGGGTCGCTCTATCATTGATAATCTTGTGTCCCTCGAGTCTGCCATCTGAACATCCTTTCCCAGACACCAACACCTTGTTGCCGTCTTTTTTTTATTTACAAAAAGCATATGACACCACCTGGAGACATCATATCATTGGCAGGTTATATGAGTGGGGTATCTGAGGCCCGCTCCAGATTTTTATCCATAATTTCCTGTCATTTGGTACTTTCCATGTCCAAGTTGCTGCCTCCAATAGTTCCCCCCATATCCAGGAGAATGGGGTCCCACAGGGCTCTGTATTGACTGTATCTCTATTTTTAGTGGTCATTAATGGTCAAGCAGCAGCTGGAGGGCTGTCCGTTTCACCCTCTGTGTATGCAGATGACTTCTGCATTTTGTACTGCTCCACCAGTTCAGGAGTTGCTGAGCGGCGCATCCAGGGAGCCATTAACAAGGCGCAATCAGGGGCTCTAGCCTACGGCTTTCAGTTTTTGGCCACAAAGTCGTGTGTAATGCATTTCTGTCGGCGTTGTACCATTCATCCGGTACCAGAACTTTGCCTTACTGACGATTCCCTCACTGTAGTGGAGACGTATTGATTTTTAGGACTGGTTTTCGATGCCTGATTGACTTGGCTTTCTCACCTTTGTCAGCTTAAGCGGAAGTGCTGGAAGCACCTCATCAGTGCCCTCCGCTGCCTGGGCAACACCAACTAGGGTGCAGATCCCTCTACGCTGCTGCTGCTGCTGCTATACAGAGCCCTTGTTCAATCCCGCCTTGACTATGGGAGTCTGGTTTATGGTTCGACAGTGTCCTCAGCGTAGCGTTTACTTGACCCATTGCACCACTGTGGTGTTCAACTAGCAACGGGAGCTTGTAGGATGAGTCCGGTGACCAGTGTCCTTGCGGAGGTTGGAGTCTCTCCATTGCAGGTCAGGCGTGCACAACTGCTCGCCAGTTACATTGCACAAGCTTGTAGTTCTCCTGCGCATCTGAATCATTGTCTCCTTTTCCCACCTACGGCAGTTCATTTCCCGCATCAGCAGGCCAGGTCAGGGCTTACAATTGCAGTTCACATCCGATCCCTTCTGTCTGAACTGGAGTCCTTGCCTTTGCCGCCTATACTCGAGGTCAAATTGCTTACACCTGGACCTTTCACATGGCTCAAAGGATTCAGTTCATCCCGCGGCTCTCCACTGTCACTTCATCTCGATTCTTGACATATACTGAGGCCATGAAGTGATTTACAATGACGGTTCAATGGCTGATGGTCAAGTCGGCTTCTCATGTGTCTGTGGAGAACATATTGAACAGCATTCCTTGCCCGATGGCTGCAGTGTTTTCACTGCAGAGCTGATGGCTATATCTCGTGCTCTTGAGCACATCCGTTCATGCCATGGGGAGTCGTTTCTTCTGTGTACTGACTCCCTGAGCAGCCTACAAGCTATCGACCAGTGCTACCCTCGTCACATTTTGGTAGCGTCCATCCAGGAGTCCATCCAGGAGTCCATCCAGGAGTCCATCCAGGAGTCCATCCAGGAGTCCATCCAGGAGTCCATCCAGGAGTCCATCCAGGAGTCCATCCAGGAGTCCATCCAGGAGTCCATCCAGGAGTCCATCCAGGAGTCCATCCAGGAGTCCATCCAGGAGTCCATCCAGGAGTCCATCCAGGAGTCCATCCAGGAGTCCATCCAGGAGTCCATCCAGGAGTCCATCCAGGAGTCCATCCAGGAGTCCATCCAGGAGTCCATCCAGGAGTCCATCCAGGAGTCCATCCAGGAGTCCATCCAGGAGTCCATCCAGGAGTCCATCCAGGAGTCCATCCAGGAGTCCATCCAGGAGTCCATCCAGGAGTCCATCCAGGAGTCCATCCAGGAGTCCATCCAGGAGTCCATCCAGGAGTCCATCCAGGAGTCCATCCAGGAGTCCATCCAGGAGTCCATCCAGGAGTCCATCCAGGAGTCCATCCAGGAGTCCATCCAGGAGTCCATCCAGGAGTCCATCCAGGAGTCCATCCAGGAGTCCATCCAGGAGTCCATCCAGGAGTCCATCCAGGAGTCCATCCAGGAGTCCATCCAGGAGTCCATCCAGGAGTCCATCCAGGAGTCCATCCATGCCATGGAGCAGTCCGGTCGTTCAGTGGTGTTTGTGTGGACCCCAGGACATGTCGGAATCCAAGGCAACGAACTTGCTGACAGATTGGCCGAACAGGCTACACGGAAACCGCTTATGGAGATCGGCATTCCAATAACTGACCTGCGTTTGTTTTTACATCACCAGGTTTTGCTTTGGGAGACGGAATGGCATAATCTCAGTACACACAACAAACTGCGCGCCATTAAGGAGACTACAAATGTGTGGCAGTCCTCTCACAGGGACTCTGTGGTTCTCTGCCGGCTCCACATTGGCCATGCTTGGGTGACCCACATCTACCTCCTGTGCCATGAAGACCCGCCTCAGTGTCGATGTGGTGCCCGGTTGACAGTGGCCCATATTCTGGTGCACTGAGCCGAGATCTTTGCCTTGTATCGGATCATGGCGTACATCTGGCAACACAGCCTTTTCAATTGTGTCCTCTGCTCAGACTCACTCATCGCCCTTCAAAGCCTACTTGCACTGTACACTGCGCATCCGTTAGTGCAGCAGGTTCAGGAAAAGTGTCTCTTGCTCACTCGTGTGATGTTTCTGTGGGTTCCTGGTCACGTCGGTCTGCCAGGAAAGGAAGCTGCTGCCAGGGCTGCAGTCCTCGTACCTCAGTACCTATAATCTCTCTGATGATCTCCGTGTTGCCGTCTGTCAGGAGGTGGTGTCCCTTTGGCATTGCCAGTGGTCCTTCCTTCACAGGAATAAGCTCTGGCTTATTAGGCCTCTCCCAGCAGCTTGGACGACCTCATCTCCCGCCAGGAGGAGGTCATTTTAACTCTGCTGCATATTGGACACTGCCTTTTTAGCCATCGTCATTTGATAAGTTGTGCTACCCCACCACTTTGTATACTTTGCGACTAAATTTTAACTGTTCACCACTTCTTGATGGAATGCCCATTTTTTAACTGTTTATGTTCCCGCTTGGGTTTGCCGTCCGATTTATCGGCCGTTTTAGCAAATGACACGCTGGCTGTCGACCGTGTTTTACTTTTTATCTGCCAACGTAATATGGTGAAGGCAATTTAATTTTTAGTTTTGGATCTCCATTTCTGTATGGTGTCATTTTTAACCCTTTTTCCATGTGCCTGTTTTTAGCTGTCTTCTATTAAGTCAGTTGGGACTGATGTTAACTCCTCTCTGTCTTCATGTTTCATTGTTTTGACTTGGGCGCATATGACCTCACTTGTTTTTTGCACCCTAAAGCAAAACAAAACCAAACCTTCCATGCTGATGTATATACTCATGCTATTCTTTTTTCCCCTTCCTTGGGGAACATGTCTGGGATGTTGTTGGAAATGTGTTCTGCATATTTAGTCGGCGATATCAGAATAGTCTCTACACTGTCTTTGGTTCCTTCTTTCTTTTTTCATTCCCTTTCTCCTATCATTCATCTGCTTCGGCATTTGAGGTTCCTCTTTTTCTTCTGTCTCCTCTTGCGCCAGCCCAGGCACCTGATGTGTAGCAGGTGACTGGGTAACGAGTAATTACCTGCCTCAGCTTGACAAGTTGGGTTTGCACGTACCCCCCCCCCCCCCTCCCCCTCACGGTAAAGGCGAGGCCTACTATTGCTTGAGCTGCTACCTTCCCAAATTGCCGATTGGTCCCTCTGTCAGGTTTTCGGGAGGTCTATGAGGGGAGGCCCCCCAGTTGGAAGGAACTCACCATCGGAGATGCTGACAGTCGTGGGGAATTTTCTTGCAATAAGCCAATCATCATTTTCAATGTTAATGTCGACCAAAAGTAAAAACAATGAGGCCGACAATTCAAAGGCCCTCCCAGCTGCACCATGGTTCCTGGTGGTTTCACATACTGAAGACTTTCAGTCCTTTGTTACAGTAAATCCATTTATTGTCCAGAAAGGTGTTGATGCAATTGCTGGCCCTGTGAAATCCTGCTCTCGTTTACAAAATGGCACTTTGCTTTTGGAGACTACTTCTGAGGGACCGATGACCGTAGAAGTCTGGTCCCTTTACTCCCACAACCCAACCCCAACTACTTCTGATTCTCAAGCACAACTGCTTGCAGCTTTGTTCCTCCACGGCTATCTTGTTCGCATTGAGGCCCATCGAATGCTGAATTCTTCTCGTGATGTTATTTACACTAGGCTGCTTGATGGTCTGACTGAGGCAGAAATCCAAACATACCTCTCTGATCATGGTGTCATTGCAGTCCATTGAGTGATGAAGAAGGTAGATGCATCCTTAGTGCCCACACCACTCTTTTTGTCACTTTTGAGAGTGTTTTGCTTCTGTCCAAGATAAAATCAGGCCATGAAGTTATCACAGTGTGACTGTACATTTCGAACCCGATATGTTGTTACCATTGTCATCGTTACAACCACACTCTAATGTCCTGTCGGCATCCAGCAAAATGTGTAACCTGTGGTGTAGGGATGCTCATGAGGACCAATGTCTGCCTCTTTCTCACCACTGTATCAACTGCAACGGCGACCATGCCACCTATTCCCAAGATTGTCCCACATATCACGACAAGCGTGCTGTGCAGGAGATACCTGTTAAGGAAAAAGTGCCTTACCCAGTTGCTCGCAAGTTGTTAGCTAATCAAAAACCTTGCATTGTATCATCTGGCACCTACAGTACCGTTCTTGCTACATCTCGGTCCACGAAGAACATGACCATGCAGACATGCAACAACAAATTTAGCGCCACAATTATGAAATCGCCCAGCATCATGGGAACGTTCCCGTCTCCTACTCCAGTTGTGCAACAAGCCACCAAACTTTCGCCTCATTGGCCACCTGCTACACAACCGGCAGGCTGGAAAGGACAGAAGGAATCCTCCCATGAAAACTTCCTGTGTCCCTCCAGCCTACAAACATCTCGGTCTTCTTCAGCAAATCTGCCAACCAGAAAGGCTCCAGTAAATCAAACAAAAGAAAATGGTCTTCTCCGTTGCTGACTGGGAGTTCCTCTCTGACGGTGTCTTCATGTGATACCCTCACCCGGTCGACCTCTGTGTCCCTGTTGCGCACTACCAACTGTTTTTCTGCACTGTAATCCGCAGATAGACAGAACGAGAATGCCAACACCTCTGTAGACCTTGTGGAGCAGGATCCTCCAGCATCTGTGCCTGTAGTAGTGAGTCTTTTAAGGCTGACACTTGGCAGCCACCGAGGTGACACCCCTTCATGTTTCCTCGTCATAACTCTCCTCCAATGGAATGTTTGCAGCCTTCAGTTCAACAAAGAGGACTTATGGCTGCTCTTAGATTGCTGGGTCCCCTTGTACTCTGCCTCCAGGAAACAAAATTGCATCCTCACGACCGCTTTGAGTTTACTCATTTCTCCATGGTCTGCTATGACCTTCCCCCTGAGGACAGCATTTCCGCTATAGGGGAGTAATGCTGCTCATCCGGGTTGATCATCACAGTCAACCCCTCTCCTTGACTACCCAGCTCCAAGCTACTGCATTTCACATTTTCCTTCCTCACTTGACCTTAGGCCTTTGTACTGTTCACACCCCTCCGTCTTTTGATGTCACCAGGGCAGACTTCCTCAAGCTTACTGGGCAATTACTTCATCCCTTTCTGCTGCTCGGCGACTTGAATGCACACCATCCCCTTTGGGATTCTCCAAGAACCTTTCCAAGAGGTGCCCTGTTGGCTGACCTTCTCAATCAAATTAACCTCATTTGCCTTAACAAGGGAGCACACACGCTCCTTTCAGACTCCAAGCACACCTATTCCCATTTGAACCTATCCTTCTGCATTGCCCAGCTTGCCCATCGTTTAGAGTGGTCTGTTCTCTCTGCACTGCTGCCTCTGTATCACAGGGTCCTGGGTTCGATCCCCGGCCGGATTGGGGATTTTCTCTGCCCGGGGACTGGGTGTTTGTGTTGTCCTCATCATTTCATCATCGTCATTATCTGTGAGAGTGACTAGATTGGACTGTGACAAGAAAATGGACTGTGTAAACTTTGGGACTTTGTACGGGTACTGATGACTGCGCAGTTGAGTGCACCACAAACCAAACATCACACATCATCATCTCTCTGACACACACTTAAGCAACCATTTCCCATGTGCTGTCTGTTTGTTGACTCCCTCCCCAGCTCCGTGTGCACTCAAGTGGCAACTTTCTGAGGCCAGCTGGAGGCTTTACTCCTGTCTGGCGACCTTCGATGAACATTTTCCAAGTTGTGATGACTGGGTAGAATATCTTACAGATGTTATACTTACTGCAACAGAATGTTGGTGGCAAACTGCATTCATTATGCAAGGTGTGTTCCATAAGTAATAGGACTAAATTCATAAAAAATCATTTATTAAATACACTCCTGGAAATTGAAATAAGAACACCGTGGATTCATTGTCCCAGGAAGGGGAAACTTTATTGACACATTCCTGGGGTCAGATACATCACATGATCACACTGACAGAACCACAGGCACATAGACACAGGCAACAGAGCATGCACAATGTCGGCACTAGTACAGTGTATATCCACCTTTCGCAGCAATGCAGGCTGCTATTCTCCCATGGAGACGATCGTAGAGATGCTGGATGTAGTCCTGTGGAACGGCTTGCCATGCCATTTCCACCTGGCGCCTCAGTTGGACCAGCGTTCGTGCTGGACGTGCAGACCGCGTGAGACGACGCTTCATCCAGTCCCAAACATGCTCAATGGGGGACAGATCCGGAGATCTTGCTGGCCAGGGTAGTTGACTTACACCTTCTAGAGCACGTTGGGTGGCACGGGATACATGCGGACGTGCATTGTCCTGTTGGAACAGCAAGTTCCCTTGCCGGTCAAGGAATGGTAGAACGATGGGTTCAATGACGGTTTGGATGTACCGTGCACTATTCAGTGTCCCCTCGACGATCACCAGTGGTGTACGGCCAGTGTAGGAGATCGCTCCCCACACCAGGATGCCGGGTGTTGGCCCTGTGTGCCTCGGTCGTATACAGTCCTGATTGTGGCGCTCACTTGCACGGCGCCAAACACGCATACGACCATCATTGGCACCAAGGCAGAAGCGACTCTCATCGCTGAAGACGACACGTCTCCATTCGTCCCTCCATTCACGCCTGTCGCGACACCACTGGAGGCGGGCTGCACGATGTTGGGGCGTGAGCGGAAGACGGCCTAACGGTGTGCGGGACCGTACCCAGCTTCATGGAGACGGTTGCGAATGGTCCTCGCCGATACCCCAGGAGCAACAGTGTCCCTAATTTGCTGGGAAGTGGCGGTGCGGTCCCCTACGGCACTGCGTAGGATCCTACAGTCTTGGCGTGCATCCGTGCGTCGCTGCGGTCCGGTCCCAGGTCGACGGGCACGTGCACCTTCCGCCGACCACTGGCGACAACATCGATGTACTGTGGAGACCTCACGCCCCACGTGTTGAGCAATTCGGCGGTACGTCCACCCGGCCTCCCGCATGCCCACTATACGCCCTCGCTCAAAGTCCGTCAACTGCACATACGGTTCACGTCAACGCTGTCGCGGCATGCTACCAGTGTTAAAGACTGCGATGGAGCTCCGTATGCCACGGCAAACTGGCTGACACTGATGGCGGCGGTGCACAAATGCTGCGCAGCTAGCGCCATTCGACGGCCAACACCGCGGTTCCTGGTGTGTCCGCTGTGCCGTGTGTGTGATCATTGCTTGTACAGCCCTCTCGCAGTGTCCGGAGCAAGTATGGTGGGTCTGACACACCGGTGTCAATGTGTTCTTTTTTCCATTTCCAGGGGTGTATATTCGTACAAATAATCAAAACTGTTCAAAATAGCACCCTCTTGCGTCGATACACTTCTGTAGGTGGTGTTTCCATGCCTGGAAGGAATCCTGGAATGCCTTTTCTGGAATACCCTTTAGAGCTGATGTAATATGTGCCTGGATGCTTTCAGTCATGTCCCAATGTTTTCCTTTCATGACTCCTTTTAACCGAGGAAAGAAAAAAAAAATCACGGGGAGGCTGGCGAACCAATGGGGTCTTGGTCCTGGCCAGGAAGTCATTGACAATGAGGGCGCTGTGACTCGGCGCATTGTCATGGTAAACTTCCCACATGTCCTTGATGTCGCTTCGGCAGCGCAAGACCCCCCTTCTCAGTCTTTTGAGCACTTCCAAGTAGAAAGCAGAGTTCACTGTAGTCCCAGTAGGTACAAATTAGTGGTGGACAATGCCTCTGATGTCAAAGAAGACAATGAGCATGGTTTTGATCCTGGACTTACTCATGCATGCCTTCTTGGGATGGGGTGATGATGGGGTGTGCCACTCTGAACTCAGCCTTTTTGTCTCAGGGTCGTACTAAAAAATCCATGACTTATCACCAGTGATAACTGAGTTTAAAAAATGAGGATCATTTTCACGCATTTCCAACATCTCTCGGCACCGAAGCAATCGCATTTGCTTGTGTTTGTCGGTCAACACTTTTGGGACGAGTTTGGCACACATCTTCAGTCACAATGCGGCAAACGGTTGTTTTTGACATGTTCAGAGAGTGTGCTATCAATTGAAGGCTCAGCCGTCTGTCAAGAGTTCAAACAATCGCACGCACGCGTCACATTTTCGTCGACTCGTGTGGTTGATGGCAGTCCACTGTGAGGTTCGGCGGTGCTCTCCTCTCGGCTCTCCATGAACGACTTGTGCCATCGGAAAAATTGTGATTTCGACAAGCAATCAGTCCCAGAGGCATGCTGAAGTAATGGAAATGTTTCGGTGGCGGACTTCCCACCAAGTTTAACACAAAATTTTATAGCGTACTGTTGCTCTACAGAATGATCCATTGTGCCGTGTTACATAAACTCAAAACGGGGCTAATGGAAACGCACATCCTGACTGTCTGGCAGATTGCAGCCGATTGAGATGAAGAGCGTTTTGAAGCTAACGGCCCCCTCCACTTAGCCCAGCCGGTTACAACACATTGTGGTGTACTGTTGCATCAGAAAAAAATTAGTCGCATTAGTTATGGAACACACTCCGTAAACAGGTGCATGCACATTGTCCTCACATTCTTCGGTATGGCAAAAAAGCTAGCTGGATTTCATTTACTAGTTATTCTAACAGTTCCACTCCCTCTTCCACCATGTGGGCCAGCCTCCAAAGTTCTCTGGGACCAAGGTCCATCCCCCAATTTCCGGCCTGTTAGCAGCAAACAATGTCATAGTGGACCCAGTTGCTATCCCCAACACCTTAGGCCACCATTTTGCTTGAGCTCCTCCTCCTATCATCTTGCCTCCTTCCATTGGAAATGAGCCGAGGAGGCTTGAGCGGTACCCTTCTCTTCTCAGAATCAGGAGTGCTACAATACTGCTTTTACTATGAGGGAGCTAGATCATACTCTCACTTCATCCAAATCCTCTGCTGCAGGGCTAGGCAATGTTCACAGTCAGATGTTCAGCATCTTTCTCTTTTGGCTAAGCACTTTCTTCTTCACATGTACAACTGCATCTGGGCAAGGGCATGTTTCCCAGACGCTGGCATGAAGACACTGTCATACCCATACCTAAGACTGATACGGACAAGCACCTTCCTTATTGCAACTGCTCCATTTCTCTCACTGGCTGTGTTTGCTCAGTGATGGAACATATGATTCATGCCTGGCTGGTATGTTGGCTCGAGTCTCACAATTTACTAACTACTGCACAGTGTGGCTTTTGAGCGTGCTGTTGTGCAGGTGAACATCTCGTCACTTCATCCATCTGTGTCATGAATGGAAATACCAGACTGTGGCCATGTTATTCGATTTGGAGAAAGCCTACAACACCTGCTGGAAGACTGGTATCCTCCTTACTCTCTATATGTGGGCTTCTGTGGCCGCCTGCTCCGTTTCCTTCAGGCATTTTTAAAAGACTGTGTTTTCAAGGCATGTGTGGGTTCCGTTCTGCCTTGTTGGACACCTTTACCCAGGAAAATGATGTGCCTCAGGGTTCCATCTTGAGTGTCATCCTGTTTGCTATTGCCCATACCCCTATAATGGCATGTCCCCCGCTGGGCATATCCAGCACCCTTTTCATTGACAATTTTACCGACTATTGCAGTTCGCCATGGACTTGTCTCATTGAGCAATATCTTCAGCAATGTCTTGATTATCTTGACTCGTGAAGCATGAACAGTGGCTTTCGCTTTTTCCCTGACAAAACTGTTTGTATGAATTTCTGGCGGCACAATTAGTTTCTTCTGTAAAGTTTGGAAGGTAGGAGACGAGGTACTGGCAGAAGTGAAGCTGTGAGTACCGGGCGTGAGTCGTGTTTCGGTAGCTCAGTTGGTAGAGCACTTGCTCGCGAAAGGCAAGGTCCCGAGTTAGAGTCTCGGTCGGGCACACAGTTTTAATCTGCCAGGAAGTTTCAAATCAGCACACACTCCGCTGCAGAGTGAAAATCTCATTCTGGAATTTTTAACAGTTATTTAACACAAATAGCTTGACTCCATTAATTCCTCATTTTCATACTCCTCTTTGTTTACCAGTGGCACTTCAACTAAATTGTACTTAACTGAGCATTATTTACTACAGACAACCCAGTCCATTGGAGTTGATGTACTCTGCAGAAAACACCCCACTCGCATTGCCATAAGTTTGCTAAACTTCCATAGCTTGCCACTCATAGACTTCTCTACTTTGAATCATCACGCAACAGAACTAATAAAATAATGTCGCAAAGCTCTCTCTCTTTAAAAATTCCTGTAAAAAAATCATCTTTTCACAAAAAGTGGCCCTACTTAGTTGATCTCTTAATTTTGGCACTTCTTTTCTTTACTCCCTGTTTTTGTGTGTTATCCAGAACTTCAGCTTTGCAGCAAAAGTTTCCCTTATGTTTCCCCAATAAATACCTCCTTTAAACTATTCCCACACTAAACCCACGTACAGAACTAAGACGTACAATATGTTGACATGTAGTTACACCTATTTGCCTCACTTTATTCCTAATCAGAGATTGACTTCTTCCTGCACTGCTGTGTTTCTCGTGACAAGTGATAATACATACTGTGAATTGAATCTTGGTGATTTTGCCCGTAGTTCAATTGGTTTGTTCTTCATGACAGATGGATTGCTGACAATGTTCCCCTGGCTCCGCCATGTATCACCGAAGAACAATTTTTACATGACGCTGCCTTGTACCTCCATTAAATATTACATTGCAAGTGTCATCACTTTTGTGAACCTTGTTATCCTTAGGCACACATTCCTAAAAGGATTCAGCCGTGCCGGCCGATCATTAGCTTGACAAGCATTTTTTCCTCTTCCTTTTCTCCCTCCTTCCCCCCTAATGAGCCGGTGCGCCCTCAGGATCTCAGCATCTGTTTGCTGGGTACAGGCTTGGTGACCCACTGGTTCCTGCTGGGGATGGGTAAGTGGCACCAGTCCTCTGTCACCGTAAGTTCTGGGTATGCTTCAGTGACCACCATATGGTGCAGCATTGGAACGTTGTGTGTTGCAGGAAACGGGGATCTTGGCTTGATCACCCAGAATGTAAGGATGGTAAAAATCTCTATAAAAACCTCATGGTCTCAAGGTGTGATGCGTGCCAATGAGATGCACGGCTGTCGAGCTGGAAAAGTCATTAGTGGGCAGCCTCCGGGGAACCTTGCCCTCTTTAGTTGTATAAGGCATGCTGGGCTCTGTGTAGATGGACCTTTATTTATTTTCCCTAGCTGTTCACGGGACCAAGATGGGACCTTCGAAATTTTCTCTTCCTCCTCCCAGCGGAATGGGTGGGCACTGGTACGTACCAACACCCATTCTAATGGAGGACTTGGGTAGTCAGTTTTGCAGACTCAGTTGATGTTAACAGGATGCACACTGTTTGTCAGAATATGTTTGTAATATTTAAGAAGAAAAAGGGCAGCTTCAACAAAGTTTCCTCTTTTTACATTCAAAAGGATTTAGAGGGGATTGCTGGACATTTAAAATCTGTTTGGCGGGTGCACAATGGGATGCTGTTGGTAGAAATAGCTAGTTCACAACAAGTAAGGAACCCCCAGAAAGCTCAGTGCCTTGGGGAGTATGCAACTGAAACTGAACTGCACAACACCTTGAACTACAGCAAAGCTGGTGTGACTTGCAGCAATCTGGTTGACATTCCTCAAGAAGCACTGAAAGCTGACTGGTCCTGGGAAGGCATTGTTGACATGAAGATGTTATGAAAGGGGTGGATGGCAATCTTGTCAAATCAGAGTCTTTTATACATACATTTAATAGCAACAACTTTCCAGAGCTGGACGCTGATGACTGCACAGTTGAGTGCCCCACAAACCAAACATCATCATCACACTTCCAGAGCATGTCAAAACAGATTTCCTTCGCCTAAGCGTATGACCTTATTTATTGAACCCAATGTGCTGTTTTAAATGCCAGCACTTCGGACATACTACTCTCATGGTTGTAAGGGAGAAGCCACTTGTGGCAGATGTGGTAAAGCCACACATAATGGAGTCGGTTGTTCCTCTCCTTCAAAGTGTGTCAACTGCTCCGAGGATCACCCTGTCTGGAGTATGGATTGCAGTGTGTTCCTTGAAGAATGGAAGACCCAGCAGATAACAACAAAGTGCATCCCACATAGTGAAGCCAAAAAGATGTACAAGGCCATGTAGCTGTTCATGTTCGATGCCCCCTTTGCTTCCTTCCTCAAAAGCCAAGAAAGCCGATGCTGCTACACAAGTGGAGGTTGCTAGTACCATCACTAGCACCTGCACTTGTCAATGCACTTGCGCTGCTGCAGTTACTTTGAAGCCGCCCCCCCCCCCCCCCCCCCCGCCCCTCCCCCAGGACTTCAGAAAAGGCTGTGGTTGCTGACATTATAGAACTGCCCCCTCCAAAGATCCATTTTTATCCACTGTCTGGTGCTGCCATTACCACTTCCACAGTTGTTGCTCTGAAGACTCCTTAGACAAATAAATCAAAGTCAACGGTGAAGAATCACTCACTGACAGAGATGAGAAGTACACAGTCCGAGATGATGTGGACCTCATCCTCTCTGACATCTCTCTCAAATCTTCTTGAGAGGTGATGGACCTTGATGTCACACTGGGACCATCATCTTGCCCCAAGACTGAGCCTTCATCCATTGCAGTCTCCCTTCTGCAGTAGAAAGTCAGGATGAAAGTGCTACCCCCATGATAAGTGGCACCCATCCTACAGTGGAACATTAATGCAGTCAGGACACCTGTGGAGGAACTGAAACTCCTAGCAGAACAACATCCTCAGCTTGTGTATGCAGGCAACACATTTTAAAGCATCTAATGGCCCTGTGCAACCTCTGGCTACTGTTAACCTGCAAGTAGTTGCCTTTGAAATTCATGTGTGTTGGAAGATCACTGTTTGCTCACTATATTTACCTTCACAAGATGCAGTAGAGTCTGATGCTCTCACAGACCTTATAGAACAACTCCTCTGACCATTTCTCCTAATGGTAGACTTCAGTGTTCATCATGGTCTTGTGGGGCTCGACATCTTCTTGCCCTCTGGGTCAGGTTTTGAAGAGCCTCACAACATGTCATGATCTGTGCATCCTCAACACAGGTACTCCCACTCTTTTCTGTGCCACTAGTGGGTCATTCACAGCCATAAACCTCTCTTTCTGCTCTTCAGCCCTCACAGACTGTTCAGTGGGAAGTCGTTGATGACCTTCATTCAGTGATCAATTCCCACTCCACATTGACATACTGAATGGAGCAGCACCTGAAGAGAATCTAGAAAAATGGATAGTCAGCAGTGCTAACTGGTTGCTGTCCAGCCAGTTGGCTGTGTTTGAACACCGCGAAAGTGCCCACGAATGGGTAGCTCATGTTACACGAGTGATCCAAAATGCAGCTGACTTATCCATCCCAAAGTCCTCAGGTCATCTTGGGACATAAGCTGTACCTTGGGGGTCAGTGAGTGCCACTAGGCAATCCAGGACATGTGTGCAGCTCTTCGATGGTTTAAATACTGTGCAACAGCATACAACCTCACAGCATTTTGGGTTGCTAGGGTAAAGGCTTGACACATAATTAAGGAGAGCAACCATTCGACTTGTTCTACAGAAGTATGGGAAGCCATCAGGAGGATTTCTGGTGAACAGTCATTTACAAATAGCAGTAGTGCTGAAATAGGGGTGTCTCCAGTCAATACCCAGAGATGTCATTCAGATGATGGCAGAGCATTTTGCAGCAACTATTGCCAATACCAATCAGCATCTGGCGTTTTGCTGATACACTACAATTGTAGAGAAGGGCGAGTTGGACTTCAGATGCAACAATTGAGTCTTACAGCTACCTTTGCTCCATGTAGGAGCTGGAATCGACTCTGTCCGAGACTCATGATTCTGCACCCAGTTACTACCACATTCAGTACTGCATGTTTCAAAAATTGCTTGCATTGTCAAAGATAATCCTCCTCGAATGTTATAATTTTATGTGGCAGACAGGTCACTTCACCAGCTCGTGGAGAAAGGCAATTATGATACCTCTCCTCAAAGCAGAAAAGGACTGCACTTGTCTCAGTAGTTACCATGGTATCGCCTTAACGAGCTGTGTAGGAAAGACCCTGGAGCAAATAGTTAACCATCGTCTGGTCTGGTTGTTAGAGACCAGGCAACTCATTAGCTGATCACAGTTTGGATTTTGGATAGTTTGGTTCACTGTCGACAACTTAACACTGCTAGAGGTGGCTATTCAGCAGACTTATCTATGCAAACTTATTTGTCTTAACGTATTCTCAGATATGAGTAAGGCTTGCAGTACTACTTGGGGGTTTGTGGGCCTCATTTTTTTCTCTATACTGTTGCGATTACCACACCTGAGAGACCTGAAAGCCAGAACCCAGAAGGCACTGAATATCTTAAAGTGCCTTAGCCACAGATCTTGGAGAACAGACAGGGCGCAGCTGCTCCAGTTTTATAAGGTTGTCGTGTTCATGGCTAGACTATGGGTTCACAGTGTATGGGTCAGTGAGGCCTTCCTTTCTGTACATTATTGAAGCTACTCACCTTGAGGGGGATTAGGCTGGCCACAGGTGCTTACAGGATCACCCGCATACCCAGTCTCAGTGCTGAGGCTGGGGAACCGCCACTCAACTTCTGGTGGCAGCTCCTCGTGGTGCGTCAGGCATGTAAGTTCCTTGCAGCTCTGATTTCATCTGCATACCACACTGTTGCTTGTCAACTTTTGGAACACCTTTTCTCTAATCATCCAAAAACAACAAAGCTGTTTGGGATCTGTGTGCTGGAGTGCGGAACACTTACAACCCCAAATCCAGGATTTTAACCACCTTCACAATGGTTGCTGCAGAGGCCCAGAGTAATTTTAGATTTGGTGCAGTACAGGGGTGATTGCACTACTGCTAATGTTTTAATACAATATTTTCTGATATTTTAACTGTGTACCACTACTCTACAGCTGTCTTTAGAGATGGGTTGAAACAGGGGGACTCCATTACTTGCTCTGTTGTTTTCCCTGATCATTTTCTCAAGGTCAGACTGCCTTGCAACTTTACTGTTTTTGAAGCAGAATTATATACGATCTTTCGGGCACTGGAGCAGATGAGATATGCTTAAAGTGCTAAATTCCGTGGCTGTTCAGAGCCTCAGAGTGCCCTTCACTCTCCACAGTGCTTGTACCCAACAGAGAAAGTACTCCAGAATATCCAGGACACCCTCCTCTGACTATAATGACTGGGGAAGGTGGTGTGTTTCTGCCTTGTACCAGGGCACATGGGTGTTGTGGGGAACAAAGGGGCAGATGTAGCAGCCTAGTGGATGTTTGTGATCCTCAGTCATTTCAATGTGCTATCCTGCTGCATACTACCTCCTTGTGGAAGTAACAGATAATAAGCTGCGTATAGTAAAGCCCACTACGTGGCCGTGACATACCTCCTTCCAACCATGATGGCAGGATGAGATTTGCCAATATATGTACCCTCTATTATAAGTGATTTTGAAATGAATGTATTAGAGTTTAAGGTTTTTGGTATCTGTCCAAATTATTTCTGCAAATTTTGGTAATGTTATTAATGTGTTAACAGGGGGACAGACTCACCCATGTTGTTTGTAAGTAGTCAGCCTGTCACATTTCCCATTTCCCTGTGCCCGTCTTTCAGCTCTTCTGTGGTTTTACTTCTGTTGTAATCCCATGTCTAGGACCTTTCACCATTCTCTGTTGTATTAAGGCCTTTGAGATAGAGTTATTGTGTGGGTCAACATGAGTGAGGTGGGAGTGAGTGAATGAGTGTCATTTTATGGGTTTACTCCTCACTGTGTGACAATTTTAGTCATTTTGGTTATTTTATTGTTGTGCTCGCTGATGTAATAGTATTTAATTTGGTCCCTTACTACTAATGTGTAGTTGTCATAGTTGTGCATGGAAAATTCTGGATTGTTAAGAAGAATTTTGGTAGGTTATAAAGTAACAGGTTGTTGTTCATATGAAAGCAGCATAAAATGACATGTCTTGTAGACATGGTGTCACGTATACTCTGTCAAAGTGTTACGGTTTTTGTTCTACAGAGCCTTTTTGTGTGGCATATTTGTTGATTTTTTTTTAGGAGCTTACATACTCCATTTGAGTGACTTCCCTGGTTTGCTGATAAGACTGAGAATATGCCATATAATAATACTTTTTCACTAATGCAAACGCAACTCTCACACACATGACCACAGTCTCTGACATCTGAAGCCAGACTATGAGCAGCAGCGCCTGATGGGAGAGACAACCAGTTTACTCCCACCCGGTTGCCTCTCTCATCTTGCGTTGCTGCTCGTAGTCTGGCATCAGCTGCAAGAGACTCTGTGTGTGTGTGTGTCTGTGTGTGTGTCTGTGTGTGTGTCTGTGTGTGTGTCTGTGTGTGTGTCTGTGTGTGTGTGTGTGTGTGTGTGTGTGTGTTTTTGACAAAGACGTTATTGGTCGAAAGCTCATTTTGTGACAGTCTTTTTGTTGTGCCTATCTGCGACTCAGCATCTCTGTTTTATGGCGAGTAGCAACTGTCCTTTCCATATAATTGTTACATTCCATTCTGGATTTTCCATTCTATGGTACGAAATTCATTCTCATCAATTTATAAATGGCATATTTTCACCTGTTGAGTTTAGTGTGTGTTTCATTTATAATTCACCGAAGACTTCTTGGTGAGCAGTGATCTATCAACAGTTGTTATATTGGTACTCCTTTCTCCATTCTCATGCAGACTCTTCTCTGTGCTCATTCAGTCTCACATTAATTTGGTGACCAGTCTGCACCCAAACTGTACCAAAGCCTTCTCTGCTTCACATCATTCGACATTCCTACACACAAATGCTTTTTCATTTGATTTTATGACTCATTTGGTATATGGATTTATTGCCAGATGAAAGGTAAAGCTACCTTATTAGTAAAGTGTGTGTCCTTTTTCACATAATTTGCATATGTTCACTGAGAAAGCTATTTATTAACATACAATTCATTATGTAGAGAAACTGAATTGTGATTATTCTATACGATTTCATTTGCAGGTTTACAAAGTGGTTGTCGGATGTGATGGGCGTAGCTGGTTTGTGTTTCGCCGCTACAATGAATTTTACAAATTGTCTGAAACCTTAAAGAAGCAGGTAATACATTTTATGTCTATTATTATTGTCCAATGATAGATAAAGGTGAAGCTAAAGATTTATTTTGGAACGTGGAAGTCAATTTCAGAAGATTATCGTAAAAAGTATGAGGGCAGATGATTGAACAACTCAGATACTTTAAATGTGATTGCAAATACATTGAGGCAATGTGTGAATGCTATAGTGCATATACATTCATTGGTAATGTTTAGTCAGTTTTGATGTTTCCCCTTCATGCGGACATTTGGAGAGGTTCGGCATATAATAAATGTTACTGATGTCATTTTTCCATATTTTCCCCCCCCTCAGGTTCCAGCACCACAGCTAAAACTTCCAGGCAAGAAACTGTTTGGAAATAATTTGGATCCAACGTTTGTGCAGGAGCGACGTGAAGGTTTGGATGCATTTGTCCAGTCCCTGATGCAGGAAGGTGGTGGCAGACTTTTGCGTTTGTAAGTGTAAACAGAACTGAGAGATAAAAATGTGTTTGCAAAACCTATCATTTATATATGTTAAGCATCTGTTTCTATCTGGCCACAACAATTGTTACTACCAGACTTTAACTGTATTTAGTCAGATTTTATATTCTAACATCTGCATGTACAGAGCAAAAGTTATTGCAGACAGAAATCTAGCTCTAAGGGGACACAGGCTCTCCCTGTTCCCAATGTGCTGATGTTTGTAAAGTCTGTAGTAACAAATCTCTCTCTCGGCAATAGCCCAGGCAGCAGCCTCATCCACTTCACTCTCTGCAGCCCTCTATCTGCTCTCCTGCACATTCAGTTATAGTGCAATTTCTGTGTTAATACCATTACTCTATATCAGCCGGAGCTGTGAACAGTGGACTGGATAACAACACTGAAAGAGAAGTCTAGACTTCACAAAATAAGCAAAATCCACATATATGTGAATGAAATGAAAAATATTAAGTTATTAATTTTACTGCTGAAGTACTATGAAGAGAATGTAATGTTTATGGCTCCAGCAACAAGCCATAACAATGAAAGAATTAATCCTGTTGAAGGTATTAAAGACAGTTAAGTCTGTGGCGTGCAAAAACAAAACACACAAAATGATGAGAGGACAGTGATACTTCTAAACACAGAAACAAGAATATATTTAGTGCCGTAAAAGTGCTGTGTGGAAAAACTTAACACACACACACATGAAAGAAGATGAAAAAGAATCAAACAAACAACAAAAAACCTGACATCTGAAGATGCTTTAGAATAAAGCAAAATGTATCTGGTCTTATTAAGACTTTCATTACAATTGGAAAAGATGGTAATTGACCTATACAACTTGTATTCTTTCACAGTTCTAGGAAGTCAGAAAATTCACTTGCACAGTGCTGGTTTTGGCAGGTTGATGTAGGACTGCTCCCTGCCTTCACTGATTTTATTTCCCACTTTATGTTTTTGAAGAAAGTTTGTAATGGATAGTGTCAATAATTTACAAAGACTTAAGGAGATAAAAAAATCACTAGTTCAGATATATTTTCTGAATGATGTATTACCAGCAAACGTCAAAAAACAATTCTGTGCCATCACTATAATAATGTTAATGTAGGCTAATAAACTGTTCTTCATCAAGTCATTGGATCTCCAGGAGTCATTTTACAAAATGGTGGTGGTCCCTTCCTTTATCTTACATAGTGAATGTTAGCCATATTTGTTTTTGAGACTAGTATTCGTGCAACATAGACGTAAGAGCTGATTTAGCCCATAATTGTGGATGACGTCTCCGCAATGGCAGCAAATGCATTGTCTCCAATGGCAGCATCAGGTGGAGCAGGAGCAGTGTCTTCCACTGCCAAATCGCATCACGGAACTCACGCTGGTTGTCCCAACAGTGCTCATCTGTCAAAGGCTTCAATTCAGCAGTTTGTTTGGGGAAACACTACAGCATCTTCTGAACAGCCTGTATTTTCACTATGTGATTTTCACGTCTTTGGTGACCTAAAGAAAGATGTGTGGATGTCAGTTTCAGTTGGATGAGGAAATGCAAGAGTGGGTGCGATTATGAATGCGCAGTGGCCGATCATGTTCTACAACACAGGAATTGATCATCTCGTCTCCCAGTGGGATAAATGTCTTAACACATGTGGTGATTACTTTTGAATGGAACCAATCCATGGTCCTGTTGCGGGTGTTTGGTTTTCATTTGACTGATCCTTCACACAGTGAGTGAGGAACATTAGCAGCTATCAGGAAACTGCAGAGGTAGCACAATAACAACAATATTTTGGGTTCCGCCACCCTCCTTTCTCAGTATGTGCTTTCAGTATTTACCAATGACAGTGCTGCACCAATAACAGACTGAAGGTTTTTACACAGTAACTCCACTCCCCCCCAAAAATGTGGGAAAATAGCCTTTTGTAAATGAATGTCACACAGTGCTCTGACTGTGTTAAACCATTCAGGGACATCAGTGGAATTCTGAAGATCTCAGCAGAAGGATGAAAATGTTGTGCAGTGAAATAGTTTGGAGAGGGAGAGGGACATGATGCAGCTTAACAACTCAGAAGATGTTTTTTCATCAGTGACAATGGCCACGAAAGCCTGCAGACTGGTAGTCTTAAAATAACTGTACTTTTCTTCCTTCCTAATGTCCTCCCACTGCTGATCTTTACTTAGACTTAAAATAGAATATGCAACACACACTAAATTCATCCTGATACGTGTCATTAACACATTTTATATCTGTGAAAGAAGACTTGAATGAACAAAATACATTCTTACATCTCCATAGTGAATGGATAATTGTGCTCAGAATTAAGACAGTTGGGCTGTTGCCCCAGAAGAGAGATGGGATGATGACTGAAGAATTCTAAGACATTTTCAAAAGACCCAATGTAAGATGTGCAAAAATGGTTATCTGATAACAGGAGATTTAAAACAGGGGTTGGAAACAGCCCCACGACAAATGTTGGTGGTTCAGTGTAATGGATAACAATAAATATAGGCCAAAGGCATTCTCATAATAATGATTTAAAGCTAACGAACACTTTCTTTGGGCATATATAGATTCACAAATACACTTGGTCAACCAGAGATTCTGTCACAATTGTAGTCTTTGTGATAGAAAATAAACAGTCTTGGCCTATAGTGCAAGAGACAAGAATATTGAGAAGTGCAGAGGTTTCCTCAGACCATTTCTTGTTAGTCTTGAAAATGAAACTACGTAAAAGAAGGAAGAAAAACATAAACAAACTAATTTTAAGGTACATTAACTTAGATAATAAACATTGACTTACTATATCAGAAAAAGCTTGAAGAGTAAATAAGTTTCAAATAAAAACTGAATATCAACACCCAGGAATGGAATAAAATAAAGGAAGCGCTAATTAAAGCAGCAATGGAAGTATTTGGCACAAGAAAGATCCCCCCCCCACAAGGGGTGTGCAATGCTGGGGTGATGAAATATGCAGCCTAACTGAAGATAACAAACATGTGTACTTAAAAATGTTACATTTCCCATACAATCAAGGTGTTAGACTATATTATAAAAGGAAACCTGCTTTAGTGAAATGAGAAGCTGGGCAAGTTAAAAAACCATAGTTGGGAAAATATATTAAAGATATTAAACATGGGTTAAGACAGAGGTGGCCAAAAATTCTGCTCGTGAGCCATGCTCTTGTCCAAGGGCCATGGCATTCAGCCTAGGTGCGTGTTTCTTCCACCGCCACCCCAACGCTTTTTGAGTAAGAGGAGGGGGAAGTCAAGGAAACTGCGAACAGACTGCATTTAAATGGCAGTGCTGTCGCCCGGCGTATGATTTGGTTCTAAATTTCACGTTCTCTATAACACAGATCATAACTGAAAATTATTTTTGGCATGCTAAAGACACAGACAATTGTACTGATTTTCACACTCAGGTTGTCACATGATCATGACTTGTATAGTTGACATAAAGGTTTTCTGACACCCAAATCTCTAGATGTGAGACACTCAGATCAGTACCATATATTGTGTGTCAATAGAGTCAACCAAAACACCGATTTAGTTTGTGCTGTATACTATCGTCCAGTAGAATATGTATAAATGGTAATTAATAGTAACTCTTAAAACTACGGAGTGTAGGAAAAGCATATCTGTGAGCTGTTATGTGAAGATCTGTGATAGGTGAGTTGGTAGAGCACCAGATCGTTGTACTAAAGGGCCCGAGTTCGAAACCCAGTTTGGCGTTTTTTAGCAGTTTGCATTGTATATTCTTATATGGGAGAACATTTAATGTCAGAAAAAAGGACCTTTCGGAGTTCGTAGCAGTGTTCTTTTGGCAGCCTGGTTTTCTTTGTTAGTTGAGGGTAGCCAACCTATAGTGTAAATTTGTATAGATAACACAATATCTCTCTATACAAATGTACTCTGTAGGTTTGCTACTTTCAACTAACAAAGCGAAAGCAGACAGCCAAAAGAACATTCCTACAAACTCCAAAATGTCCAACATGTGAGAAAAATGTTCTCCCATATAACAATCTCACTTGTAAACTACCGAGCGAGGTGGCGCAGTGGTTAGACACTGGACTCGCATTCGGGAGGACGACGGTTCAATCCCGCGTCCAGCCATCCTGATTTAGGTTTTCCGTGATTTCCCTAAATCGCTCCAGGCAAATGCCGGGATGGTTCCTTTGAAAGGGCATGGCCGACTTCCTTCCCCATCCTTCCCTAATCTGATGAGACCGATGACCTCACTGTCTGGTCTCCTTCCTCAAAACAACCCAACCCTCACTTGTAAACTGTTAAAAAAAAAATCGCTAAACTGGGTTTCGAACTCAGGTCCTTCAGTACGATAATCTGATACACTACAGACTTGCCTACCACAGATCTGCAAGACAATAGCTCGTAGATACGCTTTTCCTACACTCTGTAATTCTGATGTTACTTTTAATTACCATTTACACATGTTCTATTGGATGACAGCACACAGCACAAACCGTGTCGGTGTTTTGATTGATACTCTATCGACACACGTTTGGTACCAATCTGAGTGTCAGACATCTGGAGGTTTGGGTGTGAGTATCATACCTCATAATAATGTAAAAAACACTACACTGGCGAAACCAATGTTTCGGCCACAGTTACAGTGGTCTCTTTCTGGTAGACCCAGAAAGAGGTCACTGAAACCATGGTCGGAACAATTGTTTCTCTAGTGTAGTGCATTATTATTATTATTATTATTATTATTAATATACTTTTTTATTGAAAACTTGTATGTCAACTGACTCTGGCCACGTACAGCAACGCAATCGTGCGTGACTTATTTAGTTTCATAACTGAAAAAACATCTTGCACGCGTGCGCGCACACGCACACATGTTGCTCAAAATATTAACCACTTCTATTACGTGTTTATGAAGATGTGGAAATTACCTGAGGAAAGCAGCGTAGATGTCCTGGACAGTTTTAACATAATCCTTCTCATTTGTCATTCCCATTGATTTTTAGATGGATGTAACTATAGATAGCTACATGGCCTCCTCTTGTGCAAACAGCCAGTGGACCAGTGAATGTCCTTAATACCATGAACAAACAGCAAATGGTAAACAGCACTGACACCATGATTCTGCTGAACTGGAGAGAGTTGTGGCAGCCAAGAAATGCCACACTGCAATATTCAATGAATGTTGCACTGAACAGAGATGAGACAGGCTGCACACCCTGCATTTGTGAAATTTGGCATTCCATGGCTGGCCCTGGTAAAGAGGAGGATAAGTTGAAGCATTTAAACAAAAAAGATAAAAGACACTGTAGAAATATACACAAATATCTGAAAGTAATGGCTTGCAGTACTACAAAATCTGTGTACAGATGCGTGGTATACTCGGACAGTTCTGGCTAAAGCAGATAGGAATGTAGACGTATTACACTGGAGGAGCTACAGTATGCAATATCTAGCAAGAACAGGAAGAATCCAGGGTATGACATTGTAGAACTGTTAAAATACATACCAAATATTGCAAAATCAGGAATACTGAATTTTATGAATGTGTTCTGGCAGTCCAAATGTCCAATTTATAGGAGAGGAAATAGACATGAATGTCAGAGCTACTGAGTTATCAGCAATGTAGGAAAAGGTAGATTGCTATGTACCATAAAGATGTGTTAAGTTGAAGACAGGCACAATTAAGACACTTACATGTCAGCTTTCAGCCACAGCCTTTGTCAGAAAAAGGATTCATTTACACAAGCAAGCACACCTCGTGTACACACAACCGCCAACTCCAGCAGCTCGGACCAAACTGCAGCTGTCAAATGGAATGGAAGCAGCAATCTGGAGGGTGGCTTGGAAGGGGAAGCGATAGCAGGTGCCCGATGTGGTTTTCACCCAGGAAGATCATGCTCGAACTGTATCTTCACTATGACACAACAAATAGAAATACTCCATGAATTCAATTTACCAACTTATCATGCCTTCATTGACTTAGAAAAGGGGTTTAATGAAATTTAATGAAACAGAGGGATTCCATCTCATCTTAAAAGAGCTGGAAATTGAAATAAGAACACCGTGAATTCATTGTCCCAGGAAGAGGAAACTTTATTGACACATTCCTGGGGTCAGATACATCACATGATCACACTGACAGAACCACAGGCACATAGACACAGGCAACAGAGCATGCACAATGTCGGCACTAGTACAGTGTATATCCACCTTTCGCAGCAATGCAGGCTGCTATTCTCCCATGGAGACGATCGTAGAGATGCTGGATGTAGTCCTGTGGAACGGCTTGCCATGCCATTTCCACCTGGCGCCTCAGTTGGACCAGCGTTCGTGCTGGACGTGCAGACCGCGTGAGACGACGCTTCATCCAGTCCCAAACATGCTCAATGGGGGACAGATCCGGAGATCTTGCTGGCCAGGGTAGTTGACTTACACCTTCTAGAGCACGTTGGGTGGCACGGGATACATGCGGACGTGCATTGTCCTGTTGGAACAGCAAGTTCCCTTGCCGGTCTAGGAATGGTAGAACGATGGGTTCGATGACGGTTTGGATGTACCGTGCACTATTCAGTGTCCCCTCGACGATCACCAGTGGTGTACGGCCAGTGTAGGAGATCGCTCCCCACACCATGATGCCGGGTGTTGGCCCTGTGTGCCTCGGTCGTATGCAGTCCTGATTGTGGCGCTCACCTGCACGGCGCCAAACACGCATACGACCATCATTGGCACCAAGGCAGAAGCGACTCTCATCGCTGAAGACGACACGTCTCCATTCGTCCCTCCATTCACGCCTGTCGCGACACCACTGGAGGCGGGCTGCACGATGTTGGGGCGTGAGCGGAAGACGGCCTAACGGTGTGCGGGACCATACCCAGCTTCATGGAGACAGTTGCGAATGGTCCTCGCCGATACCCCAGGAGCAACAGTGTCCCTAATTTGCTGGGAAGTGGCGGTGCGGTCCCCTACGGCACTGCGTAGGATCCTACGGTCTTGGCGTGCATCCGTGCGTCGTTGCGGTCCGGTCCCAGGTCGACGGGCACGTGCACCTTCCGCCGACCACTGGCGACAACATCGATGTACTGTGGAGACCTCACGCCCCACGTGTTGAGCAATTCGGCGGTACGTCCACCCGGCCTCCCGCATGCCCACTATACGCCCTCGCTCAAAGTCCGTCAACTGCACATACGGTTCACGTCCACGCTGTCGCGGCATGCTACCAGTGTTAAAGACTGCGATGGAGCTCCGTATGCCACGGCAAACTGGCTGATACCGACGGCGGCGGTGCACAAATGCTGCGCAGCTAGCGCCATTCGACGGCCAACACCGCGGTTCCTGGTGTGTCCGCTGTGCCGTGCGTGTGATCATTGCTTGTACAGCCCTCTCGCAGTGTCCGGAGCAAGTATGGTGGGTCTGACACACCGGTGTCAATGTGTTCTTTTTCCATTTCCAGGAGTGTATATGAATAAAAGACTACAAAAAAAAAAAAAAAAAAAAATTGTGGGCAGCGGACGTAATACGGCTGAAATAAACCAAGGAGTCCTTTAACTCCTTGGGGCATTTTTAGGACACAAGCTCATAAGAGATAAAATCAAAATAGACAAGCAGATCATAGTACAAGTTAAAACATTTAAATATTTAGGGTGCAGAATTACATTTGGGGAAAATAATTAAACAAAAAACAAGTTTGACCTATTCAACTAGTTCTGTGGAACTAGAAACAGAATTTTGGGAAAGTACGTCTGCAGAGCTACTCTACTGAAGTTTTATAAGGTTATGACTGTACCTGCTCTGCTCTATGGATGCAAAAACTGGGCCCTTGAGAAGAGAGGAAAGGAAAACAGAAGCATGTGAAATAAACTTCTTTGATATGTGGCTGGATATACTTTATCTATGACATTCAAGCTTGAACTGAATAAGGAAACATAATAGACACAATAAAACAATATCAGCTAAGATGGAAAGAACCCCCAAACTGTGTGCCAGATGCAACAGTCACTAAAACCATGAAACGGTATAAACCAAGAGGCAAAAGATCATTTGGAAGACCAGTGAAGAGATGGCTTAACTAATTTTGAAGGAGACAGAACAGACCTATAGGCTGGATCTCTGGTGTAGGCAGTGATGGTGAAACAGTTTGTGAGGTAACAGGCGAGTTGTGGCGCCCTGAAAATATTGTAATTTTGTAGTTGGCATGGCCACATGGGCCGCTCGGCAAGCCGACGCTCGTTAGCAACAATGTGGTGCCGAACATTAGCTGGAGCAAGGGGGGTAGCCCCAGGGCGTGGCCCAGACCAACCGCGTGGCTGGGAATTCCACGTTGATGCTGTGTCGCGGGAGGTGCTTTGTGTCGATGAAGGATGTTGTATGCTGGGGGTGCCAAAGATGGTGGACTTCGTGAAACCATAATGGCAGACATTTCACAGTTCATGTAGAAATTAATAGTATCCAGAGGAATCATGATACCTCAAAAAGAAACTTGTACATTAACATTATTTTCATGACGATTCTGATGGTGTAATCAGGTTTTCAATATCTTCATTAGTTTAAAGTTTAGTATGTGACTGTAAATTATACAAGTAACACCCACCAATGAATTTACAAAATCTAAATGGTTCTTCCAATTTTGTCGATGATGTGTCTTTAGAAAGCTATTAGTGTAAACCTAAGTTCGTATGAATTACAGGCATGTAACTTGAATAGTACACGAGTTGTTGAAGGTCAAAGTGGCCGATTACTATTGATCGCATCAGGCCATAAGCACTCCACAGTTACGTGGCGGGAAGGGAGAGGGGGGGACGGTAGTAGCATGCTTATAAATATATTTATTCGTTTATCTCTTTGTTTATATCCTGTTATATACTATTCATGAAGAAATTGGTCAAATATTTACTGTGTTTTAGAAAGCACAGGCATTAGGCTACTGGCCTACTTTTGTTTCTATTCCTTTGATATATGTTTATTTCATTTGTTTATGTATTTAATAATGTGTGTTAGAGCACATTTATGGTCCAGCCATAGGAATATTTATTTAATTTCAAGTTATTTAAACGTAAATCCAGTCTTTCGTATGTGTTTCAATATGTTTGTGAGTGTGCATTGGCTTGGATACATGGCGGGAGCACTCTCGCCGATCACAGCGCTCGTTACTACAGTAGGTGAGTACTGAAGTAAGTGGTGGAGGAGGATTGGGTGCACACAGGAGACGGGGTGTGCTGGATGGGAAGGCGCGATGGACGGGTGCCGGAAATACGCGGAGAGTGTTGAGCAGTTTGCACGTGGTTGCGGGAGATAGAAATATTTCATAGTGCCGACTTGTGCACTTGTGAGATTTTCATGGCTTCTGCAGTGAAGACGTAGTATGCATTTAGAAGTAAATATCTCATGAGCTATGTTGTTGCTCATAACTAATTACGTAAAGTAGGACTCTATTGTTTCCCCGTTATTCAACTTATATTTTATTTAATTGCTGGACCATCGACACCAATAAGTGTTTTGCAGTAATAAATGGCATTCTTAAAGGTACTTCTGCTACCTTACTCATCATTTAAAGTTGTTAAAAATATTATCTGCAAATTTTATTTAATTGCAATCTTTGATTTATAAGTTTTTATATTCCATTCAAAATTCACAGTTGCCGAGTGATAGGAACCTTCGACCATTCGATTAATGTGTACATTCATATTATAGACTGTAGACTCAGCAGTATTTGGCTTGTAATGTGGCAACTATGTATCCCAGGCGGAAATCCATCTCTGCCCAAACTCTTTGCCTTTACAAATGTCTGCTTGTGTCTGTGTATGTGCGGATGGATGTGTGTGTGTGTGTGTGTGTGTGTGTGTGTGTGTGTGTGTGTGTGTGTGTGCGCGAGTGTATACCTGTCCTTTTTTCCCCCTAAGGTAAGTCTTTCCGCTCCCGGGATTGGAATGACTCCTTACCCTCTCCTTTAAAATCCACATCCTTTCGTCTTTCCCTCTCCTTCCCTCTTTCCTGACGAAGCAACCGTTGGTTGCGAAAGCTAGAATTTTGTGTGTGTGTGTGTGTGTGTGTGTGTGTGTGTGTGTGTGTCTGTCTGTGTTTCTATCGACCTGCCAGCGCTTTCGTATGGTAAGTCACATCATCTTTGTTTTTAAATATATTTTTCCCGCGTGGTATGTTTCCCTATTATATATATATTAATGACTTGCCACTCTGTATTCATGCAGATGCAAAGATAGTTCGTTTTGCCGATGATAAAAGTATAGTAATCACACCCAACAAACAAGAATCAGCTGGGGAAATTGTAACCAATGTCTTTCAGAAAATTATTAAGTGGTTCTCTGCAAATCGACTCACTAAATTTTGAGAAAACATAATGTATACAATTCTGTACAGTAAATGGCATAACACCATTGATAAATGAATTGGATGAAACATGTTGATGATCTGCTGAAATGGTTAGGTTCAGCTACTTATGCTATTAGGGTTATTGCAAATTTTGGTGATGTACATATCAGTAAATTAGCCTATTATGCCTATTTTCATTCACTGCTGTCATATGGCATCATATTTTGGGGTAATTCATCATTAAGAGAAAATATATTCATTGCACAAAAGCATGTATTAGAATAATAGCTGAAGCCCACCCAAGATCACCTTGCGGACATTTATTTAAGGAACTCGGGATATTCACAGTATCTTTGCAATACATATATTCACTTACGAAATTTGCTATTAATAATCCATCCCAATCCAAAAATAACAGTGAAGGGCATAGCTACAACACTAGAAGAAAGAATGATCTTCACTATTCTGGGTTAAATCTGACTTTGGTACAGAAAGGGGTGAATTATGCTGCCACAAAGATCTTTGGTCAGTTGCCAAATAGCATTTAAAGTCTGACAGATAGCCAACCAACATTTAAAAACAAATTAAAAGAATTTCAGAATGGCAACGCCATCTGCTCAATAGATGAATTTTTATATATGAAGTAGTAACTGAAAAAATTAATTATTTTGTGTAAAGAAAACTTACGTTAAAGTGAGACATTCCACATCATTATGAAACGTCGCATTCATGACCTACAGAACAAGTATTGATGAATGAATGAATAATATGGACAATTGAATGCCCCTCTGTCACAATAACTTGTAAGAGTCAAGCCAGTGTATTCTGGGGAAGACAAGACATTGTACTATTTCTTTGAAACGTATTAAAATTAGTTGACATTCTTCAAACGACTTCTTTCGTTGATATAAATTACACTGTTGATTGGAAGAAAGTACCTCATGCAAAAATTTCTTCATAAATTATTTATATCTCTCTTATGGAAAATGGATTCCAGGTCTGCTTATATAAAGCAGCATTGTTTAGTCTACCAAGTTGAGAAGTGACTGTCTTTAAAATTTCAAATAAATTATCTTCATCATGTAAGAACTGCTTTTCCTGTCTCTAAAATAATGACACACTACATCGATAAAACTTGGTCAGCCACAGATACTCAAAATATCACTTTAAACGGGTTTTCTTTTTAAGTAGTGGTTGATATCAGCTATGAGAATGTAAGATTTATGAATCTTTAAAAATTCCTGTGACCACTTTCATGTCGAATGCATCTCTAACATGAAACTGTTAATAAGTAAGCTTTGCAGATTCTGTAGCTGGAAATAAAGTTTGTGTAATCGTGTTGTTCTGTGATTATTTTCAAATGACCACTAAGATCAAATTCATAGTGACGCATGTCCATTGTCAACAAAAGATTAAAATAGAAGACCTATTCTTCCATCAATATATCACTCATTGACTTTCAAATGTTCTTTCAAAGTAAGTCCAATGTCAAAAACTTCTGTATAGTTTGTTGGCACAATTACGAGGCTGTTCAATAGACATAGTTAACACACATTTAAATAACTCTTTTTTATTTACAAGATATTGACATGACATACAGTGGTCATCCAAGCTCAAGACCTTCTTTTGAACTGATTCATTTCCATAAATTTGTGGGAAATGGGGTACTGGAGGTGTGATAGCAGAATAGTGACACACCAAAGAGATAAGATTTCTGCACTGCTAATTACTGAGCACAATATGTGACTCGTGTGAGCATTACAAGCATACTGCCTCTCACTCCCTCCTCGGGCAGCAATCTTCCTTTTCTCCAGTCAGAGATGTTACGCTGCCACAAATTCATTTTAGGCACTGACTTTACATTAATACACAGAGGGGAAGCTGACAATAATGACAATTTGTTACTTCAGTGGTGTCAAATGGGACCTCATTGGAGGAGGTCTGTTGTGTTTTCTGATAAAAGCTGGTTCTGTCTGGGTGCTGGTAATGGCTGTGTACTGGTTAGGAGGCGGCCTGTTGGCATTGAAACTAGCTCTCTTTGTGCTGGACACACTGGACGTACACCTGGAATTATGGCCTGGCGTGCAATTTCGTATGACAGAAAGTGCACTCTTGGGCTTACCCCCACACACCCTGACTGCAAATTTGTATGTCAGTCTGGTGGTTCGACCTGTTGAGGTGCCATTCATGAACAGTTTTCCAGGGAGTGTTTCCCAACAAGATAACGCTCACCCACGTACAACTGTTATAACCCAAAATGCTCTACAAAGCATTGACATGTTGCCTTGGCCTGCTTGATCACCTGCTTAGTTTCCAATCAAACGCACATGGCATATCATTGAACAACAACTCCAGCATTGCCTGCAGCCAGTATTAGCTGTCCCTGCATTGACAGACCAAGTGCAACAGGGATTTAACTCCACCCTACAAACTGACATTTGGCACATGTACAACACAGTTCATGCATGTTTTCATGCTTGCGTTCAACATTCTGATGATTACACTGGTTATTGGTGTATCAGCTTTTCACATTTGCAGTGGCGTATCTCACACATTAACCTGTGGTCTGGCAATGTAATCACTTAAATATGTTAAGTAGACCAATGGAATCTCAAAATTTCAGTACTCCACATTAATTATGTTTTGATGTGATTTTTTTCCACTGTATGACAAGGCTAAGGGTGGACCCAGTACTGATACCAGTGTGACACCTGCAGTGGTTAGTCCTCCATTTTGAAAATGCTGTTTCATTCTGTACACTCCCTGAGCTTCGTAATGTAACACACTGCATCCTTTTAAGTACATAGGATGAAAACTAGTTACCAAAAAGATCTCTGATACCCCAACATTTGAAATTCTGTAGGAGAATACTGGGAAAAGCGTGATAAAAACTTTTGACAACTTGCACCAAATACCAGTGACAGTATTTTCATTTCAGTTTTGTATGACCTAATGAATAAAGTGAAATGCATGTAATAGAGGCTTTTATCCAAGTAGTCTGATCTTTTTTAATGAAAACTGTAATATAACATATGGATTTACAGAATGTATTACTTTTGTGTGAAGATTTTTAATTTTCCTTTCTCAGTCACTGACTGGATGCATTATAATTCTGTATTTCTTGTAGGCCTGAGGTACGGGAATTCTTCCAGCTTGATCGTAATCTGGGTAGCCTATCTGAAGATGGGGAAGGTGATGGAGATGGAGACAGCATAGAAGGTACTGATTCTACGTCAGAACCAGCACCACAAGTTAATTTAGGACCATCAGAACGCACTTCGTAAGTACTGCATGTAACTGCCCTCTATCTGTAAACTTCCCCTGTGGAACTCTTGACAACACATTTTAGTTCCATAGCTAAATTTTGTGATGAACTGTATATTGACTGTAGACAACTTCACTATGTATAAAATTGGTGGTCTAGTGCCATGAATAATAATAATAATTTAGTAATGTGCTGTTACTGTTTCTCGAAGTTAGAAAATGCACAATTTTGCATTTTAATTTTCAGTGCTCGTCCAGCAGATTTTGAATTCCTACATGTCATTGGGAAAGGAAGTTTTGGGCGAGTTTTGCTGGCCAGACATCGTACAGAGCAACGCTTCTATGCCGTGAAAGTTCTCAGTAAGCGACTTGTGGTGAAGAGGAATGAGGTCCGCCATATAATGTCGGAGCGAAGTGTGTTGCTGAAGACATTAAATCACCCATTCCTAGTTGGCCTTCATTACTGTTTTCAGACACCAGACAAGCTCTTTTTTGTGCTTGATTATGTTAATGGAGGAGAGGTGAGAGTCTTACCATCCGTGATCCTGTAGCCACTAATAGAAATTATTAAAAGTATCATTTTAAATTTTACAGAGAAGTATACAAAGTCATTTACTATTTTTGGTTGACACAGTTAATGTGAATAGTGAAACTAGATGTGACACATACTTGTTAGCAGGGACCTCACAAAACTCACATATTGCGATAAATGCGAATTCTGCCTCAATGCAAAAATGCTTAATAACCTAGTACCTGCTATTTCGTAGTGAATTGTATCCACATGAACTATCTTATCAGAGATGCTATTATGTAGTGAATTGTATCCACATGAACTATCTTATCAGAGATAATTTGAAATAGCCTCCTATGCCATACATAAATATAAAAACTGAAACCAATTTTTGATGTTGATATTGCACGTCATCTGGCAAGCTGCCCTGCATGAGTGTGACTGAGCTCATTTTCCCACACCCCTTCTTCCCCTCTGGCACTCACAATTCTATTTTTTTATGATTCTCAACTGAGTGCAAGTTGATAGTGGCTGCACTAAAGTCACAGGAAAATAAAAGCTGTACATATTGTTTGGCTACACTGAAATTCTTCCCCTAATGTCTGAACAGATATTTTCTGTCCTACTTCTGCGATTAGTGTCTTGTCGATTTTATCTGTGGTGTTGTCAAGGATGGGTCGTTTGGCTATGAATGCCCATGGGAGGTCAAAATTAATGTTCTATGAATTTTGTAATTATCAGATTTGGTGGGAAAGAAAAAGGATGTTGAGAAACACATTAAATCAGAGAACCACTCAGTTCACTGGCGAGAAGATACTGCTGCATCTCAGCAGATACAATAGTATTTTGAAAGCTTAAATGTAGTAAAAAGAAGGAAACAAACACAGATTACATCTGGGGAAGAAATTGAAGTGTTTGTGTAAGTAAATGTCAATTTCAAGAACTAAAGCTTTGTTTTTAGGCATGTAGTTTGATAACCTTTTAACTTTGTACATCTAGTTATTTACAAACAAACAAACAAAAAATTTAGATCCAAATTTTACCAAAAATGGATGCAAATTTTGCAAAAAATAGGTGCTACACTTTAAAGTACCTACTAACTAGTCATTCAGCTCTAATCCTCTTTACTTTTTAAGTAAAGCAGCTTCAGTTAAGTCCTTAAAATTGCCTTCTGAATAATTTTTAATTGACATTAAGGAAATCTCTTACTTATACAGGGTGAGCACAAAGTCTTGCCCTGATTATAAAAATTTGTAACACAATAACCATTTGACACAATAAGTTATATTTGATGCCATTACATAGCTTAGTGTTACTAGTTGTTGTGACCAATAGATGGTGCTAGTGTTCCACAACACTGACGTGGTCTGTTAGGTCACATTAGTTGCTGGCGAAATGGCGTCAAAGCAGGAGAAAGCGCAATGTGTGCTTTGGTTTCAGGAAACGAAATTGCCCATCAGTGTTCAGTGTAAATTTTAGGCTTCTTATGGATGCAGCCCACCTGAAGTTAAATCAATAAAGTGATGGTATGCAAACTTTAACGAAACAGGCAGCATTGAAGAGCATCCTCAAAGTGGCAGGCCTCATGTGAGTGATGCAACTAATCGTTTCAACAGAGTCCGTCTAAATCAACTCGTCAAGTATCAGCTAAACTTCAAATATTGCAAGGAAATGTGGTGAAGATTCTTCGTGAAAGGCTTAGGTTGCATGCTTACAAAGTGCAAATCGTGCAGACCATTCAGCCGAATGATTTGCTGACACGTGCTGAATTTGCGACTGAGATTCTCATGAAGATTGATGGCACTAACGATTACTTAAATCGCATATGCTTTACCGATGAATCCACAATTCATGTCAATCGAATGCTAAATACGAGTAGGCATAATGTCCGCATATGGGGTTCAGTCTCCACATGCTACTTAACAGTTACAGTGAAAAAGTGAATGTTTGGTGTGGCCTCGTGCATAACAAGGTTTTTGGACCAATTTTCTTCGCAGAAAAATCCATTACCGCTAACGTTTACTGACATTTTGCAACAGTTCATTGTCCCACAGTTAGAAGAATATCAACCATGGTTACTTTTCCAGCAAGATGGAGCAAACCCCCTCCTCTTAGCCTTTGATGGTGTGCGATTCCTGGATGAAACATTTCCGGATCGGTGGATTGGAAGGAATGGTCCAACACAGTGGCCACCCAGCTCTCCAGACATTACACCCCTTGACTTTTTTTTCTGGGGCTATATCAAGGACAGAGTTCTCGTCACACCAGTTGCTGATGTCGACAAATTGAAGGCTAGGATACAAGCTGCTGTGGGTACTGCGACAGAACGCATGTTACGAAACACCTGGCGGGAACTGGAATACCGCCTTGACATTCTCCGAACTACCAAGGGAGCACACAATGAGGTTTACTAACATAAGTGGTCCAAGGGGGGGGGGGGAGGGGGGAGGGAGGAGCTAACCTATGTAATGGCATCAAATGTAAATTATGATGTCAAACTGTTATTCTGTAATAAATTGTTATAATCGGGGCAAGACTTTGTGCTCACACTGTATATCTGAACCTATGGCAATAGCATTCGGTGCTACGAAAGATTTAGTTGTAACTATAATTTTTGTATTCTTGGTACATTGTTCATAACAAAGTAATATTTTCTTGACTGGTCAATAGTTTTGCATTATAATGGTCGTTATCAGTTACTAGAGATAATGTTCAGAGAGCAAAAGGTTGTCTACAACTTCTGCAAAAACCATATTGCAATTAGGAGTCAAAGAATGTGTAAAGGAGGCAGTAATGGAGAAGGAAGTGATACATGCTTGTGAGCTATCCCCAGTGTTGTTCAGTCTGTATGAGGAAGAAGCAGTGAAGGAAACAAAGGAGGTGATTGGAAAGGGACTTCACATTCAGGGAGAAGAAATAAAATCTTTGTGGTTTGTAAACGACATAATTCTGTCAGCAAGGGACAATGAAGATCAGTTCAAGAGGGTAGGTAGTGTCTCGAAAATAGGTAATAAAATGAATTCCAACAAAAGTAAAAAAGAAACTTTAATATAGTGCGTGGTCAGATTAATTAGGTGATGCTGAGAGCATTAGGTTAGGAAATGAGACACTGAAAGTAGTAGATAAGTTTTGTTGTTTGGCGAGAAAAAGAAAGTGAATATGGCTGAAGTATGGGGAGTGTGAAATGCAGGTAGGCAAGAAAGAGAAAACCATTTCTGAAAAAAAGAAATTTAATTTTAGATATAAATTTAAATGTTGGGAAGTATTTTCTTAAAGTATTTGTCTGTAGTGTAGCCTTACACAGAACAGGAACACGGACGATAAACAGTTGGAACAAGAAGAGACTAGAAACTTTCAAAATGTTGTGCTACAGAAGAACGATGAAGATTACATACTTATATAGCTAATAGGGCTATACTGAATCAAACAGGCAAAAAAGAGCTTCATAGCACAATTTGACTGAAAGACTGGTCAGACACATTTTGAGGTGTCAAGGAAGAGTTAATTTCAAAGGTGTAAAACTTCCAGAGGGAGGCCAAAGTTTGAATAGACAGTAAGGAGGTTTAAATAGATACTATAGTAGTTAAGCAGAGACCAAGAGACTTGAACAATGATAGACTAGTCTGGGGAGCTGCAGCAGACCACTTAACAGTGTAGACAGCAACAACATAATGATTATTATTAGAATGTTGTTGTAAGATGCAGACACTTCAACTGGACTTTGGTCTTACTACAAACAGCTCCTCTCCAGTAGGTTTGTTGTTAATAGTAATTTTATTTTGAAAGCCTGCTCACTGTTCATATCATTACAGGGGCAACTATTTATAAGGCAAGTAACCTGTGCGACCACATTTACGATTCAGTATGTACACAGTATGAATGTAGACTTTCAAGCTTTCCCGTGAGTATGTTGTAAATAGTATTCACAGGTTTGCCGCCAAATGATGATGTGCAAATTCCTCGGTGCAACAGTCAGACATCTTCAGGTGGTTCTGTGCTGGTGGCTAGGTATGTTTTTCTGACGGTATCCACACATTGACGCTTTGTATATAGAACGTGCACGTGAAGAATGCGCAATGATTTGCAGATAGATGCACCATACTCAAATTCTCTCTGCCAAAAATCACAGAGCGGTCTTCCTGCGTGTGCTCTGTATGCTATGTATACTAACAGTGTGGCCAGGTGGCACTCACTAAAAAAGAAAAAAAATATTAGACCAATGCTATGTTGGGTCTGTTATATTAAAAAAAAAAAAAAAAAAAAAAAAATCTTAATTTTCTCGGCGTAATTTGATAGCAGCCAATGCAGGGTTCCAGGCTGTGCTCAGTTGAAATCCTACATCTGTGTTGTAGATTATCAGCTGTGCAGATATGTATTGCTTCCCTAATGCAGCAATCCCAGAAAGATGATCCCGTGGATAAAACTTCTTCTGTCTTTTCGTAAATCATGTGATTTCCTGTACTCAGACAGTGCTCTGCAGTTCTCCAATTGGCGTAGGCCTGTATGTCACTGATGTTCATGGCGGCGTTCTTGTAATGTGTGACATGTCTGGCCTATACATGCAGTCCCACATTGACAAGGGATGTTGTACACACAACATTTTCTCAGGCCAAGATCATCCTTAACCGAATCCAATAGGTTCCTCAGTTTTGCAGGTGTTCGAAAAACACACTTAATGTCATATCTTCCTAGTACTCTTCAGATTCTTGATGACATGGCACCAAAATATGGCAAAAATGCCAAAGTGGTGGGTGTCTTGGTATCTTCGTTCTGCTCCATAGACTGAACTCGCTTGGGCCTGAATACATTATTCATCTGTGTGTCAGAACAAGCATTTTCTCGGAACACTGTCTTCAAATGTTGTATATCACTCGACAGGCTTTCAGGACCAGATACCACTTGCATTCTGTGAACTAATGTACATAATACACTACCACATTGTGCAGGATGGTGGCAGATTGTGACCTGCAAATATGGATCTGTATGGGTTGGCTTGTGGTAGACATGGTGTCCCCGAGGTTTGATATGCTCTCCTTCGTACGAAAACATCAAGAAAAGGTAAATTACCACTTTTCCTCACTTCCATTGTGAAGTTTATATTTGAATGGGGCGAATTTAAATGCTGAAGAAACACAGGTATAGTGAAAAGTCCATGTGGCCACACCACAAATGTATCACCCACATACCGCAGAAAACAAGTGAGTTTCAGAGTGAAAACAAGAGGGTTTCAGGGTGGCTGGCTGTAGTGCTTTTTCTTCAAAGTCCTCCACAAAATAATTGACCACCACAGAAGATGGAGGGCTTCACATGCCTACACCGTCCACTTGTTCAAAATATTGGTCATGAAATAAGAAGTATGTTGAAGTAAGCACATGTTTAAAAAATGCCACTATGTCCTCCTCAAACTTGTTGCTAAAGAGCTGTAAAGAGTCCTGCAAGAGCACCTTTGTAAATAAAGACACAAAATCAAAACTTATTAAGAGATTGGACGATTGCAGTCTGAGTTTTCAGGTGACCTATGAGATCTTCAGAGTTTTGAATATGATGGTCGCGGTTGCCTATGAGATGCCCCAATAGTGGAGTCAGATATTTAGGAACAAAATTAAGTAGGTGCTCCTATGTTACTTACAATGGGACGTAGAGGCACCCCATTCTTATGGACCTTGGGTGATCCATAGAGTCTAGAAGGAACTGCATCCTGTTGACGCAAACCCTTGGTGACTAGTGCTGGAATCGAACTCTTCCTGATGAGTTCCAAAGTCTTTCTCTGTATCCTACCCGTCGGATCACTTTTTAATTTACAGTATGCAACATCATTGAGCAGTTTGTATATCTTGCTACTATATTCTCTGCATGAGAGAAGCACAATAGCATTTCCTTTGTTAGCAGGGAAGATGATGATATCTTGGTCTCCTCTCAGTTCTCATAGAGCCTTTCTTTCAGCTGAAGAAACCGGTAATCTGTTAATAAAAAGTTTGTGACCATAGACGTAAATTAAAGGAAACTTATTGTATATGCAGGTCACTGTTTTATTCGCGACAATGTCGCAGCTTGTAAAAGTTAATATTGAAAGATGTACAAGGACTATCCAAAAAGTAAGGCATTTGAAATTTAAAAAAATTAACAATATAAAAAACAAATTTTTTATATACATTTTAAAGGTACACTATTAAACTATTTATTCTACATAACAGACATTGAATTTGAGGCACTTCTCATACTGTGGCACAAGTTGTTCGATACCATATTTGTAGAAATCTGCCGCCTGCGATTGCAACCACTGGTTTATAGTGGCATACAATTCAGCATCAGTATCAAAACATTATACAGTGAACCATGTCTTCATTGTTGGGAAGAAGTGATGGTCACTCACTGCAAAATCTGAGCTGTATGATGGATGATCAAACACTTCCCATCCAAAACTCTGTAGGAGCTCTTTGATGTGATTGGCCGTGTGTGGATGTGTGTTGTCGTGAAAAACAAAATGCTTGCTCCAAGTTTTCCCTAATGCTTCTTTTGTATCATCTGCCTTAACTTTGTGTGTCTTTGACAAAACCCCTAAGAGTTAATCATTCTGCTGCATCCAGGGAAATCCTCAAGAACCACTCCCTTAGAGTCCCAAATCACAGTGGCCATGAACTTTCTTACTGACAGCATTTGCGAACACTTCCTTCATTTCTTGGAAGAATTTCTCTCTCTTCATTCTGTCAACTGCCTTTTTGTTTCACAACTGATGTGCTTATCCAAGTCCCATCCCCAGTTAAAATATGGTTGTTACCACTTTTCTCATAATCTTCAAGTGAAGGTCAGTGCTGCAGCTGGTCTGGTTTTTGTGGTCTTCCTTTAGGATTGTGGGAACCTGCCTAGCACAATATTTGCAGTAAACAAGCTTCTCAACCACACAACATTTTCACTAATGTTTTCATTGATTTTCATCGTCAGTCAGTTGTTCACAAGGCTAGGCATACCACTGTGGTCATCCTCATGGACATTGGTGTGGCCATTTTTAAAATCTGTGTACCATTGCCTCATTTGGCTTTCACTCATTATTTCTTTTCCTTACACATCACATAGGCTGTGATAAATTTCAGTATTTTTGCCATTGTCTGCCAACAAAAAGCTAATCACAGAATGCACCTCACAAGTGACAGGATTTTCTAGTGCTGCACACTTTTTAACGTGTCTTAGAAAGCAAAGTGATAGAGAGACAGATGACACACTACCACCACTGGATGCGTATCGAGCACCAAGATAGTGGCTGTAGCCCTGCACACCACTACAGTGAACCAAAACTTTGGTTACTTTCTGGGTAGCCCTCATAATTAAAAAAAAACAAGCAACATAAAATATTTGCAGACTTGAGAAATGTGAAATTCCACAGGGCAGTTGACAAATAAGAGGTAATGGAAATATTGTACATAGTGTAGATACTGATGCGCCAAAACTTTATGACCACCTTCTTGATAGGTTGTTTGTCTTCCTTTGGAATGAAATACATCACTGATTCTGCATATCAGGGATCTGACAGCTTGTTGGTTGGTTTTTTCCTGGAGGTATCTGGCATTAGATGGCTACGCATAGGTCATGTGATTCATGTAAATAACAGGCTGCTGATTTGTGTACATGGTGGTGATGCCTAATAGCAACCTAAATGGGTTCCATGGGATTTACATCAGGAAAGTTTGGTCACTGATTCATCAGCACTAGTTCACTATAATGCTCCTCAAACCACGGTAGCACAGTTCTGGCTCCGAGACTCAGTTATACTTCTTAAAGTTGACATCACTGTTGGGGAAGACATCAAGCATGAAGCAAGTGGTAGTTTCACTGTCGTCCTACCTCTTTCCATAGATGCTCAAGAAAGTGGCACGTGAACATTCGAATGGCTTCACAGTTTTTGAGATACTCGTTCAGACTTTGCGTAATAATACTCTGCGCTTTGTCAGAGTTGCTTGTCTGAATGTATTTCCTCTCTTGCAGCCCATATCTTATCTCTCCTCCATTTATATACTTTCATTACTGTGTCACTTGCCCACACCTCCACCAGGCAGCACCCAATGTCACGGAGGGCAGTAGTCATAACGTTATGGCTTATTAGTGTATAAGGTAGAGAAAAGAATGCGAGGAACAAGTAATGGAGGGGAAGAACAAAACCACTTTGCTATTGATGTTTTGGTGTTTCTTTCCTTCTAATACTCTCTTGCTGTCTCTTCCCTGAAATGCGAGTTTAAGTGACTTTCTTGCTTCGTCCTTTGGATAATCAAATTATATTTAAATATAACATTATTTCTGGTGGATTCGAGAAGGTAATGTTTGTCAGCATTTGTGTATAGTGGTTTGCTACCAACAGCTAACATTTTCATCTATCGCCATTTGGTTGTGGTTTCATTTCAGATATTTCCTTTGAAGGTACTTCTTATCAACTTGTATTAATAATGCTGCTTTACTAATCACAGAAATACTGTACAGTAATGTTTGTTTTTTCTAATAATATTTGTTTACTGTAACCTCATTGAAAATTAAAATATAGGAAAGGGTAATGATTTAATGGCCTGGAGTGCACACAGACATTGGCCAATGATGCTATTGCTGCTGCCCCTCCAGTAGACATCATGCAGAATACATGCTTGAAAATATCTTGGTTATTTGTGTTTTTCAGTTATTCGTGCATCTTGTCCCCTACATTACCCTGAATAACAGAGAGTATACTGTACTATAAATGTAAGACAATGTCTGTAAAAAAGACAGAGAACTGTAAAGAGAGCTGTCATTGATGTCACTAAGTGGAAATTTTGCCAAAGTCTTCTTGCAGTTCCTGATGATCATCCGACGACATTACTTTCCTGTATACAACAGTATTGTCAGTGATCATTGTTATAGTCCCTACTGATGATATCTGATAAATTGTTTATGTACATTGAAAACATTAGATGTCCTATTGTGCTTCCTTGTCACACCTGATGTTACTTTAGTTTCTGTGGAACATTGCCATGCAGTATGATGTACTGGGTTCTATTAGTCAAATATTCCTCAAGCCAATCGCATATTTGCGGAGAGCTCTGTATGATTATGTATTGGTTAGTGGTTGCTGTTGTACAGTGTTGAATGCCTTAGGAAATCTAGTAAGACCGAGCTGCCTGTTAACCTGCCTCTGTTACTTGCAAGAGGTGTGTGGATAAAGCAAGCTGTGTTTCACATAAGTAGATTTTGTTTTCTGAGCCTATGCTGATTCCTGGAGACAAGCTTGTTTTCCTCCAGGAACAATGAGTGTCTGAATTTATATATGCTCTGAGATCCTTCAGCAGGCAGACATCAGTGACCTGCACTCTTTTGCCAGTGACTATTTCTAAATCTGAGCTAGAAAATGAATTAATTCTGTACCATATCCAGTGTAACATGTACCTGGAATTCCACCAGAACTTGATGCCATATATACACTGAGTAATCGTAATTATTTTTAGTACTGGGGCTGCTAATACTGATATCACTCAGTTGTGAGTCTGTAACGAGGCCAAACATTGGTACAGTAGTATCCTATGTTGCGAATATTTTGGAAAAGCGGAGCTCAAAACTTATGCTTCACCTCCTTTCTTCAGTTTCAATACCAGAAAGATTCATGAGAGAGAAAATGGAAGATTTAGATCCCTTTGTTGACTTTATGTATGACCAGAACTTCTTAGGATTCTGTTATAAACCTTTCATCAGGACCTGAGTGTTACAGTTATTGTTAACATTACGCATGGCCCTTTTCACAGTTACATGAGTTGCTATTAAAATTTGTATCTGTATGAACTCATTGCTAGTGGTCGCCATCGTCGTCTTTGTCACTTCTGTATTCACAACATTTGCTGAATGAGACCATTACGTCACAGTGAGCCTATGCCATCTTTTATTACTTTACGTATAACGTACTTACACAAACTGCAATTTGTAATGTCCTTCAACTTAAACCACAATTTTTCTGCATTGGACAGAGCTAAATGAAATATTCTCAGGTCATCCATTAATTAACTTGACAATGACACACATCAGTTTTTCCTAACACACATACTCATGTAACATTGTGTGCACACTCACTGCAATACCTCCTTCCTTTATCTTATGGTTCCAGCTCTTACCTAACCATCACATTGTGACAAAAATGACAGTGTCAGTTGCAATAGGGGCAGTTTTAATGCCTTCAACCATATGCGTGAGACTATGCAATTTGACAGCTGTCATGACCTTGTGCATGGTTTTGGTGAAAAAGCAAATTATGGCAAATAATCCACAGCCAGGAGATTGTAATAAAGAAAATCTGCAGCTTTTTGATCTGCGTGGAAAGTGTGTCCAAAATGAAGCTACAGCCACTTATAAATAAATATGATGCTGAAGAGTCCTGGGTGATGGCCAAATGATGGAAGGAGTAAATGTAACCACTGAATATATAGGTGTTCAGTGGTAAACAGATACGTAAACAAGTATCTAATCTTTTGGAAAAGACATATGTCTTTTCATGGAGCAGAGTAATGCCCAGTGCTAGCAATACACAGCCCAATTAGATCCAAGAAAATAGAGGATTGGAGAGAATAAGTTGAGGGCTTAAATTGAGGAGCTACATAGGAGAAAGAGAGAAACAGTTAACATTTGCACAGCCTGTCGTTTAAATCTATTAAAATTACTGTGTTGTATGTATATATTTTAATACCTAGCTGGAGTTTCACAAAGGGATGAATAATTTTGTTCTGCAGCATGATCAGTAGACCTAAGAGTTTTAAGTTCAAAAAGAATGTACAAGAGACAAGAAAAGAATGCTAAAAGAGTAGGTGCTACTCTGAAAAAGAAGCAACAAAATCAAAAGTTGGGAGTATTTATTTAATGTTTTCTTTGCACAAGTCATTTACAACCATTCAGATAGAAAAAAAAAAGGTGTAGGTCCTAAAAATCCCATGTCTTATCAATAAGTTTTCATTATGTTTCATAATTGGATTTGGTGCTGATATGTATATAGTAGTATCTTCCAATTTTTTTTATTTTATTTTTTTATTTTGGTCATCAGTTTACTGACTGGTTTGGTGCGGCCCGCCACGAATTCCTTTCATGTGCTTACCTCTTCATCTCAGAGGAGTAGCACTTGCAACCTACGTCCTCAATTATTTGCTTGACGTATTCCAATCTCTGTCTTCCTCTACAGTTTTTGCCCTCTACAGCTCCCTCTAGTACCATGGAAGTCATTCCCTCATGTCTTAGCAGATGTCCTATCATCCTGTCCCTTCTCCTTATCAGTGTTTTCCACATATTCCTTTCCTCTCCGATTCTGTGTAGAACCACCTCACTCCTTACCTTATCAGTCCACCTAATTTTCAACATTCGTCTATAGCACCACATCTCAAATGCTTCGATTCTCTTGTGTTCCGGTTTTCCCACAGTCCATGTTTCACTACCCTACAGTGCTGTACTCCAGACGTACATCCTCAGAAATTCCTTCCTCAAATTAAGGCCGGTATTTGATATTAGTAGACTTCTCTTGGCCAGAAATGCCTTTTTTGCCATAGCGAGTCTGCTTTTGATGTCCTCCTTGCTCCGTCCGTCATTGGTTATTTTACTGCCTAGGTAGCAGAATTCTTTAACTTCTTTGACCTCGTGACCATCAATCCTGATGTTAAGTTTCTCGCTGTTCTCATCATTTCTACTACTTCTCATTACCTTCATCTTTCTCCGATTTACTCTCAAACCATACTGTGTACTCATTAGATTGTTCATTCCGTTCAGCAGATCATTTAATTCTTCTTCACTTTCACTCAGGATAGCAATGTCATCAGCGAATCGTATCATTGATATCCTTTCACCTTGTATTTTAATTCCACTCCTGAACCTTTCTTTGATTTCCATCATTGCTTCCTCGATGTACAGATTGAAGAGTAGGGGCGAAAGGCTACAGCCTTGTCTCACACCCTTCTTAATACGAGCACTTAGTTCTTCATCGTCCACTCTTATTATTCCCTCTTGGTTGTTGTACATATTGTATATGACCCGTCTCTCCCTATAGCTTACCCCTACTTTTTTCAGAATCTCGAACATCTTGCACCATTTTATATTGTCGAACACTTTTTCTAGGTCATCAAATCCTATGAAAGTGTCTTGATTTTTCTTTAGCCTTGCTTCCATTATTAGCCGTAACGTCAGAATTGCCTCTCTCGTCCCTTTACTTTTCCTAAAGCCAAACTGATCGTCACCTAGCGCATTCTCAATTTTCTTTTCCATTCTTTTGTATATTATTCTTGTAAGCAGCTTCAATGCATGAGCTGTTAAGCTGATTGTGCGATAATTCTCGCACTTTTCAGCTCTTGCCGTCTTCGGAATTGTGTGGATGATGCTTTTCCGAAAGTCAGATGGTATATCGCCAGACTCATATATTCTACACACCAACGTGAATAGTCGTTTTGTTGCCACTTCCCCCAATGATTTTAGAAATTCTGATGGAATGTTATCTATCCCTTCTGGCTTGTTTGACCGTAAGTCCTCCAAAGCTCTTTTAAATTCCGATTCTAATACTGGATCCCCTATTTCTTCTAAATCGACTCCTGTTTCTTCTTCTATCACATCAGACAAATCTTCACCCTCATAGAGGCTTTCAATGTATTCTTTCCACCTATCTGCTCTCTCCTCTGCATTTAACAGTGGAATTCCCGTTGCACTCTTAATGTTACCACCGTTGCTTTTAATGTCACCAAAGGTTGTTTTGACTTTCCTGTATGCTGAGTCTGTCCTTCCGACAATCATATCTTTTTCGATGTCTTCACATTTTTCCTGCAGCCATTTCGTCTTAGCTTCCCTGCACTCCTATTTATTTCATTCCTCAGCGACTTGTATTTCTGTATTCCTGATTTTCCCGGAACATGTTTGTACTTCCTCCTTTCGTCAGTCAACTGAGGTATTTCTTCTGTTACCCATGGTTTCTTCGCAGCTACCTTCTTTGTACCTATATTTTCCTTCCCAACTTCTGTGATGGCCCTTTTTAGAGATGTCCATTCCTCTTCAACTGTACTGCCTACTGCGCTATTCCTTATTGCTGTATCTATAGCGTTAGAGAACTTCAAACGTTTCTCGTCATTCCTTAGTACTTCCGTATCCCACTTCTTTGCGTATTGATTCTTCCTGACTAATGTCTTGAACTTCAACCTACTCTTCATCACTACTATATTGTGATCTGAGTCTATATCTGCTCCTGGGTACGCCTTACAATCCAGTACCTGATTTCGTAATCTCTGTCTGACCATGATGTAATCTAATTGAAATCTTCCCGTATCTCCCGGCCTTTTCCAAGTATACCTCCTCCTCTTGTGATTCTTAAACAGGGTATTCGCTATTACTAGCTGAAACTTGTTACAGAACTCAATTAGTCTTTCTCCTCTTTCATTCCTTGTCCCAAGCCCATATTCTCCTGTAACCTTTTCTTCTACTCCTTCCCCTACAACTGCAGTCCAGTCGCCCATGACTATTAGATTTTCGTCCCCCTTTACATACTGCATTACCCTTTCAATATCCTCATACACTTTCTCTATCTGTTCATCTTCAGCTTGCGACGTCGGCATGTATACCTGAACTATCGTTGTCGGTGTTGGTCTGCTGTCGATTCTGATTAGAACAACCCGGTCACTGAACTGTTCACAGTAACACACCCTCTGCCCTACCTTCCTATTCATAACGAATCCTACACCTGTTATACCATTTTCTGCTGCTGTTGATATTACCCGATACTCATCTGACCAGAAATCATTGTCTTCCTTCCACTTCACTTCACTGACCCTACTATATCTAGATTGAGCCTTTGCATTTCCCTTTTCAGATTTTCTAGTTTCTCTACCACGTTCAAGCTTCTGACATTCCACACCCCGACTCATAGAACTTTATCCTTTCGTTGATTATTCAATCTTTTTCTCATGGTAACCTCCCCCTTGGCAGTCCCCTCCCGGAGATCCGAATGGGGCACTATTCCGGAATATTTTGCCAGTGGAGAGATCATCATGACACTTCTTCAAATACAGGCCACATGTCCTGTGGATACAAGTTATGTGTCTTTAATGCAGTGGTTTCCATTGCCTTCTGCATCCTCATGTCGTTGATCATTGCTGATTCTTCCGCCTTTAGGGGCAATTTCCCACCCCTAGGACAAGAGAGTGCCCTGAACCTCCATCCGCTCCTCCGCCCTCTTTGACAAGGCTGTTGGCAGAATGAGGCTGACTTCTTATGCCGGAAGTCTTTGGCCCCCACTGCTGATTATTTATCAAAATTTAGGCAGTGGCGGGGATCGAACCCGGGACCGAAGATGTTTTTGATTATGAATCAAAGACGCTACCCCTAGACCACGGGTAACAACTATAGTATATGCTCTTATTTGCCCAACACCTTCATTGCCAATCAATTAGTAAATCTGTCGGATTTAAAGATTGAATAATTTCATGAAATTACTGTGTGACACATCTTTTTGTTTCAGCTATTTTTCCACCTACAGCGTGAACGTGTGTTCACCGAACCAAGAGCGCGCTTTTATTCAGCTGAGATAGCAGCTGCTCTTGGGTACCTCCACTCACGTGGGATTGTGTATCGTGACCTTAAGCCAGAGAACTTGTTACTGGATGCTGAGGGCCATGTTGTACTTACAGATTTTGGGCTGTCTAAAGAAGGGTTACTGCCTACTGAAACTACCAACACTTTTTGTGGAACACCAGAATATCTTGCACCAGAAGTTCTACGGAAAGAGGTAATTTACTCACAAATCAGCCTTCATTTTGTGAAGTCAACTGCCGATACATAATTATGTTAATTGTTTGCAGGAACTGCATAACAACAAAAGATGTTTTAAATAAGATTTATGTAATATTGGTCGGAATGCAGTTTATACTTAATCGTGCAACTGAATGCAAAAGCAGTTTTTACACTTCTGCGTAATAATTGATCTATTTAGTTTCTCGGCTTTGATAAAATTAAAAACAGAAAGAAGTTGTATGTGAATGGAGACCATTATAAATATTTTACAAAAGGTAAAATCAGCTTTAATGTGTTTCCAATTAGTACAGAAGATGGGAACTTCATTGTCAGAAGTGTATGGCAGAAACATGGCCAGAACATGAAAAGGAATGTTGATACACATAGCATTCAGAAAATTGACAGCAAAAAAAAACAGTAATGAAAGGTTGTGAAAGTCATTGAATCTTTCCTATATAGTCAGATAGGAGTGGAAAAGTGTACTCTTAAAACTTGAGGAACTATTCATAAACTCTTGACAGGAAATTATTATATTGTAGAGATTAAAATAAATCATACATAAGTTCTATTCTCAAAGATATAGAAAGCCAAATACAAGGAGCAATTTCCAAGCAAGGATAGTGTGCCTGGATCGCCAATGAAGGAGAAAACTAAATGAAACTGGAATATCCATTGGTTTCATAGGTCTTGAAAAGTACCAAACACCCAATTATTTGAAGTTTTACCTGAATGTGAACCAGTTATTACTGGTTTTTCCATTTTATCCTCACTCCAGTTAGAGTATTTTATACTAGACTTATTTCACTTTTATTTATAAAATATTTTTTGTGGTCGTTGGTGGTTTTTGCTTCTTCTGATCATATTCTGTAAACCATTGCTTCTTCCAACATTGTTAATGAAGGCTGAGGTCAAAAGACATAGTAAACAGTTATAAACATAAATACCGCTGATTGTGGAACACTTGAGACTACAGTTCTAGTTCTCTTGTGAAGTTTTACAAAGTGAGGTTGTAATGGTACTTGAATTATGTAACCATTACGGCACCTCACCTCAACCTCTCGATACCAACAATATTCTACTGTGTTTCTGTAAAATAGTTAACATATTTCTATGACAACATTCAGATTTGATTTCATTAATGTAGAGGTACTCCGATACATCGATATGTATATATTGCAATGATATTATTCTTATGTGTATTCTTTCTTTTGTCACTATCATCTTTGACATACTTGTAACTCTGTTTTTTGGGCGCGTAAGCAGTTATTAGAGAGTCAAGCTTTGGTCGTCATGTTAAAAAGACGGAAATTGTAGTCAGTTTATGAAATGTGAACTTTAATAGTGAGGAAGATATTTTCAAGTATGTTTTATATTGTGAAGTGATGTTTTGAAACGAGTTACGTGATATTGCAACAAAAGTAGTAAAAAAGAAGTGTAACTTAAATTCGAGGTGCTGATTACTTTTTTACATCACCATCATCCTAGCTTGCAAAAGTTTAATCTTCAAGAATGGTTTATGTAACACATCTATAAAACTTTTGAATATCGCAGAACAACACCTAGGCCTCTTTGCATCCGAGCTTGGAATCATCACTACCTAGATTTTCGACGATTGAGCAATGAGTTCACAACGAGACCAGCGTGGGAAACACGAAAAGATGAGTGCCTAGTTTATCCATTATTTCAAGAAATGACTTTATTAACTGTGCTCTAATGACACCTATCCCATAATATAACTTTGTTGTTGCCCGAAAATGCAATATTTAGCAGTGTGAGCAACACTATAATCATAATTAATTTTTGACCTTTGTTGTGGTAGGGTGTTAGAAGGTGATGTGGAAATAACATCAATGCAGTGTAAAAAGTGTGATTCCAAGAAAGACAAATTTGCCTAGAGTAAACGTGAAATAAAGTTTCTTCCATTTTCTGCCTTGGCTAACAACGAAGAGGAAAGCTTTTGGTTGCAGAATATGTAGACATGAAGTAAAAAACACCAATGATGACAGGAGATGCATTGTAAATAAAATCAAAGCTCGTTTGGTGTAAAATACTCTTTAATTGCTGTAAGATTAAGATTTTTTAAAATTTGGGTCATCAGTCTTCTGACTGGTTTGATGTGGCCCGCCACGAATTCCTCTCCTGTGCCAACTTCAGAGTAGCACTTGCACCTACGTCCTCAATTATTTGCTGGATGTATTCCAGTCTCTGTCTTCCTCTACAGTTTTTGCCCTCTACAGCTCCCTCTACTACCATGGAAGTCATTCTGTCGTATCTTAACAGATGTCCTATCAGAATGAGATTTTGACTCTGCAGCGGAGTGTGCGTTGATATGAGACTTCCTGGCAGATTAAAACTGTGTGCCGGACCGAGACTCGAACTCGGGACCTTTGCCTTTTGCGGGCAAGTGCTCCACCAACTGAGCTACCCAAGCACGACTCACGCCCCGTCCTCACAGCTTTACTTCTGCCAGTACCTCGTCTCCTACCTTCCAAACTTTACAGGAGCTCTCCTGCGAACCTTGCAGAACTGGCACTCCTGAAAGAAAAGATATTGCGGAGACATGGCTTAGCCACTGCCTAGGGGATGTTTCCAGAATGATATTTTGACTCTGCAGCAGAGTGTGCACTGATATGAAACTTCCTGGCAGATTAAAACTTTGTGCCGGACCGAGACTCGAACTCGGGACCTTTGTCCTATCATTTTCCACATATTCCTTTCCTCTCCAATTCTGCGCAGAACCTCCTCATTCCTTATCTTATCAGTCCACCTAATTTTCAACATTTATCTGTAGCACCACATCTCAAATGATTCGATTCTCTTCTGTTCCGGTTTTCCCACAGTCCGTGTTGCACTATCCTACAACGCTGTACTCCAGGCGTACATTCTCAAAAATTTCCTCCTCAAATGAAGGCCTATAAGTATCTCGCTTTATCATTTCTGCTGCTTCTCATTACTTTCATCTTTCTTTGATTAGCTCTCAGTCCATATTCTGTACTCATTAGACTTTTCATTCTATTCCTCACATCATGTAATTCTTCTTCACTATCACACGATTAGCAATGTCATCAGCAAATCTAATCATTGATATCCTTTCACCTTGAATTTTAATTTCACTCCTAAACCTTTCTTTATAGCTTCTTTGATGTACAGATTGAACAGTAGGGACGAAAGGCTACATACCTAGCTTACATCGTTTTTAATCTGAGCACTTCGTTCTTGGTTATACACTCTTCTTATTCCCTCTTGGCTCTCATAAATATTGTTTATTAACCATCTGTATCTATAGCTTACCCCTATTTTCCTCAGAATTTCAGACATCTTGCAGCATTTTACGTTGCTGAACACTTTTCCCAGGTCGACAATTCCTATGAATGTATCTTGATTTTTCTTTAGTCTTGCTTCCATTATCAACCGCAATGTCAGAATTGCCTCTCATGTGTGTTTACCTTTCCTAAAGCCAAACTGATCGTCATCTAGACATCCTCAATTTCCTTATCCATTCTTCTGTATATTATTCTTATCAGCAGCTTGGATTGAAATGTAAAAGCCAATACTGGGTTATGACAGCTGCTGCAGAAGACAGGAATGCAAACAAACAGTCATATAATAAGTCCTATACTTATTGCAGCAGTGTTCAATCCAGTACAATTTGTAAAATATGGAAGAGTGAGAAGATTAGTATGAAAACATGCAAAAGTTATCTCTACACCTTCTTACTTGCAAGTGATCAGAATGTGGTTACCTCTTATTAAAATTTATAAATTATATTATATGAGAAATTGGTGGAAAAATATACCAAATGTAGTTAAAAAATAAATGTTTGGAAAATGGAATGTTTGCTGAAGCTCTGAAATTGGAAAATAGTTCTGCTAAAGAATGTAAGCAATAAACATTATTTGGAAACAACATCTAAAGCTGCAGTGTGTGAATGAAATGTATAAAATAAAAAAATAACACAAAATGAGAAACGCAGCAAAATTCTCAATGTTTTACTCTGTCTTTGTGCCACAAACATTAATACAAAACTCAATACATACTTAATGATTGTGAAGTTGTGTGTGATTAAAATAGCTTGTTCATTTGAAGTTCAGCTTGGAAGATGGGATATGCCATCAGTGCAACGGTAATATCAGTGACAAACCATTTTTCCCACCCTCACTACCAGTAGTTCAGTTGAAATAGTTGCACATTTTGGCCATTTTGCCAGTGAGCAGTCATACTTTTGTCATGTAATAGCATCGTGTGTGTGTGTGTGTGTGTGTGTGTGTGTGTGTGTGTGTGTGTGTGTGTGTGTGTGTGAGAGAGAGAGAGAGAGAGAGAGAGAGAGAGAGAGAGAGAGAGAGAGAGAGAGAGAGAAACAATAACTGAAATATTAGAACACAGGCTGAAGTATTGGAAGCATGACAAAGTATACATACTAGAATCAGTGGTGTGAAACTAGTTCATGAGAATGCCTACATTTCCACCTTGTACCACTTGTACCACAACCTGGTACTTACAGTGAACTTTAGTGAGAAAAGTTTAGTGCAAAATTGTTGTCTATTATTGATGTGAATCAATGCAACAAATGAATAAAGGTTTTTCAGAAACAACTACAAGCTGTCTTCTTTTATGATGATTCAGTTTTTATTTTACCTGACCAATTTCAAATCTCCTGGCGACTCATCATCAGATGGTACAACAGTATTTAATAATTGATTGTAGCATTTTGGGGTCACTGTGTGCTAATAACTCAACAAAACTGTCACCACAATGCTTCAATCGGATAGTAACAACTGTTGCATCATCTGATGAGTCAGTATGCAGCTTGAAACTGGTTGTGGCAAAATGAAAATTGAACCATTGTGAAAGCAGACTGGTTACAATTATTTTGAAAAAGTTTTGAAGTTTAGTAGTTGAATAACACACACAGCATTGCACTTACCAATAGAGACAACCGCAGTGTACAAGTTGTCTTTCATAATGCCATGAAATGTGAAATATTCTCCCCAAAATGGTCCTTAATATCCTAGCATATAATATCATTCCTGCTGTGATAATCTGCATTCCATGGGGGGTCATATCCATGTGAAAGACCTATCCATATATCCACACAGCACATCCTGTTACTTCTGTTACTAATATATGATCTTACCCCATCAGAGGGAGAGGAACTGTGGAAGCAATAAAGTAATACATCAGTTCTGCTACTATTGTGGTATGTTGTTTTATATTATCATAAGCACTAGCCAGCTACTACAAAGGCAGACAGAATTAAA